>NC_137427.1:40063594-40663594 GCF_964374335.1 Astatotilapia calliptera | reverse complement strand
CATATCCGGAACAGCGGAACAGAATGGATGGAATAGTGACTGATATTATGTGAAATCCTCCTTGTTCAAAGTTAATCTTTCACTTACCTGGAAAAAAAATATTTACAGTGGGGCAAAAAAGTATTTAGTCAGCCACCGATTGTGCAAGTTCCCCCACTTAAAATGATGACAGAGGTCAGTAATTTGCACCAGAGGTACACTTCAACTGTGAGAGACAGAATGTGAAAAAAAAAATCCATGAATTCACATGGTAGGATTTGTAAAGAATTTATTTGTAAATTAGGGTGGAAAATAAGTATTTGGTCACCTCAAACAAGGAAAATCTCTGGCTCTCACAGACCTGTAACGTCTTCTGTAAGACGCTTTTCTGTCCCCCACTCGTTACCTGTATGAATGGCACCTGTTTGAACTCATCATCTGTATAAAAGACACCTGTCCACAGCCTCAAACAGTCAGACTCCAAACTCCGCCATGGCCAAGACCAAAGAGCTTTCGAAGGACACCAGGAAAAGTATTGTAGACCTTCACCAGACTGGGAAGAGTGAATCTACAATAGGCAAGCAGCTTGGTGTGAAAAAATCAACTGTGGGAGCAATCATCAGAAAATGGAAGACATACAAGACCACTGATAATCTCCCACGATCTGGGGCTCCACGCAAGAGCTCATCCCGTGGGGTCAAAATGACCATGAGAACGGTGAGCAAAGATCCCAGAACCACACGGGGGGACCTGGTGAATGACCTGCAGAGAGCTGGGACCAAAGTAACAAAGGTCACCATCAGTAACACACTACAACGGCAGGGAATCAAATCCCGCAGTGCCAGACGTGTTCCGCTGCTGAAGCCAGTGCATGTCCAGGCCCGTCTGAAGTTTGCCAGAGAGCACATGGATGATACAGCAGAGGATTGGGAGAATGTCATGTGGTCAGATGAAACCAAATTAGAACTTTTTGGTATAAACTCAACTCGTCATGTTTGGAGGAAGAAGAATACTGAGTTGCATCCCAAGAACACCATACCTACTGTGAAGCATGGGGGTGGAAACATCATGCTATGGGGCTGTTTTTCTGCCAAGGGGACAGGACGACTGATCCGTGTTAAGGACAGAATGAATGGGGCCATGTATCGTGAGATTTTGAGCCAAAACCTCCTTCCATCAGTGAGAACTTTGAAGATGAGACGAGGCTGGGTCTTCCAACATGACAATGATCCAAAACACACCGCCCGGGCAACAAAGGAGTGGCTCCGTAAGAAGCATTTGAAAGTCCTGGAGTGGCCTAGCCAGTCTCCAGACCTCAACCCCATAGAAAATCTGTGGCGGGAGTTGAAAGTCCGTGTTGCTCGGCGACAGCCCCAAAACATCACTGCTCTCGAGAAGATCTGCATGGAGGAATGGGCCAAAATACCAGCTACTGTGTGTGCAAACCTGGTAAAGACCTATAGTAAACGTTTGACCTCTGTTATTGCCAACAAAGGTTATGTTACAAAGTACTGAGTTGTATTTTTGTTATTGACCAAATACTTATTTTCCACCCTGATTTACCAATAAATTCTTTACAAATCCTACCATGTGAATTCATGGATTTTTTTTTTTCACATTCTGTCTCTCACAGTTGAAGTGTACCTCTGGTGCAAATTACTGACCTCTGTCATCATTTTAGGTGGGGGAACTTGCACAATCGGTGGCTGACTAAATACTTTTTTGCCCCACTGTATTTTACCTTAGGGGATTGATCACATGTTCTGACAATAATATATAGGTATTAGTTTTAAATGAAGGATAGGATCATATATCTGATTTATACTTTATTCCACACAGTTAAGTATTGTAGTATTGTAATAGTTAGAGGTAGACTAGCACACCCAGGCACCATTAGACATTAGAGACATTAGACCAGGGGTTTCGAACTCCAGGCCTCAAGGTTTTAGATGTGTGTTGATCCAACACAGCTGATTCAAATGGCTAAATTACCCCCTCAACATGTCTTGAAGTTCTCCAGAGGCCTGGCAATGAACTAATCATTTGATTCAGGTGTGTTGATCCAGGGTGCTATCTAAAACCTGCAGGCCCTCTAGGCCTGGAGTTCGAGACCCCTGTCTCACCCTTGAAGAGGAAGGGGGCCTCCTGGGGGAAGCTGCAGCTTGTAATTAAACCCATTTCAAAGACACTCATCAAGTGCTTGTGTTTCATTAAACAAACTTCCATGACACAAACAAGACACACTGACAGGGAAAAATCTGTGAATAATTTACTCCAACACAAAACTGCAAAATCTGTTAGTAGCCTACTCCGGTCCTAATATCACATTCATGGTTTTAGACAACAAACATAAAAGAAACAAACAAACAATCCAACAAAAAACAAATACTATTAATAACAAAATATACATATGAAAAATAAAAGCACTTAATTAGAATCGATCCTTACTGCTAAATTAAGCTTAATGTTGTTAGTTATATTGGATCCAAATGCTACTTCAGTTCCCACAAACAAACAAGAACTGAGGCACCAGTGAGAGTTAAAAATAGTCTAGATTTTTTTTTTATCGGCATTAAAATGATCAATGTAGCTTTTCTCTCACACACTACAACACAATCTTGTCTAAACTGGACTTTGAAACACAAATACTGAAATGTGAAATGAGTTTGAAATCAAGCATTATCAGCACAATTTGACATTGCTATAGTCTAAGCAGAAATAAAAAGCTTTATGGTACATTTAGTATGGGGTAGAAAAAGGTGTCACCTATGGATTACTCACTGCATAGCCTGATACCCTGCAGGACTTAATGATAGCTCAAAATGTTTACTATTAATCCAGGTATCCCATTGTCAGAATTTATCATCTATAACTACACAAATACCATGTATTTCTGTTTGATTTTTGTAACTATTGGAAAAACCGATTAATGATTCCATTATCAGTATAATGTAATATATGTATATAGTAAAAATAAGATATTCAGCATAGACTGAAAACAATCATCATCATTTTTCCAGCTGTTTATGGTACAAAATAACATTCTTTCCATCTATTCAGGCTGCACTCACCTATTGGACTTCCAGTGATGACACAAACAAAAATGGATAGAATGAGGACCACACAAATCTTATTCAACGTGTCCATGTCGGCACAGTTGTTCTTCCCCAAACCTGAAAACCGACACTGAATTGAACACATGAACAACAGGTGTTAAGAGGAACCTGCTGTTTACCTCGCCCTCTTTTGTCCCCAGTAATATTATTTTATGGCAGGTTGTAAAGGGTTATAGGTTTTATTGATAGTGGATCAGGCCAAAGTACGAGTTTCATTTCTCCTTATCAACAGTGCAAAGGAATAACATTTTACTTCCTTTGTTGTTATACAGCCAAACTAGATTCAACTTATATGAGAAGGAGTTGAGAGAAATGTTTGGTGTTTGGTGAACTGTGTTGTGATCAAAATCAGTTTAACATGGCATTAATTAACATATAATGACACTAAATAATGCAATAAAAGTAAGTCATATTAAAAGGTCCATTTAAACATTTCTTTTTCAAACTTAACATGGTTGAAACGGAATTGCTTAAAACACAAAGTGTATTCACTGGGCAGGTGTATTTTATTTTACATACATTAACTAATTATGAGTTTCTGCTTTTGTCACCGTCCTGGATTGTTGACCTGTTGTTTTAATTTCTGTAAAGTTTATGGTTCTTTGAGTTTTGTATTTCAGGTTTGCTTTTTACTTTCATTGTAGGTAATATTTAAGTCCTTGTGTCATGGTCCTGGGTCTACATGACACCTTGGATTTTCAATTGATTTTACCTACCTCTGTTTCTTGTAGTCTGTTTTCAAGTTTTAGTTACTCAGCGTGTATTTTTCTGTTTTGTTACTTCCTGTTTTATTTTGGTACTCTGTTATCTCTTGTGCCTTATATTTAGTTTTACTCCCTCACAATCCCTATCTTGTTAGTTTGATTCTGTTCACCTGTGACTTGTGTACTCTTTATGTAATCCATCCCCTGAAGTGAGTGAGTTTGTGTTTGGTTCTGTTTGTCTGTCTGTTTGATAGCATTCTAGGGTCTACAGTTTTCAAGATATCATTTTCAAATTTTATGTGATGGTAGATACCAATAACAGCTTGAGCTGAAGCAATTACAGGCTGACATCAGCGAAAACATCGTAAAGCATCAAAGTTTTAGTACAGCCCTTGCCCTTCCGTGTGAGTTGAGCTCAAGAACCATATCCTTGAGGGATATGGGATATAGGAGAACATCATCAGCGTATAAACAAAATTTCATGTTCTGTTAAATTAATTCCTTTTATGGTAGAGTTTTGATGAATTGCAGGTTCAATGAAAATGGAAAACAAGGACAGAGAAAGTGAACATCCCTGCCTTGTACCTCCTTGTAAGATGAAGTTCTTTGAGGTCAAGAATGTCATGTATAAAATAGTTTAAACGAGTTTATGAATGAATCTCCAATTTAAATGTATTTAATATCAAGGACAGGAATGACAAATTTACTTTATCAAATGCTTTTTCTGCATTTAAAGTTATAATGGCTGAATTTTTATGACGTATTGAAACCATTAAATTAAAAGATCTATGTGTTTGATCAGGGTGAAATAGGAAAGAGATGACTTTCTCAATTCTGATTTTTTTTGTTTTTTTCAATATTTTATTTTAATTTTTTCAGAATAGAAAACCCCATCGCCGAACAAATACTGCTCGGCGCTGAGATGATAGGACAAGAAATAGCACAATAATAATAATCAATAGAGAAAGACAAAAAAAAAAAACAAAGAAAAGAAAGAAAACATTAAAATTAGAAACTACCAGTATCCATGATGAATTAAATGTCATGAATATGTAATAAACAGGGAAATTGCAGTGCCATGGTACATGTTTAGGCAGCACGGTGGCACGGTGGTTAGCACTGTTGCCGCACAGCAAGAAGGTCCTGAGTTCAATTCCAACATCAGGCCGGGGTCTTTCTGTGTGGAGTTTGCATGTTCTCCCCGTGTCTGCGTGGGTTCCATCCGGGTACTCCGGCTTCCTCCCACCGTCCAAAGACATGCAGCTTGTAGGGATAGGTTAATTGGATAATCCAAATTGCCACTAGGTGTGAATGTGAGTGTGAATGGTTGTCTGTCCCTGTGTGTTAGCCCTGCGACAGACTGGCGACCTGTCCAGGGTGTACCCCGCCTTTCGCCCTATGACAGCTGGGATAGGCTCCAGCGCCCCCCGCGACCCTGAAAAGGATAAGCGGAAGCGAATGGATGGATGGATGGATGGTACATGTTTATACAACGTAAGCTTTCTCAAGATGAATAAAAAACGGAGTCCAGGATTTTGAGAAAACATTTGGTGCAGGTGTTTGCAGGTATCGAACTTTTTCCAGTTGAATGACTGATAACATAACTGTCTTCCTTCTCTCACCCCAACCGGTCGCAACAGATGGCCGCCCCTCCCTGAGCCTGGTTCTGCCAGAGGTTTCTTCCTGTTAAAAGGGAGTTTTTCCTTCCCACTGTCGCCAGAGTGCTTGCTCATAGGGGGTCATATGACTGTTGGGTTTTTCTCTGTATCTATGAAGCGCCTTGAGGCGACTTTTGTTGTGATTTGGCGCTATATAAATAAAATTGAATTGAATTGAATTGAATAACATGTCATTGAGCCAGACACTGAAGGGGGGAGGAGCAGTGGACTTCCATTCCTTTAGAATAAGTCTTTTCGCAATCATCATTCCGAGATCGATTGGCACCCGCACAGTCACGGGGATAGTTCTGGAACGTACACAGCCAAAAACTGCAATTTCTGGATTGGGTGAGATGGAAATTCCATAAGCTTTAGAGTACCAATCAAATATTTTGGACCAAAAATTAGTCAATGAGGGGCAATGCCAGAAAGCGTACTCTCTGGTGTTTTACATCTGTCACTTATGTGGGAAGTTGAAGGATAAATTTTGTGTAGCCGAACCTTGGAATAATGTAGCCGATGGACAATTTTAAATTGTATTAATTGATGTCTGCTGTTAACAGAGCAGGAATGAATTTTTGATAGGCATTTGTCCCACATTGATTCTGATATTTCCATGCCCAATTCCTCTCTCAATTCTGATTTTAATGTCTTGGTTATAATTTTGATATCTGCATTCATTAGTGAGAGTGGTCGATAACTAGATGTTATCGTTCTTGATATTGTGATAGGGAGAACTGTTCCACCATCTTTTTCTCTTTTATTATGATTTCAGTGTCTAATATCTTAATCCCAATAGCGTGCTGTCTTTTTTTCTGCAGAGTGGGCAATCAGTTTCCCTCTTATATATACTTTGAAGGGCTCCCAAATGGGCCTATTTTCAAATGTTTTCACATTTTTGTCTTGCAGCACTGATGTATTCATGCTGCCAGTATTATTTGTTGATCTATATCCCCTGACACTTTATTCACTTCATAAAAAAATAAATAAATTGTAATCTTCTTTATTTGGTGCATAGATATTGCATAATATTACCTGTAAGCCTTCTATTGGACACATATCATTTGACCTTTTGTATTAGGGCTGAACGATTATGGAAAATAATCTAATTGCGATTTTTTGCCCCAATATTGCGATTGCGATGCGATATGCGATTATTTTTTAAGGTGTTTGTCTTCTGTATTATTAAACAAAGACAAGCAATACATCATATAGTATGGCCAATACTATATTACATTAATTTTAAACTGTTCTTTCCTGGAAGACAGACCTCTGTTATGATGACATGAGGTGATGCATGAATTGATGACTGACATTTTTATTTAACTTCTTCAATCACAACAGTATATTTGAACATACACAATAGTTTATTTTTAGCTTACAAACATCTGAGCATAAAGTGCTGGCAAGGAACCCTGGTGTAAACATTAAAATGAAAGTCAGTACAATGTGCAGATTGCAGAAATATACATAAAAAAAATCAGTGGCTTTACCACACTCAGTTTTTCGACATCTGTGAACTACTAGACAGTCATTCAATTAAAAAATAATATTAAATAAATAAAACTAATAAATAAAAAATACACACATCTTACTGATCTCTGCAGTCAGTAACATTACACATAAAGTGCAAACATAATAGCAATTGTATAAACACACACACAAACACGCCTTTAAAGTTTAAAGGCGTGAAATTGGACGGTCTAGTTCTGATTAGCGTCACCGCTGTCTCGGTGGAGTTTAATAAACTCGGCCGTCTGCTTCTTGCTATCTAAAATATAACCAGACACTGGTGTAAATTCTCGACTGTCTCATACTTCTGTTTAATAAGTTTTCTGTTTGACGTTTAGTCAGCTGTGTGAAAACCAAGGAGGAACCCACCCGGGGGATTAATAAAGTTTTATTTTATCTAATCTAATAACTTTAATCTCAGCCAAACCGATTTACTCACGAACAAACAAAACACTGAAAAAAGCCCAACAATAACATTTTTAGGTTGTCTAAGTGACTTATATATTACGTTTAACCCGAGCAGCGAAACTCCGCGGTGATCTGAAAATGATGTGCCGGGAGTTGTGCCGTTCTCGGCCGCATCAGTAACCCTCGAGCTCCCGGCTAGCTGTCGAGCTGGTGGGTAGCAGACGCCTCTGAAAACGTCGAAGCACTTTTGCAAATATGGGATATCTTGATAAACCGAGCAGCTATTTGATGTTTACACAACTACTTTCTCGCCTGAAAATATGTTAAAAGTTTATTTTGTGACCCAGAAAGATTAGTATGTGTAATTTTAAAACTTAGTAGCGGCCGCCATTGCTGGAAACTGGAGTTTGGCTGGGCCGCGCTATGAATTCTGGGATATGGTAGTAATTTGGACAGCCTTCGGCGCGTCGCTGTGACGTAATCGGTCTACAAATGCGGCCTCAGGAGGATGCAGCCCATGAATTGTATAATATAATCGCAGTATAATCGCAGCCTTTGCGGTTAGAAAATTGCACTTGATCATGTCGCGATATTATCGCAAATGCGATATATCGTTCAGCCCTATTTTGTATCCTCAATTTCCTTTTGTAAAGTAAAATGTATTTCCTTATTCCCTAGCAGAGATGGGCAGTAACGCGTTACTTGTAATGCGTTACTGTAATCTGATTACTTTTTTCAAGTAACGAGTAAAGTAAGGGATTACTATTACAACTGCCCCTCCCCTTTTGCGAATGTGGACGCTTCATCTCTCTGCTCCTTAAATGCTTTTCTTCTTTTCTTCTTTTATTGATTTTTATGCTGATTTTTTCCCTTTTTTCCGTATGAGCTTACCTGCGATAGCTTCTGGACACTTATAGATCATTAGGACTAAAGTGTTCTTAACAGAAACAGCAACATTTTTATAGTTACCTTATCCTCAGCGCTCCGTGTGTCTGTGGCCTAGACACAGCTGAAGCCTGATTACAGCATTTGGGCACCGAACAGCCTCTATAGCCTGGAAAGGTGCTAACCGCTAGGCTAACTAGCAACAAGATGCCTTCCCTCTCCACAGATGACTACCACAGCCTCCTGCAGAAGATTGTAGTACTGGAGACAAAAATTCATCGCTTAGAAGTAAACGTGGAGGTAAATGGACTGTGTGGAAATGAAACAACCTTGCCTTTGATTCAAAACAATGGCGACGAGCAAGCTAGTACACAGCTAAGGAGCACAGATAACATGACCAAGAAAGTAGACTCTGTGCATTATTATAAATCCTCAAGTGATAATCCCCCCCTTGGACTGTCTTGGTGCAAAACCAAGACATAAATCATGTCTCCTGGAAGGGGGAGGACGTATCACGGGCAGAGCACAGCGAGCTGAAATCTCTGAAACCGACTGGCCTTCACTTCCTACGAGACAGAGAAGCTCTTCTACCCCTGTATACGAGAGGAAACAGGACTGGACAACCGTGAATAGGAAGGTTAACAACAAACCTCCAAAACAACTGAATGTGAAACTGCACAACAGATTTGCTCCACTATCAAAGGACCCTGGATCTATATCGGACAACCATCCATCTAAAAGCAGCGAAGTAAGGTCTGAAAATCTGTTGAAAAGTAAAAGACCACAGGGAAATCTAAAGGCTAGGCCTGAAACTCTGATTGTGGGTGACTCTGCCGTAAAGGATGTACAAAGGATGTGCGGTAAGAACACTAAAGTCCTCTGCTTTCCTAAGGATATGGTCAACCACCTGAAAGAGAGAATTCTTCAAATTGCAGATGAATATCCAACTGTGACAAACATTGTTCTGCATACAGGGTCAAACGATGTGTCCAAACAACAGTCGGAGGTTCTGAAACGGGACTTTACTGGATTACTAAATACTGTAAACTCTCTGAATGCAGCTGTATTCATCAGTGGACCTGTACCGCCGGTCAGAGGAGGAGACGAGAGATTCAGCAGGTTGTTTACACTGAATGGCTTATATCAGCATGTGCTGACCACTCGGTGCATTTTATCAACAACTTTAATATTTTTTGGGAACGCAGGCATCTGTTTAAAGCAAATGAATTTAATTTTAACAAGTCAAGGGTGAAACTGTTCACCTCCAACTTGTTTTATTCCATACGTCATCCATCTGTGCTTGGTGCCAAGGCTGAGATAAACGAGGAGTTATCTCATAAAGAGGAACAAACAGTACTCCAAGAACAGACAAAGCCCAGCAGAAATCTTGAGGAGGAGCTCCATTTGGCCCCACCTGGGAAGAGCCTCAGAAAGGAGAGACATCTGAGGCAAGAAGAGGGGTCCCTATTTGCCTCCAACTCTCTCAACAACACCAACGACCAGTACCAGGGACCACGATCTTCCCCAGTCCCCCAAACCCCTGACAGGCCATCACCCTCCTCCCCCTCCCTTTCTCCCTCCTCCCCACACCTGAAATTCACTGAGGAGATGATGGAGCGGGTCAATGCTGGGCTCAGATCCACCCCCCGGCCCAATCCCTTTTTGTCCCCCATAAACCCCCACCAGAGCGGCCAAAGGTTCGCCATCGAGCCCCACCCTCAACAGAGCAATCGAAGTCACATTGCCCAGCCTCGCCCCCCTTAGTTCCTCCTTACCACCTTCATGCTCTGTCTCCGCAGTCTGATGTGTGATGTGTGAAGGGTCCGGGCTGCGAGGATTATGGCAGTGGTGACTTTTCCCAGGAGAAGCTGGGACCCTGTTTACTAGAAGGTTTTAAAATCTCTGTACTTTTAGGTGACAGGAGACATGTGGCCTGGTCAAAACACAGAGAGGTGCACTCTAAAAGATCTTTAAACATAGTAAACATACCTTGTGTGCCACAGACTGCTCCCAAACACGAGGGGACAAGTAATGCCTCTAAAACACTTAAGTTGGCTTTATTAAACGTTAGATCTCTAGCTGGGAAAACATTTTTAATTAATGATTTAATCACTGAGCACAGCCTTGATTTTATGTTTTTAACTGAAACTTGGTTGGACCAAAGTAACAGTGGGGCTGTTCTCATCGAGACGACCCCTCCTAACTACAGTTTTATCAGTGAGGTCAGGGCGAGCAGGAGAGGAGGAGGGGTTGCTGTCTTATTTAATGAATCATTTCAATGTAAGCAGCTATCTCCTGGAAGTTTTCAGTCTTTTGAATATGTGGCTTTACAGCTGAAGGCCCCATCCAAAGTTGTGTTTCTTAATGTTTACAGGCCTCCCAAATACTGCACAGACTTTTTTAATGACATTAGTGAACTGCTGTCTGTGATCTGTGTTGATTTTGACTGTGTAATTATTGTTGGGGATTTTAACATCCATGTGGACAACCCTCAGGACAAAGGGACTAAAGACCTGAGTAACACTCTGGGCAACTTTGGGCTGACTCAGCATGTAACAGAGGCCACACATAATAGAGGACACACTCTTGACCTACTGATCTCCAAAGGCCTGAGCATTTCAAAGGTTACTGTGTCTGATGTGGGCCTGTCTGATCATTACTGTGTTTTCTTTGAAAGTAAAATCTCAGCCCACACAAATATATCAACAACAGTGATCACAAAACGGTGTATAACTGAACTCAGTAGTGCAATTTTTAACCAGGTCTTCCCATTAACACCTGACCTGTCCAGAGGGTCAGTCAATGAGCTCGTCAATAGCTTTAATGCTAACATGTTAAATGTAATGGACACTATTGCTCACATTAAGGTGAAGGTTATCTCTGAAAGGAAAAAGTCTCCATGGAGAAACTCCACACTAGTGAAAAATGAAAAAAGAGAGTGTAGGAAAGCTGAGCGCAGATGGAGAAAAACAAACCTCCAGGTTCATTATGACATTTATAAAGAGAAACTTCACAATTATAATTTACAACTGAGGAATGCAAGGAGGTCCTACTTCTCTGACATCATCACTAAAAACAGCCATAATGCTCGGGTCTTATTTTCTACAGTTGACAGGCTAACAAACCCTCCTGTGTCAGTGGCAGCTGAACTTCATTCGACCATGGCCTGCAATGACTTTGCCAAATTCTTCACAGAAAAAATCCAAAAAATTAGACAAGCAATTGGTACATCAACAGCAGATCCAGGATATGTACTGTGTCCACCAAAAAACTGTTTAAACACCATGAAACAGTTTCAACCTATTAACAGCAAAGACCTGGAGGACATCTTAGGTCAACTGAACTCCTCCTCCTGCTGTTTAGATGTCCTGCCAACAAGTTTTTTCCAAAAGGTCTCAAAGACTTTAGAGTCAGACCTGTTACAGATCGTCAACTTTTCTTTATTATCAGGTGTGTTTCCAGAATCACTAAAAACTGCTGTAATAAAACCTATACTGAAAAAGGACAATCTTGACAAGACACAAATGAACAACTACAGGCCGATCTCAAATCTCCCATTTTTAAGTAAGATCATTGAAAAAGCAGTTTCTCAACAGCTCAGTTACTTCTTAAAACAGAATAACTGCTACGATGCCTTCCAGTCAGGTTTTAGACAGAACCACAGCACTGAAACCGCTCTGACCAAAGTGTTTAATGACATATGTCTGAACACAGACAGTGGAAAAATGTCAGTCCTAGTTTTACTGGATCTCAGTGCAGCATTTGATACAGTTGACCACAACATATTACTCAAACGACTGGAGAACTGGACAGGTCTTTCAGGAACTGTACTAAACTGGTTCAAGACATACTTAGAAAACAGGAAATACTTTGTATCAATAGGTAACTTCACATCTGAGCAGACAAGTATCACATGTGGAGTTCCCCAAGGTTCCATCTTGGGACCCCTTCTGTTTAACATTTACATGCTCCCACTGGCACAGATTATAAAGAACAACAAAATAAACTATCATAGCTATGCAGATGACACACAAATATATATCACAATGTCACCAGGAGACCGAGGCCCTGTACAGGCTCTTGGTAAATGCATTGAGGAAATTAATGACTGGTTGTGCCACAATTTTCTCCAGCTAAACAAAAACAAAACTGAGGTAATAGTCTTTGGCGCCAAAGAAAAACGATTACAGGTCACCAGAGAACTTCAATCTATACATCTAAAAACCACAAACCAGGCGAGAAATTTGGGTGTAGTGATGGATGCAGACCTAAACTTAGAAAAACACATTAAGACAATAACAAAGTCAGCTTACTATCACCTCAAGAATATTTCAAGGATAAAAGATCTGATGTCTCAACAGGACCTGGAAAAACTAGTCCATGCATTCATCTTGATCTTCAGCTTGATTACTGTAACAGCATCTTTACAGGTCTACCTAAAAAATCAGTCAGACAACTACAGCTCATTCAGAACTCTGCTACTCGAGTCCTCACTAAGACCAAAAAAGTGGACCACATCAGTCCAGCTCTGAGGTCTTTACACTGGGTGCCTGTCCGTCAGAGGATAGACTTTAAAGTCCTGATGCTGGTCTATAAAGCTCTGAATGGTTTAGGACCAAAATACATCAGTGACCTCCTGACCCAGTATGAACCTTCCAGATCCCTCAGGTCATCTGGATCCGGTCTTTTATCAGTTCCCAGAGTCAGAACCAGACACGGAGAAGCTGCATTCAGCTTTTATGCTCCTTATATCTGGAACAAACTCCCAGAAAGCCTCAGATCAGCTGAAGCACTCAGTTTATTTAAATCCAGGTTGAAGACTCACCTGTTCTCAGCTGCATTTGAATAAAGCACCAAATCCACACTTTTAAGCTTAGATTTCAAAACTTACATTAACTACTGATTTTATCTACTGTTCTGATTTTATCTGTTTTGATTTTATATACTGTTTTGTTTGTTTGCTTGTTTGTTTGTTAAGTGGGTTTGGAGCTCTGGGTAGCTCCCCAGTTGGGTCTAGAGAGTATTTTAAATTCAGGGAATTTAAAATAGAAAGTAGCTCGTCCACAGAAGGACTGGTAGCTCCCCTTACAATAAGGGTTCAGATCGTCGCGAACAGGTGTGAATGTGAATGTGTGTGTTTAGTTAGTTTGTTTGTTTGCTTGTTTTAATCAATTTTAAATCATGCTTTTTATCTGTTTTTGTTTCTAATGTCTCTGTAAAGCACTTTGAATCACCTTGTTGTTGAATTGTGCTATACAAATAAATTTGCCTTGCCTTGCCTTGCCTATTGCAAAATCGGTAATTAAATTACCGTTACTTTCCCGTAGGAACGCTGCGTTACTGTGTTACTAAAACCATGATTTTTTTGCGAGAATGTCTCACGACAGTGACGTAAGCGAGTGCGCCGTTGGTGGCAACAGCTGTGTGCAGATCAACAATGGATCATATATCGATTGTGGGAGAGAGATTTTTTTTTTAAAATCCATCTAAATAAAACACACACATGCACACACAGTGACATTTTAGATCTTCTTCAGAATACTGTATATACTATGGGCATCATGGTGCTGATCCAGAATCCTTACATTATTATTTATTACTAGAGCTACAATAATAAAGCAATGAGGAGGGGGAAGTAATAAATATGAAATAATGTCATTATGATGATTCAATTTGTTTCACTATCCACTCTGTGCAGGGCAAAGCTTATTACATGTTTAAACTGTAGAGATGCAATAATTTTACTGCTGTAAAATCCAAATTTTGTCTTATTTAAAATATAAATCTGATATAATCTGCTTCTTAATGTATGTTCTTTAAAATACAGCGTGTGTTTTTAATATATTATAATTATAATAATTATTATGTGGACATGCATATTAGATCGTTTTTAGTGAAATATAATCCCTCCAGAAAGGCAGGAAAAGCCCGGAAACGTACTTTAAAACTAAATATGTTCCCTAAAACGGTGACAGAGCTACAGACCCATGACAGCCTTACACAGGTAGCCAGCAGCTATGACCAGCACTACCTGTGCAGTTAATAAAAGGACAGGTAATGTTTGTCACGCTGTTGCACACACAGCACGCTCGTTTGTTTCAGTTCATCAGTTGCAACAAGACAACTTACCAACGTGTACGTAATAAGGTTCAAGGTTCAAGGTTCTTTATTTGTCACATGCATAGTTATACAAGTATAACACACAGTGAAATGTGGCCTGACACGCTCCTCGACATGTGCAAAAATTGGGGGGTGGGGGGGGGGGGGGGGTGTAGAGGAAGAACATATATATATATATATATATATATGGCCTGCATTTGTGTGACACCGGTGCGGAAAGGCTGAGTTTTATCTTATCTTCTTTCCACAGGTGATTTGTGTTTTTTAAAAGGAAGGAAACCTTCCTCAAAGCGGGCAGAGCAGTGGAGCCGCCGAGGGAAAAGCACACGAAACAAAACTGTAGAATTAAAAATATAATTTATTATGTTTAAATAGTTAAAAATATAAAATGAATTAAAACAACCTTGGCCAAGGGAAGACACAATAAAAATCAATAACACACAACATTAAAAGTCCAGTGGAATCCACCACGGCCTAAAAGTCACAGAAAACTAAGAGGTCCAGCGTAGTATTAAAAGAGGGAAACCCAGCGGAGTCCTCGCCTTCCTCCCCGCATTCCACGTCCTGATGCACTGAAGAAAGGGAGGGAGCGGCAGTCACTATTCCTTTGGCAGTTTACTTTATAAAAAGGATAAGTCAAAGACTTACCCGGGTGGGCAGAGCTCTCAACTCCGCCCGCCGCTTCCTCAAACTGCAATCGGCACCGCGGTCTCACTGCTTCTGTTCTCCCGCAGTGCACGAGCTGGCTCTTGTCGTTATTGCCACCAGACTGCCGCTACGCGTCCCTAGTCGCTGGTCATCTGCCTTTTTTTCCTCTGATCGTTTCCCCTTTCCAGTCGCTGGTAATCTCTCTTCCCAGTCGCTGGTCGTCTGCTCCATCTGATCATCTCTACTCTCTGATCGTCTGTGTCTTTCCTCTGTCTGTCTCGCATTCTCCGTGTTACATTTTTTGTTGAACACCGGCTCCAAACCTCTTATGTGTCCTTGAGCACTCTGTAAATTACCTTTTCTTTTCTCTCAGGTGTGTCCAATTAGTAAAAACGGGGGAAAAGGCGGAGTCTCTCCAGGACAATTTGCCGGCAACTAAAACATGCAAACTAAATAAAACACTGCACAAAAATATAACCAATGCATGCAATATAAAAAATAAATATGTACACTTCACATTAAAATACAGCACAGCAAAACAACGTCCGTCCTTCCCTGGATGACATCCGTATAGCGCTTTTCTAGTCCCTAAGGACCCCAAAGCGCTTCACACTACATTCAGTCATTCACCCATTCACACACACATTCACGATGGCAAGCTACATTGTAGCCACAGCTGCCCTGGGGCGCACTGACAGAGGCGAGGCTGCCGGACACTGGCGCCACCGGGCCCTCTGACCGCCACCAGTAGGCAAACACGGGGTTAGTATCTTGCCCAAGGATATTTGTCATGCAGCCAGGAGGCAGCCTGGGATCGAACCACCGACTTTCTGATTAGTGGCTGACCTGCTCTGCCACCTGAGCTACAGCCACCCTATATAGTATATACACTGGGTGAATGTGCAGTAGTAGCAGCAAGCAGGTGAATTCTGTACATTAATATGAATAGACATCTGACTATTTTACAGGATAGACAATATAAACATATTTAAAATTAAAGGAATTGAAATGTACATTGTGCCTTGGTTTAGTGTCTGGAAGAGAGTCCTGTCTCAGTCAATTATAGATGATGTGAGAGGGCGGGTGTGTGTGTTTAGGGCACGAATGGCTTGGGGATAGAAGCTCCTCTTGAGTCTCTCTGTCCTTGCCCGGAAGATGCGGAACCTTCTACCAGATTGCAGAAGTTGGAACAGTTTGTTGCCAGGATGGGACGGGTCCTTCAGTATCTGCTCTAGTCCGGCATCTCCTGGTGTAGGTGTCCTGAAGCGGGGGGAGAGCAATCCTGCAGCAGCGTTCTGCTGTACGGATCACTCTCTGGAGAGCTTTTTGGTCCTTCACACAGCTGTTCCCGAACCACGATGTCATGTTCTGTGTGAGGATGCTCTCCACAGCGCCTGTATAGAAAATCCTGAGGATCTTTGGAGAGACCCTGAACTTCCTCAGTTGTCGAAGGTGATACAGGCGCTGCCTAGCCTTTTTGGTCTGGACCTGAATGTGGGCAGCCCATGTCAGGTCTGAGGAGATGTGGACACCAAGATACTTGAAGGACTGCACCCTCTCCACTGGAGCTCCATTGATGATAATGGGCTTGTAGTCTCTGTGCTGACCCCTTCTGAAGTCCACCACCAGCTCCTTGGTCTTGCTGACGTTCAGCTGGAGGTGGTTGTCCTGGCACCACGATGCCAGATTCTTCACTTCATCCATGTAGGCCGCCTCATCGTTGTTGGAGATGGCACCCAACACCACTGTGTCGTCAGCAAACTTCACAATGGTGTTGGAGCCATGGGTGGCCACACAGTCTGAAGTGTAGAGGGAGTAGAGCAGTGGCGAGAGGACACATCCCTGAGGTGCTCCTGTGTTGATGGTGATGCTGTTGGAGAAGCACCTGCCCACCCTCACCACCTGAGTTCTGCCAGTGAGGAAGTCCAACACCCATGCACACAGACGGCTGTTAAGTCCCAGATCCCTCAGCTTTGTGAACAGTCTGCAGGGCACTATTGTGTTAAACGCTGAACTGTAATCAACAAACAGCATTCGCACATAGTTACCCTGTTTCTTGTCCACGTGGCTGAGAGTGGTGTGTAGGACGTGGGCGATGGCATCCTCTGTGGATCTGTTGGATCTGTAGGCGAACTGCAGCGGATCTGTGGTGTCTGGGATGGAGGAGGAGATGATGTTCTTCAGCAGCCTCTCAAACACCTTCATTACTACCGAGGTCAGTGCAACTGGCCGGTAATCGTTCAGAGATGAGGGTTTGCTGTTCTTGGGCACAGGGATGATGGTGGATCTTTTGAAGCATGTGGGGACCACAGACTTCGCCAGGGACTCGTTGAAGATGTAAGTGAACACACCTGCTAGCTGGTCAGCACAGAAGCGCAGCAGACGGCCGGTGATGCCATCTGGCCCCGCCGCTTTCCTTGTGTTCACTCTCCTCAGTGCCGCTCGGACGTCATGCTCCGCGATGCTGGTCACCGGTCTCTCGCTGATGACGTCACTGTCCTCGGTAGCCAGGCGGTAGATAGCATTAGCCGCCTGGTTAACCTCGAAACGGGCGTAGAACCGATTCAGCTCGTTGGTGAATGCAGAGTCGGCGTTGATCGGCGCAGTGTCCCTGGCTTTGTAGTCCGTAATGGTGCGTAGTCCGTGCCACATACTCCGTGGCATACTGTCGCCCAATAAGCCAATACTCCTGGGTGCTACACACTACAGTTTACGCTACACACCTACTTACTGGTTTTGTCGCATCAGTCTGTGTCTCTGAGTTAACTTGTGTTTCTCCCACAGCTCCGGACCGCTAAAAATGCGCGTGCTCTTAGTGAGCTCGTTCCCGGCTCGTAACCAGCGCGTTCTGCCGTCAAGGGCGATCATTGGTTAAATGTGATCATGTGACTGATGCAAGCCAGATCCTTTTATTTAGCAAAACTGTGATTACTAGTTAAATATTATTGTTGAGGGGCACAGACAGGACTCCGCACGCACACACACATACATAAAAAAAAATAAATAAGAATTTAAAAAAAAAAAGTTGCCTCAACAAAAGGGCACCTTGGGTACCCATCAGGAAAGGGGCGGGTGCTCAAGCCCCTCTAGCCCCCCCCCCCTCTGCACGTGCCTGCGCTGCACATAGTTGCCTTTGCGCAGCAGCCTGTGGACACAACCCACGGGGAACTGGAGCCCGGCACGGGATGAAGCTCTGGCTTTGCCTCTGGTTTTGCTTTTTTTTTTTTTCCAGGCAAATGGATTTTATTATAAAAAGAAATGCAGTTACGTTTCTCATGTTTCCTGTAAAGACTGAATTTGAAAGCTTTGAAAGTATTTAAATGTCTCCTGTTGAAGTGAAACACCTTTTTTATTGTTGTTCTACATTTTATGGACATGCAGCTTCAAAACAATGTGTTAACATTAACTTTTACAAAATACTGTACAGTTTCTCCAGCACTTCTTTCCAAAACACAAAACTTGAGTGAATGTGGGATTTTATATTTTACTGAGCAGCTGCTCTAGTAGAGTCGTTGGGGAGAGTTTAGGGGAATCTGCCAGGACTGAAAAGGTCACTGTCCCAAGAAGGAAGCCATGGGATCATCTGGCCTGCTGCGTTTCATGCGGAAGGCCTCCATCTCCTCCTCAGTGGGCGCCTTTACTTCAAACAAGCTGTTGTACGGCCTCTTCCTCTCATCCAGCTGCATTAGCATCTCCACCTGCTTCACCCGCTTTTCCTCT
This sequence comes from Astatotilapia calliptera, assembly GCF_964374335.1. Lineage (NCBI taxonomy): Eukaryota > Metazoa > Chordata > Actinopteri > Cichliformes > Cichlidae > Astatotilapia > Astatotilapia calliptera. The sequence goes on along the minus strand of NC_137427.1, from coordinate 40,644,844 downwards.
GCTTCTAGAGCCTTCTTCAGCTTTTCCTTCTTCTTCTCCTCATCCTCCGAATCACTGCTGTCGGAGTCGCGCTTCTTGTTCTTTTTGTTCTTCTTCTTCTCTTTCATCTTATCTTGATGCATTTCTAGCAGAGTCTTGGGCTGTTCCTCCTCCTGTGGCTCAGTTATTGCCTCTTCAAATGGAGTGCACTCTGAGTTGTTAATTCCAATTCCAGCTGATCCTGTGCAGTAACTCTGTTTGACCATGGAGTGGCAACACTTGTACCCCCAGAAGCCGTCTTTCCAGTAGGAACTCCAAATACAAGTGTGGTTGTTGATGAGCACGTCCTCCTCATATTTGGAGCGAGCGACAGCCTTTTCGAGTCCTTTCAGCACAGCGCCGTGACGCGAATACTCCACGTAGTCCTCCGTCTGGGCACACAGCAACTCCCGCGGTGGTGCATCCAAATGCTCCTGGCCTCCATACTTCTCCAGGATGCTCTCCCTCTGTTCTTCTTTGAAGTCCTCCTTCTTGACCTTGAAGGAACGATGTAGCAGCTCCAGTTTGGTGGGGTCAGCCTGCAGATGCACCTCGGAGCCTTTCTCATAAGCCTCCCAGGCAAACAATTGTGTTTGAGCCATGGAAATTGTGGCTCCACTGTAGCGAACAAAGTTGTCTCCAGCGTACCCCACTTCATCAGGGTTCTTGCCAGTGTTGGAGTACGGGTTCTCTCTCATTGCTCGCGTCTTTGGATCGTAGTACGCTGAATTTGGATCCAGATTTCTCAAGTATTTAGCTGTGTCTTCTCTGATACGCAGATTCCTGACAGTGATTCGTCTCTTGGAGTCAAAGTTCTGACCGGGCATGTCGATGTCATCTGCATATTTGTCTTCATCCTCATCTTCACTGTCATGCCAATCCTCTCTGGTCATCTTCTCGGTTTTGCCACGCCCACTCATTTTGAACCTTCTCTTTGCAGTGTCAACACTCAAAGGAAATGTGGCCCGATCGGCACCGAGCCTGGCTTTTATTTCCGCAGAGCGCGGGCGGCTTCGTCACACACGCAGACAGGCTCGCGGCAGCGCGCCTTTTCAAAGCACCTTCCTCCAATGAGCACACCTAGGCGGGGCGGTGCTACTCTGAGCGGTGCTGAGCACCACGTGGAGCCCCTCACCAATCACGAGCCGCAGCGGCACCGCGTCACGGCCAGTCACACACTTTAAGAGCGGCGAGTCTCCTCCGCTTGTTACATTTTCTGTTTTAAACGCAGGAAAGTTAAAGATAGAAAGAATGGCAAGAACCAAGCAGACCGCTCGCAAATCCACTGGCGGCAAAGCCCCCAGGAAGCAGCTGGCCACCAAGGCCGCTCGTAAGAGCGCCCCGGCCACCGGAGGCGTCAAGAAGCCTCACCGTTACAGGCCCGGCACCGTGGCTCTGCGCGAGATCCGCCGTTACCAGAAGTCCACCGAGCTGCTCATTCGCAAGCTGCCCTTCCAGCACCTGGTCCGTGAGATCGCTCAGGATTTCAAGACCGACTTGCGCTTCCAGAGCTCCGCTGTCATGGCTCTGCAGGAGGCCAGCGAGGCTTACCTGGTCGGACTCTTCGAGGACACCAACCTGTGCGCCATCCACGCCAAGAGGGTCACCATCATGCCCAAAGACATTCAGCTGGCTCGCCGCATCCGCGGAGAGAGGGCTTACAGTTTTTTCTGAATGCTTAAACCCTAACTGTGATTCCTGTAGCACAATTTCTAAAACTATTCAGACTTATAGCAAAACCACTCACTGAGTTTGCAAAACTAAAAGCACAAAAACTGCTTTGCATTCAGTTTGCAATTTTGTAACACACACTTTGCAAAACTGTAGGCACAATTCACTGCACAACACCCAATTACCAAATTTCCAACACACTCCTAGCAAAAGTATACACATGTATGGCTATCATTAACACTAATTTGCCAACTGTCTGGCACACTTTCACATGTGAAAACTGTTTTAGATAATTAGTCCACTTTGCAATCAGCCTAAGCACTATAAACAGGCCACAGGTAAGCTGTCTATGTGGAGTACAATGGAAGGAGCAGTAAGAGTAATATACACAGTGCAGAAATGCTTGCACTAAGTCGTGTACTTGCGCGCCACAGAATAAGAATGAAGCAAATTTACAGAGTTCCTTTCGAGAGAAACACAGAACGTGTAAAGCAACTGCGATATGACTACGTGCAGGTAAGCTAGTGTCATTGGTTCTGAATTTGGAGGTGCATACTGTAGTGCTGTGCATGGGCCTGATGTGTTGCATTTGTTTTGTCTTGTCCAGAGAGTGATGGAACTAGAAGCAGATGCAATGGGACATGAGCTACTTTTTGTAGATGAGGCCGGTTTTAACCTCAGTAAAACCAGGAGACGTGGCAGGAACATTATTGGACACCGTGCCATCATCAATGTCCCAGGACAACGTGGTGGTAACATAACCATGTGTACAGCTATAAGCCAAAATGGTGTTGTTCACCATCATGCAACCATAGGCCCATACAACACTGCACACATTATTGCATTCCTGGACACCTTGCATGACATGCTCACTGTTCAGAGACCAGAGCAGACCCGATATGTCATCATATGGGACAATGTTAGTTTCCATAGGGCTGCTTTGGTCCGCAACTGGTTTACAGACCAACCATCCTTCATGGCACTCAACCTCCCTCCATACTCTCCATTCTTGAATCCCATCGAGGAGTTCTTCTCTGCCTGGCGCTGGAAAGTGTATGACCGTCATCCTCATCAACAGGTAGCCCTTTTACAGGCAATGGAGGAGGCATGTGGAGATATTGACCAGGCATCATGTCAGGCCTGGATACAGCATTCAAGGAGATATTTTCCCCAGTGCCTTGGACTGGAGGATATCGCAGGCGACGTGGCCGGACCCAGAAAGACGACATGATGTAGGCTGATTGTCTGTGTGGTGTGTGTGTGGTGTTTTTTTTTTTTGTTTTTTTTTCCCCTTTTATTTGTGGAATTCCTATTTTGTGTTCTGACTTTGTCTTGGTTTTGATGAGTGTTAATAAACACCAATACTTGACGTTTGGATCCTTGTATGTTTACATGACACTATGACAAGGTGTGACCTCAAATTGACATCTGTACACAGAGAAAGCAAAAGCCAGATGTGTTTTGTATTCATACCATCAGTGTGCAGTTGGCGCATTGTGTGCTTAGTAGATGATGGCTTGTGTGTACTGTTTGATACGGAAACACCATTTTTACGAAGGTGTGAAGAGTTAATCTAGCTGTGTTTGCTTTTGCAAGAGAACTACAATGTTTTGATTATTGGGTGACAGGTTTTCTTATTTGTGTGAAGAGTTTTGCAAAATTAGCCAATAGTTACAATAAATGTGCTTACAGTTTTTACCGAATGCCTAAACACTAACTGTGATTCCTGTAGCACAATTTCTAAAACTATTCAGACTTATAGCAAAACCACTCACTGAGTGTGCAAAACTAAAAGCACAAAAACTGCTTTGCACTCAGTTTGCAATTTTGTAACACACACTTTGCAAAACTGTAGGCACAATTCACTGCACAACACTCAATTACCAAATTTCCAACACACTCCTAGCAAAAGTATACACATGTATGGCTATCATTAACACTAATTTGCCAACTGTCTGGCACACTTTCACATGTGAAAACTTTCTTAGATAATTCGTTCACTTTGCAATCAGCCTAAGCACTATAATACAGGTAGTAAGCTGTGTGTGCGGAGTACAATGGAGGGAGCAGAAAGAGTGAGAAGTAGAGGAGGCCGAGGATGAGGACGTGGAGGTGAAGAAGTAGGATGAAGAGGACGACAAGGACAAGGAGGAGCAAGAGGAAGACGAGGAGGGGGGAGAGGAAGCATGTTCACTGCAGACCACGTAACCCATATAGTCATTATGGCGATTGCAAATAATCCTATACTTGGAAATGAACACTTGTGTTTGTTTTGATGTGTTTGAATAAACAGCAGTACTTGAAGTTTGGATCCCTCTATGCTTATGGATCTATGACAGAAGTATGAGCTCAAACTGACATAGCCTACCTTGTGCACAGGGAAGGCAAACGCCAGATGTGTTTTGTATTCATACCATCAGTGTGCAGTTGGCGCATTGTGTGCTTAGTAGATGATGGCTTGTGTGTACTGTTTGATACGGAAACACCATTTTTACGAAGGTGTGAAGAGTTAATCTAGCTGTGTTTGCTTTTGCAAGAGAACTACAATGTTTTGATTATTGGGTGACAGGTTTTCTTATTTGTGTGAAGAGTTTTGCAAAATTAGCCAATAGTTACAAAAAATGTGCTTAAGCAATCAGAAAAAACTGTAAATGTCATCATCATCACTCTGAAAACGCCAGCATGGTGTGAAGATAACAAAGCTCACTGCCCCAAAGAAACACTGCTGCTGCTGAGGCCCAATTCACTACTGTAGACTGTAGTCACATCTTAAGCATTTTCTAGCTTTCAGTCTGTGTCTCCCTAAATCCTCCATATTTGCCATACAGAGCACTACATTTACTGCTCATTTAATACAAATGACCGTTCCAACAAATGAGGAAACGATCACACAGACCACTTCTTTGTTAGACGCGCGCCTGTTGTAGCACAATTCATAGATTTCCTCCAACGCAATGTCCGGCCCACTGTGCAGCTCAGCCAATGAGAGCCGAGGGCCTGCGCAGTGATATTAGCATACAGGCTGTATAAAAGGAGCTGCTCTCTGTTACACAGCTCATTCGTTGCTGCAGAGTATCGAAGGAACAAAATGCCTGAACCCGCAAAGTCCGCGCCCAAGAAGGGCTCTAAGAAAGCCGTGACCAAGACCGCCGGCAAGGGCGGCAAGAAGAAGAGAAAGACCAGGAAGGAGAGCTACGCCATCTACGTGTACAAGGTGCTGAAGCAGGTCCACCCCGACACCGGGATCTCCTCCAAGGCCATGAGCATCATGAACTCGTTTGTCAACGACATCTTCGAGCGCATCGCTGCCGAGGCCTCTCGCCTGGCCCACTACAACAAACGCTCCACCATAACGTCCAGGGAGATCCAGACCGCAGTGCGCCTGCTGCTCCCCGGTGAGCTGGCCAAGCACGCCGTGTCTGAGGGCACCAAGGCCGTCACCAAGTACACCAGCTCCAAGTAAACTGATCCTGCTGTCAGTCAACCCAACGGCTCTTTTCAGAGCCACCCACTCTGTCCTGAAGAGCATACGTTCTACCTTCAAACGTGCAGTTACTATGTTGCCAACTACTGCAATCGCGGAAATGCTTCTTTGTCACTAGGTGCTATTGATCCGCTACATTGACCCAGACTCAGGAAATGTCTTGTGTGTGTTGTGGAACGATGACAAAGTAACTACAAATACAACATTAATGCCACTTTATGTTTGACAGTCTTTCAGTGCATTTCAATGGCTCCCCTGTGGGCGGCGCCTCCGCTGCATTTCCTGCAGGACTGAGAGGAGGAGAGCCACCTCTGTCCCCAAAGCCACTCTGCTTTTTAACTCCAGCCCTTAAGACCATTTCACCACCTGTAAACATGAACTACTCTACACTCTTTTTGTGCTGCCACTTTATTCACTTTTAGTCACTTAGTTATTTATTCACCTATTCAGTCACTTTAATTTTAAAACTGTGTATATGCTGTGTATTTATTATCTCATTCTTATTGCCTGTTTATGCCCTGTCCTTGTCTTCAACGTCATGCTGCTCCATTGTATCTTATTTGCCCCTTGGGGATAAGGGCTGATTATTATATTATTTTTTTACATATATATTCTGATTTCCAAATACATTCAATACAAAGCAAATTCCAAAGAACAAATTGAAAACAGTACTGAACACAAATGTTGCTCTGGCCAGTTAACTCATTTTGACAGTTCCTTTACGGTGTGTGAAATGGAAGTGTTTTGTGTGTTGTTGTTTTTGTTTTTGTTTTTTCTCCTCTGATATCCAAAGTTTGTCATTTCACAAAAAATTTGCATAGCAGAATCCAAAGAAGCAGTAAACTTAAAATTTAGTATCAATTTGTCTGTATCGTTCTGATCTGGGGTTGCGCCGTTTTTCTTATGTTGTACATTTGCACTTTATGTGGTCCTGTGTTGATTGTCCTATGTAGCACCACGGTCTTGGAAGAACGCTGACTTGCTTCACTGTGTACTGTAGCACTGCACATGGTTGAAATAACAAAGCCACTTGACTTGATGTGCTCGTAAACACTATAATCACTAGTGATGTGCGATACCACTGATTTCCTTTCCGATCCGATAACGAGTAATATTCAGGGTGGTATCGACGATACTGATCCGATACGATACTTTGTACAAAAACGTATTTTATTTATTGTATCTCAAATTATAGCGTCATAATGATTACAGGACATAAGATTACTTGTTCTTATTACTTAATAATGCAGAGTTCATCATATAGAAATAAAAAAACTAAAGTTGTGCCTATTTGAATCTAATTCATAATTTGTTGGCTCCGTAGCCACCTTTCTGTATGCCTTTAGATAGTACAACTATTATAGCAAGTGCTATGAATAAGATATATCTATCTGCTTAGCACTTTTATTTTTTATGTTTAGTTAAGTGTTGTCTTACAGTGTGTTTTGCACTAAGTACCGAAGCAATTTCCTAATGTTGTAAACCTGCTCAACATTAGGAAATAAAACCCATTCTGATTCAGAGGTGAACTTTGGTCATCTCAGTCTCTCACTAAACGCTCTTCTGTGACTGGTCAAGCACACGATGGGAGGGTGGGAGGTATTGTGCAGCATTTTACTTATCTTGGACAACAATCTGTGGTTACATTTTTTTAGTGGGTGGAAGAATAATAGAATCCTCCAGAAAAAGGAGCACAGATATACTGGGCATAATTAAATGCACTGTACTAGATTAGACTGAGGTCGCTATCCAGGACATAAGATAAGCTTTATTAGTCCCAGAGCTGGGAAATTCACCTTGTTACAGCAGCAACGTGGACATAGCAGGATTAAATAAATGCCAAAAAAATAACAGCAATATTACTCTGATTAAATAAATGAAATAGATATAAAAATACGTTTGACTAGTAGCGACAAAAAGAGAATGTTTAATAGTGAGATGTTGGATGTTTTTTTAGCAGGTATTGAGTATTGCACATTGAGATACTTAGTGATCAGTTGGTGGATGTGTGTATTCACGTGTTCATTCGCTGTTGTTGTTTATAGTAGAGTCGGTAACTGTAGCTGGAAGGAAACGGACTGATGCAGACTAAGAGATCAGGGCCAAAGTGTGGAAGTGAGCTGCCGTAAGGTGACTAACTAATGGTGATTTCTGATATACAACAACGTGAGTGAAACTCGAGGCCGCTGTGCTTTGGTTAGAAGTGAGCAGCTCTCACAGACGTCTCGCTGCTCCGTGGGCGTCCAGCTGCATCGGTGTGTTTGCTGGGAGTTCGCGGCGTCACTTTGTCCCACAGCTGCGCTCACCAGATGCTGCTTTTAAGTCGGAGTGCGCGAACGAACATGTGTCTGAGCTGGAAAAGGGCTTTTCACGGAGCTGTGCTGCGGCTCCTTTGTTTTAGGAAAGAAAAGAGCGCAAAAAGCCGCCGAGCAGCGCTGAGCTCCGCACTGAGTCGCTGAGCTTTGGAGGCTCCACAAAGCAAGAGCAGAGAGCACCAGAGCCCGACACGAGGCCTGCCCGAGGAGACACGAGTCCGCTGTGGACTGCTCCACTGTCGGCCTGCAGTGCTGCTCACACACTCACTTTGAGCTCTTTGATCCCGAGACACGAAACACAAACGGAAGCATTGCGTGGCGCACGCGAGAGCGGCGCGCGCTACATTCACTCTCCACGGTTCTCATGGTGCGTTTAAGTGCAGTGTGACGCTTCCGAGTTGCCATCACTGCACCGTGACTCGATCAGAAGGAAAGAGGAAAATGTCAGAGGAAGCACCCGCACCTGCTGCTGCCGCCGCCCCGGCCAAGGCGGCCAAGAAGAAGACGACGGCTTCCAAGCCGAAGAAGGTGGGCCTCAGCGTGGGCGAGTTGATCGTGAAAGCCGTGGCCGCTTCCAAGGAGCGCAGCGGCGTGTCCACAGCCGCTCTCAAGAAGGCTCTGGCTGCCGGAGGCTACGATGTGGACAAGAACAAGGCCCGCGTCAAGACCGCCATCAAGAGCCTGGTGGCCAAGGGTACTCTGGTGCAGACCAAGGGCACCGGGGCCTCCGGATCCTTCAAGATGAACAAGAAGGCTACCGAGAGCAAAGCCAAGAAGCCCGCAAAGAAAGCTGCTCCCAAAGCCAAGAAGCCCGCCCCTGCCAAAGCCAAGAAGCCGGCAGCAGCCGCTAAAAAGTCCCCCAAGAAGCCAGCGGCAGCCAAGAAGCCCGCAGCAGCTAAGAAGTCCCCCAAGAAGGCCAAGAAGCCCGCTGTGGCGGCCAAAAAGCCCAGCAAGAGCCCCAAGAAGGCGGCAGCCAAGAGCCCCAAGAAGGTCACCAAGAAGCCTCCCGCAGCCAAGAAAGCCCCCGCCAAGAAGGCCGCCAAGCCCAAAGCCAAGAAGGCGGCCACAGCAGCCAAGAAGAAGTGAGCTGCCAACACTCTCGCACTCAACAACGGCTCTTCTCAGAGCCACCACAGCAACACGCCAGAGCTCCTTCCTCACAATCACGCAACATTCTCTTATTCACAATAATAGCATTATTGTCAAAGCAAGATAAGATACTTTTTGGGTTTGTTTTTTTCTCATAACACTTGCAGCTTGTATTACTATCATGGCTCACATTTCACAATCAGAAAGTGAACAGAGCAGGAGGGACAGAGCCAGGGACAAAGTTTATTCATGCAGGTCCATATGACAGAGAATATGCATCTTTTTATTTTCATATTATAATTTCTATTTAATTGTGTTGTGGTTTGCAGTGTTTTGTGTTGTTTCACTTTAAATTTGTAAAAGGAAAAAGCTGAAAATTTAAATAGTTAAAAGTTGAAATGTGAATAGTTGGATTTTATTATAGTTGATTTATTACATTTCATGTGGAGTGAATAAATAAAAGTATATTTACGGTGGCCCCTACAGACAAAACACGTAAAAACTCCAAAACACCTACAAAAGACAACACAAGTGCTCCAGGATGCTAGGGGCACTTTTGTTGAACTATTTTTACATTAGTAATTCATTGTGCATAATTTTATATTGTTAATAATAAATTAAAACAACCTGAAGATCTGGTTGGGAGGCGAAAGACCCCCCCCCCCCACACACACACGAGAATAAGGTAATACTACATTTCCATATACACGAGGATGTTTGCTCAGAAAGAAGTGTGTGGCTCTGAAAAGAGCCTTTGTTTATCGGTTTCGTGCGTGAAGCAGAGGCTTTGGCATTTACTTGGCCTTGACAGGCTTCTCGGTCTTCTTGGGCAGCAGCACGGCCTGGATGTTGGGCAGCACACCACCCTGGGCGATGGTGACTCCGCCAAGGAGCTTGTTGAGCTCCTCGTCGTTGCGCACAGCCAGCTGCAGGTGACGTGGGATGATACGAGTCTTCTTGTTGTCGCGGGCTGCGTTGCCAGCCAGCTCGAGGATCTCAGCGGTCAGGTACTCGAGCACAGCTGCCAGGTAGACGGGGGCGCCGGCACCCACGCGCTGCGCATAGTTGCCTTTGCGCAGCAGTCTGTGGACACGACCCACGGGGAACTGGAGCCCGGCACGGGATGAACGGGTCTTAGCCTTAGCTCTGGCTTTGCCTCCGGTTTTGCCACGCCCACTCATTTTGAACCTTCTCTTCGCAGTGTCAACACTCAAAGGAAATGTGGCCCGATCGGCGCCGAGCCTGGCTTATATTTCCGCAGAGCGCGGGCGGCTTCGTCACACACCAATCGCAGACAGGCTCGCGGCAGCGCGCCTTTTCAAAGCACCTTCCTCCAATGAGCAGCGCACACTTAGGCGGGGCGGGGCTCCTCTGAGCGGTGCTCAGCATCACGCGGAGCCCCTCACCAATCACGAGCCGCAGCGGCACCGCGTCACAGCCAGTCACACACTTTAAGAGCGGCGAGTCTCCTCCGCTTGTTACATTTTCTGTTTTAAACGCAGGAAAGTTAAAGAGAGAAAGAATGGCAAGAACCAAGCAGACCGCTCGCAAATCCACTGGCGGCAAAGCCCCCAGGAAGCAGCTGGCCACCAAGGCCGCTCGTAAGAGCGCCCCGGCCACCGGAGGCGTCAAGAAGCCTCACCGTTACAGGCCCGGCACCGTGGCTCTGCGCGAGATCCGCCGTTACCAGAAGTCCACCGAGCTGCTCATTCGCAAGCTGCCCTTCCAGCGCCTGGTCCGCGAGATCGCTCAGGATTTCAAGACCGACTTGCGCTTCCAGAGCTCAGCTGTCATGGCTCTGCAGGAGGCCAGCGAGGCTTACCTGGTCGGACTCTTCGAGGACACCAACCTGTGCGCCATCCACGCCAAGAGGGTCACCATCATGCCCAAAGACATTCAGCTGGCTCGCCGCATCCGCGGAGAGAGGGCTTAAGCTGTCTGCACGCCCTCCTACAAACAACGGCTCTTTTCAGAGCCAACACACTCACACAGAGAGCGCGCTCCTTTCTTACAATAACATTAACCTCATACAAGACAGTACAAGACAGTTTTTTTTTATATAATAGAAGCCATATGCTTGGCATGAAGGTGGCATCCAGTAACTTGATCTAAGCACCAGTACTTCCAATTCTTTCCTGCTACACATAAGTTTACATTACTTACAGTAGAAGAAGACTGTGACACCCCTGCTCTAAAGTACCTTTAGAGTTGTTTAAATTGGCTATAAACTATGAATGTACATAACAATAAGCCTAACATGGATCAGATATTTTTCACAGTTCATGTTCAGTTCACAGGTGCATATTTTTTTTTTCACTCCCCAAAGATGTATAAAAAACTAACAATTTAACACAATTCTTTGAACTAACTTTGAGCATGGAAACACAGCATCGTCATGTTCCGCTGGCGTTGATCCAATACCTAGGCCACATCGCTGATGTTGCATTGAAGCTGACTTTTGGGAACTCTGTTAAACTAATCTCACTGCACAAACTGTCTTCAGACTTTGACACTAACATTGATAACATACAGAAAAATTATACTGTGAAGCTGTCCAGATCAGTCCAGTCAAGTAGAGATCATAGATATAGCGCCCCAGAGAATGACTCGCTGCCACTTTCAAGTCAGAAAATATAGTATTGACATTCTGAATAATCTGTTGCGATCATCTGTGAATGCTATTGCATGTACTAAAGCCACTTCTAAAACTACATTGATTCTGGAAGTATGGAAGTTCTGGTATTCAGAGTTTCAAGGTAAAACCTCATTAACAACCTATTTGATCTGGGGACAACTAATAATATTTCATGGCATGACCTTCCCCCCTTTTCTGGCTCTGTTGGAGGCACCACTGGTTATTGGCCTTTAATAAAGATATTAACTGGATATAAACTGTTGGATTGTCTCTGTGACACATGTAGTACTCAATCTCATATCGTGTACAGTACACAGCTACTTATGGGGCGCCGTTTGTAAAGTGAAACATGCTGAAATTAACGGCAACATTTTTCCACATTTCGCTCAAAACCTTACAAAAACATATTTTTTCGAGTAATTTTTACAACATTTAGTAAAATATTTGTAACTTTTCATCAAATGTTAAATATTAAATCTAAATATATTTAAATCTAAATGTTAAATGTTAAATCTAAATATTATATTTAAATCTAAATGTTAAATCTTAATCTAAATGTTAAATGTTAAACCTAAATGTTTAGGCTAATATGCAAATTTATTGTACGGATCAACGGAAATACCAAAATAAAAGCTTCCCGAAAACCTCCGGTGCAACATTGTGTCTGTTCTCCTCCTCACTTCTCCCCGCCATGTGCTGCTTCACTTCTTGCCTACGAGCATGTCCAGCGATTTTGCTGGACATGTGTTGCAGCGATTGTGAAGTGGAGACTGCAGCTGCTAAGAGTGCACTACTGCTGAACCTTTGGATGGCCGACAAAACGGATCTTCCGATGTTTTCAGCTAAATCGCCGGACGTGCTTTCTCATGGTCGGGTTATGGCTGAATTCCAGTGGAATGACGGTCCCGCCATAATAGACGTTCCAGCCATGTGTTCCAGCCCTAAACCTAACCTTATCCCTAACTATAACCTTATTCATAACCTTTACTAGCAGTTAAATGACGTAAAATAGTGTTTTCCAAATCGATCTTTAGAAAATGAACGAACATGTGTAGATTGAGCTCTCCTTTTTCCGATGCTATAATTTAGGAACGTGTTGGGTACCCAAAAGCATAACATGTTGACAATTTGTCACCTAGAGAAAATTATTACGCTTTGGGAGTGAGAACGTGTCTGACCACTACCGGCACACTTTTGCACTGGAGGTTTTCAGAAAGCTTTTATTTTGGTATTTCCGCGGATCCGTGCAATAAATTTGCATGTTAGCCTAAACATTTAGATTTAACATTTAGATTTAAATATAATATTTAGATTTAACATTTAGATTGAATATTTAACATTTAGATTTAACATTTAAAATTCTGTTTTAAATATGAAAAGTTACAAATATTTTACTAAATGTTGTAAAAAATTACTTGTTTTTGAGCTAAATGTGGAAAAATGTTGCCGTTAATTTCAGCATGTTTCACTTTACAAACGGCGCCCCATAGCTACTGCACCCCAGGCACAGTCATGCTGTTCCTCGTTTCCGCCAAAGGCCAGTAGATGGCCGTAGTTTCAAGCACTCCTGTTTTCTTTTACGTCCTCAAATCAGATGTAAATTCAGGAGTCCGTCAAGCAACGACTCACATTTGTTTCTGAACAGCCAAAATGAGTGGAAGAGGAAAGGGAGGTAAAGGACTCGGCAAAGGAGGCGCAAAGCGTCACCGTAAGGTGCTTCGTGATAACATCCAGGGCATCACTAAGCCAGCTATCCGCCGCCTGGCTCGCCGTGGTGGTGTGAAGCGTATTTCTGGTCTGATCTACGAGGAGACCCGTGGCGTGTTGAAGGTGTTTCTGGAGAACGTCATCCGCGACGCCGTCACCTACACCGAGCACGCCAAGAGAAAGACCGTCACCGCCATGGATGTGGTGTACGCTCTCAAGAGACAGGGCCGCACTCTGTACGGCTTTGGTGGTTAAGCTTACTGCACTGACGACAACAACAACTGCAACAAAGGTCCTTTTCAGGGCCACCCATCTCCTCTGTAGAGCTGATCCTATCTCTTTTGTTTGTCTAGTCAAGTTCTATCAAACTTCTTTTCATATAAATGGTCAATCTGACTTGGAACCCGTATTGGAAAAGCTTTTGATGTGTGATACAGCTCTGCAGTAGTTGCGGTAGGTGGGGTTTTTTCTTGTTTTTTTTTTTTATTAATTTTTTTTTTTTAAGTGGGCCATATACTGACCGTAGTGTTGAGGCAGACATGACACCGTATTCTCAGGTTACTGTCGCCGCTTTATTCTCTGCGCAACGTCTCCCTCGTCTGGCTTCCACGTGACCTGCATCCAAAGCAGCAACTATTCATGACATGCAGCACACTCAAATTCTGAATGTGTTTGCAACTTATTTTTGTCAAGAACTTCACTGCAGAAAGCTCAATGTACCACGTGGGTAACAAATATTTAGTATTAAAGGAAGGAGATGGTAATTATAAATTAAATATTCTCCAAGATAATACAAAAAATATCTATAAAAAAATTAATGAAACCAAAAATGAAGGTGTAATTCAATATAAGTATGCAAATGAAGATGAAAACCTTTCAATAGTTAAAAATATACAAGACAAATTATTATCTGAAAGCATAAGAGACGTGGTATGGCTCATCTCGCTCGGGCGCCTCCCTGTGAGAGCGGTGGTACAATGGAGTTGCTTTGTTACCACCATGAAATGTCCTATGACAGACTGTGATGAAGATGAGACCCTAGAACATCTTCTATTGGATTGTTATAGGACAACTGAGATCAGGCAGAAGATGACAGAGATTGGCTATGATGTGGATGTTAATATTAAAGCAGTTAAATATGGTTTGTTTATAGAAAAAATGTGTGACGACAAAAGGAGACTCTTTTGGTTAGTAATGTGTGTAATAAATACACATATTTGGAAAACTCGTGCCAAAGGAGTACTTGAACAAAAGATGATAAGTAGTGATGTGGTGAGTAAACATATCATTACAGACCTGCGGAGAAGACGAACAATGGACCTGAAACTTGGGAAAGTTTTCCCCTGGAACGAATTAAAACTGTAAGTCTTGTGAACGTTGTGTGGACTCAGATGCTAGATTTTCCTCGTTTCTCCTTTTTGTATGTGCTCATGGTTTTGTATATGTAATTGTATGTGTATGTGCATTTTATATGTAAACTTGTTTACTTTAAATAAAGTGTAATTATATACAGGCTTCTTCAAAAGATTACTGCCATAAAGATGACTTCTGCCTGAGGCTCCAATGACTCAACCAGCAGTGCGAGAGCAGCCCCTCTGTCCGTTTCAGTGTACAGTGAAGTGGACTGTTGCGATAGGTCAGAAGAAGCCTGCGCTAATTTAATGAATGCTACCTTTTCAGACAGTCTCTTATTTAAATACTTACGTTTGAACTTACTGAAAACAGTTTCTAGCCTTGACAATTCTGATGACACGAACTCTGAGAAAGATTAAAAACTGGTGCAAAACAGATGGGAACCTGTGATTATCAACATTAAAAACACTTCTTTTCATTTTGTTGTACATTGCACTGAATTAAGCCTGTCGAGCAGCTGAAACAGTTCTAGGGAATGTGCTAATTATCCAAACCTCTTTATGATTCAACAGTTTTTATTCATTAACAGCACAAAGTGAAAAACAAACAGAATCCCATACATTTCAAATCATTACGTACATTTACAGATACATATTGTAATGATCAGCAGCTGTTGCTGTAAATTAATGTAGTTTCATGCCATACCACAAGGTGGCCCTATCTGTTAACATGGGCATGCGAGCTAAGAAGCGGTGAGATACTCTTGTTCTTCCGGCTGGCTAAGATTGAATAATAAAAGTACGTTGTAGATCATAAAAGGACCCCTTCTTCATAAATAAGGAGACAAACAAAACACATATATGGGAAAAGGAGGAGAGAAAGACACCCCCCCCCCCCACCTGAGTGAAAACCCCCCACAGATTTCAAAAAATAAGAGACAAAAGTGAACTCCCATCCTTTGTGCTGACTTCCAATTTACCTGGAGGCACACTAAAGACAACTGGCCCCTCTCAACAATTGGGACAATTCATCTGGCAAATAAAAAAGCAAGGGAGACCAAACTTTGAGGAACTAATCGTACGGTTAAGGAGTAACTTTGGTTCTCTTAGTTCTCTTAGTGAGAGACTATTTCTCCACACCGTTACATATTCCATATGTGGCGTGTGGATATTTCTTTAAGACCCCCCGGCACGCCCGGCTACGCCCCACAGCTCACATATAGAACAGCTGTGCAGACGTGACACCGGTGATTGTTTGATCTCCACTTGTGTTGTGTGTATGTGTGAATCCCTTGAGACACATTCACAACAATTTCTGCTGATGCAAAAACAGCCTTAAACTAAAAGTGTTAAATTACACACACAGCTTGGAAGTCCCGCTGCAAGTTCAGCAGGCACACGGATTTCCTCACTATACAACGCCGCTACAAACTCCTAGATATTTGAGAAAGTTAAATTACAGTCGGTTAGTGATGTGTCCTGTGTGTCAAAGCTTCGATACCTGTGTCGGGTGTCGCTACCCGATCCGTACCAGAAACCCGATCGGAAAAAGGATCCTGGTGTTATTTGTCTCTCAGAAACAGTTCATAACTTCCCTTCAACTCATTCATGTCACCTAAAAGGTAAACCTGTTTCTCCATCACCTGTTCAGCTCTGATGATTCAGTAAGGACATCTCCTGGTTTCATCCTCATGTTTCCCTCTCACCACATATTCAAACCGACATCATGACCAGCAGCTTTACAGCTGTGGCTCCAGCAAACATCAGCTGATACTAGAAATTAATATTAAATAAATTCTAACAACAGCTGATCAAGCTTAAACGTGCTGCTGTTTAGCGCTACATCCGCTGGTTTCCTCTTTCTGGTGCAAAGTGGGCGATAAACAAACGAGAGAAAAGCCGATCAGCTGATCATTGATCAGTTTCATGATTGAAGTAGCAACAGGAGAGGGAGGGGGGAGAGAATGAGAGAAGAAGAGGCAGCTGTGCAGCGTAAAGACGCAGAGTAACTCCAGCTTTGTATCTTTTTCATTGTAGCTGAAGTACGGGACAAACTGCATTCCTTTTCACCTCAATACGAAACGCGTAATATTTTCTCTGAATACGAGACCATTCCGTTTTTTACGGGATGGTTGGCAACTCTAATAATTAACCTTATGAACAAAATAAAGTTCTACATCAGTAACATCATAGCACCCACCCAGCTGTATAGAAACTCCGTCATGCTAGCTAGTAGCAGTACGATACATTGTCCCAAACTTTATCAGACATTTTATTTAATGTCGTCAGCAACTCTCTTAGCTTTTTTCATTTTCATCTTATAACAGACAACAGACTCTTCTACACTGGCCCCAGTATGCAGTGCATGCGCCTGGTAGTCATGTCAGAGGTAGAGATGGACTGATCCGATATTACGTATCGGTATCGGTCCGATACTGACCTAAATTACTGGATCGGATATCGGAGAAAAATAAAAAATGTAATCCGATCCATTAAATATCACGAAAGCACCTCACAAAACTTGCAACAAGCCGTAACTCGCCTCAGAACTAGGGATGGGTATTGATAAGATTTTAACGATTCCGATTCCATTTTCGATTCTGTTTAACGATTCGATTCTTTATCGATTCTCTTATCGATTCTTTTTTTTTTTTTAAAAAAGGAGAACACTAAGGTCGATTAGCTCAGAGCTTTGTTTTATATCTTCTCTTTGAACAAGATAGAAATTTAGGAGTAACATGGCCTTACAAACCCAACAGTGAGATCTTGAGAGATCCAGCCTACGGCTCTTCAATGGGGTGTCACAGGGTCCCCAGGAAAAAAAAATTGTAAATGTAAAATAATAAAATAAATATTCTTGTGAGACATATCACATATTGACGGGGTCGGGTTATGTTAAAAAGTATAAATTGTTATACTTTGTTCATTGGTTCAAAGGTACCCCACACTTCTTTTTTTGTTTGCTTGTTTGTTCTGGTGTATTTTTCATTTGAACTGTTACTCTGCCAGAGTACTCATATTTACAAGATGGCATTGAACGCCCCATTGGTGTATCAGGAAAACTATTTTGTACGTATGTTCCTTGAAGGGGATTGAAGTTGTTCTTTTTTCCACCGCAGCGAAGGGCTAGGAGTAGGAGAGGAGCTGCTGTATGTTTTTGTTATCGAATCGATCTGATTGTGAAATAAAGCATATGCAGTGAGAAAGCAACTCCAGGAGTCATCCCTGCCTTAAAGCTGCAACATTCTTCTGTAGCAATAACAAAGTATAACATAAATTGTTCTGTGGCAATTACACAAGAATATCCAGTAATGTCCCTGCCTACAATTAAACACATTCACTTACCAAAAATCGGGGGCATCTGCTGTGGCAAATGGGTGCAAGCCTTTGACCACAAACTTAGACACTGCTCGGTGACGTTTGTCTATCCTGGCCTGAAAGGAGACACTACCGGTAGACTGCAGCGAGAACTACCAGCGAGCGCCAGCCAGACTCTGTCTGTCTCTCTCATCATGGTCACCTACATGTACAGTAATGGCAGGTCTTGTAATAAGGCAGATTGCGCTAACATAATATGCACTGTTAGTTGATTATTTACCTGCCGCATTAACGGGAGAGGACGTGCAAACGTTAGCGCTGCTGCTGGGTTGAGAGTCACGAGTCCGGAGCGGAATTAAAAACGCGTGTCATCGCGTGTTTTGTGAGCAAATGCTTTTGCATATTCGTAGTGTTTCCTCCCTTAAATGAAATATCTACTTTGCAAGTTGCCCTGTTGTCATCGGTTCTCATAAAGTATAATCAAACTTTTGAGCGTTTGAGCCGCTTAGGCGCCGTGTTTCCTGCCAGGTAAATGACGCTCCGCAACGTGGTGACGTCATTCCGGGCGACTGGAATCGATAAGGGAATCGTTTGCAAAAATGGCAAACGATTCCAAGGAATTGAAACAGTGGGAACCGGCTCTCAACAAGAACCGGTTTTCGATACCCATCCCTACTCAGAACGTTAGCATGTCGGAGCAGTATGCATCACGTGATAGAGCGGCTGTGGCATGCGGGACCTGTCGGTGGTCTGGATAGCACGTGGAGCTTCGCTAGCAACCCGGCATTTCATTTCCGACAAAGTTATCCCCGAGAGAAGTAAAGCAAGTGTGTAAGTCCATCTCTGAATTTAAAGCATTCCTGCGTTAAGCTTAACAAGCGACTGCCTCTTCTTGCTGCTACTTCAATCATGAAACTGGTTAATGATCAGCTGATCGGCTTTTCTGTCGGGAGTCCGTCTCTCTTGTTTGTTTTTGGCCCACTTTGCACCAGAAAGAGGAAACCAGCGGCTGAACAACAGCAGCACGTTTAAGCTTGATAAGCTGTTGTTAGAATTTATTTACAGTTTTTTCTGATTGCTTAAGCACATTTTTTGTAACTATTGGCTAATTTTGCAAAACTCTTCACACAAATAAGAAAACCTGTCACCCAATAATCAAAACATTGTAGTTCTCTTGCAAAAGCAAACACAGCTAGATTAACTCTTCACACCTTCGTAAAAATGGTGTTTCCGTATCAAACAGTACACACAAGCCATCATCTACTAAGCACACAATGCGCCAACTGCACACTGATGGTATGAATACAAAACACATCTGGCTTTTGCTTTCTCTGTGCACAAGGTAGGCTATGTCAGTTTGAGCTCATACTTCTGTCATAGATCCATAAGCATAGAGGGATCCAAACTTCAAGTACTGGTGTTTATTCAAACACATCAAAACAAACACAAGTGTTTATTTCCAAGTATAGGATTATTTGCAATCGCCATAATGACTATATGGGTTACTTGGTCTGCAGTGAACATGCTTCCTCTGCCCCAGCATCTGGTCATCTAGCAATTCTGTAAAGTAACAATTTCAGTATTTTTACATCAGTGGTATTGGTGTGTTTCTCATTGGCATATGGCAGTGCTACAAATCTTTGTGCGAAGTGACTGTACTAACCGATTCTCATTTCAAGATGTCCTTATGGTACTTGCTACAGTGTAGCGGCTCGAGTTAGGCTGGACCCGTTGGCCAGCTACCCTCAGGGTCATTACATGGTCCACTATTGTAGCTCTGATGTCATCAGCAATTCTATTTCTTACTCTTCCTACCCTTCCTCTCCGCCCTCCTCATCTTCCTCTCCTCCCTCCTCGTCTTCCTCTTGCTCCTCCTTGTCCTTGTCGTCCTCTTCATCCTACTTCTTCACCTCCACGTCCTCTTCCTCGGCCTCCTCTACTTCTCACTCTTTCTGCTCCCTCCATTGTACTCCGCACACACAGCTTACCTGTATTATAGTGCTTAGGCTGATTGCAAAGTGAACTAATTATCTAAAAGAGTTTTCACATGTGAAAGTGTGCCAGACAGTTGGCAAATTAGTGTTAATGATAGCCATACATGTGTATACTTTTGCTAGGAGTGTGTTGGAAATTTGGTAATTGAGTGTTGTGCAGTGAATTGTGCCTACAGTTTTGCAAAGTGTGTGTTACAAAATTGCAAACTGAGTGCAAAGCAGTTTTTGTGCTTTTAGTTTTGCAAACTCAGTGAGTGGTTTTGCTATAAGTCTGAATAGTTTTAGAGATTGTGCTACAGGAATCACAGTTAGGGTTTAAGCATTCAGAAAAAACTGTAATATTACTTTCTACTCGAGGATCTTTTTCTACATAGCTGACGGCTGGTAACTGTGCAGGGGCGGATCTAGCAAAGTTTAGCCAGGGGGGCCGATAGGGCATTAACAGGGAAAAGGGGGCACAAAGACATACTTTTCTTTCTTATTCTCATTTAAAAGCTTTTAATAAATAATTATCTGACACCCAAAGTTTTAATTTGATGTAAAATGAATACAAGTCAATTACTGTATATAGTGACTATTAAGTCTAATATATATACCCTAGTAAGCTAAACATTTTTTTTTGCATACAGGTATAACAGAATAGCTTTAGTGTAGTTGTTGTTTTAAACTTGAGTATGAACTTATACAAAATGCAGCAAGATATTTAAAAAAAACTGTTTTGTTGATTAAAAAACACTATATCGGATTCATATTGGTATCGGCAGATATCCAAATTTATGATATCGGTATCGGTATCGGACATAAAAAAGTGGTATCGTGCCATCTCTAGTCAGAGGAGGAGAAGAAGTCGGTTTTGATGGAATGCCACAATAACCCTGGTACCGGGAACCACAATGGTGTCAGAGGTACCCGGAACAGGGTAGTTGCTGGCTATTACTGGCCAACATTGAACCAGGACATCGGTGAATGGGTATGTCCTTATTTCTGTTAACAAGATAAATCAGAACCATGTCTTTACTTTCACACTTACATATCAACATTAGTTTCTGTGTGTGTGTGTCTGTTTTTTTAAAAATTGTTATTAATTTACATCAACTTGTTTTACGGTATCCTTGAAATATTTTTTGGGATACATCTTTCAGGTCAGATGCTGTCATCGCTGCCAGATGAATGACCCAATCAAGACTGTGGCACCAGCATTAGATCCCATCAAGGTACATCTTAAAGCCTGTTCACCAATTTCATTTTCTTTTTTTTTTATGACTCAAACTTTATTAGATTTTAATATACACAAAAAAAACCAAAAACAAAACCCAGACCCCCCCCCCCCAAAAAAAAAAAACAAAAACCACCCAAAAAATAGCAGAATGGACATTCCCAGTAACAACAACAGAACAAATTGAGCATCAATGCATATTTCCATCCCAAAAAAAAAAAAAAAAAAAAAAGTGATGCCAACATTTCACATAGACCAGATTACAGTTATCCTATTTAGTCCGAACTTAACTACTTTAGCCGGATACGTCACTGACCTGTATGTAAAAAGTAATTAGCCCACTTATCATTATAGTCGTCCAGTCTATTTAGCAGTCTATATGATAATCTTTTGTAAGCTGCCACTTGTCCCAAAGAGATAGGTAGGAGTCGATGAGGCCTTCCACTCTTTCATCAGCAGCTTCCTCCCCAGCATAATCGCCGTTTGTACCCAATGAGCAAGAGGAGTGGATAAGTGACTCAAAGCTGAAGGGTCTCCTAATACATAAAGACTGTTCATAAATGGGACCCCTTGACCTACAACCTTCTCTACTACAGTGTGAATATGAATCCAATAATCTTGGACTTTGGAGCACCGCCAAAGCAAAAGTAAAAGTGTGCCACTTCCTTGCTGGCATTTCCAGCATGTATCATCAGTCGCTAGACCCACCCTATGCAACCGTGAGGGTGTCCAGTATACTCTAATTAAAATCTTAAATTGAACCAATCTTGAACGTAATTCGCGTGACATTTTTTTCAGATTCCTGAGGATGCCATTCCATTCCTCCACTGTAAAGTTGAGATTTAAGTCCATTTCCCACGTTCTTCTGAGGGACAGTGTGTTAGGATCAGAAGCTAATAAAAGCATTTTGTAATAAGCTGATGCCTCTTGTCCACGCCCAAAGGTTTTTTTTATTTCCTCTAGAATGTCGCAGCTTAAAGGGAACTTTGCAAATGAACCACATGTATTGGCCATCAAATGTCTTAGTTGCAGATATTTCCAAAATTCCTGTCTAGGTAAATCAAATTCTTCTTCAAGTTTTCCATATGATTTAAATATACTATTTTCATAAAGATCCCCCAACACCAATTTTATTTTCATGCTAGCTTTTGTGCTGCAGGGTAGCATTAAATTTTAATTTGATAAGTTCTGTGACCTGCAGGTAAAAGAACCTTGGGAGGAGCTGGGCATGGATTTAATTGGACCACTCCCGGAATCACGTCTAGGGAACCGATATGTCCTGACAATGACCGATGTGTATACTAAGTGGGTGATTGCAGAACCTCTTAAGTCCAACTGCAGCTGAGGTCTCTGCAATCATGACCTCTAAGTTATACACGTTTGGCATGGTCAGGAAAATCATCACTGAACAAGGAAAGGAGTTTGTGAACCATGTAAAACTTGTGAAAGTGTTATTCATACCTTGATATGATATGATATGATATGATGTATTTAGGCCAAGTTTGCTCATTTCACTGCAGCTCAACAACAGCATTTTCAGCATGCTGAATATTAAACATGCCGTCTCCACTCCATACCACCCCCAGACCAACGGGCAGGTAAGTGTTACAGGTACCGGGTGGCAGCACCTGTAGACAGCTATATATGTGTCCTGTAAACAGGAAAGAAATGATCAGACAGGGAGACGTGGCTTGCCGTTTCCTGAATACTCCGCCATTATTTATTAAAATTCACAATTATGCACTCCTTTCATTACTTTTACAGTATTACAACTGTGTATTTACTTATTCTTAACATAGCTCACACACACATTCTCCATAACACATTCCAATGTTATAAACATGACCAATTTTCTTGTAAGACTTGGTTCAAAATGAATTCCAACAGGACAAATCTATAAATCTCAAATAGCTTGAAAGAATGGTATAATCAGCACCATCTTGACATGTGCACTGAATTCACGGAAACACTTTATGGCAGAAACAAGATACTAAAACAATACAGAATAACGGTGGAGCCAATCACTAACATCACAGAGCATAGGAGGTGTGCGACCCAAACTAACATGCTAACCTTAGCATGCTGCTAAAGCCGTAAACAAATCAGGGGTCTCAAAATTTCAAAATCCCTGGTAGCCCTTTGGGCAGGGACTCTTCAGTTTTTGGTAGCCCAAAATAAATTTAAGCAGCCCGAATAAAAAAGAGAGCAATTTTTTGATTGATGTTTTGTTTCCTTTACAATATTATACATTAAAGTATAATATTGTAAAGGAAACAAAACATTAATCAAAAAATTGTTGAAAAACAAATTACAACATTGTATAAAAATTACAATCATCAACTCAAACACTTGGTTCTAATTGAACAGAAATTTCTATGAACTTGTAAGAACTGTGTAGGACATGAATCAGTCTGTGTCAGATCCTGAATTTGAAATTTCCACTGAAGTCACGGGTAAGAGGCAAGTGGAACCAAGATCGAGGCCATTTGCTTTTTGAAGTTTGCAAAGACTGCTAAATTGTGCCAGTGGTAGTTCACTCTTTGCAACATAGTACGCTGTTCTAAACAGATTTTTCAGGTTTATTTTTAGTATGTTATTTGCAATTGGTGTTTGTTCTGGGAAAGATATTGCAGACTGAGCAATAATGCATTTCTTGCATTTCTCATGGGTTCTAATGTGGGCCTTTCTTAAAATGACTGGTCCCAGTAACAAAGGCGCTTGTCGACTCAGAAATCGAGGGAAAACCAACACCACACCCGGCAGAACATTATGTTATTTACACGAGTGCACATAAGTGGTCCGCATGTGCGCATTCGCTGTCAAAATAAAAGACGCGCACCAGATAAGAAGTTGCAACGCGCGTTTGCGTCCATATAAAAAGCACTGTTTTTGTCCGCTAGAGTGGGATTTTCAGGGCACATTCCGCACCACATCTGTGCGTTCATCATTTGTTTGAAGCCAGCTCACCTCCTGCAACCACTTTTCTGAGAATACGTGCTTCTTTTGTGGTTCGGACTCCTGACATTCGTTTGGAGGTGGAGGAACATCACAGTAATTGCTTAAAGGAGCTTCTTCGACATCTTTAAGAGTTCTAAACAAATGTCTGTCCTCCTCCAGAAAATCTTATGTATGCAAACAGCCGTTGCAACTTCATATCTTGTGCGCGTTTTTTTTTTTTTTTTGACAGCGAATGCGCACCTGCGGACCACTTATGTGCAGCCCTGGTTATTTAGCTCGTCATATTGCAGCCACAGAAATTATTTTGTCCATGAAACCATAAAGCTGCACTTTCTTTTTGCCTTATAGTCTGATTTGTCATAACTTTTCCATTTTGTGGTAAGCTTTTCTTTGGCTGTCACTTCTTCACCCTGACCTGTCTTATTTGGCTCAGCAGAACTAAAATATATATCCTGCTGCTTTTACACACACACACACACACACACACACACACACACACACACACACACACACACACACACACACACACACACACATAAGCTCAGCGATTCTCTGCGCGATCAACCTCTCACATGTTTAAGCTGCGGGAGATTTCACTTGTCATGTTTGCATAGTAAGCTAACGATTAATAAGACGATGTCAGAGGAATTGGTGCACAAATTATCATCACTCACAGATCAGTGCTGTCGCTCTCTATACACAGTTCGCACGATTGCAAAGTGAAAGCAAAAAACAAGCGCAAATTCAAACGCGATTTCAATATGTCACATATTGACAGTGGCTCATCGATGCCAATGACATAATTACCCAGCTACATTTCCGAAAGAATGCAAAAGCATTGACATATATTTTTCCTTCCTACAATAGCCCGACGGGCAGGGCAGAGATAGATTTTGGTAGCCCGACTGGAAAGATCGCTAGCCCCAGGACGTCGGGCTAGCGATTTTGCGAGCCCTGCAAATACTTACAAAAGTGTAATTTACTGTACTACACAATGTTGTACGCTTTCACTTTCCAACTGTAATGGTTAGTCTATGCTATATAATGGATGTGATTGCTATTATATTCTATTTCGGGCACAATACGAACCTGTAAACAGGAAAGAAATGATCAGACAGGGAGATGTGGCTTGCCGTTTCCTGAATACTCCGCCATTATGAGAAAACAGCGCGGAGCATGCGCTTCAGGCTGCTAACAACAGGCCAAACCATGGTCTCACACTGCCACCTATTGGTATAAAAATGAAGCGTCCGCTACAAATATCCCAGGGTAGTTACCAAGTTTCCTGTTACAATTACTGTAGTTATTTAGGGCATTTCCAAATGGAAATATCACTTACATTGAAAGTGAAATTACTTAAATTAATTCACATAAATGTGATCACACATTAGTGGGTATCACACACTCCCTGACAAAAATAAAATGGCTCCCAACATTCACAAAATCATGACATTTTAAACTTTTGCTTCTCAAATTCTTATTAACTCTTATCAGTCCAAGAACTAGTTATGAAACAAGCAGTGGGGGTGGTGTGTATGCAGATGGGGTCAGTGATGCGTGATACTGGTATGGTGAGTATGGTATTGGGGTGCAGTACATTGGTGACTGTGACATACACACGGGCGGCACAATTGCCAATGGTGGGTATGGAAATACAGTGTATGGTATGGTTGTGGCAGGTAACTGTGGTGCTGTGCGTTCCCCAACTAGATTAACTGCCGCATGTGACTGCACTGAGGGTTTACCCAGTGATTCATAAGTCAGAAACTGTCGTGGCTTCCTGTGACGGGTAGATCTTCTAATGTCCGTACAAGTATGTCCCGGTGGTTGAACCTGTACGTTAGACTGCGAATGAGTTTCACACTCCTCACCAGACCCTCTGGGTTCAGATAGGTTGTCACTACCCACTTCCATTTCTTCCATCTCCTCTCTCAGAGAACATGGCAGGTGTGAGCATTCTCTCCCAGTTTCCTCTTCGAATTGTTCAATGCTGACGGATGGTGAATGCTCAGGCATAGTCAGTATGTCTTCCATCGTCTGCACAGGTGAATGTCCATTTTTTGTGTTTGTTGTCACTCTAATAGGTTCTTTGGTCTGGTATGACTGAGATGCAGGGTGTTGCTCATGGTCCAGGTTCCTTCTCACAGTCCTTTCAACAGGTGCTCTTAGCCAGTACCCCGAGCAATCACTCTCAGAACCGCTGTCAGAGTTATCCCACATGTCTGTTTGTCTTTGTGCATCTGCAGATCTTTCCATCCTTCGTCTGTTGCGTGTTGTCTTTCCAATCGCAGGCTTTGCCAGGAGGGGAGTGACTTGAACAGGTAAGTCTGTGTATTTAAGCACTCTGTTTCTACTCGTTCACTGTCGTGTCATTGTCCTTCCCGTGTGTTCCCTCAGTTCAGTCAGCCGTTCAGTTGTCTAGCCAGTCAGTGTCCGTTCACCCTCTGTTCACCCATTCCCTATAATAAACCTTCACCTACCTGCCAGTCCTGCGTTTGGGTTCCTTCTTCCTCGCGTCCACACAACGCCTGACAATTGCTCTCAAAACACTTATTAGACTTCTTGGTCATAATATGCCATAAAAGCAGAATACACTGATTAACACAAGGATAAGACCTACAATAAACAACATCCAATAACCCACAGTGACTAGAATTCTGCTGTATGTAGACTCATTTTCATAACTCTGACAGTCTGTGCATTGCCTCAGTTGTTTCTGAAACCTTGTGTCTCCTCTGTTTTAGTAAAAGCAGCTATTGTTCATGGTTTTTTTCTGTCAAGTTTTGCTCATGATGGGAGCAACAAAAAGAAATCAGTGCAGAATTATAAGTGAGTCTTATCAAACAGCATGTTTCTGCTTTTCATTATGTGAGGGGAAACAAAATAAATATAGGCTTATGGTGTTGATGCTGAGCTGTAGCACACAAAGAGCATCCTCACTTAGCTCCTCCTGTTCTCCAGATGGCTCAGCCTCTGTGTGGGGTGATGGTGATGGTGTCCTAGGTTGACCTATTTGCTCTGTAAGCAAACTGGTAGGGGTCGAGGGAGGGGGATAGAGAGTTTCTGGTGTGCTGCGACACTTTCCGCTCAAAACACTTCATGACTTCAGACGTGAGGGCTATAGTTCTGTAGATTACTGAAAAGACATGAACAGGAAACAGATGGATGAAGAAATTAGACAAAACTTAAGTAGATATGGAAAATATTGACAGTGTTTTACATGTGTATGTGTTATGTTTGCCTACTGGTGGTGGTCAGAGGGCCCGGTGGCGCCAGTGTCCGGCAGCCTCGCCTCTGTCAGTGCACCCCAGGGCAGCTGTGGCTACAATGTGGCTGCCATTGCCATTGTGTGAATGTGTGTGTGAATGGGTGAATGACTGAATGTAGTGTAAAGCGCTTTGGGGTCCTTAGGGACTGAGTAAAGCGCTATACAAATGCAGGCCGTTTACCATTTACAGTGGGGCAAAAATGTATTTAGTCAGCCACCATTTGTGCAAGTTCCCCCACCTAAAATGATGACAGAGGTCAGTAATTTGCACTTTTCCTGTAGCACAATGTCTTGTCCTTTGATTGTTTCAAATACCTTAGAACATGTTTCACAGTAGTCCAATGTTCCACAGCTGGTTCTTTGAAGTGCTGTGACAGCTTACTTACAACAAAACTTAAATCTGGTCGTGTGCAAGAGGTCAAGTAAATAAGGCTACCTACTGCCTCTCTGTACATTCTGACATTGTTCATTTTCTCAGCATCATCATTGTAGTTCAACCTTTGTTCACAAGGAGTTGATCTTGGTTTACAGTCTTGCATTTGAAATCTTTCCAGTATGTTTTCTACATATCTCTCTTGTGACATTTTTACACAATCTTGGGTTTGCTCAAAATCAATACCAAGAAAATGTTTGAGTTTCTCCATATCTTTCATTTTGAATCTTGCAGTTAGCATTTCCTTCACAGTTTTCAAAACCCTTTCATCACTGGCTGCAATAATAATATCATCAACCCATATGACCATGATCACTTTTTCTTTTCCTGTTTTCCTTGTGTAAACACAATGATCTACAGGACTCTGCATGAAACTGTTCTCTATCAAATAGTCATGTAATGTCCTGTTCCAGTTTCGGCCTGACTGTTTAAGCCCATAAAGTGACTTTTCCAGCTTGTAGACCAGTTTCTCATCTGTTTTTCCTTTTACTTCATAGCCTTCTGGCTGCTCAACATACACTTCAAAATCTATTGGTGCATGCAAGTATGCGGTTTTTACATCCATCTGATGCAAAATCAGGTTTTCTTGTATTGCACACTGCATCAATACTCTTATGCTTGTCAGGTTAGCAGTCGGAGAAAAAGTTTCATCATAGTCTATCCCAAAACACTGGTTGTAACCTTTAGCTACGTACCGTGCTTTATATTTTTCTGATCCATCACCACTGTTTTTCTTCACATATACCCATCTACCCCCCACTGCTTTCTTTCCCCCAGGTAAGATTGTTAGGGTAAAGGTGTTGTTCTCTTTTAAGGATTGCATTTCCTCATCCATAGCTGCTTTCCACTCTCTAGAGTTGGGTGACCTTGCAGCTTCACTGAATGTCACGGGTGAGTTACTTATCAGTCTGTAACAGTAGTCTATGTTAGTCAGCACTTGATCATCAATGTCTTCTCCTGACTCATATTCATTTAGATAATCTGGTTTCTTTCTTGTTCTAGAAGGATACCTTCTGGAGTTTTCAGTCTCATCACTAAGTGGCATCTGACTGTTCACTTCTGGTTGTTTGTCAGTATCTGGTTCCTGTGAACTGGTACTGGGGCTTTCCCTGTTCACGTTTGGTCTCTCCCTCACCTGTATGTCTTCATCCTCAGATGTCGTATCAGTTTGTGTTTGCTTTTCCTCATTGTGTTTGGTTACAAACTTAACCAGCCTAAACTTTTGCACTTTGGCGCTGTCTGGGAAATAAACCTTGTATGCTGGGCTGTTTTTGTCGTAGCCTACAAAAATCCCTTTTGTACACTTAGAATCCAGCTTACCCTTGTTTTGCTTGTAAGCATAACACTCACACCCAAACTTTTGCATTCTGGATAGATTGGGCTTCCGCCCAGTCAGCAAAAAGTAAGGTGTCTGCCCTGTCCGGTTGTTAAAGCATCTGTTTCTCACGATAGCCGCTGTTTGAACTGCATACGTCCATAATTCCTTTGGTATGGCACTCTCAATAAGCATGCACCTTCCCATATCAAAAAGTGTTCTCCAGCCACGTTCCGCTGTACCATTCTGGTGAGGGGAATATGGGGCTGAAGTTTCATGTCTTATTCCATGTTTGTTTAACAATACCTGGTAACCTATGGAACTCCAAAGTGTTCAAAATTAAATAAATAAATAGGTCAAGATGAAATAAATAACTATGTGAATAAATAAGACACAGATATGTAATGTGAGAATGATATTGTGAAATAATGGAACACATTTTGAAAACAATGCTCATTATTGTGAAACATATTACATTCTGCTATATAAATTTTCTTATTATTGTGAAATATTATTTCATGGTCATTATTTTTCACAATAACAGAGATTATTCCTGAGGCATTTTATTTATTTCCAGCCGTTTTTAGTCCAAAATGACCTTTTTTCAAAGTCAGTCTTTATTTCAAAATCCCGTTTTTCCCGATGGTCTATTTATTTCATAATGCGACTTTTCAGCAGAATGACTTTGTCTGTCAATCAAGAAAGACAGGGCGGAGCCAGTTGTGTGATTGGTTGCTCCTTTACTCAGACATAAGTAATAGCACATGAATTGTCGATTTAGGTTTAATGGTGCAATGCATCTCCTATGCAGCTGGCGGCAGTATGCAGCTCAAAATAAACTTAAGGCACCGACAAATGCAAAACACTGGGCGCGAATAACGTTACAGGTGTATCAATTCTTGTGAAGGGCATGGCTGCAGGAAACAAGTCCGTTTCTGAGTTACTCAGAGAACTTGCTAACCGCTTAGATTGAACGTCTTCACCTCAGTCTGCGTATTGCAGCAGTGTACTGGAGATGAAGTGGTCCCTGGTCCAAGTTCTCATCACAACCGCACAGTGTTAACGTTAGCAAATGCTAACGCTATCACAGCTAGCTCCACTCCACGAAACGCTGTTCAGGGTAAGTAACGATATGTTATTATTGCTTGGTTAGTCTGTCTGTCTGGCAAAAATGAGCTTTTTAATCAGTTTAGTCACAGATTTTTTTTAATACTGTTTTTTATCATAGCAAAGAATTCTATAAATTAGGTAAGAGAAAATAATTGTCTTCTGGGTTAATGTCTGTATTACTATTTACATTGTTGTAGGTAATAGTTATTCATGACTGTTTTAAAGTGGCTTATCTTCTGTGCTAATATGGAAGACAAGTAATCTATGTGAAAGAAAAGAAAGCAATTTTAGTTCAACGTAGTGATTTTGTAAGTGGGTATAATTTGAAAATGCTTTTACTAGTACAGTGGATGTTCTTTAAATATTTAACATTTAAAGTGTGTGTCACTTTACAGACTCCAACTTCAGTTTTGGTTTGGTCTCACCGTTGTAGGTCATAACACAAACAAGTCGTCAAGTCAAGCAGCTGAGGAAAGGGCTTAAGGAAACCATGGTATGGCCGCTTCTGACAGAAAGATCAGACATCATTCCTCCTTTCTTACCAAGGGAATCAGAGACTGCTCCCTGTTGTGAGGTAAGGTCAGGTCACATCTTTTAACATCTGAATAGTAAAGCTATTTGGTTAATTTATGAAGGATGAACATTAATTGTTGACACAAAACACCAATATACTGTTTTGTATGCGTGGGTTAGTTGAACAGCTGGGTTACATTTAATAAAAATACACCTAATGTTGCTGATGCTCTTAAGACTACAAGATAAGTAAAGCTATAAAATGACTGTGGCCTGCCACAGAAGATGAAGATGAGGAAGAAGAGGAATGCTCTCGAGGATAAATGCAGAGTGGCAGGTTACCTTCGGTCCTTCATTGAAAATGGTAAGTCTGCTGCGATAGGTATTTTGCCATTGGTTTTCTCTGATTACACTTTGGTAAATTACATACAGTCCAGTGATCTTGGGTCATTAACAAAGTACACTATGATATGAGATATGAGATTTTTTCATATCACGATATTTATTTTTATTTATTTTTTTATAAAAAGGACAAGAGCGGTGAGGTCTATCGCAATAGTTTAATTTTTCTATTGAGAAAAAGTTATTTCGCAATACATATCGTTATCGTTCTATCGCCCAGCTCTACGCTATAGTATAATTTTGTTTTGTTATTTGCTCCATGCAATACATAAGAGTGGTGGCATTATCAGTTGCACTAGAATTGTATGTAGACTACTTTTAGCTTTGTTAACATAAAAATATCTATAAAAGCTACAACAGCAATTTGAGTGGGGCAAAAATATCTGGTGCCCTGTATGTAAGTGGTCATCTTTTATGGTATTTCTCCATAAAAGATTCAAAATAATGAATATAGGATGTCATTATAGTTTAAAACAATCTTCTGTTGCAGCATCTTGTGCACAACAAAAAGCCCTCAT
The DNA here is from genome assembly GCF_964374335.1 of Astatotilapia calliptera. NCBI lineage: Eukaryota > Metazoa > Chordata > Actinopteri > Cichliformes > Cichlidae > Astatotilapia > Astatotilapia calliptera. The sequence goes on along the minus strand of NC_137427.1, from coordinate 40,613,528 downwards.
CAAGTTTTGGACAGGATGGGAAGTCTTGCCGAGAAATGACTGTGGAAGTGGTCAACAGCAATCTTCCAAAGTCTTCCACCGGTTTTGAAGTACTACGTCTTCCTGCACACTACTGTACCTATGAGTCATTTCTAATGGACATTCAGGTGTGTCTCAACTCTACTGACTCAGGTTTTGGTCTGGTTTACGATTGATTCCATAACCACATGGTAAAATTAGACCATTTCTTCTTTCTTGCATCACATTACTGTACTCGGTGTTCAAAGAAACGGACAATCTAGTGAGTTCTAGTTCTTTTTAATACACTTGACAGTGAAAAATACAGAGTACAGGTGTGCATTTATGGCTTTTTTAATATAAACTGATGAAGAGTTCAGATATCAAAATCAGTTGTTCACTGTACATTATAAATTACACAATATGTTTTGTTTATACTCGCTACTGATACAAAAAAAATTTCTAGAAAAAATTATTTGAATTAAGATGTTACACTACTCTACTGTGTTCATTGTATTAAATCTGCTCAGAGTTGACATGTACTGTATATCCAACCAAGAAATGAATATCATTAAAGTGACAGCTGTATAAAACAAATCCTGTTTTATAGCCACTCACTGTTTTGTTGAAAATGAAATTGGTTATGCTGTTTTGAGTCAGTATTAGCTACAAAGCTGTAGAAATTAAAAAAAAAAAAAAAAATCCTCCTGACATAGAAACTGATTAAATGTAATAATGTCTTTCTACAAGTGATTTTGAAGTATTGGTAGCACAGCAGGGTCTTGTTCATTCAGTGCATCTGGGAGCTGAATCTCAGGAATGGTGATCTCATTTGATGGGCAGCGATTATGTTGTCCTGTCCAGTCCACACCATAATCCTCATCAACCTGAAAGAGCATGCACATGTTTTAAATCTAAACTGAAGAGCTGTTTCCTGCAGCTGTTCCTAGATGGACTTATTGAGTCTGCCAGGGCCTATGTGAGTTGCTTAGGCATTGGCTACAAACTAATTATTCATTCACCCATTCTAGGTCAGGATTGGTTCTCTTCAGGTATAACAAATTTAACTTTGTTTAAAGTATTGCCATCTATACCTGACAGGTGGGATAAAAGAGAATGGCTTGGGAGGCGCACAGCAAATCTCAAAGTTTTCCAATTAATGCTGAAAGAACCAAGGATGTAAATGTATTCTTGTTTTAGCTTTACCGAAGACACCAGAGAAAGTATATCTATAATGCTGCTGAAATAGACAAAACCATTTCAATAAACTCGCTATTTAACATCAACCTTGTTATGCGTTATCAGAGAACAATCAACTGCAAACAGCAATGAAACATTCAACTATGTACTATTTAAAGCACTAATGACCCTGCTGTCTAACAAGATGTGATAAGTAAGTAGACTGTGGAAAGCTGGTGGGTCTACTCTCTGTGTAAAAGGTTCCTACAGGCTCCACTGCCCCCAGTCTCCGAGTTAACACACTAACAGCTAACACTGCTAAACGTGTCTCAACGCCGAGATGGCGCCGATAGCTTTAGCCGTAGCTGCCCCACTTAGTTTAGACAGTAACAAAAAAAAGTAAGCGATAATAATTCATTGTCAAACGTCATAATTAAGGTCAACACCTAAACAATGCTGTGTACAGAATCACACAGGTGCTCAATTACAGCATAAACTTACCTTAGACCATCCTCCGTCATTTTCCTCCTAATTGTGCTCGGAGACACAGAAAATGTATCGGCAATTACCCCGACGGTTATCCCGGACAGCACTAAAGTCCTGAGTGCTGCACCGGGATTTCTAGACGTGGACGGCCAACATTTGAAGACTGTTCTTCCTCGGCGTATTCCAAACGAACACGGTGCTGAATTGATCTTAAACCTTTGACAATGCTGTCATCGATGCGAACATCTTGAAGAGCAATTATCATCCCAAGCATTTCAGAAACATCTAAACGACTCAAAACAGTATCTACAGGTAAATGATCCCTCTCTATCTGATTTGCTTAAATGAGCAGAACTGGCTGAAGTTCACACCAGTCCGCCATCCTCCGTGACTTTTGACCTAGCACGCTGTTGCTAGCTGCAGTAGCCGTCCGCGGAGCCGGTATCCAGGAAAACTAGTCGATGGTAAACGATAAGCCAATAGGTGCAAAGGTCCAGCCCACTTACATTGATTGACAGACAAAGTCATTCTGCTGAAAAGTCGCATTATGAAATAAATAGACCATCGGGAAAAACGGGATTTTGAAATAAAGACTGACTTTGAAAAAAGGTCATTTTGGACTAAAAACGGCTGGAAATAAATAAAATGCCTCAGGAATAATCTCTGTTATTGTGAAAAATAATGACCATGAAATAATATTTCACAATAATAAGTAAATTTATATAGCAGAATGCAATATATTTCACAATAATGAGCATTTTTTTCAAAATGTGTTCCATTATTTCACAATATCATTCTCACATTACATATCTGTGTCTTATTTATTCACATAGTTATTTATTTCATCTTGACCTATTTATTTATTTAATTTTGAACACTTTGGAGTTCCATAGGTAACTCTTTGCCATGAACTCTGTGCCGTTGTCTGACCTGATACACTTTACCTTCCCGAGTGGGGCTGTATCGGCCAAAAAGATTTCAGTTGCTTGCATTGTTTCACTTTTGTTTTTGAGAAAATATACAAATACTGCACCGGAAAAGTCATCGGTAAACAATAATGCATATCTGTGTCCATCTCGTGATTCTGGATCTATCGGCCCTGCTAGATCCGTATGTACCAGCTCGAGAGGTTTCTCAGCTCTCCTGTCAGGGTTTCTATTCCTAGTCTGGACAAATTTTCCCTGAATACACACCTCACAGTTCAAACTTTCTTTGTCAGTTTTCCCTTTGATTTTCATACCTTCAACCACATTTTGTAGCTTCAGAATGTCACTATGATTGCAATGTCCCAAAATTTCATGCCATGTCTGCATATCAAAACAATTATTACACTTATCATCTGTTGTGCTCATGGATGTGAAACTTTGTACCGTCTCTGTGTTGAAGGACGTTCCTTCCTTTCTTAAAGATGATAGTGGCTCCGTTCGTGGTGGCCGCTCTCACAGAGAAGATATTCTGTGGAAATGAGGTAATGCATAGGGCGTCTTTCAGTGTTGTTTTACACTGTCTCCCTCTGCTGTCAATCAAGCACACCTCTGCATCTCCTCTGCCTTCAGCCACTCCTTTACACCTGGTACCATTAGCTAATTCCACACAGTGCGTTCCCGGCTGGAAGTCGTCATCAAATTTCTTGAACGCTGTTTTATCATTCAGGATGTGTGATGTTGCGCCAGTATCCACCATCAGGCCTTTGGTCCTGATGTCTTGTGGCTGTTGAGGTGCCGCGTAGTCATCGCTCATCCGGAAGACATAGGTGTCGTCGCTCTCTGCGTTGTCGCCCTCCTCCGAGGCTGTGCGTGCTTCATCATTCCGTTGTCGTCTCCTGCAAGTCGACTCTCGATGGGTGTTGCTCCTACAGTGACCGCACCACTGTCTGTAGTGGCATGCTCTGGCCTTGTGTCCCCGTTGGCCACACTTAAAACAGACTATGTCTGACATGTCTCTCCTGTGGTCATTAGCAGCTGCTGCGGGTCTCGTGCTGGGTTGCACTCTCGCCTTCATGATGTTATCCTCTTGTTCCATTAAGCGCATTTTCTCAGTGTCCTCATAGCTGCGGAGTTTCGTTTTAAATTCCGCAAACTTGATTTCTGATTCACTTTGCGTAATGTGAACGGAAAAAGGTTTAAATCTTTCTGGTAAACCTTTTAACACCATCGCTACAAGCAGACCATCACTAAGTGTCTCTCCAGCATTTCTCAGGGCTGTAATAAATGTCTCTGCGCGTATGATGTACTCCGTGACGCTCTCACTGCTTGCTTTCTTCAGAGAAGTCAGTTCGGTATAAAGGCTGATAATTCTTGGTTTACCTTTTCCTGCATAATAGTCTCTTAAAATTTTCAGTGCCTCGCGTCCCTCATCGGCAGCTTCTCTCATCACGAGCGATAAACTCTTATCATCCAGGAACTGTATTAACTCTGCATAGGCCTGGGCATTTTTATCTTCGTCGTCCTCATCTTCGTCATCACTTTTCAATATTGTGTCTTTTAGACCTTGTAATCTAAGATGTCCCAAAAATTTTGTCTCCCACAGTTCATAATTCTTCTCATCTCCGTCAAAAACCAACCTTGCCCATCGGCCACTGGGTTCACCAGCACGCTTATTCATGGTGCTAACTCAGCACGCTAGTCCTCACCGAACACGCTGTACTTTGCGACTTTTCTGGTGGTAAACTTTCCCCTGGCGTAGCTTCAATGTTTTCCTGGGCCCATAACCTGTTAGCAGAGACGGGTCTTCCAGCAGAATCTGCATGAATATTGAAGATACTTATATTGTCTAGTCGGAGGAATAATCACACGTGGGGCATCGGCTTTTCACCGGAACAACACTTAGTTTTTATTATTGAACTCTCGCGTGCACTCTGCAGCATAACAGGAAGCATCCTTTCAAAATAAAATCACAACAGATGACAACGAGGGCATACCTATTAACTAGCTCAACAAAATGCCTGAACCCGCAAAGTCCGCGCCCAAGAAGGGCTCTAAGAAAGCCGTGACCAAGACCGCCGGCAAGGGCGGCAAGAAGAAGAGAAAGACCAGGAAGGAGAGCTACGCCATCTACGTGTACAAGGTGCTGAAGCAGGTCCACCCCGACACCGGGATCTCCTCCAAGGCCATGAGCATCATGAACTCGTTTGTCAACGACATCTTCGAGCGCATCGCTGCCGAGGCCTCTCGCCTGGCCCACTACAACAAACGCTCCACCATCACGTCCAGGGAGATCCAGACCGTAGTGCGCCTGCTGCTCCCCGGTGAGCTGGCCAAGCACGCCGTGTCTGAGGGCACCAAGGCCGTCACCAAGTACACCAGCTCCAAGTAAACTGATCCAACGGCTCTTTTCAGAGCCACCCACTCTGTCCTGAAGAGCATACGTTCTACCTTCAAACGTGCAGTTACTATGTTGCCAACTACTGCAATCGCGGAAATGCTTCTTTGTCACTAGGTGCTATTGATCCGCTACATTGACCCAGACTCAGGAAATGTCTTGTGTGTGTTGTGGAACGATGACAAAGTAACTACAAATACAACATTAATGCCACTTTATGTTTGACAGTCTTTCAGTGCATTTCAATGGCTCCCCTGTGGGCGGCGCCTCCGCTGCATTTCCTGCAGGACTGAGAGGAGGAGAGCCACCTCTGTCCCCAAAGCCACTCTGCTTTTTAACTCCAGCCCTTAAGACCATTTCCCACACCTGTAAACATGAACTACTCTACACTTAAAAAATGGGAATTGGCAGGCTTTTGAATTTGCACAAATGAATTTAGTTAATGCTACACAAACCTTTCATGTTTCTCTTATTTACATGATTAAATAAAGTACCATTTACTTGATTATAAACAATACTGAGACTACTCATTTTTCTTGCATTGATTTAAAGTGACTAAATTAGAATACTAAAACCATTGTAATCATATTTGACCACAACCGGAAATGATGCAATATATTCAAAGACAACAACTAAATATGATTGGATAATAAGACCTAGAGTCTTATCCAATAAGACAACAACATAATTTAAGGAGAGCGCAATTGACCTCCAGATTCTGGAGGGTTGGGTACATTTTCACAGAATTGTTGTAGTGCATGCTATATGAAAAGTAATCTGTAATGCATCTGCATGTTGTTTTTACAGTGCTAGCTAAAGTTGGTATTAGCTCTGTGGCTAAAGCTGAAAAATAGTAACAAATTGCACATAGTCGGGAGAAAGCAGCTGTTGTCAGTCAGATATGGAATTTATGCATGTGACAGAGAGCACTGACGTTTTTGATGGCTTAGCAAGTTAAAACGTCAATGAGAGAGCGCAATAGTGTTTGTGTTATTCGTGCTAGTTATGGCTACAGTGGCTAATTAGTCCGGCTGTAACCGTCAGAGTTTAAGAAGCTGGGAGCCCCACAGTGCCATACCTTAATTCTTGCTGCTGACACACACTCAAGTTATACTAAGGATCCTGCCACCTTAGACGTGGGTTTGAGAACCTGTACCCATAAATGCCAAATCATTTTTCCATTTAGTTGTTTTAGGTGAAGTGTAACTTACTTGACTATTCTATTGGTCACGCCCAAATAATACAGCAGATATCTACAAGGAGATAAGTTGGTTCAACAGAGTATGTCTTATTAAGTGATGTATTGTGAATTTTCCAACATCATCCTAACAAAAATTAGGACCCTCCCCCCCTTTTTTTTCTACTTTGTGTAGAACATATGTGAGCTGCTTCTCAAAACATTGTGGATAAATGAGAAAGATTGGTACTTAAAAGAAACCATTGATGCTCTTCTGGACTGGAATACTTTTTTTCAATTAAAATTAATTTTTTTTGTGATGGTGGAATTTTTACCTTTATGATTACAGAAGTCAAAACATCAGATGATGATAGCTTACCATCTAAACTCCCCACCTCTTGGCAAGTCTGAATTAGAGGTCTCAGCTGTATCGGCCTTTCTAGTGGATTTGCTTAAAGAGGAGATAGCTTAACTCATTAGGTACATACAGTATTCCCTGACATTCTAGAGGTTGACCTTGCACAGTGTGTGACATTAAAGGGCATAACTTATAGAAAGGGAATGGTACTGGCCCAAAGGGCGGGCAGCAGGTGGATTGCCAGAATACTGAAAAACCGTATCTGCATTGTACCACAGCATATTCTACATTGTCAGAGAGCTTGGTGGCTGGTACAGAGAGCACCACAGAGCGTTTGAGCTCAGCCCAGTATCCACAAGAATATTCACTCTCGCTTCACTCTGTGAACTCCTTGATACTTATCCATTGGTTGACTATGAGATTGGATCAGTCCACATTGTGACTTTAAAAAGGCATATAGAAATAAAAGGTGTTCATATAAGTGTAATAGGTTCAGTCGCATGTATTTCATTAGATAAATTCTTCTTTTTTTATGTCTGATCTTTATAACTTTGACTATTGGGTATGGATAGCTTCATGAAAACTAAACTGAAATGATTCTTTCTGAATGTCTGATATTTAATTCTTTTTTGCCTACAGAGTCCTATGGTCCTAAAGACTGTTTTGGCTGACGGAACCTGTCGAAGGCTCACTCTCTAATGGAGCGCCTGAATCAACTGAGGATCTCATCGTTGAAGTCAAGAGACAGTGTTGTCTTCAGGGCAGTTTCAGACTTCAGTTTATGGATTCCTTGTTTGGGAATGAGTTTCTTAACCTTACCTCAGTTTCAGAAGTAGCAGACAAGGGGACTCTTAAAGCTATTGACATGTCAAAGCCCACCACATGGACATAAAAAAGAGTAACAGAGTTGGTGAAACTCAAGATGGAAAATACTTTTTCATACAGAAGACATGAAGTTGTTCGTGATGCACCAATGGTGGAGGCTTTCATGGCAAGATGGCCTGCTCTATTTGATTTCCATGAGGTAAGGTTTGCCTCATACACGGTGTTCTTGTGGTATTAGCCTAAATGGTTAAGGCACAGTTGTTATTTGACAGCCCATTTCTTCAGCATGAGTGATTGCAGCCTTCTTCCAGGTATTAAACCTTTTGAAGCTCATTCCTCTGTGCTCATGTTTTCAGATCAAGGCTGAGTTTAAGAGAATTGCCACCATCCCCCCTCAAACAAAGTTCGTGGCTCGGCTGGCTCTCCACTTGGACAAACTGGTGAAGTTGGTCAACAGAAGAGGAGAGCTTGGATTAATACTGAAAAGAATTGTTGCATAAATGGATAATGTAAGTGATAAAGCCTCAACATTCACTTAACATGATCCTCTTTGGATGAAACTTTATAATTGTGGAAGATTTCAAATGTTTTCCCATGATAAATTTGTATTTGTATTTTTACATCTGCTTGTTTTTTTTAACCTTCACTTTGTCAACTTATTATTAATTGCCAGGAAACCTATTATTAATTTGTGTGCCTTTTACTTTAAAAACATTCATGTAAAGTACACTATTAAAACTTAAATGAAGGACAAGGGCTGAATGAAGATGCTAATTACATGAATTTCATTTCAGTGTGAAGAAGAGCAGGAGCACCAGCCCCCATCATGTACACTTTCTACAGAGGCACCATCGAGAGCATCCTGTCGAGCTGCATCACTGTGTGGTTTGGAGCCTGCAATGCGTCCTGTCATAGAACCCTCCAACGCATAGTGAGGGCTGCAGAGAGGATCATTGGTGTCTCTCTCCCCTCCCTCCAGGACATTTACAGCACCCGTCTCACTAAAAAAGCCCTTTGCATAGCGGCTGATCCCACGCACCCAATGCAAAGCTTCTTCAAGCTGCTGCCGTCAGGGAGGAGACTGCGGAGTCTCCAGGCCAGGACCAGCAGACTGAAGGACAGCTTCATCCATCAGGCTGTCAGGAAGCTTAACTCCCTCCCCTCTTCTCCTCCATGGTCTCACTGAACTCTGTCACATACACACACACACACACACACACACACACACACACACACACACACACACACACACACACACACACACACACACACACACACACACACACACTCCTCGCGCCTATGGTACGACAACTCTCTCTCTGACTGACTCACTGGCCTGCACCAGTTACCAGTCACTTTGTGGAGCATTGGACTGCCATTACCTCATAAGACTTTGTTGTTACACTATCTCTTACCGTACATTACTAAATCTCCATTTGCACTATTTGCCTATTTGCACTACTCTGCCTGGTTTACACTCAATGTCATTTACCCTTACCTGAATATTGTATATTGTATATTGCATAGCTTTCTTGTTAAATTGTATTGTATTTATTTAAATTTTTACTTTTTAATTATTTTATTTGCATTTTTTAATCACTCTCTTATATTTAAATGTTCATTTGCTATTTCATCTAGGGTTTGAGAGTAACGAAATTTCTATTCTCTGTATGTCCTGTACATGTGGCAGAATTGACAAATAAAGTTGACTTTGACTTGACTTTGACTTTGATGTTGATGCTGAGTGTGTCAAGGAAGTGTGTATCTACATGGGTGAAGACGCTGGCTTATCCAGGAGTATGTGGTATGTACTTGTCTTTTTTTTTCGGACTTTCCACAGTGTCATATTACTTACTTGGCATGAAATGACTAACATGGCTTCTTTTTTACAGGGCATGGAAGAACGTGCCATCAGTGAGACTGTTGAAGACACCACTGTTCAAATTTATCTTCTTAAAGAGCAAGATGAACAAGAGTTGTCCTTGCAGGCATCAGGGTGGTGAAGAATTTGGATAATGTAGCATTTGCTGTGATAATGCTATTTGGACTCATGGATGCATTAAACCTTGCCTACCCTGCTGACCTTCGCTACAACTTTGATGTTTTCTAGAAGATTTTCATGGAACTGGATGGAGCTAAACTCTCTAGAGTTCTTGCTTTCAAAAACCATCTGTTTCATTGAGAAGTCAAAGACTGCACTTCTGCAGTTCCTTGCAGTTTTTCATTTTGTGTTCATTTTTTTATTGCTTTCCCCTCATGTGACTGCAATGCAGGATGATTTTTCCTTTTGGTATCATGCTGTAAGAAATTTTTACTGACAATTTTTAGCAATATGTTCTAAGTCAACCTTAATGTCCTGCTTACATGTTTAAAATGAAGATTAAAATTCATGTAGGTGTTTTAGTTATGTAACAATGTCATTTAAGGCTCAACTTAGTTGAAATCTTGTATAGGTAAATACTTGTACAGAAGCTGAAACTGTTATCAAATAATACAGTTATATTTGTATAATTTTTGTTTATTCATAAAAGTGTGTTGCTTTTTTTTTCAGGTAGTCTTAATTTAATTTACATTTTTCAATTGTGTAATTAATACAAATGTTATATGTAAGAGATGACAGGATCATCTATAAGCACTTTCTTTTACTTGCTGCTAAGGTCAGTTTTTTGTGAAATATTTGCAAATATATTCTCTAACTTTTTTTTTTGTTATTTCTGCAGGCTATCTTTAAAAATGTGTTAACAAGTTTACATGGATGTGATTTTGGACTTGTTCATGGCAGAATTGCTGCTTTCACTGCTGTTACAGTTTAATAAAGGTGAATTGTTCAGTAGCACTCAGTCTTTGCCTTTTTTGTCAATAATGATCAGTTAATATTTCAATTGAAAAAATTAAGTAGGATTTAAAGCCCTCACCCGCACTGCTCGCACTGGAACGGTTCGCAGCCGAGTGTGAAGCAGCGGGAATGAGGATCAGCACCTCCAAATCTGAGGCCATGGTTCTCAGCCGGAAAAGGGTGGAGTGCCCACTCCGGGTCGGGGATGAGTTCCTGCCCCAAGTAGAGGAGTTCAAGTATCTCGGGGTCTTGTTCGCGAGTGATGGGAGAAGGGAGCCGGAGATCGACAGACGGATTGGGGCTGCAGCTGCAGTAATGCAGACGCTGCACCGGTCCGTCGTGGTGAAGAGGGAGCTGAGTGTAAAAGCGAAGCTCTCAATTTACCGGTCGATCTACGTCCCTACCCTCACCTATGGCCACGAGCTGTGGGTAGTGACCGAAAGAACGAGATTGCGGATACAAGCGGCAGAAATGAGCTTCCTCCGAAGGGTGGCTGGCCTCTCCCTTAGAGATAGGGTGAGAAGTTCGGCCATCCGGGAGGGGCTCAGAGTAGAGCAGCTGCTGCTCCACATCGAAAGGAGCCAGCTGAGGTGGTTCGGGCATCTGACAAGGATGCCCCCTGGGCGCCTCCTGGGTGAGGTGTTCCAGGCATGTCCCGGGAGGAGGCCCCGGGGAAGACCCAGGACACGCTGGAGAGATTATATCTCTCGGCTGGCCTGGGAACGCCTTGGTATTCCCCCGGATAAGCTGGAGGAGGTGGCTGGGGAGAGGGAGGTCTGGGCCTCTTTGCTTAGGCTGCTGCCCCCGCGACCCGGCCCCGGATAAAGCGGATGAAGATGGATGGATGGATGGATTTAAAGCCATAATTTGTGTTGCAGGAACATAATTGCAATGTGTTTACATTACATAATATCATTGCATACCACTGGCGAATAAAAATAAGTTGGTGTTAAACATTAAAATATATTGACATTATACAATACATTGATATTATGATAACAGATTAATATTAGTACATCAAACATGATTTTTTAAAGTAATCTGATGTAAATAAAATACTTTGATTTGACAAGCATTAATTACTTGAGGGAAAGTGGAAAATTAAATCAGTCATACTTATTCATATTATGTGGGACCGATGTACACAATAAAATCAAGTAAATTGAAAGAACTTTTTTTTTCAGTGTACGCTCTTTTTGTGCTGCCACTTTATTCACTTTTAGTCACTTAGTTATTTATTCACCTATTCAGTCACTTTAATTTTAAAACTGTATATGCTGTGTATTTATTATCTCATTCTTATTGCCTGTTTATGCCCTGTCCTTGTCTTCAACGTCATGCTGCTCCATTGTATCTTATTTGCCCCTTGGGGATAAGGGCTGTGTGTGTGTGTGTGTGTGTGTGTGTGTGTGTGTGTGTGTGTTATAATATAATACAAAGAAAATTCCAAAAAAAACCCAAGTTGAAAACAGTACTTTTTCCACAAAATACCTGAACACAAGTGTTGCTCTGGCCAGTTAACTCATTTTGACAGTTTCTTTACTGTGTGTAAAATGGAAGTGTTTGGGTGTTTTTTTTTCTTTTTTTTCTGATATCCAAAGTTAAGTTTGTCATTTCACAAAAAATTTGCATAGCAGAATCCAAAGAAGCAGTAAACTTAAAATTTAGTATCAATTTGTCTGTATCGTTCTGATCTGGGGTTGCGCCGTTTTTCTTATGTTGTACATTTGCACTTTATGTGGTCCTGTGTTGATTGTCCTATGTAGCACCACGGAAGAACGCTGACTTGCTTCACTGTGTACTGTAGCACTGCACATGGTTGAAATCACAAAGCCACTTGACTTTATGTGCTCGTTAACACTATAATCACACAACTAGACTAACAACTATGATAAAGGCGTGGTTTGTTTGGCCTGTTAGAGGGCAAACATTAGCTACCCTAGATGTCCAAATGGATACTAGGAAAGGTATGAATTACTACCATTAATATATATTTTTATATTAAGTTATTATTAATATGTTTTTGTATTTATTATTATAAGAAAAGGAGTCCAATGTGTTTTCTCTTCCCCCACTTGTGGTACCCCTGGATGGAAGGCATCTTTACCATTTGCCTATACTGCCTATCCCACAGGCAGGCTCTGCTGTGTCCTACACATCCAGCTTTCCTAGCGATGCTCAAAGAGGAATTTCCGTCAAAGCTATCTTCAATCTAATTCATAATTTGTTGGCTCCGTAGCCACCTTTCTATATGCCTTTAGATAGTACAACTATTGTAGCAAGTGCTGTGAATAAGATATATCTATCTGCTTAGCACTTTTATCTTTTATGTTTAGTTAAGTGTTGTCTTACAGTGTGTTTTGCACTAAGTACCGAAGCAATTTCCTAATGTTGTAAACCTGCTCAACATTAGGAAATAAAACCCATTCTGATTCTGATTCAGAGGTGAATTTTGGTCATCTCAGTCTCTCACTAAATGCTCTTCTGTGACTGGTCAAGCACACGATGGGAGGGTGGGAGGTATTGTGCAGCATTTTACTTATCTTGGACAACAATCTGTGGTTACATTTTTTTAGTGGGTGGAAGAATAATAGAATCCTCCAGAAAAAGGAGCACAGATATACTGGGCATAATTAAATGCACTGTACTAGATTAGACTGAGGTCGCTATCCAGGACATAAGATAAGCTTTATTAGTTTATTAGTCCCTTTATTAAATGCCAAAAAATAAGAGCAATATTACTCTGATTAAATAAATGAAATAGATATAAAAATACGTTTGACTAGTAGCGACAAAAAGAGAATGTTTAATAGTGAGATGTTGGATGGTTTTTGATTGATTGATTGATTGAATGCTTTATTGGCCATATGCAGGTTGCCCCGCAGAGAAATAGGACCCCCCCCCCCCCCCCCCCGACTTACACACACAACAAAGACATCACATGGGAATACAGTCGGAGATCGGCAGCGTTGCAGAGAAAACACTGAAAAATTACACAACAATGGGAAAAAGTACAAGAGGAAAAAAAGAGACCTCTTCACACGCTGGGCACCTATGGGAGGACAGCATGAGAACAGGAAACAAAAAAAACTCCTCTGCACAGAGAGCACATTAATGTCCACATCACAACATTAGAGCACGTGACTAGCCACAGGGGTGGATAGGGGGGTGGGAGGTAATCCGAAGGAACACAGCAGTCGTCCTACACAGCGCTACCATTTCAGCGCGGCACGCAGACCCGCCGTCTTCCCCCGCAGGAAACAAGCATCGAAGGCGTTTGGAAAGGGAGGGGGATGAGTGCGTGCTTATCAGTGTAAGTGTGTGTGTGTGCGTGTCCATAGTTCAGCTGAGACAGTGTCCTTCGCCCTATCAGGCTAAGTAAACAGTCTTCCAGCCAACCCAGGTGGCCTTGCATGGGATGGGAAGAATAGTCATCACACAGTCGTTATCAGGGAGTTGTTTTGGTGGGCTCCAGCCTTGGGCCTGAGCAGCTGGCGCCGTGGTGTCCATATGTTGAATATTGTTGATTTCTCCTTTATGCGAGCAGCGAATTTAGCACTCTGACACTGGTCTCTCGATCTCCCGTTGGAGAGCCGCGAGCCTCCCCATGATGGTATCAAACTTCTGTTCCGTGGTGTTGTCATTCTTTTGATTCTGAGACCTCACTGCAGTGAGCCGTTCTGCGATGTGTTCCAACTTTCGCTCAAGGGTGTCATTGTGAGCAGGCCCCTCTCTGATGTATCCCATCATACGCTCAATGGTGTTAGTTTGAGTCTTCACGGCAGCTGTAAGCGTCTCCAAGGTGTTAACCATGCTGCGTTCGTTGTGAGAGGTCGCGCCTCGTCCCATCGCTTCAATTCCAGCGGTCAGCCTTGGGGGGGTTTGAACAGCTGGTTCCGCTCTCTTATTTCTCCGATAGGTCAGGGCCAAGCCAGCTCCGATCAGCAAGAACCCTGTTATCATGGTTCCGAATAGGTAGATGTCTTCAGCGTCCTCGATAGACAGTCCCGCCAGGCACACGATCCTCCAGGTCTGCCACCTATCCATCGTGTATCCGGCAGGGAAAGTCCCTCCAGGGCACTCAGGCTCTCCCGAGCCCAGACTTCTCGTCTCGTTGAGAAGAGGGTGTCAATAGCATTCAGAGACCAGTTGATCAAATCCATAATTCTCTTTTAGGTTTTAGAGAACGACAGTGAGAGACTGTTCCAGGGAAAGTAATGCACACGAGACAAGACAAGGACACAAGAGGCTAAGCAGGGAAGATTAGGGGAAGGAGGAGAGGAGAAAAGTGCGACCGCCTTCACCAAGAGCCAAGTATTAGCAGGTATTGAGTATTGCACATTGAGATACTTAGTGATCAGTTGGTGGATGTGTGTATTCACGTGTTCATTCGCTGTTGTTGTTTATAGTAGAGTCGGTAACTGTAGCTGGAAGGAAACGGACTGATGCAGACTAAGAGATCAGGGCCAAAGTGTGGAAGTGAGCTGCCGTAAGGTGACTAACTAATGGTGATTTCTGATATACAACAACGTGAGTGAAACTCGAGGCCGCTGTGCTTTGGTTAGAAGTGAGCAGCTCTCACAGAAGTCTCGCTGCACCGTGGGCGTCCAGCTGCATCGGTGTGTTTGCTGGGAGTTCGCGGCGTCACTTTGTCCCACAGCTGCGCTCACCAGATGCTGCTTTTAAGTCAGAGTGCGCGAACGAACATGTGTCTGAGCTGGAAAAGGGCTTTTCACGGAGCTGTGCTGCGGCTCCTTTGTTTTAGGAAAGAAAAGAGCGCAAAAAGCCGCCGAGCAGTGCTGAGCTCCGCACTGAGTCGCTGAGCTTTGGAGGCTCCACAAAGCAAGAGCAGAGAGCACCAGAGCCCGACACGAGTCCGCTGTGGACTGCTCCACTGTCGGCCTGCAGTGCTGCTCACACACTCACTTTGAGCTCTTTGATCCCGAGACACGAAACACAAACTGAAGCATTGCGTGGCGCACGCGAGAGTGGCGCGCGCTACATTCACTCTCCACGGTTCTCATGGTGCGTTTAAGTGCAGTGTGACGCTTCCGAGTTGCCATCACTGCACCGTGACTCGATCAGAAGGAAAGAGGAAAATGTCAGAGGAAGCACCCGCACCTGCTGCTGCCGCCGCCCCCGCCAAGGCAGCCAAGAAGAAGACGACGGCTTCCAAGCCGAAGAAGGTGGGCCCCAGCGTGGGCGAGTTGATTGTGAAAGCCATGGCCGCTTCCAAGGAGCGCAGCGGCGTGTCCACAGCCGCTCTCAAGAAGGCTCTGGCTGCCGGAGGCTACGATGTGGACAAGAACAAGGCCCGCGTCAAGACCGCCATCAAGAGCCTGGTGGCCAAGGGCACTCTGGTGCAGACCAAGGGCACCGGGGCCTCTGGATCCTTCAAGATGAACAAGAAGGCTACCGAGAGCAAAGCCAAGAAGCCCGCAAAGAAAGCCGCTCCCAAAGCCAAGAAGCCCGCCGCTGCCAAAGCCAAGAAGCCGGCAGCAGCCGCTAAAAAGTCCCCCAAGAAGCCAGCGGCAGCCAAGAAGCCCGCAGCCGCTAAGAAGTCCCCCAAGAAGGCCAAGAAGCCCGCTGTGGCGGCCAAGAAGCCCACCAAGAGCCCCAAGAAGGTCACCAAGAAGCCTCCCGCAGCCAAGAAAGCCCCCGCCAAGAAGGCCGCCAAACCCAAAGCCAAGAAGGCGGCCACGCATAATAGCATTATTGTCAAAGCAAGATAAGATACTTTTTGGGTTTGTTTTTTTCTCATAACACTTGCAGCTTGTATTACTATCATGGCTCACATTTCACAATCAGAAACAGTTTTATTGCCAGTTGAACTGATATTAGGTGATTTCAAGCACACACTTTACTCAAAGCTGAACCCATGCAGCTATTTGTTGTTGCATGTATTTATTTCATGACTAATGTCATGACCATTTTGATTAATGCACATTTCAACAAATGGGCTTCCTTGGCGTTAAGGATGCGGGGGAATTCCCATTATTTCAAAATATAGACACAAAAACCTAAGCCTAGACGGAAGTGACTTTCCAAAATTTCCCAAATTCAGCAGCAGTGCTGAACACGTCGCAAATGGCTCCACATTTTCCTCCCTCTGCACCTGGATAGTTCCTGCAGCACCAGAGTACGTCCACCACACGTCCCCCTCCCCCTCTTCTGTGTTATGGCTTTTGCGTTTGACAAAGTTTGTGGTCTTGCCTCATGTGTCATGAACAATGTTCCCTCTAAGCTGCGCGCATGCGTAATTGCGCACTGCTGGCACAGTCTCTGCGCACAGAAAATCTGCGTTGCGCACAAAAAAAATCTAACCTGAATTGAAATTAAAATTAAAACTTTAACAATTCTGTTTTGCAGTGTTAGTCAGTAAGTGACTGGCTGCTCCCGTATGGGATTAGAACAATGCCACCTTATCCCATAGTCCAGCCAATAATGTGATTCACATTCGTATATACGCAGCTAATCAACGTCGTTGACAGGCTATGACAGCGTCCTTATGTGCTGACACCGGTGTTTTAGCTAGCAAAGCGGCGTGGCTGATGTGGAGTGAAGCCACGGTCATGACAACATGTACAATCTTTGGAGATGTGAGCAGGACAGACGGAACAATTGGTGGAAAAAGTGTGGACTTTATACCAGTTTTTAAATTGTGTTGATCGGCCACATAAAACCAGTTATGATAAAATATCTGCAATGTTTGGTTTTCTTCCTGAATACTGTCGTTGTTTATATTTACTGCGGGAAGAAATGGTAAAAACGGCGTTTTATAAGGAAAACGCTCAAAAGCCTGTGAGCAAAAACAAAACACCCCCCCCCCCCCCCCCCCTTTCCTATTGGTCAAAAAATGTACCGTGTCAACCAATGAAAAAATGATATGGCAACAGTTGTTTAGGAAGGGGAAAAGTTTTAGGAATGTTTTGAGATGTGAGAGATTTGCGATGTTTAGCGCAAATCTTGTGTGGTTAGTGTGTAGTGTAGTCAATAGTTTTGTTGTGTGTTTCAGAACAACGAGGCGACTGCTGAATGTTACAGGTGTTACAGCAGTGATACATCTGCTGCTGTCAGGCCTGCAGGTATCAGGCTGTTGTTCTCCTTCATCTCATAGTGGACAGAAATTATTTTTTGGAGTGGCACAAATAATTTGTGTGGATTCAGATTTGATGCAGAACAGCTGATTGTTCTGTAGAAAGTTTGAAATGTTTATTTTAAAAAAACGCCTTGGCTGCATTTTTAGATAAACAGCTGCAAAAAAATTTGCAAATCTCAGTTACTTTTTTGAAGAAGTAACTATATAATTAATTGCCCAACATTGGTCATTGTATGCTGTATTTTGCAGACAGAGAGTTACAGGACTCTCTCCCAGACCACAGACTCATAATACAAGTCACAGCTTTATATTAAAAAAACAAAAAGTTGTGTTTTCAAAGTTGGAGTTCAAGTTATTTTTACTTCCAATTGTGTTAGCATACTACACAGGTCATGAACAAGATTTTTTTTTAATTTTCATTGTAAGTGGGGCTAAAGCACTTAATTAAAAGTAGTCTAACATAAATGTAAATGCTGTAATTTGATTACTTTATTAAACCATGTAACTTGGATGGATTTGATGCCTGCGTGACCACAGTGCACACGTCTGCTGTTGCTCACAGTGGTCCAAGTGTCCGCTCAGGGAGTTTGTGTGTTCGCTCAGACACATGAAAAATTAGAGGGAACATTGGTCATGAACCACGTCGTGTCTGTTTCCACGAGCTTAGGATCTGCTTTTAATGTCAACCATGATGCATTTCTACGGCCGTAGTTAGCATGTCAGTAATGAGTAGCTCCGAATTGTTAAGACCGTAAAAATGTGATGTAGTCAGTTGTGTTGAACGTGATCTTTTGACCTGAGCAAGTTTGTTAGAATAAAGTGACAGATTTCTGAAAGATACAAGCTAACAGAGGTCAAAAAGGCACGGGCATCGGTCACGCTGCGAGAGAGACTGCAAGTGGTTTTGATCCAAGAAGAAGTGTTCAGTATTACATGAGTTGCTGAAAAGAAATATTTTCTGGAATCATTTTGAAAGAGTAATAAGAGGTAAGTAACTAAAAGGTAATGATTATACATACACTGTTTAACTCCTCTCTGGTGGGGAGAGGGAGGGGAAACAGGAGGACAAAGGAGGGAACAACTAAGCTGTAGTGCCTCTTCACCTCACTGTACAATACCTTTTGTGCAATACTTTTGTAAATAGTCAACGGTGCAATAGACTCAATACTTGAAATGTGCAATTCACTTGTATTTTTATTTTTATTCCTATTTATTCTATTTATCCCCTTCGTATATTTTATTTATATTGTCTCTGTATTTATATATATGTGTGTGTGTATAACTCTGTAACTTCTGTCGGTGCTGTGCTTTTTTGGAAATCGAATTTCCCAGAGGAACCCACCCGAGGGATTAATAAAGTTCTATCTTATCTTATCTTATCTTATCTTACACACACACGGAAGTCAGCGAGAATAAGGTAATACTACATTTCCATATACACAAGGATGTTTGCTCAGAAAGAAGTGTGTGGCTCTGAAAAGAGCCTTTGTTTATTTGTTTCGTGCGTGAAGCAGAGGCTTTGGCATTTACTTGGCCTTGACAGGCTTCTCGGTCTTCTTGGGCAGCAGCACGGCCTGGAGCTTGTTGAGCTCCTCGTCGTTGCGCACAGCCAGCTGCAGGTGACGTGGGATAATACGAGTCTTCTTGTTGTCGCGGGCTGCGTTGCCAGCCAGCTCGAGGATCTCAGCGGTCAGGTACTCGAGCACAGCTGCCAGGTAGACGGGGGCGCCGGCACCCACGCGCTGCGCATAGTTGCCTTTGCGCAGCAGTCTGTGGACACGACCCACGTGGAACTGGAGCCCGGCACGGGATGAACGGGTCTTAGCCTTAGCTCTGGCTTTGTCTCCGGTTTTGCTTTTTTTTTTTTTTTTTTTCCTCATGGATTTTATTATAAAAAGAAATGCAGTTACGTTTCTCATGTTTCCTGTAAAGACTGAATTTGAAAGGTTTGAAAGTATTTAAATGTCTCCTGTTGAAGTGAAACACCTTTTTTATTGTTGTTCTACATTTTATGGACATGCAGTTTCAAAACTATGTGTTAACATTAACTTTTACAAAATACTGTACAGTTTCTCCAGCACTTCTTTCCAAAACACAAAACTTGAGTGAATGTGGGATTTTATATTTTACTGAGTAGCTGCTCTAGTAGAGTCCTTGGGGAGAGTTTAGGGGAATCTGCCGGGACTGAAAAGTAGGGCTGGGTATCGTCACTGATTTCTAGAATCGATTCAATTCCGATTCACAAGGTCCCAAATCGATTCGATCCACGATTCGATTTAATTCGATTCGATTCGATTTAAATCTGGGAAATTTTGACAGTCAGAAGTATAATTCAGATCAGAACATTTACATATTTTTGTATCTATAAAAAGGAAGCTGACACTCGCAAGACTTTATCCAAGGTGTGAGCATCACAGCAGATGCCTTTGTGTCAAAGTAGCTGAGGATAAAACACAGAAAAACATGAAGGTTTTCCTGGCCTGGGATTTTATAAAAATATTCTGCAGTACATCAAAAACGAAAGAAAACTGTTGTGATATTTTGATACCATGGTAGCATTTACAGGATATTGTTTTATTGTGATATTATACAGAAAAGAGTTACTCAATAAGGCCCATTTACTAGTTGTTTTTCTCTTTCTCTCTGACCCAAGAATTGATGTGTAAGACTCACAGGCTGGTACCCCAAGGTCGAAAAAACCACAGAGACGAGACCACTTCCTTACTCCCATCCTCCCTTCTTTATCTCTTAGAAAAAGGCTCGTTAAAGGCCAGGTGGTTTGTTTCAGAATTCACTAATGAAAGAACTCTGTATTCTATGTCTAGGAGTGTATTTTGCTGGGATGATCATAAATTGTAGCTGAACTGATAAACTACACACAGGATACTTCTTTGCTCACAAGGCAGGAAGACGTTTCCTTATTTGGTCTGTACCGGTTTGAACTGAGAACTTGCTGACACACG
Organism: Astatotilapia calliptera; assembly: GCF_964374335.1. Lineage (NCBI taxonomy): Eukaryota > Metazoa > Chordata > Actinopteri > Cichliformes > Cichlidae > Astatotilapia > Astatotilapia calliptera. The sequence goes on along the minus strand of NC_137427.1, from coordinate 40,593,287 downwards.
AACCTTTTTTTCCTCTATATAAGCTGTTGTATACTTAATAAACCTTTGAGTCGATTGGGAAGGCAACCTAAAGCAGTCTCTGTTTTCTTGTTCTCCCAAGCTGCTCCCGAGCTCGTACTAACACGCTGAATGGCATACCTGAGTGTTACTTTAAATAATTAGGAATCTTAGAAGGAAAGGACAGAACTCTGCTTATCGCTCGTGCCTTGGAGGGAAAACCGGGATGGACACATTTTTTCCTTCAAAAACCATTAATTAATGAACATTACCTCTGACGTTACAGCGGTTTTATTAGACACACGGCTAAGCATTTTGCATTTTGAATAATATTAAAAAGTTTAAATTTGTTCAGTATTGAACAGCAGAAATGAGGTTTTCTTTTCGGAAGAATGTAAAAGGGAAAAAAAAAGCGGCCGACAGCGCTGTAAACAACAGTAGACTTGTGCGTAACAAGCAAGCGAATAATGAAGAAAGCGAAACTGTTCGAGAGAGGGGGGGGGGGGGAGAGGGAGAGAGAGAGAGCTGCGCATCGCAATGGAAGCAAAACAGTAAAAGAGTGAATTCATGACGATGTTTATGTGAAGCGTTTGGATCTTCTTTTGCTGCTGGTTCGGTCAATATTGTTTGGAGAGAGATCAAACTAACAGCTTTAGAATCAGCGCATAAAGGGCGTGAACACAAAGCGCGGACCCGGATCAGCGAGCTGTCAGCTTTCAGCCCCGACTGTGAGAAAGGCGACATCTAACTGATTCTGATCCGCGGGTTGCGCTGTGTGTTTAAGTCTATGTGCAGAATCCCTGTACCTGCTCTCATTTACTGTTTGGTGGTTCTTGAAATTTTGTGAGATGTCACCAGAGATTCTGGCATTTCGGACAAAATAAATTTATATTAAAAAATCGATTCAGGATTTTAATGAATCGATTTTACGTTATCCAAGCCAGAATCGATTTTAATCGATGAATCGATTATAAAAACCCACCCCTACTGAAAAGGTCACTGTCCCAAGAAGGAAGCCATGGGATCATCTGGCCTGCTGCGTTTCATGCGGAAGGCCTCCATTGTTACGGCCCTAGCAGGGCCTCTCTCTCTCTCCTGAAGGTGCCTGTATGGGCATGTCCCACTACCTCCTCTGCCTGAGGTGCCACCTTTCCCTCCTGTACAGCTGACTCCCATCAGCAATTAAAGGTATTTAAGCCCAGAGCAGGGTGAGCTCTGGACCAGAGTGCCATTTGTGTGGGTACAGCTAGTGAGCTGAGTGGTTTTTCGGTGTTTCCAGCTGGTGAGCTGTGTTTTGTGGTTTTCAGCTAGTGAGCTGCGTTTTCCTTTTGACTTTTTGCATTACTGACCAACGCCTGAGTTTTGTTTGTGTTACTTTTATGGTGATAGCAGCTTGTCCGTCTCTTTTAGTTGAACTTCTTCAATAAAATTGTTTTATTCAATTGTTTCGCCTCCTTGACTCCTTTTTTTTTTTTTTTTTAAATCACTTTATTTAAATATCAATATTCACAATTACAAATACACATAATACAAGCGCCATGCACAAAATTATTCACATCTTATTTTACATATTACAATAATAAAAGCTCCCACGGCAAATCATTTCCTAATTTCATATCTCTTGTTTTTCTTCTTCTCAGATCAGTGACAATGTTTTTACATACGGTAAAACTACTTATCATTTTTTGTTCTATAACACATTTAGCTCTTGTTTTCCATATGTGGACATTTATAATACACATCACCAACCAAAACAATCTTCTTTTATTTTCACTCATCTTTTCTTTAAACAAACCATATCTTACTGATTTTATATTATTTTCAATATTAAAACCTAGTTTTTCCATCCTCCTCCTTATTTCAACCGTCCTGTAACACGATATCAATAGATGATCAAGTGTTTCGTCTTCATCACAATTCCCCATAGGGCATTTCTTAGTGGTAACGAAGCAACTCCACAGAACCACAGCTCTTACTGGGAGACGTCCGACAGAGATAAGCCACACTGTATCTCTCATGTTCTCGGATATTACTTTGTCATATATGTTTTTAACTATTTTCTGATTTTCTTCTTTTTCCACAGCCTTATATTGTATCATACCTTCATTTTTTTTTAGATTGATTTTATTATATATCTGTTTTGAATTTAATTGTAAAAGATTTAAATCATCCAATTTCCACTGATCCACAAGATCCCCAAACACAAGTTTAAAGTATGGCACTCCCGTTCGGGCTCTCCCTTTCATTTTTTTCCACAAAGATTCCTTCCCTTGGATCCAGTGGGTGCTTCGCTCAAATGCGCTATATACATTTTTTAGAAAAGGAACCATCAAATTAACACTAAGATCTGGCGCTCCTAATCCTCCATTTTCTTTTCCTTTATACATTAATTTCCTCTGTGTTACTTCGCGGTTTGTCCCCCAAATCAATTTGGTACACAATTTACTTAATTTAATAACAGTTTTGTGAGGAGGGGGAAAGACAGTAGCCAGAAACAACATCTTTGAGACTACATGTGTTTTCAAGATATTCACACGCGCTTTATAATTTGTATTTTTATTGTCCCATTTAGCTACTTCGTTTTCTATTTCACTCTCTTTCTTTTTCCAATTCAAAAGACATGGATCATTTTTAGTAATCCAAATACCTAAAATCTTCATCTCTTTGTTAGTTTTTAAATCAATTACAGGTTCTTTTAAGTTTTGTCCAAACCAAACTCCTTCGGTCTTTTCCTGGTTTAGCTTAGCACCAGAAGCTTGTTCGTATTTTGTTAGCAAATCCTTAAGTATTGATAGCTCCTTTTGATCTTTAATAATTACAGAGACATCATCCGCATAAGCAAGGGCTGTCACCTTGTAGGTGTCATTTAGGATGTATCCAGTAAAACGGCTATCACTATTGATTGTTTTAAGTAACGGATTTATTGCCAGAACATATAAGGCTGCGCTTAAAGGACATCCTTGTTTCACTCCACATTCGACATGGAAGGGTTCGGTCAGTCTTCCGTTTACTTTAATCTGGACAAGGGATTTTTTATATAATACTTTAATCATGGAGATGAAGGTTTCAGGCATATTATATGCTTTCATTACTTCCCACAAATAAGAGTGGGAGATGTAATCAAAAGCTTTCCTTTGGTCGAGACTTAGAATAAAAAATTCTGTGTCTTTTCTACTGTAAATTATTTCACGCAGAGTACATAAATTATCCCACATCAGACGACCTCTTATTGCACGTTTGCTCTTTTTCTATAATTTTATCTAATACCTCTTCAAACCTATTCATAATTATTTTAGCAAATATTTTGTAATCAACATTCATTATTGTCAATTGTCTATAATTATTTATATTATCTCTTTCCCCTTTCTTATATAGCAAACACATTAATCCATTATAAAAGGAGTCACCCAAAGTTCCCTCATGCATGCCTTCATTAAAAACAGTGGCTAAAAATTTGGATATTTCATTCACAACTATTTTATAAAATTCGGACGGAAGCCCATCTAAACCAGGGGTTTTGTTTATGTTTAACTGACTGATCGCACATTCTACCTCCTCTTTAGTAATATTTCCTAAAAGTGAGGTATATTGGATGGAGTCCAGAGGCTCTATTTTACTTAACAAATATTTTACTGCACTTGTTTTTGTAGATAACGGAGAGAACATATGGGCACATAGCCTTCTGATAACTCGCCTTTTATCTACTTCTTTTACGAAGGAGTTTCCTCCCTCATCTCTTATAGAAGAAATGAAATCATTATTACGTTTCTTTTGGTTAGCACCAATCATATAATCTTTATTACCATTTATATCACCTCCCATTGATTTTTGTATGTTAAATAATATTTCATTATTTACTTTTTCAATACTAACTCTAAGTTCTTCAATCTGGTTCTCTTCATCCTCTTTTCTAAATATTTTATTCTTCAACAATATGTATTGATTTACTTGTTCGTTATACTTTATATTTTTTGCATAATTTATTTCTCTACATTTAAATTTAAAAAAATTTCGCATCCGTTCTTTCAGTATCTCCCACAATTGTATATCAGATGTTGTGAGTTTTTTAAGTTGCAAAACTTTCACAATTTCTACCTTTAATTCCGAAACTAGTGCCCCGTCACTTAGACAGCTCGTATTTAATTTCCAATAAGTGGAAGGGGGGTCAGTGCCACACAAAATCGTAGCTCTGACTACCTTATGATCAGAGAAATCAGTTACGAAATCATTATATCTTAAAGCTACAATCTCGGAAGATATATAAATCCTATCTATTCTAGTTTTAGAGGATGAGTCAAACCTTGTAAAATGAATTGTCTGAGGGTTTAAGATCCTATATAAATCCCTAAGAGATGCGTCATTACATATTTGTGTAAGTAATTTGCCTTCCCTGGACTCTTTGAAAATCGTACTAGCAATCCTATCATTCTCTTCCGTAACCATATTAAAATCCCCACATAGAACAGTATTAAACCCACATTCCAACAAATGTCTCATTTTCTTTAGCAATTGCATTTTCTTTGTTCTTTCTGGTGCGGTATACACATTAATTAACCGAAATTTTTGACCACCATAATGGCAATCAACAAGTAACAGCCGTCCTGGTATTATATCTCTTTTCTTTATGATGTTCACATGAGTGTTTTTGAAGAAAAAGCCCACCCCGTCTGCACTATCTTCCCCTATTGAGACTACTGAGTGGCTTGGACCCCATAATTTAATCAGTTCTTCAATATCTTCCTTAGTTTTCAATCTTAATTCTTGTAGGCATAATATGTCATAGTCCAGTTTTTGCAGAAAAAGCACTTTCTTCTTCCTTAGTCTTTCTGATTGTAACCCTCTAACATTCCATGTTATTATTTTAAGAATGCTCATATTTATGTAGTAGGAGGGTTATTCAGTAGAGGGAGGGAACATTGTAGATTCAACATTACCTTGCGGAGGGCTGGATCGATCGTCTTTTCTCTTATCTCTGCCATAAGACGCCATCGAGACACTTCTTTTCCTTCCTCCTGTCGTTGTTTCATTGACCAATTCCTCCATCGCAGGATGCTGTTTGTTAGGAAAAATCCCTATTTGTGGATCCACATCATCTTGTCCTGCAGGATCATCTGTAGGAGAAATCTCCACAGGAGTCGAAATGGGTGATTCTTCACTATCACTTGCACTTAGATAGCTTTCAGATGAATTTTCCTCCTCGCTTTCTCTTCGCTCGTCATCGCTCTCACATTCCACATCAGAGGTTTGTGAGAAGGATTGGTCTCCCGGTTCCTCTCCACCTCCAACTGCCATTTCTTCGGGTTGTCTTGAAAGTGTCAAATCCTCTTTTATGTTGTTATTGTGTGTCTGCGGCTCCGTTACTCCCGGAAGATTTGTTGTGTTACGACTGCCTGGTTCTTGTCCTGAGGCAGCATCTGAGACAGCCAATGGATTTATCGAGGACACATTTCCATGTGCGGGCCTTTCCTGTAGCGGGGCTGGATTTGAAGCCACTGACAGCGCTGAGATGGTTGGAAGGTTCGTGCGAAAAGCACCCGTGGAGGGCTGCTGGGAAGCTTTAGTTATATTAGCAAAGGATTTGGGACATTTAAAGAAGGTGTGTCCCTTCAGTCCGCATAGAGAACACTCGCTGTCATTTTGGCATTCTTTAGCTTTATGACCCAACTCCCCGCATTTCCAGCACTTAAAGGTAGGACAGTATCTTGCTTGATGGTCTAAAGCTTGGCAGACGAAACATCTGTTTGCCTGTCCAGGATATATGACACGCCCATTAAAGGGGCCCAAAGAGATGGAGTTAGGGATGGAAACAATATGACCTGCTCCATCTCTCCGCATTCGTACTTTGAATTTTCTTACTCCGTACCATAAGCCGAATTTCTCAACCGGCTTCACAGGAGGTTGCAAGACTTCACAGTACCTTTGTAGATAGAGCTCAATGTCCTGGTCTGGAACTCTCCCTGTCCAAAATTTCACCACAATTGTTGTGCCTTCTAGCTGGACTGGAGATTCTACAGACCATTCCTTCCACTTCGGGTGATTTAAGTTGGTATGATGAATTTCCAAGAACCGTCGTAAGGGGGCTTCTTGAAGGAAGCACAGCTCAAACTCTCTTCTATTGGGTAACGAAATGAAAGAATAGATGTCCTGGGGGTTTACCCAAGAAGATTGGAAAAGGAGTTCCTCCGCCACATAATCGCGGGAGGGTGGGTCGTTACTTCCACCATATTTCAACCTTACCCATAGGTTGCCAAATTTAGAGGCATAGGGCAAAGGCACATAAGGGGGCATGTTCAAGAACACAAGGGCTACAAGCAGAAGGGAAGGGATAAACTCAGGCGACAAAACCTCCCTTTCCTCTTCCACTCATTTTGGCTGTTCAGAAACAAATGTGCAGAATCCCTGTACCTGCTCTCATTTACTGTTTGGTGGTTCTTGAAATTTTGTGAGATGTCACCAGAGATTCTGGCATTTCGGACAAAATAAATTTATATTAAAAAATCGATTCAGGATTTTAATGAATCGATTTTACGTTATCCAAGCCAGAATCGATTTTAATCGATGAATCGATTATAAAAACCCACCCCTACTGAAAAGGTCACTGTCCCAAGAAGGAAGCCATGGGATCATCTGGCCTGCTGCGTTTCATGCGGAAGGCCTCCATTGTTACGGCCCTAGCAGGGCCTCTCTCTCTCTCCTGAAGGTGCCTGTATGGGCATGTCCCACTACCTCCTCTGCCTGAGGTGCCACCTTTCCCTCCTGTACAGCTGACTCCCATCAGCAATTAAAGGTATTTAAGCCCAGAGCAGGGTGAGCTCTGGACCAGAGTGCCATTTGTGTGGGTACAGCTAGTGAGCTGAGTGGTTTTTCAGTGTTTCCAGCTGGTGAGCTGTGTTTTGTGGTTTTCAGCTAGTGAGCTGCGTTTTCCTTTTGACTTTTTGCATTACTGACCAACGCCTGAGTTTTGTTTGTGTTACTTTTATGGTGATAGCGGCTTGTCCGTCTCTTTTAGTTGAACTTCTTCAATAAAATTGTTTTATTCAATTGTTTCGCCTCCTTGACTCCTTTTTCTGACTCCTTTTGTTACTTCCCCCCCCCCCCCCCCCCCCCAGGGGACCGTAACAAGTGGGGGCTCGTCCGGGATAATTGAACAAGGAATTCTGTGCTGGATTTGGTTTTTGTTGTTTATCTCGCTTTGGCACCTTTTAGAGATTCCTAACTTCCCAGTTAAGGTAGGTGAGTGTCCAGCTGAGCTTTTTAAGTTCCTCCTTCGGGCACTCTTTTGTTATTTTGCCTTTGTTATTTTTGGAGTAATCCTGGGTGGGGATTAATTCTCTGTTGGGGGTAGGCAATTCAGGGCTCCGGTCGCTGAAGTTCTGCCTTTAAAGTTGCCTCGAGCCCAGCACGCTCCGGAAGATAGGCAGGGCAAGGTTTTGGAACTGGGTAAGTTGTTTTTGTTAACGGGTGCGTGGCGAGAGGTAAGTTGGTCAGCTAAAGTAAGTTGTGTAGTTGGCTGTTAATTGTCTTAATTAAGGGTGTGTTTTCTAACCCTTCACCATCCCCAAAATGGATGACACAGCTGCTAGTGTACAGGTGTCTAGAGGCTCGTTTTTGAGCAATAATATTCACCTGGTTCCAGTCTTCTGCGAATCCAGTGTTCACAGCTTTTTCAGTGTATTCGAACGCCTAGCAACTGCACTGCAGTGGCCTCAAGATGTGTGGGGGGTGATGTTGCTGTGTAGGTTGACAGGTAAGGCTCAAGAAGCTTGTTCTGTTCTGTCTGGGCAGGATGGCCTAGTTTATGGAAAGATCAAAAGTGCCGTCCTCCAAGCCTATGAACTGGTACCTGAGGCCTATAGGCAGCATTTTCGAGGGTTGGAGTTGGCACAGGGACAGTCCTATCTTGACTTCGCTAGGGAGAAGGCAAAGCTCTTTGATAGGTGGTGTTCTGCAAGCCAGGTTAATGATGTGGGGTCCATACGTGAGCTTATGCTGGTGGAGGACTTTAAAAACTCTGTTCCTAAGTCTGTTGCCCTTTATTTAAGTGAACAGAGGGCTACAACTTTACAGCAAGCTGCCACCCTGGCAGATGAGTTTAAGCTGACTCATAAAGCAAGTGCTGTCGGATAGGATATCCATCTGCACTATAGCGCATCCTGGACAGGTAAGAGTGGGCCAGCTAATAAGGAAAATGCAGTTATGGTTTTAAGACCTAGGCCCAAACTGTGTTTTTTCTGTCACAAGCCTGGCCATGTGGTTGCCAATTGTGTCAAACTGGCACTCAAACAGAAAGCCCACTCAACACAAAAGGGGCCTGTTTTGAGAAAAGTCAGTCGTGGCTCTCAAACTGACAAGCTTGCCAGGCCTACTGAAAGGCTAAACCTGGAGCACAATTGCTCGGTAGCACCCCGTAAGCAGGGTACGAGGCCAACTAACCCTGAGCTGCCCCTGGTTGACCCTTTCTCCGGTTCATGTTCAAAACCACCCTTCAGATCTGCACCCCTTGCTAACAAGTATGTCTGTGTTTCAGTGAAGCCCGCTAGCTGCCTGCTGGGTTCTCCACACGTGATAGTTCGAAGCCCTGGCTATCCCATGGGACACTGTTTCGAGGGTTTGGGGCCACTCTCTGGGAATGTTGTGAACCCACTGAGATGGGATTGGCAGTTTCCGCAGGCAATGCCTAACCGGTGCTATGGGGTTTGGTAGGTGGAAAACCTGCAATTTCTTCATGAAACAGCTATGGAGTCACTTTGTGTTATCGTAAATTTGACAAACCATGGGTTTGCATTTATGGGAGGGGGTGTTACGGCCCTAGCAGGGCCTCTCTCTCTCTCCTGAAGGTGCCTGTGTGGGCATGTCCCACTACCTCCTCTGCCTGAGGTGCCACCTTTCCCTCCTGTACAGCTGACTCCCATCAGCAATTAAAGGTATTTAAGCCCAGAGCAGGGTGAGCTCTGGGCCAGAGTGCCATTTGTGTGGGTACAGCTAGTGAGCTGAGTGGCTTTTCAGTGTTTCCAGCTGGTGAGCTGTGTTTTGTGGTTTTCAGCTAGTGAGCTGCGTTTTCCTTTTGACTTTTTGCATTACTGACCAACGCCTGAGTTTTGTTTGTGTTACTTTTATGGTGATAGCGGCTTGTCCGTCTCTTTTAGTTGAATTACTTCAATAAAACTGTTTTATTTAACTTTTCGCCTCCTTGATTCCTTTTTCTGACCCGGTCACTTTTGTTACTTCCCCCTCACCGCCTAGACCCCCCCAGGGGAACGTAACACCATCTCCTCCTCAGTGGGCGCCTTTACTTCAAACAAGCTGTTGTACGGCCTCTTCCCCTCATCCAGCTGCATTAGCATCTCCACCTGCTTCACCTGCTTCACCCGCTTGTCCTCTGCTTCTAGAGCCTTCTTCAGCTTTTCCTTCTTCTTCTCCTCATCCTCCGAATCACTGCTGTCGGAGTCGAGCTTCTTGTTCTTTCTGTTCTTCTCTTTCATCTTATCTTGATGCATTTCTAGCAGAGTCTTGGGCTGTTCCTCCTCCTGTGGCTCAGTTATTGCCTCTTCAAATGGAGTGCACTCTGAGTTGTTAATTCCAATTCCAGCTGATCCTGTGCAGTAACTCTGTTTGACCATGGAGTGGCAACACTTGTACCCCTAGAAGCCGTCTTTCCAGTAGGAACCCCAAATACAAGTGTGGTTGTTGATGAGCACGTCCTCCTCATATTTGGAGTGAGCGACAGCCTTTTCGAGTCCTTTCAGCACAGCGCCGTGACGCAAATACTCCACGTAGTCCTCCGTCAGGGCACACAGCAACTCCCGCGGTGGTGCATCCAAATGCCAGGGTAAATGCCACCCGGGGGATTAATAAAGTTTTATTTTATCTAATCTAATCTAATAACTTTAATCTCAGCCAAACCGATTTACTTACGAACAAACAAAACACTGAAAAAAGCCCAACAATAACATTTTTAGGTTGTCTAAGTGACTTATATATTACGTTTAACCCGAGCAGCGAAAGTCCGCGGGGATCTGAAAATGATGTGCCGGGAGTTGTGCCGTTCTCAGCCGCATCACTAACCCTCGAGCTCCCGGTTAGCTGTCGAGCTGGTGGGTAGCAGACATCTCCGAAAACGTCGAAGCACTTTTGCAAATATGCGATATCTTGATAAACCGAGCAGATATTTGATGTTTACACAGCTACTTTTTCGCCTGAAAATATGTTAAAAGTTTATTTGGTGACCCAGAAAGATTAGTATGAGTAATTTTAAAACTTAGTAGCATTGCTGGAAACTGGAGTTTGGCTGGGCGCTATGAATTCTGGGATATGGTAGGCCACGAAGGACACACCCGACCCATCCTTCAAATTCGGGGAAAAGGAGGACGCATTTGTCGGCTGCATTCGGAGGAGTCTACGAATTTGGACAGCCTTCGGCGCGTCGCTGTGACGTAATCGGTCTACAAATGTGGCCTCAGGAGAATGCAGCCCATGAATTTGGACACGACCAAAGAGAGAAAGAATGGCAAGAACCAAGCAGACCGCTTGCAAATCCACTGGCGGCAAAGCCCCCAGAAAGCAGCTGGCCACCAAGGCCGCTCGTAAGAGCGCCCCGGCCACCGGAGGCGTCAAGAAACCTCACCGTTACAGGCCCGGCACCGTGGCTCTGCGCGAGATCCGCCGTTACCAGAAGTCCACCGAGCTGCTCATTCGCAAGCTGCCCTTCCAGCGCCTGGTCCGCGAGATCGCTCAGGATTTCAAGACCGACTTGCGCTTCCAGAGCTCAGCTGTCATGGCTCTGCAGGAGGCCAGCGAGGCTTACCTGGTCGGACTCTTCGAGGACACCAACCTGTGCGCCATCCACGCCAAGAGGGTCACCATCATGCCCAAAGACATTCAACTGGCTCGCCGCATCCGCGGAGAGAGGGCTTAAGCTGTCTGCACGCCCTCCTACAAACAACGGCTCTTTTCAGAGCCAACACACTCACACAGAGAGCGCGCTCCTTTCTTACAATAACATTAACCTCATACAAGACAGTACAAGACAGTTTTTTTTTTATATAATAGAAGCCATATGCTTGGCATGAAGGTGGCATCCAGTAACTTGATCTAAGCACCAGTACTTCCAATTCTTTCCTGCTACACATAAGTTTACATTACTTACAGTAGAAGAAGACTGTGACACCCCTGCTCTAAAGTACCTTTAGAGTTGTTTAAATTGGCTATAAACTATGAATGTACATAACAATAAGCCTAACATGGATCAGATATTTTTCACAGTTCATGTTCAGTTCACAGGTGCATATTTTTTTTTTCACTCCCCAAAGATGTATAAAAAACTAACAATTTAACACAATTCTTTGAACTAACTTTGAGCATGGAAACACAGCATCGTCATGTTCCGCTGGCGTTGATCCAATACCTAGGCCACATCGCTGATGTTGCATTGAAGCTGACTTTTGGGAACTCTGTTAAACTAATCTCACTGCACAAACTGTCTTCAGACTTTGACACTAACATTGATAACATACAGAAAAATTATACTGTGAAGCTGTCCAGATCAGTCCAGTCAAGTAGAGATCATAGATATAGTGCTCCCACAGTATGACTCCCCGCCGCTTTCAAGTCAGAAAATATAGTATTGACATTCTGAATAATCTGTTGCGATCATCTGTGAATGCTATTGCATGTACTAAAGCCAATATAAACACACTTCTAAAACTACATTGATTCTGGAAGTATGGACGTTCTGGTATTCAGAGTTTCAAGGTAAAACCTCATTAACAACCTATTTGATCTGGGGACAACTAATAATATTTCATGGCATGACCTTCCCCCCCTATCTGGCTCCGTTGGAGGCACCACTGGTTATTGGCCTTTAATAAAGATATTAACTGGATATAAACTGTTGGATTGTCTCTGTGACACATGTAGTACTCAATCTCATATCGTGTACAGTACACAGCTACTGCACCCCAGGCACAGTCATGCTGTTCCTCATTTCCGCCAAAGGCCAGTAGATGGCGTAGTTGCAAGCACTCCTGTTTTCTTTTACGTCCACAAATCAGATGTAAATTCAGGAGTCCTTCAAGCAACCCCTCACATTTGTTTCTGTCTGTTAGTTATGGGTTTTTTTTCTCTTAGTCTCGATACTACGAAGAAAAGAACCTGTCAAAATGAGTGGGCGCGGAAAGACCGGAGTAATTGGTTATTAGTTATGTAATCATGCCCCCGTATGCCCCATTATCGTTTGCTTCAAACTTCAGCAATTTATGGGTGAGACTTAAGTACATCGGAGACGGGGACCCCCCGACCCGTGATTATGTTGCTGAAGAGCTGATATTGCAAACATCATGGCTGAATGTGCAGGACATATACTCTTTCATTGCTCTGCCCAGTAAACGGGATTTTGAGCTGTGTTTCACCGAAGAGGCGCCCTTACGTCGCTTCTTAGAGATCTCTCTTTCCAACGCATCACATCCGAAATGGAAAGACTGGCAAGTGGAGTCTTCTGTCCAGGTAGAGGTAGTGACTCTTGTTGTTAAGTTCTGGACTGGAAGGATTCCAGACCAAGATATCGAGTTATATCTTAAAAGGTATTGCGAGATTCTTCAACCCCCAGTAAAGCCAGTGGATAAATTCGGATTCTGGTATGGAGTCCGAAAATACAAAGTTCGGATGCGTAGAGACGAAGCTGGACATATAATCTCTATCCCTAATTCCATCTCGTTGGGCCCCTACAATGGCAGGATTATTTATCCGGGCCAATCGGTGAGGTGTTTCATCTGCCAAGGTCCAGACCACCAGGCGAGAGAATGCCCCACTGTCAAATGTTGGAAATGTGGTGAGTTGGGCCACAAGGCTAAAATTTGCCAAAACGAAAGTGAGTGCTCCCTCTGTGGTGCGAAAGGGCACACTTTCTTTAAATGCCCCAAGTCTTTTGTGAATATACTTAAATCTTCCCAACAACCTCGACGTTCTGCCACCATGGATTTCCCTTCTTTGGTGGATCCTTCCCAAGTCTTGGATCCCCCCGTGAGTGACCAGGTGAGAGAGCCCCCTCCCTCTACTCCCCCCCACCTTCCTCCTACGGCTGCCTCACTGTCACTCCCAGTTTCGCTTGGATTGGACAATCCACAAGTGGATGATCAGGATACCCAGTCTAGCCCTGTTCAAAATGAGTTACCATCTCCACTGTCTCAGTCAAGTAAAAAAAGTGACGAGAGTGATGAAGAGCTAGATGGTAACCTAATCATAGAGACATCGGATGGTGAGAATGAAAGCGATAGTGACGACGAAGAAATTGACAGCGAGCAGACACCTGATGACGACGGAGATAGCGAGGACCATGGATCCTTCCCTCTCTCAGAGGCGGCATCTCTGGCTCTTGCTTCGCTGCCCGGGGAAACGAAAGTAAAACGGAAGACCTTCTTTAGTGGAAGTCACCCAGCCCTCAACGAGCTCGTCAACGAGGATACGAGAGGAAGCAGAAAAAGGAGCGTTTCTGCTTCTAGCTCTGGAAGAGATAAGCGGAAGGATAATAGACCAAGTCCTCCGTGAGTAATATTTCTGAGATGGTCTCTCCTTTAGTCAACCTATGAGTAACATCAAAATAATAACATTTAATGACAGAGGTCTCCAATCAGATAAGAGCAGGAAAAGGAAGGTTGATTTCTTAAAAAGACTTGATTATGATATTTTGTGCCTTCAAGAGATGAGATTAAAGACACACGTAGATGTATGTGAATTAAATAAAATGTGGAACACTGCCCATTCAATAATATCAATAGGGGAAGACAGCTCTGACGGAGTGGGTATTTTCTTTAAAAAAGATGCGGTGAATATAAACAAAAGACGAGACATAATACCGGGACGACTCCTCCTTGTTGATTGCTGTTATTACGGGCAAAGGTTGCGTATTATTAATGTTTATAATGCACCGGAACGAACGAAAAAGATACAATTGTTGAAAAAACTGAAGTATTTATTAGAGATTGGTTTTAATATAATTCTATGTGGAGATTTTAACATTGTTACTGAAGCAAATGATAGAATATCCAAGGTTGAATTTAGAGAACTGCGGGAAAGCAAATTATTGGTTAAAATTTGTAAGGAAGCAGCACTCCGTGATTTATACAGGCACTTGCATCCACATACCGTCCACTACACTAGATTCGATTCGTTAACTAAAACAAGGATTGATAGATTCTACATATCACATAATGTTCAAGGTCTGAAATATGACACTCTTTTAACAGACTTTTCTGATCATATGGTGGTTATGGCAACAGTGTCGTGTTGTCCCCATGAATTTTTGAACTATTGGAAATTGAATACATCCTTGTTAGCAGACGAGTTGCTTGTGTCCGAAGTTAAATCTGAAATTAGGAAAATATTACATCTTAAGATTTTTACTACTTCTTTCTCGGAACTTTGGGAGCTTCTTAAACGACGTATGTGTCAATTTTTTAAATTTAAAGCGAGAGAATTAAATCATGCAAAGAATGTAAAATATAACGAAGATGTGAGTAGATATATATATTTAAGAAATAAGAAGGAGAAGGAGGAGGAAAATCAAATGATGTCTCTTAAAGAGGACATTGATCGAGTCAATAGAGAAGTTTTATTTAATATGTTGCGACGTACTGACTTTCACGGGAACAGCGATTATATGATTCTTAATAATCAAAAGAAAAGTCGAAATGATTTTATTGTCTCAATTAAGGATAAACATGGAAAGTTAGTTTTTAAAGAAGAGGGGAAAAGACAAGTAATTAGAGATTATTGTTCGGAGATGTTTTCATCCATAGTTACAAACAGCGACGTTATTAACAATTTTTTGAGTGAGGTTGAACCATTAGATTCTGTCATTTATGAAACTTTGATTGGAAAAATTAAAAGAGAGGAAGTGGAGTCAGTAATTAACCAACTTAGTACCGATAAAACACCTGGTCTGGATGGACTCCCCTCTGAATTTTACAAAATTGTGAGTAAAGAACTGTCTGAATTGTTAACTCAGTATTTTAATGAAGGAATAGAAAGAAAAACAATGGGTAAATCGTTTTATGAGGGAGTTATGTGTTTATTATATAAGAAAGGTGATAGAGAAGATATTAACAATTATAGGCAACTGACAATAATGAATGTAGATTATAAGATTTTTGCTAAAATAATTATGTCTAGACTAGAGGATGTATTAGATATTATCATTGAAAAAGAACAAACATGCGCAATTAAGGGACGATTGATGTGGGATAACTTAAGTATGTTAAGAGAGATTATTTATAATGGAAAGGATTCAGAACTCTGCATTTTAGGATTAGATCAAAGGAGGGCTTTTGATTCTGTTTCCCACTCTTATTTATGGAAAGTAATGAAAGCTTATAATTTTCCGGACCAATTTATTTCTATTATCCAATTGATTTATAAAAAGTCCCTAGTGCAAGTTAAGTTAAATGGAAAGCTCTCATCCCCTTTTAGTGCTGAGTGCGGGGTTAAACAAGGATGTCCCTTGAGTGCTGCGTTATATGTCCTTGCAATTAATCCCTTATTGAAAAGGATAAATGATGATAAACGGATCAAGGGATACGTCCTTGATAAATCCCTTAAAATCGCAGCTTTGGCGTATGCAGATGACGTGACGGTGATAATTAGAAACCAAAACGAACTGTCTTCAGTTATGGAGATATTACACCATTACGAACAGGCATCAGGTGCCAAGCTGAACCAAGACAAAACTGAAGGGGTGTGGCTTGGACATCCGACCAGACAACCTAAAATGATGATCTCTCTTTGTAGGGAGATTAAAATTTTGGGTATATGGATTGATAATACTGACTCTAGTTTACTAAATTGGAATAAGAAAGAAAATGAAATTAAAATGGAAATTATGAAATGGGAAAACAAAGATACAAATTATAAAACACGTATTAATATTGTAAAAACACACATAATTTCGAAACTTCTTTTCCTTGCCGCAATCTTTCCTCCTCCGAGAACAACTGTAATGAAAATAAGTAAGATGTGCATTAAATTTATCTGGGGATCCAATCGAGAAGTGACTAAGAGAAAATTTATGTACAAGAGTAGGAAGCACGGGGGTTTGGGAGCCCCAGACTTAGAGATTGTTTTGCGAATTCCTTTTATAAAAATTACTCAAAGCGCAATTTCTCGGGGTGCCCCGTGGGTTCGAGGGAAGGAGCAATTGTGGCAAAAGAAAAGAGGCAGGGCCAGAGCGGGTGTTCCATACCACAGACTTATGTTTGGTGACTTATCAAGTCAATGGGAACAATATAGTTTAAATATTCTCCAAGACAATATGAAAAATATCTATAAAAAATTTAATGAAACCAAAAATGAAGGTGTAATTCAATATAAGTATGCAAATGAAGATGAAAACCTTTCAATAGTTAAAAATATACAAGACAAAATATTATCTGAAAGCATGAGAGACGTGGTATGGCTCATCTCGCTCGGGCGCCTCCCCGTGAGAGCGGTGGTACAATGGAGTTGCTTTGTTACCACCATGAAATGTCCTATGACAGGCTGTGATGAAGATGAGACCCTAGAACATCTTCTATTGGATTGTTATAGGACAACTGAGATCAGGCAGAAGATGACAGAGATTGGCTATGATGTGGATGTTAATATTAAAGCAGTTATATATGGTTTGTTTAAAGAAAAAATGTGTGACGACAAAAGGAGACTCTTTTGGTTAGTAATGTGTGTAATAAACAGAGGTGGGACCAAGTCATTGTTTTGCAAGTCTCAAGTCTTTATCCTCAAGTCTCAAGTCAAGTCTCAAGTAATGTCAGGCAAGTCAGAGTCGAGTCTCAAGTCACTGGTGTAAAAGTCCGAGTCAAGTCACAAGTCTGAAACTTTGAATTTCAAGTCCTTTCGAGTCTTTAAAAAAAAACAACGAAAAAATAATGTTGCAGTTATGCTAAATGTAAATATTAGACCATGTAATTTTAAAATCTGTGTTTTTCTCAACACATGACAAAATAGTGAACTTAGAAAATATACACAAATTGTGAAATTGCACCTCTTTAAAATGCAGCTCAATTAAACCTAGCTCCAAGAATAATTTTCACCGACAGTTCTGAGATAAGCTGCATGTTATTCTTGGATGCGGTTGTAGGACCAGCTTTAAAATCGCATGACAAAAATATCATACACATTAAAAAAAAACTGTATCACCAACGTAGCCTGGACAACATTTGCTAGTTAGATGAAGTCAGCTATCTCATCTTAGCATATTTATATGCATATTTATAATCATACGGTTCTTGGAGTGAGTGCATACACTCATGAAGTTTAGTAACTTCAGGTCACTGCAACAAGCCCAGGTACAGTTTACCGACGGATGGGTGCAGGACCTTGAAATGCACCGTGTAGAACGAAAGACCATCGTACGTATCATAAGTTTACCAGTCTCACAAATCGTCTTCATAAATACACATTCGTTAACCGTTTATTAATAGGACCTTTGAGCTCAACGGTAATCAATTAGTAGTGGAAATAATTTCTGGTACGAGTTACAGAAATGTACCAGTGACAATAATACTGTATGCTGTAATCGTACTGGGCAATTAGTGATACAAAACAACTGTTTTATCCTGTGAATAAAAGTATATGTTTTTGTCAATGTACCATAATAACAGAAGCGAAACGCAATATTGTGTCAGGACAATTCACTATTTATGCACAATAAATAAAGGAGCATAGCGCGACAATTTCTGTTCAGCGCCAGACTTGCTTGTAACCTATATCACTAATTATGTTGTGAAAATGACGCATTAACTACAACAGCAGACTGACCTTTGTGTAAATGCTTGGAGCAGACTAACCTGTGAGCTGGAGTGTTCTGGGACGTTATATTTGATCTTTGAATGGCTGCAATCCAGTCGCCTCTTTGTTACTTCGGAAACATGGCTCGAACAATTTCTCTTCAACGACGTAATCCGATAACAACCGATCTCTTTACTCGTCGGCTTCCCGTGGCTGTCATGTGACCGGCTATTGCAGTTAATAATAAAACAGCTTCTTGACATTTTTGTGTTTCTTTTTATCGCTGTATAACTGATTTTAATTGAAAGCCTGCATGCGCTAGTACCGCTTGCCACGAGTTCCCAGAATCCTTTGCGGTTCTACCCGTGAATGACGTCACATTTTCAATCACTATATAATATGCATGTTAAATTTTATATTTGGGGTGAAATATCAAGTCTTTTCAAGTAAACCGGTTCAAGTCCAATTCAAGTCCCAAGTCATTGGTGTAAAAGTCCAAGTCAAGTCACAAGTCTTAGAACATTTTTTCAAGTCAAGTCTAAAGTCATAAAATTAATGACTCGAGTCTGACTCGAGTCCAAGTCATGTGACTCGAGTCCACACCTCTGGTAATAAACACACATATTTGGAAAACTCGTACCAAAGGAGTACTTGAACAAAGGATGATAGGTAGTGATGTGCTGAGTAAACATATCATTACAGACCTGCGGAGAAGACGAACAATGGACCTGAAACTTGGGAAAGTTTTCCCCTGGAACGAATTAAAACTGTAAGTCTTGTGAACGTTGTGTGGACTCAAATGCTAGATTTTCCTCCTTGTTTCTCCTTTTTGTATGTGCTCATGGTTTTGTATATGTAATTGTATGTGTATGTGCATTTTATATGTAAACTTTTTACTTTAAATAAAGTTAAAAAAAAAAAAAAGAAAGGGAGGTTTTATGCGATACTACACAGAAATGGCGAGCGGTAAAAAGAGTATGCTGCTGTCCTCTTTAGCGGTCTATGGAGATGATTCGGAGCCTGACTCTGACCCTGAACAAGAAGAATCAGGGGGGCGTGTAGGAAGCCTTGTATATCGCTATGATGAGGATGACCTGAACCAAACTGTGGACCCAGAAGAAAAAGAGTCTGCAGATGAAGACGGCAGAGAAAACAACTCGGAAGTGGACGAATCTGACGAGGGGAGGGACGCAGATGACTTTGAGATCTCAGAAGCAGAAAAAAAGGACCCCAAGGAGCTAGTTGCTCCGTTTTCAGAAAAGGTGAGAAACATGTCACCTGACGAGATCAAGATCCCCCCCGAACCCCCCGGACGCTGCTCCAGCCATCTACAGGAGAAGATTCCCCAGCCAACATTTATATGTGGGGCCCATATGGTTTGGAAATGGGCTGAAAAATGGGCCCCATATAGGATTGTCCGCGGGTTCCGTAATGGCCCCATGTTAAATGCCCATATAGGTGTTATATTGGTAAAATCTAGGAACTAAATGGGCCCCAACTGGGCAACATACACAGAAACCCACCCGGGCCCCATCTTTCAATTTTTTTGTGGGTACCACGTGGGCACCACATAGGCTAAAAAGTGGGTTTTAAGTGGGATTGTCCGCGGGTTCCATAATGGCCCCATTTTATAAGCCCATCTTGGTGTTATATTGGTAAAATCTAGGAACTAAATGGGCCCCAACTGGGCAACATACACAGAAACCCACCCAGGCCCCATCTTTCAAGTTTTTTGTGGGTACCATGTGGGCACCACATAGGCTAAAAAGTGGGTTTTAAGTGGGATTGTCCGCGGGTTCCATAATGGCCCCATGTTAAATGCCCATCTTGGTGTTATATTGGTAAAATCTGGGAACTAAATGGACCCCAACTGGGCAAAGTACTCAGAAACCCACCCGGGCCCCATTTTTCAAGTTCTTAGTGTGTACAACATGAGGAAAACATGAGCTAAAAAGTTGGAATGGCATTATCAGTGGGTTCTGTAGTTGCATCTTACTTCTTGTTTGAATTGGCTAATTTCTGGCACTGGGCGGGTCCCATGTAGAAAAACAGCCACAAAATCAATTTAACAGACGGCCAATACGGCTTCTGTGACGCAAAGACACTAAATATATTAAAGCTGACTGCAAATAGAAACATCAAGAGGGGACACAAAACACATTTTGTTCACATTTATTTTGTCACACAACTGTGGGTTTAAGTAACTGTATTCCAAGGAGTGTGAACTTAAAAAACTAGAAATATCAAACTACATTCAAATTGCGTAGAGTTGGAACTGTAGCAACATGGGAAAAAATAAGAAGGGAAACTCAGAACCTTGTCTTGAATCAGCAGGGGTGTCTGTTATGTTTTTTTACAGAGCCGTTAGTCTATTTTGTCCCCTAGCAGCCCTCAGTCCTCCTCTGCCTCTAGCTCCAGTGAACCATTTGGAGAGAGCTTTCTCTGCTTCTTGCAGGTTGACTTTTGCAGTCAAAGAATTCTTCTTCAGTGCCTCTGCAAATGAAGAGGAAAAATGGGTAAGCCAAAGTAAAGGTAACCGTAGCTTACTTCCTTTGGTAATGATTTACAAAGAACAATGTTTATTTCACTTTCTTGCCTCAAATATATAAGATGGCACAATAACCAATCTCACTTACACTTTCAAACACTTTATTTAAAAAAGTGTCTCACGTGAAATTAACTTACCGTACACAACATTAAAGAGGCGCAAATCTCAGAACTTTTTCTTCCCATGTCGGCCAAGCAAGTTGTACTCCACGGCAAGCTCGGGTGATATGAGGAATTTCATCATTCTCCTTGTAGCATCATCTACACTTGTTCCCCCTATATCTGCTACCATGGCAACCTGAGGGGAACATACAAAAAGGACAGATTAGATACTGGCATCTGGGTAGGATGCCTCCCTGGGGAGGTGTTTTGGGCACATCCAACCAGGAAGAGACCCAGAGGAACACCCAGGACATGCTAAAGGGACTATGTTTCTCTGCTGGCCTGGAAATGCCTTGGGATTCCGCTGGAGGAGCAGGGCCAAGTGACTGGAGAGAGCGAAGTCTGGGCCTCTCTACTTAGTACCGGATTGGGTCACAGGGGGAGCAGCCTAAGCTTAAGATAATGGACCAGGAATGGAGGATAAATGGACGCTTTACATATTACTTAATGTTAATTGTGTGGAGATAAAAAAATACTACACAGCAAAATCTCCAGTGTTAAATTAACACTGGAGAGTGTCTATATGGGTCCACACCTCTGAGTGTTAAATACAACACTGTTGAGTGTTAAATTAACACTTTTGACAGTGTTATATGTTTAAAAGTAACCTAGTCAGTTTTGAAGATTAACAATGGCTAACACTGAGCAGTGCTGATTTTCTAACACTGGAAAATAACTCAAAATGTTAGAAATATTCCAGTACCGTCATGGACAACCACCATGGTGGAAAACCAAAACAGCAAAAGTAAGAGGGAATTCATGACGATGTTTACGTGAAGCGAAATTTTCAGTGTAGTTTGGATCTTCTTTTGCTGCTGGTTCAGTCAATATTGTTTGGAGAAAGATAAAACCTGCAGCTTCAGAATCTAGCACAAAAAACACAAAGTGCCGTCGGCTGAGAAAGGCCACATCTCACTGATTCTGATCTGTCGGCGGGTCCGCGCTTTGTGTTTACATCTTTGTGCAGAATGCGTGTGCCTGCTCTCATTTACTTTCTCCAAACTAAAATAGGTTTTATTTGATAAATCTATAATCAAAACTAGAGATGGACCGATCCGATATTACGTATCGGTATCGGTCCGATACTGACCTAAATTACTGGATCGGATATCGGAGAAAAATAAAAAATGTAATCCGATCCATTAAATATCACGAAAGCACCTCACAAAACTTGCAACACGCCGTAACTCACCTCAGAACGTTAGCACGTCTGAGCAGTATGCATCACGTGATAGAGCGGCTGTGGCATGCGGGACCTGTCGGTGGTCTGGATAGCATTTGGAGCTTCGCTAGCAATCCGGCATTTCATCTCCGACAAAGTTATCCCCGAGAGAAGTAAAGCAAGTGTGTAAGTCCATCTCTGAATGTTTGTAAAGCATTCCTGCGTTAAGCTTAACAAGCGATATATGGAGCGACTGCCTCTCCTGCTGCTACTTCAATCATGAAACTGCTTAATGATCAGCTGATCGGCTTTTCTGTCGGGAGTCCGTCTCTTTTGTTTGTTTTTGGCCCACTTTGCACCAGAAAGAGGAAACCAGCGGCTGAACAACAGCAGCACGTTTAAGCTTGATCAGCTGTTGTTAGAATGTATTTAATATTACTTTCTACTCGAGGATCTTTTTCTACGTAGCTGACGCTGGTAACTGTGCAGGGGCGGATCTAGCAAAGTTTAGCCAGGGGGGCCGATAGGGCATGAACAGGGAAAAGGGGGCACAAAGACATACTTTTCTTTCTTATTCTCATTTAAAATGTCTAGCTTTTAATAAATAATTATCTGACACCCAAAGTTTTAATTTGATGTAAAATGAATAGAAGTCAATTACTGTATATAGTAACTATTAAGTCTAATATATATACCCTAGTAAACTATAGTACTTTTTCCTTTGGGAAGGTACCATCTGTGCAGTCTGCAATTTTGTTGAAGAAAGATGTTGAATCTATTTAATATTTCTTGAAAAATAATTGATTTCTGTGCATTTTTTTTCACACTGCATCAAATTAAGGTTGATTACGTCGATTAAGCATCATGAGGTGGAGCGTGAGGGGTGGTTCCCCATTTTTTATTTATTTATTGTTGTTGCTGGGAGTTGGAACCCTATTAGTTAGGTTGCTTAATATCTACGCTAAGTACTCTTTAAAATACCAGAATAGTGAGGATGGTGTAGGTTTAAGTTTATTAGATTGATCAGTATTGCTGAACTATGAAACATTTTTTTTTGCATACAGGTATAACAGATTAGCTTTAGTGTAGTTGTTGTTTTAAACTTGAGTATGAACATATACAAAATGCAGCAAGATATTTAAAAAAACAAGTTTTGTTGATTAAAAAACACTATATCGGATTCATATCGGTATCGGCAGATATCCAAATTTATGATATCGGTATCGGTATCGGACATAAAAAAGTGGTATCGTGCCATCTCTAATCAAAACCCACCCCTATTCCTTACCCCTTTATCATTTATCCATAATGTTAAGCAGGACACCTGTGAATATTTTGTTGTTTTAGCTGTAAAAGTGTCATAAAATCAGCTGTGAGTGTGTGTGCTTTTATCCCTTTTTTCAGGATTACTTCTACTTTCCACATCTGCTAGGTTTTTTTCTCTACTGTATACTATAAGAGTGTCATCGGGGATTAATAACAGAAAAGGGCAAAAAACAAACTTGAAATTTTACTGTTTTTTTAACTGAAAAAGGGACTCATAATGTACATGAATAAAAGATTTAGAATAGGCAATTTGAATTATTAATTGTAAAACAGAACAAAAACAATTTTGTGACCTTTGGCCCTGTGGTTTGTTTTTGGGCATCTCTTTTCTTCTAAATAAGTCCAGCTGTGTTGGGCCCCTGGTAGAGCTCTGGTTGGAAGAGACAGGTTGGAAAAACCTGTCATCGGCGACGGGTTGGGGGCTAAAAGGTTAAAATAAATAGGAACTGGCCAGAATTTGCATAAACTATCATAGCAGAACAAATATAAGAAATCTACCCGTTATCAAAATCAGAATCAAATGCTTCATTAGAATAAAAAAATGTAACTTTCTGGAAGGTAAACATGTGGTATAAAAGTAACATCTCAGAAAAAAAATATATATATCATAGCAACAGAAAGACATGGTAGCAGATGTGATGGTCTCTGGCCTGCTTTGCTGCCTCAGGACCAGTAAGACTTGCTGTGTTAAATGAAACCAATTATGCTGTATACCAAAAAAAATCATGAAGGAGAATGTCTTTCAGAAAATATATCAAAGAATGTTTTCTGACTACTGTATAAAGAACAGTGGCAAGCAGAATGGGGAGGGAAAAAAACTTACTACAGCAGACATGCGACTGGAGTCCTCCAGTTTTCCATTAAGAGCCTCAACATCGTCTTGGGTTTTAAGAGGTAAAACAACCCCTTCAGGGACCTCCGTAACTGAACCGTTTTTCTGATTCAGCAAGGCATTTAACATCTTGCTATGAACCAGTTGAGTCTCCTTCACTTCCTCTAAAATGGCAAGTACTTTCGAGAACATGGCTTCACAAGTAGGGCTGGCGACACTCCGGGCAGTGGGGCTGGCGGCACTCCGGGCAGTGGGGCTGGCGGCACTCCGGGCAGTGGGGCTGGCGGCACTCCGGGCAGCGGGGCTGGCGACTACACTATTGTTTTTTCCAGAGGGTCGCTTAAGGAGTTGTTCTGGAGGCGTGGGTGGAAGTTCCTCATCTGAATCAGAAGGCTCACTTGATTCAGTGTGGCTGCTCAGTTGATTGATCAGTTTAACACTTGGCCTAGAAAGGTTAAGCACAGAACATTTATGACACTGCAGGAAATAAACTTCATCTTGTTTGTATGCTATTACCACTTACTTTCTTTTTCTTAAGCCATTCTCATTGTCCGTCAAGTCTGATGAATACTCTGCTTGATGCAACTTTGCCCTGGCATTTGCACAAGTTGCTATAACATAAATTGTACAGAATACAACATGTAAGATACAATGTAAAGAAGAAATAAATCTGCAAAAACAATGACAATGAAAAAATGGTTTCCAGTAGAATAGAATAGAATAATCCTTTAATTGTCCCACAAGGGGAAATTTGGTTGTAACAGCAGCCAGGAAGACACATATACAAACAAACAGTACACAGGACACAGAACAGAAACATACAATAATACAGTAATACAGGGCCTTACATTTTCAAAAGCCTCCAAGTAAAAAAAAAAAGTTCATGTATAAACTTTTAAAGAAAAGGAAATACAGATGTAGTGTACAAATAAAGTCAAACTTACCTGCATTTCCCATGACACGGACATTGCAGAGTATCCAGTTGCTGGTTGGTGGTGTTCCTTCCTTTACAGCCTTTGTCACATTCACCAATGAGGCAGGAGGCCACCAGCATAATTTTCTCTCTGCGTCATGGAACCACTCTGATGGAATGATGTCTACCTTCTTGCAGCCATCAGAGTCAACTTCATCCACAAACTCGACCACACTGAATGAAGACATCCTGTAAACGCCATTGAGTTACATGCTGTGTAGCTGAGGCAAAGCTACAAATGCATTACGAAAAGGTAACAAAATAATTGGTTTTGTAAATTTAGTTACAGGAGCACTAGCAAGATGACCTGACAGTTTTGACAACAAATGTACACCCAGAGATGTTGAATCAATAGGGTAGTTAAAAAACGCTGTTCCAGTCTCAAACAGTTCAAACAAAACATGTATTTCTCCGATGAACAGCACAATGTTCCGCACAACTGCAACTTTGCCTTCAAGATCAAAACAATTTGTTCCACTGGAGGTGGAGATTATTTGATTTCCATGTCTGTACATCTTGTACTGAAAAGAATGATGGACAAAAAATTCAGTCATCATAGGTCCAGATGTATGTGGCTGTGTGAGTACACCCTCTGGCATTTTGCAAGACCTGTGAGGATACAATTGCTTTTCACAAACTCGTCTGACAATTTGCTGTACAGGATCCTGTGGTCTTCTCACCATCTTTTTTAACTGTCCCAAATAATTCTCAAATGGAAAACATGAAACCAAATCCAGAGGGCCATACTTTGTAGCATCATCTGCTAGGTGCAAAAGACTGTGTGTATTGTTAACTAAGAATTTAGTCCCATAAATCTTAGCAAAGTTGGCAACAAAGCATCTCAATAAATTTTTTGCATAATAACAGTACTCTTTACACAAAGGAGACAAAAGTATCCTCATAGCAGATGACAAAACCAGGAAGTTCTTGTACTGTGGATTGCACAGTTTCTGGAAAAGCACAACTGGTCCAGTATACAACAAAAATTGTCTTAATTCTGTAGCTTTCCATTGTCTGTACTCCATTAGGGACCGTGGCTTTCTGGAAAACGTGCGTGGCAGACTTTGCCTACACTGTTTTAAGTGATCTGAAATGGCAGACAGAGTAGAAGTAGGAACCCGACACTGCAATGGTCCCTTAATCCACAGGGCAAGTAATTTACGTACAATACCCAAGCAAATTAAATGCATATAGTCTAAGGGAAAGGCTGAAACCATGCCAATGCCTAGCTCTTGAAGAGGTGATTTGGAGTTGTGGTGATCTTCATCTAACATTTCTTCAAACTGAGAATCTGATCTGAGACTTGAATCCATATCTGGAAAAATAACTTTCCCATCAACATAAACACCATACTGTGTACAGCGCTCACAAGAACTGTAGCCACCATGACCTTTGATGCATTTTAAATAAGCTCTAGCTGGGGTGTCACAGATAAAAGCATCTGGAAGGGGTACATTGAAGTGTTTTCCATTGAAAACAATACCAGTATTTGTGACCTTTTTTGCATCTTCTATAAAATCATGCATGTAGTCGTTCACCGACTCAGGTTTGCAGGGACCAGCATATATACCCATCATGAAAACATTTGCTTGTGGCAGTTCAACTATCTTACCTAAAATAGGCCACAGTTGCATATTAGAGCTCTTAAAGAGAGGCAAACCATCAACATTCACACGAATGGTTAATGTATCAGTTTTCAGTTCATGTTGATTTATCATTTTCAGTTCTGACAATACTGCACTTTCAAGACCAAAATGGTAGTAACTTCCCCTGCCAATCTGTTTCACTTCACAGTCTTTTAATGTACTGAGCAAAGTTCTGGGATCCTTTGGCAAATCTAGACCAAGCTCCAAAAGTATGGTTAAGAGCTCTGACAACACAGAATGAGACACATTTCGGTTTGCTGCCCATTCAGCAAGTTTCCTCTTAGCATCAGAGTTTGACTCCACATCAGGAAAGTCACAGTTTTGTTCTTCATCCGCTTCACTATCCATGTAAAAGTCATTACTATTAAAATCCAGAGGTAAATCTTCATCCAAGCTGTTACTCGAATATTCCTCTACATTGTCCTCTGCCTTGTTGATAGTCTCATCTTTATTTTCTATATCTTCAATATTTTCCACTGCTTCATCCACAATCGAATGTTTGTTCGCCACATCTTCAGTGTATTGCAAAGCCTGGTCCACAGCCTTCTCTGCAAGTTCCACAGCATCTAAAGCAAGGCTCTGTAAATGCTGCTGAACTATAACTTTAATTCTCCTTCTCCTCGTCCGTGATTTGGCAAGAAGGTAATCCATTTCACTAAAATACACAGAAGATTGTGTGCAGAATAGAAGTGTGAGCCATTTTCACACATACAGCAATCCAAAAAATTGCAGAAGATATTCTGAAGAGGAATACAGTAGCTTGCAAAAGTATTCACCCCCCTTGAACTTTTCCACATTTTGTCACATTGCAGACACAAGCAGGAATCATTTTTATTGGAATTCCATGTGAAAGACCAACACAAAGTGGTGTACACGTGAAAGTGGAATGAAAGTCATACATGATTCCAAACATTTTTTTACAAATACATAACTGCAAAGTGGGGTGTGCGTAATTATTCAGCCCCCTTTGGTCTGAGTGCAGTCAGTTGCCCATAGACACTGCCTGATGAGTGCTAATGACTAAATAGAGTGCACCTGTGTGTAATCTAATGTCAGTACAAATACAGCTGCTCTGTGATGGCCTCAGAGGTTGTCTAAGAGAATATTGGGAGCAACAACACCATGAAGTCCAAAGAACACACCAGACAGGTCAGGGATGAAGTTATTGAGAAATTTAGAGGTTTGGGCTACAAAAAAATTTCCCAAGCCTTGAACATCCCACGGAGCACTGTTCAAGTGATCATTCAGAAATGGAAGGAGTATGGCACAACCGTAAACCTACCAAGACAAGGCCATCCACCTAAACTCAGGCCGAACAAGGAGAGCGCTGCAGAGAAAGAGAGAAATGCAGCCAAGAGGCCCATGGTGACTCTGGACGAGCTGCAGAGATCTACAGCTCAGGTGGGGGAATCTGTCCATAGGACAACTATTAGTCGTGCACTGCACAAAGTTGGCCTTTATGGAAGAGTGGCAAGAAGAAAGCCATTGTTAACAGAAAACCATAAGAACTCCCGTTTGCAGT
This sequence comes from Astatotilapia calliptera, assembly GCF_964374335.1. NCBI lineage: Eukaryota > Metazoa > Chordata > Actinopteri > Cichliformes > Cichlidae > Astatotilapia > Astatotilapia calliptera. The sequence continues at coordinate 40,565,348 of NC_137427.1, read as the reverse complement.
TTGCCACAAGCCATGTGGGGGACACAGCAAACATGTGGAAGAAGATACTCTGGACAGATGAGACCAAAAATGGAACTTTTTGGCCAAAATGCAAAACGCTTTGTGTAGCGGAAAACTAACACTGCACACACTCTGAACACACCATCCCCACTATTGGTCTTTCACGTGGGATTCCAATAAAATTGATTCATGTTTGTGGCTGTAATGTGACAAAATGTGGAAAAGTTCAAGGGGGCCGAATACTTTTGCAAGCCACTGTATTTGGAAACATTGTTTGTAAAAAACACTTCAGCCAGAGTGGAGATTTTCCATCAATCTACACTGTAAAATGTATAAATCAGCAAGTGATAAATTATCACTGTTGCTGGTATTTTCTCAAAGAGTTGTATGTGATAGAAATTGCTGTTTATAGTCCTTCTGTACATCTGCATGTTGCTTCCCAATTAAAATCTATAATTGTGGGGATTCATATTCATGTGATACTTATAACAACAGTTATCAAGTATACCAATTTAACTTTGCTGATGTGCTTGAAGGAAAATGGTTATTTCCATGTATTTCCCTATTCTGCCTTTAATTTTGAGGAGTTCCTTCTAGCTGTTACAGTGCTATGGGCTCAAAATGTGGTCATAAATATTTTGTACTTGTAAATCAGGATTTGTATGTGTAAAAAAGATTGTGTGTGTGTGTGTGTGTGTGTGTGTGTGTGTGTGTGTGTGTGTGTATGTGTGTGTGTGTGTGTGTGTGTAAAAAGAATTTGTGTGTGCGTAAAAAAGATTTGTGTGCTGACTTAGCCAAAAAACCTCTGCAAGTTACAAGTATGAATTTTGACCCTATTTTTCTTCCTTTCATCTGATTGGTCAATGTCATGTCACAAATGTAACAATCCAATCAGAGAACAGATGGGTTTGGCTGTCGGAGGGGCGCTTTTTTGAACTGCAGGTCTTTGAAGGGAATAAATGCCCTTTTACATGCCAACCCAGCGTTTTCCTTCATCACCACGAAGGAAAACAGTCTGTGGTCGTCCGACTTTGGTGATTTTTGTGTCACAGGTCTACGTGCTTAATACAGGGACTTCCACAGCCTTTTCAACAGCGCTGCGCGGGGGGGGGGGGGCAGTGTTTTGGAAATGACAGTCTTCATTACAAAGCTTTCTCCATTATGAATTAGCATACATGTTTTTATTGAACATTTGAAGAACTAGCAAAAAAAACCAGAAACTCTTGTAGAGGACATAAAGTCAGAGATAGAAACGACTAGGAGCAGGTACATCTAGTACAGGTAGAGCTGCTGCAAAAACCCACAGAGCCCAGCAGCCAGCGCTACAAATTCTGGATCCTTTGCTTTTAGTTAGCAGTTAGCATTAGCAGCACATCCTGCGTCTGATATGAAAGCACTTTTATGCTGCGCACTGTGACTCACAGCAATGGTCCCGGGTCAGCCCTGACTTTGTGTTAAACTAATCCTAAAGTAATAATGGTATTTCTAACCAGTGATATACCACAACTTTATCCTTTCAACAGCTGCTGAAAGTTAGGTGACCTAGCTGCTATCGGATATTTATATAGAGATCCTCCAGCTTCAAACTGTATCACCCTTCAAGGACCTGCAGTTCGAAAAAGCTCCCCTCCGACAGCCAAACCCATTTGTTCTCTGATTGGATTGTTACATTTGTGATTGACATGACATTGACCAATCAGATGAAAGGAAGAAAAATAGGGTCAAAATTCGTACTTGTAACGTGCAGGGTTTTTTTGGCCACACACAAATTCTTTTTACACATACAAATCTTTTTTACACACACAAATCTTTTTTTTACACACACACAAATCCTGATTTACAAGTACAAAATATTTATGACCACATTTTGAGCCCATACAGTGCACCTAAAACAAAAAATCTGCAGTGATTTACATTTGTTGAATGATCAATTTTGTAAATTAACAGTCTGTTTGTGTGCACAGCTTACAAAACTGTACTGTAAGGCATGCTCTGATTGCATGCTAAAATGTTGTTGCTTAAAAATAAAATCTGTAATACATTATGCTGATGTTCTTAATTATCAAGACTTATTAAAAAGTAGATACACAATTTCTATAGAATGGAAAACAACTCAGTTAATTTTTGTTCCTATGAATACCAGCATCTTAAACAACTCCAACAACTATGACGAAAAACGCTTTCCTGCTCCCCTCACCATCCACTGATTAACACTGAGCTGCTGCTGTCAACACCATCAAACTTATTTAATGTTTAATGTTATGTTATTTTTAAATCTTTACCAAAGCTTAACAACTATGGATGCTCACACCTGCTGCTAAAAAACTGTTAGAAATTACAGGAGTAATTTCTTCTTTTTTTTTAAAGCGGCACTGCATTTTTATTGGTTACCATGTTTATTACCACTTTTATCAGTAAAAACCTTCCTATAAAGTATAGATTTCAATTCAATTCACCTTAATGAGCTGCACTACTTACAGTCCTGTGAGCTCTGGTTACTGACAGCAGGTGTGAATGTTTGGAGTCCTAAACTCAGATAGAGATTAGAATAACAAGGGAATGTAAAATGTTTTGATGCACCTGACAGCAGCAGCTCAGAGAGAACTCCAATTGTGAGGGGAGGAGCAAAACTGTCAGAGTTGTGGGACATGTGAAGAGAGCACTGTTGGCATTATGTTAGCACAAAACATTGAAATTTCAATAGATGTCTAATTATGAAATTGGTCATTGACTCCTGCAGCTAAATAAACATTTATACCAATTACCAGAAGAAAAAAAAATAGTAATGCACTCCTTTCACAAATGTCCCATTAACCATCACTTTTCAAAATAATCCGTTCAAGCTATTGAATATGGCTAATAAGTAATACAAATAATATGAAAATGACTTACATGTCAAAGATGGTGTTTGAGATCCCAAAGAATCTAAATGTCGTAAGGAAATAAAAGAAAGTACATGAGAAAGAAAAAGTTGCAAACGTTTCCATTTTTTCCAGGATAATTCAATATAGGAGATTTACTTACTAATGCACAAAATGAACAGTGTAATTATAAGTTTGAAATGCACTGCAAGTGTTTATATGGTAAACTGATCAACTCCAACAGCAAACACTGGCAGTGCAAAAATGTACCTAACTAGCTGACAGACTTTAAAGTCACGGGAAGATATATATAAATGGTGACATATCCCAGAACAAATCTGAACATAAAAATATTATTAATTGTCTATCTTCAGCAACTGTGTGCTGTACAAGCACTATAAAATTTTAACATGTTTCATTTACAGTTGAATGACACAAAATCACTTAGGGGGGCACATATGACCTGCAGGCTGCACTTTGGACATCCTGCAGTAGACTGCTACATAGACTACTTAATTATGCATAGGGGGATATTTAGTGAAAGACTTCATTTTATTAAATAGTTAATTAAGCCATCAATGGGAGTTAGATTTAATACTAGTGTTTTACACAGCATTCAGCTATAGTAACATGTTCTGCATTTTCCTACATCACCATCTGATCTGAACAGCTGCACTTACTTATTAAATTAATAACTGCCTTGGACATTTTTCAGTAACCAATAACTGATTTTTCTGTGCGTTTTCACCTTTCGTCCACACGTAAACGGCATTTACGGTTACTGAAAGCGGAGACTTTTTTGAAATTCATGCCAGGGTGGAGATTTTCGAAAACCGTTTTTGCGTTTAGGTGTGGATGAGGGAAACAGAGGAAACGCAGCATCAAAGGTCTGTGCCTTTTTTGACATCACACCATGTGCCAGGTTATTGCTTCGGTGAAATGAATTTCTACAATGACTTAGAAAAAATACCATTACTGTTAATTTTACTCTATGCAGTGTTTCAATGCTTACATATACACAGTTACTGTCCCTCCACACATAGGACTCAGTTCTGCTTCTATGCACCATCTTTGTTTACTCTTTCCCACCGAGGCTTCATGACTTCTGATTGGCCAACATTTCTACACATTAGGAATATATCGCCACCTGCTGCTTTGGCATGTTCCTAGCAGCGTTTTGGCTTTTACTAGTGGACGGGATTTTTTTTTTTTTTTTTTAAACGAAAACAGAAAATGTCCGTTTTCAAAATTACCCATGTACGTGTGGACGTAGCCTAAGAGAGTGATCCAGGCAGTGTTTAGGCTGAAAAAGCTGTGTTTGTCCCCCCCCCCTTCTTTTTGCACACCATAAATGCATATCTGATAACATTACCATTTAAGCTGCAGGCATGTACTGCAGTAATTTAATCATCTCATATTTTACACCCCTATAAAGTGAGCTTGCCACATTGCACATGTATGTCACGTACACTAACTGCCATTTTGTTTACTGAGTAGTGCATAATGGCCACATTACCTGAGCGGGAATCCACTAAAGCACAGTACTAAAAAAATAAAAAAATCATTACTTTTTGAATTAATTAAAAATAGCTGGTTGCAGATGCACAGAGGGAGAAAAAACGCGGTGTACATTATATTACCTAAATTCACAAACTGTATAGAGATATTGGTGCGATGGAAAAAGAATAAGATAAGATAAAATGTACTTTACTGAGTAGAATATAGGCAGTAGGAGTTTTGTGAGTAACTTTTAATTATATTCGCCAAAGACAATGACAGTAAATTAACCCAGTTTCACCTGCTAGCTAAGGATGTTATATGCCTCTCTCCCTTATACCGTTTAGGACAAGTATAGAAAGCAACTAAAATAACCATTGATGATAACTTATCAAACCTTCAGTATTTACCTTGGTGTTAGTTTTAAATTCCTTTAAATAATCGATGTCCTCCACGTACTCCAGGAACCAGCAAGTCAAAAATCTGCTCACAACTGAGGACAGACCACACTAGTCCATAGGCGGCGCAATCTGCTCCTCCCTCATTTCAACAAAAAAGACCGCGAAGACTGGTTGCCGCTCACTTTAAAAAACAACTTTATTTAAAAAGTCATTTTATGGGGGGCTCTTCAACTGGTGGGGGAGATTGTCACATCTTGCAGGAGCTTTCCTCTCCTCAGGAGCTCCCTCTGCAGGAGGGGGAGATACAGGAGAGGTGGAGGAAGATCTCAGCCTGGGTGTTTATTGTCTTGTGTAGTCTGGAAGATGAGTGGATGGTGGGGTGGGTGCAGTTTTCTCTGTGGTGGGGTTGGGTGGACTGTCCCGGGCTCTGTGGGGCCGGGCGGCGCTGCTGCACTGGGCCCGGTCTGGATGGGCCTGGGCCCCCTTTCCCTGGCGGGTCGCGGAGTATGGGGGTGCCCACTGGGGTCAGCGGGGGAGCTGGCCCCAGGGAGGGGTCACTTGCCCCTCCCTTCCTTCCCTCCCCATCTCCAGCTGCCTCCCTCTTCCCGCTCCACCACAACCACCCACACATGCAGGGCCTTGGAGTAGGGGTATGTCACCAGGGTGCAGAGGAGGCGGTCTGCCTCCCCCCACCGCAGGGAAAAGGGAAACACCACCTGGGTCTGGGTGCAGTTCCCCCCTCCAGGGGCGGGGGCACCTAGACCCGGTTTGTAGAGTACGCTTGGGGAGTGTGATCGTGTGTACAACGTCTCTTTATGTCTGTCTCCACGTTGGTTGAGTGTGGAGTAAGTGCATATGAGAGCATGAGGGTGGGAATGGATGTTTGTATATGTGTGTGCCTGTATGTCTGTGTCTATATGTCAGGTTGGGTGTCAGGCGCCACCTCTCTGGGGACATCTCAGGCCCTCCAAGGTTTGGAGGCCTATCTCCCCCTACCACCACTTCCCCTGCCAGTGGCGGACTCCCTCAGACATCGGTGCGTTGGTGGTTCTTTGTGTCCGGGGATGGGCGTCCAGGTACACACCGGCTCACTCCTTGGCGGCCGCTTATCGGGGCCTGGAGCCTGGGGCTCGCTCGGGCCACTTCGGAGGTGGGGTGCCCCCGGCCTCTCGGCCTGGGGCTCGGTCACTCAGGCGCAGCTGGCTGCCGGCGGAGCTCACGGGCGCGTCACTGCAACTCCCCCTGGCTTCTGCTCCGCGGCTGCTGAGTGAGCCCTCATCTGGGACTCTCCTCAGCTCTTTCCGGGACAGTGGCGCGGCTGCCCCTCTGTTGGTCTTCCTTGGTCTCTTGTGTTCTGGGGGCCTCTGGATGTCTGGAGTTTTGATCTCCTCCACACCTGCTTCACGCCCTGGAGGACGGGGCTGTGGCCCCCCCACACCCTCTAGCAGATCATTACATGAAGGAACCTTTTAAAAAACAAAAAACAAGCGCGTCCATGCTCACAGGTGTACACACGGGTGATCACACCCACAAACTACACCCTTTTTGGCTCCTACCTCAAAGCACACTGTGTTCTGTTGATCTTATGTGCTGCACAATAATGTTTAACATTTAGTATTTACTGTCATATTCCCATATATCATTGTGATGTTGTTTATTCTATTACTCTTGTTCTCTTCTGCTTGTTTTCTTTTTTCTTTCTCAGCAGGTGATCCAGGTGATTGATATATGCATTTTTTTTTCTCTGCCCGTTCTGTTGGTTTTTGTCTTTTGCCCTTCTCCCCCGTCCGTCTTCTCAGCTGTTTCTCTTTCCCTCTTTCTTTCTCCCCTTCTTTCCCCCAGTCAAGTCTGTCCCGTATTCAGTAAGTGAAAATAAAATAAACAATAAAAGGTGAATCAAATGGACTATTATGGCAAGGCTGGGATGGTCCATTTGGTAAAGTAAATCCGTTGGGCATCTTTCTTTGCCTTTAGACAACAATTCTGAGGGCAAAAGAGCCAAACGGGACAGGCCAAAAAATAAATAAAATAAAAAAAATAAAAATAAAAAGTCATTTTATGCCTGATACAAACATTTTAAAAGGCAAACCATGCACAAGTTAAAAAGATAAATTTTAGTTTTGCTTAGTTTTTTAAGTATAGGAATGGTTAATATGTTTTAAAAAATCATATGTAATTATTGTCAAATAACATAAAAATAAAACAACATAATAATAAAAGCATAATTGACAGAATATATCATAATGATAACAATATCAACACCTCACTTAAAAGAATCAGAATCAGAATCAGAAAGGGTTTTATTGCCAAATGTTGAGCAGGTTTACAACATTAGGAAATTGCTGCGGTGCTTCAGTGCAAACATACTGTCATAAATGCTTAAATAGATATAAAAATAAAAATAAGAATAAGAATTAAACGTGCTAAGTAGATAGATATATACATGAGTGCAGGTGGTGATCAATGCCAAACATGGAATGATGCAGTGACACAGCGTAGGGTCATGTGTTAGTGGTGGGAACAGTCATACGGTTATTGTTCATGTGTCCAACAGCAGAGGGGAAGAAACTGTTCTTATGGCGAGAGGTTCTGGTGCGAATGGACCGGAGCCTCCTGCCTGAGGGGAGCAGGTCAAACAGACTGTGTCCAGGGTGAGAAGGGTCAGCTGAGATCCGAGCTGCATGCCCCAGTGTCCTGGAGGTGTACAGGTCCTGCAGAGATGGGAGTCTGCAGCCAATCACCTTCTCAGCAGAGCGCACAACACTCTGCAGTCTCTGTTTGTCCCTGATAGTGGCTCCAGCGTACCACACGGTGATGGAGGAGGTGAGGATGGACTCGATGATTGCGGTGTAGAACTGCATCATCGTCCGTGTTGGCAGGTTGAATTTCTTCAGCTGACTCAGGAAGTACATCCTCTGCTGGGCTTTCTTAATGACGGAGGTGATGGTGGGCTCCCACTTCAGGTCCTGGGTGATGGTGGTACCCAGGAAGCGGAATGAGTCCACAGAGGTGATGAGGGTGTCAGTCAGGATGATGGGGGGGAGTGGGGCTGTGTGCTTCCTGAAGTCCACAATAATCTCCACTGTCTTCTGGGCATTCGGCACCAGGTTGTTGTGGCTGCACCAGGACACCAGACGTTCAACCTCCTTCCTGTAGGCAGACTCATCCCCGTCCGAGATGAGTCCAATAACGGTGGTGTCATCTGCAAACTTGATTAGCTTGACAGACTGGTGGGTGGAGGTGCAGCAGTTGGTGTACAGGGAGAAGAGCAGAGGAGAAAGAACACAGCCCTGAGGGGAGCCGGTGCTGATGGTCCGGGAGTCCGAGACATTCTTTCCCAGCCTCACCTGCTGCTTCCTGTCCGTCAGGAAGTCAGTGATCCACCGGCAGATGGGATCAGGCACATTCATCTGGGAAAGCTTGCCTCGGAGATGGTCTGGAAGGATGGTGTTGAAGGCAGAGCTGAAGTCCACAAACAGGATCCTGGCGTAGATTCCTGGGGAGTCCAGATGCTGCAGGATGAAGTGTAGAGCCATGTTGATGGCGTCATCTACAGACCTGTTGGCTCTGTATGCAAACTGCAGGGGGTCCAGGAGGGAGGCCGTGAGGGTCTTGAGGTAGGAGAGAACCAGGTGCTCAAATGACTTCATGACCACAGATGTCAGAGCCACGGGTCTGTAGTCATTTACTCCAGTGATCCTAGGTTTCTTGGGGATAGGGATTATGGTAGAGGACTTGAAGCAGGCAGGCACATGACATACCTGCAGTGAGTAGTTGAAAATGCCAGAAAACACTGAGGCCAGCTCGTTTGCACAGTGTCTGAGGGTGGCAGGAGACACACCGTCTGGGCCAGGAGCTTTTCGAGCATTCAGACTCTTAAACTGCTTCCTCACATCTGCTTCATGAATATGAAGAGTAGTGGTGGGAGGAGGTGGTGTGAAAAGCTCTTCTAAATAAACAATAGAAAGGTTTTTGAAAAGTTCTTTTGAAAAGTTTCAAGTGTCAATACACCATACAGTTGAGGCGTGACTGCTGGAAAGGCTGCATTCCCTTTGCATTAGTTCAAAGAAAATATAAATTATTTCTGGTTATATAATTTGTGGACTCAAGTTGAAGAGTAAGCTTTATACTGAGGAGCTTTTACATATTGGATCTGATCAACCAAAACTTTCAACTTCTACAGTCTTTTTAGTTTTTCAAGTGAGTTATGCTTCCACATATGTAATATAGCTAATGGTCTTTTCTCTAATGCAGTATAGTGTGTCTGATTTACTGGAAATCGTCAACTGCTTGTTTGCTAATGTGAACAGTCCTAATTGAACAACTGGAAATCCTGAATTTGCACAAAATGGCAAATCTGTATTTTTCTCTGTATAATTCACTTATATCTTAGGTTTTAATGTGTATTTTTTTGCTTTTCTTGATATTGCATGCTATAATGTTTTTTTTTCTATTCTTATGTCCGTTTTCATCACATTTTATTGCTGCTGTGACAAGTGAATATCCCCAAGAGGAATCAATTAAGTTCTTATTTTATCTTATCTGAGCCTGACCATGCAGAGCACTGAAAGTTCAAATACTGAGGCTAAAAACTGAGAGGGTCAAAAATGAAAAGTAAAGAATATTTGACTGTGCCTAAGGATATCAGAAGTGATAGACTAAGGTTGTGCCAAATATTTTAAAGTTAGGGTGATTTGTTAGAGAATGGTACTCATGAGTGCCGTCTGCAGGTTATAAAAGAGAGTTATGTTCTCACTTCCTTTTGAGATTCTTTTTAAAATTTGACTTTCACAACTCCCTGGATTGTGTGCAATCTGTGATGGGCTTGTTTGGAATAAATCCTCCTTTATTCAAATAACACTTTCTCAGGCTCTTCACAGAAGAAGAATCCTCACATTCAAAATGCACAGCATGTGCTACCATTTTAAACCCATGTACACATTTACCATCACTGACCCAACTAGGACCTACATTGGATACCCACCCATATGGCTTTCATGTGAGAAACCCAAGTGGGTCCCATATATACTAAACAATCTTGAGCCCATGTAAAATATATGCCCATATTAATTTAACATAACCCATTTGGGGCCCACATAGACATGTTTTCAGGGTCTGACTTGCATTTGCCCATGTGTGACCCATATAGTTTGACCAGGTGGGCCCCACCTATGTCATCAGTGCTAAAAATATATATTGATTACCTCACTTTGCCCCACCTGGGGCCCACATAGACATGTTTTCAGGGTCTGACTTGCATTTGCCCATGTGCCACCTATATAGTTTGACCAGGTGGGCCCCACCTATGTCATCAGTGCTAAAAAAAATATATTGATTACCTCACTTTGCCCCACCTGGGGCCCACATAGACATGTTTTCAGGGTCTGACTTGCATTTGCCCATGTGTGACCCATATAGTTTGACCTGGTGGGCCCCACCTGTGTTATCAGTGCTAAAAACATATATTGATTACCTCACTTTGCCCCACCTGGGGCACACAACAACAGCCTATCCTTAAATTACTGTGTTTGCCCATGTCTATCCCAGGTGGAAAACCCAAGTGGGTCCTACATGTGTTTCCCATTTTGGACCAAGTTAAGTGTTTCCCATGTTTGACCCAGCTAGGACCTACTAAAAGTGCCCACTTGGCATTGCCCATATGGGTTTAATGTGAAGAACCCAAGTAGGCCCCATACAAAAAGCCCAGTTTGAGCCCATGCCCATATGGTACCCATCCAGCCCGAGCAAAAACCAGGTGGGGCCCATATATACATGTTGGCTGGGTCATAAGCTGTATAAGAGGAAGCTCCATGGAGATTTTGACACAAACGCCCATATCCAGCAAAAGAAGAAATTTAGAAACCCAAGTATTTACGAGAAGCTCATTCAGTTCTGCGCCATAGATGAACTGGGAACCAACTACCCAAAAGATATGTTCGATCCTCATGCCTGGTCGGAAGACTCTTACTATGAAGCTCTCGCCAAAGCTCAGAAGGTGGAGATGGACAAACTGGAGAAAGCCATGAAGGAACGAACCAAGATTGAGTTTGTCACGGGGACTAAGAAGGGCACCAACCCCTCCAGCACAGCAGCCTCCACCACCAGCAAAACCACAACTACATCCACAGATACCCAGAAGAGGAAAAGTAAGTGGGACTCTGCACTCCCTGTGACCCTGGCCCAAAAAAAGAAAGGGAGGTAAAGGACTCGGCAAAGGAGGCGCAAAGCGTCACCGTAAGGTGATAACATCCAGGGCATCACTAAGCCAGCTATCCGCCGCCTGGCTCGCTGTGGTGGTGTGAAGCGTATTTCTGGTCTGATCTACGAGGAGACCCGTGGCGTGTTGAAGGTGTTTCTGGAGAACGTCATCCGCGACGCCGTCACCTACACCGAGCACGCCAAGAGAAAGACCGTCACCGCCATGGATGTGGTGTACGCTCTCAAGAGACAGGGCCGCACTCTGTACGGCTTTGGTGGTTAAGCTTACTGCACTAACAACAACAACAACAACGGCAACAAAGGTCCTCTTTTTTTTTTCTTTTTATTCTTTTTTTTTTACACATACAATTACATATACAAAACCGTAATCACACACCACTCAATAATGAAAAAGGAGAACAAGATGGAAAATCTAGCATCTGAGTCCACAAAACGCTTTTAAAACTTACAGTTTCAATTAGTTCCAGGGGAAAGCTTTCCCAAGTTTCAGGTCCATTGTTCGTCTTCTCTGCAGATCTGTAATGATATGTTTACTCACCACATCACTACTTATCATCCTTTGTTCCAACACTCCTTTGGCACGGGTTTTCCAAATATGTGTGTTTATAACACACATTACTAACCAAAAGAGTCTCCTTTTGTCTTCACCCATTCTTTTCTTTAAACAAACCATATTTAATTGCTTTGGCTATGACGTTGATGTTAATATCAATCTCTGTCATCTTCTGTCTTATCTCAGTTGTCCTATAACAAGCCAACAGAAGATGTTCTAGGGTCTCATCTTCATCACAGTCTGTCATAGGACATTTCATGGTGGTAACAAAACAACTCCATTGTACCACTGCTCTCACAGGGAGGCGCCCGAGCCAGATGAGCCATACCACGTCTCTCATGCTTTCAGATAATAATTTATCTTGTATATTTTTAACTATTGAAAGATTTTCATCTTCATTTGCATACTTGTATTGAATTACACCTTCATTTTTGGTTTCATTAATTTTTTTATAGATATTTTTCGTATTATCTTGGAGAATATTTAAACTATATTGTTCCCATTGACTTGATAAGTCACCAAACATAATTCTGTGGTATGGTCAACCCGTTCTCACTCCCAAAGCGTAACATTTTACGCTAGGTGACAAATCGTCACCATATTACGTTTTCGGCTACCCACCACGTTCCTAAATGACGACCTCGGAAAAAGAGGAAATATGAGAACCGTCTGGACTGAACCTACACATGTTCGCTCTTTTTCTTCAAATCGCTTAGAAACACGCTATTTAACATCATTAAAGTCCTGGTTACGGTCTGGAATAAGGTTATGGTTAGGGCTAGGGATAAGGTTAGGTTTAGGGCTGGAATACAGGGCTGGAACGTCTATTACCGCGGGAGCGTCATTGCACTGGATTCCAGCCATAACCCACCGCGTATGGAACGCCCGCTCTGGCCCTGCCTCTTTTCTTTTGCCACAATTCCTCTTTCCCTCGAACCCTCAGTTTTGTCTTGGTTCAGCTTGGCACCTGATGCCTGTTCGTAGTGGTGTAATATCTCCATAACTGAAGACAGTTCGTTTTGGTTTCTAATTATCACCGTCACGTCATCTGTATACGCCAAAGCTGCGATTTTATGGGATTTATCAAGGACGTATCCCTTAATCCGTTTGTCATCATTTATCCTTTTCAATAAGGGGTTAATTGCAAGGACATATAACGCAGCACTCAAAGGACATCCTTGTTTAACCCCGCACTCAGCACTAAAAGGGGGTGAGAGCTTTCCATTTACCTTAACTTGCACGAAGGACTTTTTATAAATCAATTGGATAATAGAAATAAATTGGTCCGGGAAATTATAAGCTTTCATTACTTTCCATAAATAGGAGTGGGAAACAGAATCAAAAGCCCTCCTTTGATCTAAGCCTAAAATGCAGAGTTCTGAATCCTTTCCATTATAAATAATCTCTCTTAACGTACTTAAGTTATCCCACATCAATCGTCCCTTAATTGCGCATGTTTGTTCTTTTTCAATGATAATATCTAATACATCCTCTAGTCTAGACATAATTATTTTAGCAAAAATCTTATAATCTACATTCATTATTGTCAGTTGCCTATAATTGTTAATATCTTCTCTATCACCTTTCTTGTATAATAAACACATAACTCCTTCATAAAACGATTTACCCATTGTTTTTCTTTCTATTCCTTCATTAAAATACTGAGTTAACAATTCAGACAGTTCTTTACTCACAATTTTGTAAAATTCAGAGGGGAGTCCATCCAGACCAGGTGTTTTATCGGTACTAAGTTGGTTAATTACTGACTCCACTTCCTCTCTTTTAATTTTTCCAATCAAAGTTTCATAAATGACAGAATCTAATGGTTCAACCTCACTCAAAAAATTGTTAATAGCGTCGCTGTTTGTAACTATGGATGAAAACATCTCCGAACAATAGTCTCCAATTACTTGTCTTTTCCCCTCTTCTTTAAAAACTGACTTTCCATGTTTATCCTTAATTGAGACAATAAAATCATTTCGACTTTTCTTTTGATTATTAAGAATCATATAATCGCTGTTCCCGTGAAAGTCAGTACGTCGCAACATATTAAATAAAACTTCTCTATTGACCCGATCAATGTCCTCTTTAAGAGACATCATTTGATTTTCCTCCTCCTTCTCCTTCTTATTTCTTAAATATATATATCTACTCACATCTTCGTTATATTTTACATTCTTTGCATGGTTTAATTCTCTCGCTTTAAATTTAAAAAATTGACACATACGTCGTTTAAGAAGCTCCCAAAGTTCAGAGGAAGAAGTAGTAAAAATCTTAAGATGTAATATTTTCTTAATTTCAGATTTAACTTCGGACACAAGCAACTCGTCTGCTAACAAGGATGTATTCAATTTCCAATAGTTCAAAAATTCATGGGGACAACACGATACTGTTGCCATAACCACCATATGATCAGAAAAGTCTGTTAAAAGAGTGTCATATTTCAGACCTTGAACATTATGTGATATGTAGAATCTATCAATCCTTGTTTTAGTTAACGAATCGAATCTAGTGTAGTGGACGGTATGTGGATGCAAGTGCCTGTATAAATCACGAAGTGCTGCTTCCTTACTTTAACCAACAATTTGCTTTCTCGCAGTTCTCTAAATTCAACCTTAGATATTCTGTCAGTTGCTTCAGTAACAATGTTAAAATCTCCACATATAATTATATTAAAACAAATCTCTAATAGATACTTCAGTTTTTTCAATAATTGTATCTTATTCGTTCGTTCCGGTGCATTATAAACATTAATAATACGCAACCTTTGCCCGTAATAACAGCAATCAACAAGGAGGAGTCGTCCCGGTATTATGTCTCTTCTTTTGATTATATTCACCGCATCTTTTTTGAAGAAAATACCCACTCCGTCAGAGCTGTCTTCCCCTATCGATATTATTGAATGAGCAGTGTTCCACATTTTATTTAATTCACATACATCTACGTGTGTCTTTAATCTCATCTCTTGAAGGCACAAAATATCATAATCAAGTCTTTTTAAGAAATCAACCTTCCTTTTCCTGCTCTTATCTGATTGGAGACCTCTGACATTAAATGTTATTATTTTGATGTTACTCATAGGTTGACTAAAGGAGAGACCATCTCAGAAATATTACTCACGGAGGACTTGGTCTATTATCCTTCCGCTTATCTCTTCCAGAGGTAGAAGCAGAAACGCTCCTTTTTCTGCTTCCTCTCGTATCCTCGTTGACGAGCTCGTTGAGGGCTGGGTGACTTCCACTAAAGAAGGTCTTCCGTTTTACTTTCGTTTCCCCGGGTAGCGAAGCAAGAGCCAGAGATGCCGCCTCTGAGAGAGGGAAGGATCCATGGTCCTCGCTATCTCCGTCGTCATCAGGTGTCTGCTCGCTGTCAATTTCTTCGTCATCACTATCGCTTTCATTCTCACCATCCGATGTCTCTATGATTAGGTTACCATCTAGCTCTTCATCACTCTCGTCACTTTTTTTACTTGACTGAGACAGTGGAGATGGTAACTCATTTTGAACAGGGCTAGACTGGGTATCCTGATCATCCACTTGTGGATTGTCCAAACCAAGCGAAACTGGGAGTGGCAGTGAGGCAGCCGTCGGAGGAAGGGGAGGGGGCTCTCTCACCTGGTCATTCACGGGGGGATCCAAGACTTGGGAAGGATCCACCAAGGAAGGAAAATCCATGGTGTCAGAAAGTCGAGGTTGTTGGGAAGATTTAAGTATATTCACGTAGGACTTGGGGCATTTAAAGAAAGTGTGCCCTTTCGCACCACAGAGGGAGCACTCACTTTCGTTTTGGCAAATTTTGGCCTTGTGGCCCAACTCACCACATTTCCAACATTTAATAGTGGGGCATTCTCTCGCCTGGTGGTCTGGACCTTGGCAGATGAAGCACTTAACCGATTGGCCAGGATAGAAAATCCTGCCATTATAGGGGCCCAACGAGATGGAATTCGGGATAGAGATTATATGTCCAGCTTCGTCTCTACGCATCCGAACTTTGTATTTTCGGACTCCATACCAGAATCCGAAATTATCCACTGGCTTGACTGGGGGTTGAAGAATCTCGCAGTACCTTTTAAGGTATAGCTCGATATCTTGGTCTGGAATCCTTCCAGTCCAGAATTTAACAACAAGAGTCACTACCTCTACCTGGACAGAAGACTCCACTTGCCAGTCTTTCCATTTCGGATGTGATGCGTTGGAAAGAGAGATCTCTAAGAAGCGATGTAAGGGCGCCTCTCGGGTGAAACACAGCTCAAAATCCCGTTTACTGGGCAGAGCAATGAAAGAGTATATGTCCTGCACATTCAGCCATGATGTTTGCAATATCAGCTCTTCAGCAACATAATCACGGGTCGGGGGGTCCCCGTCTCCGATGTACTTGAGTCTCACCCATAAATTGCTGAAGTTTGAAGCAAATGATAATGGGGCATACGGAGGCATGATTACATAACTAATAACCAATTACTCCAATCTTTCCGCGTCCACTCATTTTGACAGGTTCTTCTCTTCGTAGTATCGACACTCAAAGGAAAAAACTGCTACTGCAGTACACAGCTACTGCACCCCAGGCACAGTCATGCTGTTCCTCATTTCCGCCAAAGGCCAGTAGATGGCCGTAGTTGCAAGCACTCCTGTTTTCTTTTACGTCCTCAAATCAGATGTAAATTCAGGAGTCCTTCAAGCAACCCCTCACATTCGTTTCTGAACAGCCAAAATGAGTGGACAAGGTAAGTGAGATTAGCCATTTTTAGCACAGCGTTGATATACAAACCGTATAGTCGATCATGAATCCTCTAACGAAGGTAAAGCTGATAAACGAGCTGAACGAGCGTGAAGCCAGCCTCGGGGTCAACGAGTCCGTTTCCTGGCACAGCGAGTACAAAGACAGCGCCTGGGTCTTTGTTGGAGGGTTTCCATACGAGCTGACTGAAGGAGACCTGATCTGTGTCTTCTCTCAGTATGGAGAGATCGTCAACATCAACCTCGTGCATGACAAGAAGACCGGAAAGTCCAAAGGTTTCTGTTTTATCTGCTATGAGGACCAGAGGAGCACTGTCTTGGCCGTCGACAACTTCAACAGCATTAAGATCAAAGGTCGCACGATTCGCGTTGACCACGTCAAAGACTACCGACCCCCCAAAGACGGCGAGGACATCGACGGCGTGACCAAGCATCTGAGGGAGGAGGGCTGCGCTCCCAAAGTCGGCGAGTCTTCCCCCTCCTCTGAGGATGACGAGTAGTACGCCGTACCTGCGAAGAAGCCCAAGAAAGAGAAGAAGAAGGACAGGAAGAGCAGAGCCTCTTCTTCATCACCACTTCCTGTTTCAGTCGGAGTCAAAGAGGAGAAAGAGGACACCGGGTACGACAAATACAACCAGAGCGGGCCGCCGCCAAAGCCAGGAGGACAACCGAATGGACAGACAACGAGAGACTGAGAGGGGAGGAAGAAGAGGAAGAGGAGGAGGAGAGACGCAGATCGGCAGAGAGAGGAAGAAAGGAAGAGGGGTCATGAAAGGGAGAATGACAGAAGCAGAGATAATGATAGAAGACGAGAGACGGAAAGAGAAACAAGAGACGCAGATCGGGACAGAGATGACAGGCGAAGGGAGAGAGACAGAGACGATGACAGGAGGAGGCAGAAGAAGAACATGGCTCAATACTGGAAGAAAATAACAGACATGTTTAAATCCAAGCTGAAATCAACACAGATGAATATATTTTAGTCCATTCTTAGATATTAATTTGATATTTCGTTTCATGTCAGCCTTTACTTTTATGCATTATTCCTAAATGAAAATGCTTCTGGCTCCTGTGTGAGCTCTGAAACATTCAGCCCAGCACTGGTGTCACTGCTGGGCTCATCGCACCACAGCGAGTCTTAAGTTCAGGTTCTGTTTAAACTTTAAGTGAAAAAATCGAAGTCCACACGTCTGTCTGACAAAACGTTGATGTTTGTTTTACTGGAATGAGTTTTACAATAAATAAATATTTCTAAAAAAAAAAGAAAAAAAAAAAGAAAGGGAGGTAAAGGACTCGGCAAAGGAGGCGCAAAGCGTCGCCGTAAGGTGCTTCGTGATAACATCCAGGGCATCACTAAGCCAGCTATCCGCCGCCTGGCTCGCCGTGGTGGTGTGAAGCGTATTTCTGGTCTGATCTACGAGGAGACCCGTGGCGTGTTGAAGGTGTTTCTGGAGAACGTCATCCGCGACGCCGTCACCTACACCGAGCACGCCAAGAGAAAGACCGTCACCGCCATGGATGTGGTGTACGCTCTCAAGAGACAGGGCCGCACTCTGTACGGCTTTGGTGGTTAAGCTTACTGCACTGACAACAACAACGGCAACAAAGGTCCTTTTCAGGGCCACCCATCTCCTCTGTAGAGCTGATCCTATCTCTTTTGTTTATGTCTAGTCAAGTTCTATCAAACTTCATTACTAAAAATGATCCATGTCTTTTGAATTGAAAAAAGAAAGAGAGTGAAATAGAAAACGAAGTAGCTAAATGGGACAATAAAAATACAAACTATAAAGCGCGTGTGAATATTGCGAAAACACACGTAGTCTCAAAGTTGTTGTTTCTGGCTACTGTCTTTCCCCCTCCTCACAAAACTGTTATTAAATTAAGTAAATTGTGTACCAAATTGATTTGGGGGACAAACCGCGAAGTAACACAGAGGAAATTAATGTATAAAGGAAAAGAAAATGGAGGATTAGGAGCGCCAGATCTTAGCATTATTTTGATGATTCCTTTTCTAAAAAATGTATATAGTGCATTTGAGCGAAGCACCCACTGGATCCAAGGGAAGAAATCTTTGTGGAAAAAAATGAAAGGGAGAGCCCGAACGGGAGTGCCATACTTTAAACTTGTGTTTGGGGATCTTGTGGATCAGTGGAAATTGGATGGCTTAAATCTTTTACAATTAAACTCAAAACAGATATATATAAAAAAATGAAGGTATGATACAATATAAGGCTGTGGAAAAAGAAGAAAATCAGAAAATAGTTAAAAACATATATGACAAAGTAATATCCGAGAACATGAGAGATACAGTGTGGCTTATCTCTGTCGGACGGCTCCCAGTAAGAGCTGTGGTTCTGTGGAGTTGCTTCGTTACCACTAAGAAAGGCCCTATGGAGAATTGTGATGAAGACGAAACTCTTGATCATCTATTGATATCGTGTTACAGGACGGTTGAAATAAGGAGGATGGAAAAACTAGGTTTTAATATTGAAAATAATATAAAATCAGTAAGATATGGTTTGTTTAAAGAAAAGATGAGTGAAAATAAAAGAAGATTGTTTTGGCTGGTGATGTGTATTATAAATGTCCACATATGGAAAACAAGGGCTAAAGGTGTTATAGAACAAAAAATGATAAGTAGTTTCACCGTATGTAAAAACATTGTAACGGAGCTGAGAAGAAGAAAAACGAGAGATATGAAATTAGGAAATGATTTGCCGTGGGAGCTTTTATTTTTGTAATATGTAAAATAAGATGTGAATAATTTGTGCATGGTGCTTGCATTATGTGTATTTGTAATTGTGTCCTTTGATAATTAAATAAAGTATTTAAAAAGAAAAAAGAAAAAAAAGAAAGGGAGGTAAAGGACTCGGCAAAGGAGGCGCAAAGCGTCACCGTAAGGTGCTTCGTGATAACATCCAGGGCATCACTAAGCCAGCTATCCGCCACCTGGCTCGCCGTGGTGGTGTGAAGCGTATTTCTGGTTTGATCTACGAGGAGACCCGTGGCGTGTTGAAGGTGTTTCTGGAGAACGTCATCCGCGACGCCATCACCTACACCGAGCACGCCAAGAGAAAGACCGTCACCGCCATGGATGTGGTGTACGCTCTCAAGAGACAGGGCCGCACTCTGTACGGCTTTGGTGGTTAAGCTTACTGCACTGACAACAACAACGGCAACAAAGGTCCTCTTTTCAGGGCCACCCATCTCCTCTGTAGAGCTGATCCTATCTCTTTTGTTTGTGTCTGACACCATATTCTCAGGTTACTGTCACCGCTTTATTCTCTGCGTAACATCTCTCTCGTCTGGCTTCCACGTGACCTGCATCCAAATCAGCAACTATTCATGACATGTAGCACACAAATTCTGAATGTGTTTGCAACTTATTTTTGTCAAGAACTTCACTGCAGAAAGCTCAATGTACCACGTGGGTAACAAATATTTAGTATTAAAGGAAGGAGATGGCTTCTTCAAAAGATTACTGCCATAAAGATGACTTCTGCCTGAGGCTCCAATGACTCAACCAGCAGTGCGAGAGCAGCCGCTCTGTCCGTTTCAGTGTACAGTGAAGTGGACTGTTGCGATAGGTCAGAAGAAGCCTGCGCTAATTTAATGAATGCTACCTTTTCAGACATTTAGTCTCTTAAATATTTACGTTTGAACTTACTGAAAACAGTTTCTAGCCTTGACAATTCTGATGACACGAACTCTGAGAAAGATTAAAAACTGGTGCAAAACAGATGGGAACCTGTGATTATCAACATTAAAAACACTTCTTTTCATTTTGTTGTACATTGCACTGAATTAAGCCTGTCGAGCAGCTGAAACAGTTCTAGGGAATGTGCTAATTATCCAAACCCCTTTATGATTCAACAGTTTTTATTCATTAACAGCACAAAGTGAAAAACAAACAGAATCCCATACATTTCAAATCATTACGTACATTTACAGATACATATTGTAATGATCAGCAGCTGTTGCTGTAAATTAATGTAGTTTCATGCCATACCACAAGGTGGCCCTATCTGTTAACATGGGCATGCGAGCTAAGAAGCGGTGAGATACTCTTGTTCTTCCGGCTGGCTAAGATTGAATAATAAAAGTACGTTGTAGATCATAAAAGGACCCCTTCTTCATAAATAAGGAGACAAACAAAACACATATATGGGAAAAGGAGGATGAATGTTTTTGGAAGTAGTTTTTAGTTTTAGCTATTTTAGGGGGATATTTGTGTGTGCAGGTGACTATTACTGTGCATAATTATTAGGCAACTTAACAAAAAACAAATATATACCCATTTCAATTATTTATTTTTACCAGTGAAACCAATATAACATCTCCACATTCACAAATATACATTTCTGACATTCAAAAACCAAACAAAAACAAATCAGCGACCAATATAGCCACCTTTCTTTGCAAGGACACTCAAAAGCCTGCCATCCATGGATTCTGTCAGTGTTTTGATCTGTTCACCATCAACATTGCGTGCAGCAGCAACCACAGCCTCCCAGACACTGTTCAGAGAGGTGTACTGTTTTCCCTCCTTGTAAATCTCACATTTGATGATGGACCACAGGTTCTCAATGGGGTTTAGATCAGGTGAACAAGGTGGCCATGTCATTAGTTTTTCCTCTTTTATACCCTTTCATTCCAGCCACGCTGTGGAGTACTTGGACGCGTGTGATGGAGCATTGTCCTGCATGAAAATCATGTTTTTCTTGAAGGATGCAGACTTCTTCCTGTACCACTGCTTGAAGGTGTCTTCCAGAAACTGGCAGTAGGACTGGGAGTTGAGCTTGACTCCATCCTCAACCCGAAAAGGCCCCACAAGCTCATCTTTGATGATACCAGCCCAAACCAGTACTCCACCTCCACCTTGCTGGCGTCTGAGTGGGACTGGAGCTCTCTGCCCTTTACCAATCCAGCCACGGGCCCATCCATCTGGCCCATCAAGACTCACTCTCATTTCATCAGTCCATAAAACCTTAGAAAAACCAGTCTTGAGATATTTCTTGGCCCAGTCTTGACGTTTCAGCTTGTGTGTCTTGTTCAGTGGTGGTCGTCTTTCAGCCTTTCTTACCTTGGCCATGTCTCTGAGTATTGCACACCTTGTGCTTTTGGGCACTCCAGTGATGTTGCAGCTCTGAAATATGGCCAAACTGGTGGCAAGTGGCATCTTGGCAGCTGCACGCTTGACTTTTCTCAGTTCACGGGCAGTTATTTTGCGCCTTGGTTTTTCCACACGCTTCTTGCGACCCTGTTGACTATTTTGAATGAAACGCTTGATTGTTCGATGATCACGCTTCAGAAGCTTTGCAATTTTGAGACTGCTGCATCCCTCTGCAAGATATCTTACTATTTTTGACTTTTCTGAGCCTGTCAAGTCCTTCTTTTGACCCATTTTGCCAAAGGAAAGGACGTTGCCTAATAATTATGCACACCTGATATAGGGTGTTGATGTCATTAGACCACACCCCTTCTCATTACAGAGATGCACATCCCCTAATATGCTTAATTGGTAGTAGGCTTTCAAGCCTATACAGCTTGGAGTAAGACAACATGCATGGAGAGGATGATGTGGACAAAATACTCATTTGCCTAATAATTCTGCACTCCCTGTACATTACACTAGGTTCGACTCATTAACCAAAACTCGACTAATAGATTTTACATATCATCTAATATTAAAAATCTTAAATATGACACATTCTTAACAGATTTTTCTGATCACACGGTGGTTATGGCAATAATATCGTGTTGCTCCCACGAATTTTTGAACTATTGAAAACTCAATACATCTTTGTTAGCAGACGGGTTGCTTGTGCCTGAAGTTAAATCTGAAATTAAGAAAATATTACATCTTAAGATTTTTACTGCCTCTTTCACGGAACTTTGGGAACTTCTTAAACAACGCATGTGTAAATTTTTTAAATTTAAAGCGAGAGAATTAAATCATGCTAAGAATATGAAATACAATGAAAATGTAAGTAGATATATATATTTAAGAAATAAGAAGGAGAAACAAGAAGAGGAGGAAAATCAAATGATGTCTCTTAAGGAGAGCATTGATCGAGTCAATAGAGAAGTTTTATTTAACATGTTGAGACGTACTGAATTTCATGGGAATAGCGACTATATGATTCTAAATCATCACTTGACTCAGTCTATCAGACTCTTCTAGGAGGCTATGCTGAATTGCTTCTTCAAGAGCTTCATCTTCCTCCAGAAAAAGAGGGCTAAGTAGACAAGAGATATTAGAAATCATAACACATGTCAGCCTTGAAGAATTTCTCACCATACATCATTAAAAAAAAGAAAGATTAAATGTAAATCCTAAAGTTGCAGTCATTCAACAAAAAAAACAAACATACAACCCCCCCCCCCAAAAAAAACCAAACAAACAAACATGCAAATTGGAAACCTGCATCGAAACAATATCCTAAACAACATCTAGAATGAAGGATTTCTTTAACCCTTAGACAACAGCTTACTCAAATTCTGCCAATTTATATGGAAACATCTGCTGTCCCTCATTTTCACTCTCTTGAATGCAGCTCTCTGTTTCCTGATGCTTGGCCTCACTTTCACCTGGTGTTGTAGGCAACGCATGATGCACTGAACAAAGGAAAGAAGGTCAGCATGACTTGCTTCATAATGTTAACAGAGCCTTTATATATCCTTATATTAGTTCAAATAAAAGTTGGGCACATATTCCTCCTTGGCTGTAATCACCTGTGATAATCCGTAAACATTAAAATCAGACAAATTAATGATGCTCTTGTAACCCAGTGTTAATTTGGTTATCTGATATTGTGTGATATTCAGTATATATGTATATACCTATATTGGGTGTTATAAAATGTTCTTCAATGATTTTGAGTTTTTTTTTTTTATTGCTATTGGTTTGCGGCTGCTTTACGACAGTCGACTGTGGTAGTACATCCTAGCGGGAGGGGCTATGAGCTCACGTGGCTTGTAGCTGTGCCAGAGAGCAAGCTGGGGTGAGCTAGCGGGGAATATCGCCTTCTGCAGTAGCCTTGAAAAGGACTATTGTTCGTTCTCCTGCCAGGTAAAAATCAGTTTCGTATGTATATTATACTATTCCATGTGTTATCATGTGTTTGCTATGATGTGATGTGTAGTAATGGTTATTAAGGTGCTAATCGCTAATCGAGGCTAAGCTAGCAAGCTCGACAATTAGCCGCCATGCTAAGCGGACGTTGGTAGCCAAGTTCGTATGTCACTAAGGGGCTATGAGCTCACGTGGCTTGTAGCTGTG
Organism: Astatotilapia calliptera; assembly: GCF_964374335.1. Classification (NCBI taxonomy): domain Eukaryota; kingdom Metazoa; phylum Chordata; class Actinopteri; order Cichliformes; family Cichlidae; genus Astatotilapia; species Astatotilapia calliptera. Next base: position 40,541,799 of record NC_137427.1, on the reverse strand, counting down.
CCAGAGAGCAAGCTGGGGTGAGCTAGCGGGGAATATCGCCTTCTGCAGTAGCCTTGAAAAGGACTATTGTTCGTTCTCCTGCCAGACGCTTCGCTGCTGTGCTGCCTTACTGCTGTGCTGCCTCGCTGCTGTGCTGCCTTACTACTGTGCTGCCTTACTGGTGCCATTAAAGGACAAGCGGCCGCCATCCCTTCATCCATCCGGACCTTGATTATTTGGACCGAAGTACTCACACACACGCCCGCACTCAGTGCCATACACTCTCTTTATTTTGCTGGCCAGCTAATACCATTTGTTTTTTTTTTTTGTTTTGTTTTCATTCACAAAGACTATCCAAAGACATTTTGGTTATTGTCAAATAGACACTCTTTGATTACGGACTGAGGAGGTTGTGGTGTTACAACCCCAGGACTGAGAAAAAGGACTCTTTACATAATATATTCACTTGTCTCCTGGTTAGGAAAAGTGACTATTGATGGAAATATTTTTTCTTCTTCTTGTCTTTGTTTACATTGTATCCCAGAGAGGTTTTAAGTTGTTCAGGTTGAAACATTTGCACTTAAAGTCGGTTAAGTTTCCTTTGATATATCAGTGTCAAGCTGATGTTTAAGAGGGTATGTTAAGGACAGATGTGCTCCAGTCCATCAATCCTTTAAAGTGCTGGACACCGATGGTAAATTGCCATCAGACCCTAAATAAATTGTCCTCTGCTGTTATCCATATTGCTTCACTCATTCTTTGGTGAGTAGACGTATTGGTTACAACTAAGAGTAGTAGGAAAAAAAATTGGCGCCCGAACAGGGACTGGAGCGCATCACTAACTTTATCCTGAAGCACATGTTCAGACATCTGTGAATTCATCTACTGCTTTGCAGAGAGAGACAATGGAGTTTTGTGACAGGTATGGTTTTGATCCAGAGTACACTGTTTTGTTAAAAGGGGCTAAAGCCGAGATTAAACTACAAGAGGTGCAAAGAGCATTCGCTTTGCTGGATCACGTTGTCAAAATTCAACAAATAGATAGTCTCCCTGACACTATTTTGTGTCAGTTCATGGAGTGCATTACCCCAATGCTCTTAGATGGAGAACATTCAGCAGATGGGGAGTGTTGGGAGGTTATTCAGATAGATGAGTACTGTCCTCAGGGACCTGACAGTTTTCACCTGGCGCATGATGTGGTCCCCCTCGCTCGAGCAATTGATGATGTGACTGCTAGTTTCAGAGAACAAGTAAACGAACTGGCATTAGCATATAATGTGAGCCCCATGACTTTAAATCAGGCTGCAGTGAGCCACATGTGTGGGAAAAATGATACATATAAGGGGTTAGCTACCTCAACTCCTGCCTTGGGAGTTACAACTCAGTCCACACCAGGTCCCAGGTCAACTGCCGCCTGTGATGATGGCCATGTGCCCAAGGCTAAACAGGCACTTGATGCGGACTCCCTGCTTGTTGATCCTTTGCCAGCGGAGGTTCAGAGAGTCATTGTGGAGCACATTGTAAAACATGACTCGCCCATGCACACTCCCTCTGGTTTTGAGCTCCGCTCATTTTCAGGAAACTCTCCAAAACCCCCTAATGAGGTAGAGTACAGGGTATGGCGACTTAGAGCTAAACAGGTACTAAATGACTCTACCCTTTCCGAAGGGCAGCAGCGCCGTGTTTTCCTCGATAGCTTGGCTAGCCCTGCTTTGAATGTGGCCCTTTCTATTGGGTCTCAAGCACCACCAAAAGACTATCTCGATGAGCTTGACAAGGCTTATGGCAATGTCACTGGAGGTGAAGAGCTGTATATCCAGTACCTAGAGACTCATCAGAATAGTGGAGAAAAGGCATCTGATTACTTGCGCCGACTCCAGACGTTGCTGCAGGAGGTAGTTGACGGTAATGGCATACCTAGAAGTGATTTTGATGTTCAGCTACTAAAGCAGTTCCTCAGAGGTTGCTGGGATGACTCTCTAATTGCCACTCTGCATCTAAAAGAAATAGTGGGATCTGCACATCATGTTATTCCCACTTTCTCAGAGCTGCTTTTTAAAATCAGAACACATGAGAAAGAGAGTCAGTTAAAAGAAATGCGCAGGAGACGTTACATGAGCGGCACCTCAACTAAAGTGCAGGCTCGAACACTCGTAGCCACAGATGACGGCAGGCCTTCTGGCACCCTCCCACAGCGCTGGATGCTTGTACCAGAGAGCAACTGGAGGAAAAGAAAAAAAAAAGAGGAGTGGAGGAAGTATGTTCGCCCCCTTGTACATGCTTATAACTGTACAAAACATGACGCAACTGGAGAAGCGCCCTTCCTTCTGATGTTTGGTAGAGAGCCACGGCTTCCGATGACACTTGCATTGCTCAATAACTTTTTCCTGTCATTACAACAACAGATTGCTGGGTTAGTGCAATCTCTGTCGGGTGATAGTGACGGGGACGTCACACTTTAAGCAGGGGTGGATGTAACCCAGTGTTAATTTGGTTATCTGATATTGTGTGATATTCAGTATATATGTATATACCTATATTGGGTGTTATAAAATGTTCTTCAATGATTTTGAGTTTTTTTTTTTTATTGCTATTGGTTTGCGGCTGCTTTACGACAGTCGACTGTGGTAGTACATCCTAGCGGGAGGGGCTATGAGCTCACGTGGCTTGTAGCTGTGCCAGAGAGCAAGCTGGGGTGAGCTAGCGGGGAATATCGCCTTCTGCAGTAGCCTTGAAAAGGACTATTGTTCGTTCTCCTGCCAGGTAAAAATCAGTTTCGTATGTATATTATACTATTCCATGTGTTATCATGTGTTTGCTATGATGTGATGTGTAGTAATGGTTATTAAGGTGCTAATCGCTAATCGAGGCTAAGCTAGCAAGCTCGACAATTAGCCGCCATGCTAAGCGGACGTTGGTAGCCAAGTTCGTATGTCACTAAGGGGCTATGAGCTCACGTGGCTTGTAGCTGTGCCAGAGAGCAAGCTGGGGTGAGCTAGCGGGGAATATCGCCTTCTGCAGTAGCCTTGAAAAGGACTATTGTTCGTTCTCCTGCCAGACGCTTCGCTGCTGTGCTGCCTTACTGCTGTGCTGCCTCGCTGCTGTGCTGCCTCGCTGCTGTGCTGCCTCGCTGCTGTGCTGCCTTACTACTGTGCTGCCTTACTGGTGCCATTAAAGGACAAGCGGCCGCCATCCCTTCATCCATCCGGACCTTGATTATTTGGACCGAAGTACTCACACACACGCCCGCACTCAGTGCCATACACTCTCTTTATTTTGCTGGCCAGCTAATACCATTTGTTTTTTTTTTTGTTTTGTTTTCATTCACAAAGACTATCCAAAGACATTTTGGTTATTGTCAAATAGACACTCTTTGATTACGGACTGAGGAGGTTGTGGTGTTACAACCCCAGGACTGAGAAAAAGGACTCTTTACATAATATATTCACTTGTCTCCTGGTTAGGAAAAGTGACTATTGATGGAAATATTTTTTCTTCTTCTTGTCTTTGTTTACATTGTATCCCAGAGAGGTTTTAAGTTGTTCAGGTTGAAACATTTGCACTTAAAGTCGGTTAAGTTTCCTTTGATATATCAGTGTCAAGCTGATGTTTAAGAGGGTATGTTAAGGACAGATGTGCTCCAGTCCATCAATCCTTTAAAGTGCTGGACACCGATGGTAAATTGCCATCAGACCCTAAATAAATTGTCCTCTGCTGTTATCCATATTGCTTCACTCATTCTTTGGTGAGTAGACGTATTGGTTACACTCTCATCAAACAAACCCCCAGGAATTATTATGCACTGCATTAACAAAATCTAACTAGTCATCAAAATCAAAATCAGACAAATTAATGATGCTCTCATCAAACAAACCCCCCAGGAATTATTATGCACTGCAGTAACAAAATCTAACTGGTCATTGAGCTTAGAACCTCACTAGGTTTTCATTCACGTCACATACCTCGTCTTCTCCGGCAGACTGGACTTTCAAAGTCACTGTCAGACAGCTCTTCTGGTTCCTCCTGAGGGAAAAGAAAGCATGTTCTACATAAAATCAAATACAGTTGCACCAAATCACTGGTAACACAGAGACACATGGCTGCACTAAAAATTGTTTACACCTGCTAAAAGTGCAATATTAATTAATTATGCGATCTTTGGTCCATTTTGAGACGATTTTTGAGTCGTGCGACTGATTTGGTGATCGGCCCGATTTTGGCCTTCATCGTGCATCGTGTAGTATACGTGGGGTAACGAGAAGCGATTAACACCTCGAGCAGCTCCCGATCATCAATCGCTCGTGAGCCGCTCACACTGCTCACGCGCAAACACGTAAACGTCGGTGAAAAAGACGGAGCAGCACGGCTGTGCAGCGTGTGATCTGGACACAAGCGATGGAGGCACAACTTGTAGAACTTTGGAAAGCTCATCCGAGCCTTTTCGATGTGGCATCACAAAATTATCACGACCACAACAACCGTTAAAATAGTTGGATTTACACTGCTGCTCATTCACAGCTGCCTGATCAATGTTTTTCATTAGCAATTTAGCAAAGTTGATGGTGGTGGTGTGTGTGTCTGTGTGAGTGAAAGACAGAGCGACAGATTTTCTGTTATAACCTTCATGTTATGGAGGCACAGTGTGAGCACTCGGGTCGCATCAGAGCATCGGGTGGTATAGTGTGAGACCTGCATCGTGACCTACCAACTTCTAACCCCTGCGAGTCAATCGTGCAGTTTGAGCAGGAGCTGAATAACGTGACTGAAAAAATCGCACAGTGTCTGCCCAGCTTTAGGTGTACTGTTGTCCGAGACTTGCACCGCAGTGTCGGCATTTGTTTCCCTGTTGGCCATGCTTCTTGTTGTGGTCATCTGTTGTCTTCCGGTATTTTCTCCGCAAGCGACCTTTCATCGACCAATGAGATGAGCGGTAATCTGAATTGTCATAAGTGTGCTGTCAGCTCATTGGTCACAAAGCAGGAGAGGGGCTGGGAGTTATGCTTTCAAACAAAGCGTTAATTCCATAAACATTTATAGACTACTTTTGATTCTCACTGTATTACGGGACAAAGTGCGTCCCTTATTAGCTCAATACGGGACGTGTACTTTTGTTTCGAAATACGGGACGATTCCGTTTTTTAAGGGACGGTTGGCAACCCTAGTCGGACCGCCAACTCAGTGCTGTTGGACCGTTACGACATCGGCGGCGCTAAAGCTAAGGCTAATGCTGCAGTGACTTTGACTCAGTGTTTATTCAGAAGGACGTGTTGTTTTGTGTCAAGCATTGAAGCATCAGAGTGTGCATGGACGCTCTCGGTCTGACTGATATATGCGCTTAGGTACTGTGTGTGAACGCTCTTTTCACTTCGCCATAACTTTTGTGGGAGCGAGTTGTTTCCACACTTTTAAAATGGCGTCCCACGCAGACACGAGGAGTGAGGAAGATGGCTGCGACCCGGATGCTGAGGCGCCTGGCCTGACAAAGTACATCATCCCTCACTCTACACCTCTTTACCTCAATCTTGAAGTGGTAAACTTGAAAGGGGAGGTCAAGAAGCCACGAGTTTGCTTACAGGCTTCGCTGGAGCGGCAGAAGAGCCTGCTGAAGTGTTTGGATCAGGGAGCTACGGGAGAGCCGGGAGAGCGGCCATCTCCCCAACGAACCCCGCCGGTGCCCCGTAATGACCGCTGGTTGGACGGGTACCAGGTGGACTAACTGTTATCATACGGACAATCTTGAGGTTGACTAAGGGTTGGTTTCATGCAAGATGTATGTGATGTAATTATTCTGTTCGCAAGGGATGATTACTTGTTCTGTTCCACTGAACCCTCGTCACCACAGCCCGTGAGAGGCTTTTGGTTTGGTTTTCTGTTGTACTGATTTAAGCAGCGGGATGTGTTGTACTTTTGACTGTTTTTCCCTTGTCTAGGACCATCTCCAGAGGATGACTAGCCAGTAACACTGCATGTTCTGTATTGTTTGCTTCAATCACTAATTGTGTTTATTGACTGTACCAATGCCGTAAGGGTGTACCTCCACAACCTGCTTACTACCTAAAGTAGCTTTGTATAGTGAAAGGGGTAGTGGGAGGAGGGTCACCTGGGGTCCGGCTGAGGACAGCCTCCCAATTGCCGGCAAACACTACTTTTGTTTATTGATTGTATTGACTGTACCGATGCTGTATAACAATTCCTCCACAGCCTGCTTACTACCTAAAGTAGCTATGTATAGTGAAAGGGGGTAGCGGGAGGAGCGTTACCTGGGTCCGGCTGAGGACAGCCTCCTAATTGCCGGGGGGGTGATGTAACAACCCTTTTGGGTTATAGCACCACTAGGGGGGGTTGCCCTACTATTGTAGTAGCTATGGGAGTCTCCTAGGGGGTGTGTGAGTTGTTAGCGGCAGCCATTACATGCTGCTCGTGTTCTGTTCTCAGGATAGACCTCACCGTTGTAACGGCCTGGCACCGGCGACTACCGATCCCCGCACATGTATGTACGGACAGTGTAGAGCCGTGGAGACCTGGCTTGTATGGTCTTATGTTGCTGACAAGGAATAAAGGTCTGTTGTTTAATTTAACTGACTGGCTCCGTGTTATCGGCTAACCTCCACACCACATGCCCGCTGGACCGGCTAGCCGCTCCTTCCTCGCCAGACTGCTGTTACACAGGCAGTATTACACCATATTTAGAAAAAAAATCAATTACGAGATTTAAGTCGTTAATATTGAGTTAATTACGTGAATAGGGTTAAAAAAAAACTGAATTGATTACAGAAAAGATACATTGCTAAAATAGAGCAGTACTAACATTAGCTGGGTGGCCAAGCAAGTGTCTTACACATGAGAATACATCACAAAAAAAATTAAATAAACTTTTGCAAAAGTAGTTCTCTTGGTACACAGACTGCTCTGTGAAAACATTTCAAGTTTAATATCAGTTTAATATCACTGAAATTAATATTTCAGTGAACATGCAAATTACCCACAGTTTATCACAACTTACCTAGCTAGGATCTGCCTCGTGTCCAGTCGAAAACTTCGCTGCAGAACCGTGAGTTGAAAGATACATTTACTACGACTCCCAAGATGCATTGCAGTAAAAAATTTTGATATTTAAATAAAGTGATTTTTTTTAAAAAAACAAAAAAAGAAAGGGAGGTAAAGGACTCGGCAAAGGAGGCGCAAAGCGTCACCGTAAGGTGCTTCGTGATAACATCCAGGGCATCACTAAGCCAGCTATCCGCCGCCTGGCTCGCCGTGGTGGTGTGAAGCGTATTTCTGGTCTGATCTACGAGGAGACCCGTGGCATGTTGAAGGTGTTTCTGGAGAACGTCATCCGCGACGCCGTCACCTACACCGAGCACGCCAAGAGAAAGACCGTCACCGCCATGGATGTGGTGTACACTCTCAAGAGACAGGGCCGCACTCTGTACGGCTTTGGTGGTTAAGCTTACTGCACTGATCGATCAACAACAACAACAACAACAACAAAGGTCCTTTTCAGGGCCACCCATCTCCTCTGTAGAGCTGATCCTATCTCTTTTGTTTGTGTCTAGTCAAGTTCTATCAAACTTCTTTTCATATAAATGGTCAATCTGACTTGGAACCCGTATTGGAAAAGCTTTTGATGTGTGATACAGTTCTGCAGTAGTTGCGGTCGGTGGGGTTTTTTGTTTTGTTTTGTTTTGTTTTTATATATTAAAGTGGGCCATATACTGACCGTAGTGTTGAGGCAGACATGACACTGTAAAAAGTATAAAAAAAAAAAGTATAAAAAAAGAAACGAAGAAGATGAACATCAGATAGATGAGTTGAAAAAAGAAATAGAATTGATAAATAATGAATTATTATTTAATATGCAGATAACAGCAGGGTGTGATGAAAACGGAAACACTGACTTTGCGATTGTCTCTGGTCAGAGGAGACGTGGTAGCAACTTTATCCCCTCTATTGGGGATGGAAGTGGAAAATTAACCGCCAATGAGAGTGAGAAAAGATACGTTGTCAGAGAACAATGCTTTTCCATGTTTTCTGCATTACCCTCAGACAGCAATGCTTTACGATCATTGTTAAGTGTTATTGAACCTCTTGAACCTTCTGTTTTTGATTCACTCCTTGGGGTGATAAGAAAAGAAGAGGTTTTAGCTGCTATTGAGCAACTGAATAACAATAAAACTCCAGGTTTAGATGGTCTCCCAGCTGAGTTTTACAAGTTGGGTATAGCGGAAGTAAATGAACTTTTAACCTCAGCTTTGAATTCAGGGCTTGAAAAAGGAGTATTATGCGAGTCTTTCTATTTTGGCCTGATGTGTTTATTATATAAAAAAGGTGATAAAAGTGATATAAATAATTATAGACAATTAACAATAATGAATGTTGATTATAAAATATTAGCTAAAATAATAATGAATAGATTAGAAGATATATTAGATAAAATTATTGTGAAGGAACAGACATGTGCTATAAAAGGTCGCCAGATGTGGGATAATCTGTGCACCCTAAGAGAGGTAATATACTCCAGAAGAGACTCTGACTTTTTTATTCTTGGCTTAGATCAAAAGAAAGCATTTGATTATCTTTCTCATTCGTATATATGGGCGGTTATGAAAGCCTATGGGATGCCGGACGGTTTCATCGCCATGGTAAAATTGTTATATAAAAAAATCCATCATACAAGTCAAGGTAAATGGAAGTTTGACCGAACAATTCCATGCTTCCTGTGGAGTGAAACAGGGATGCCCGCTAAGCGCTGCTTTGTATGTTTTAGCCATCAATCCCTTATTGAAACTAATTAATAAAGACACTAATATTAAAGGTTACTGTTTTAATGATGGCTATAGAGTGACAGCTATGGCTTATGCCGACGATGTTACAGTTATTATTAGGAACCAGGATGAGTTGGACAGGTTATTTTTTCACCTCAAACAATATGAATTGGCATCAGGGGCAAAATTAAACCCAGAAAAAACAGAAGGCGTGTGGTTTGGTTCCTCACTACAAAAGCCCAAAATAAACATACAAGTAAATAACGAAATGAAAGTCTTGGGAATTTAGATTTACAAAGGGGACCTCTGTTTGTTAAACTGGTCTAAAAAGGAATGCAAAATTAAAGAAGTAGCTAAATGGGAAAATAAAAATACTAACTATAAAGCGCGAGTTAATATAGTCAAAACCCATATAGTATCTAAACTTCTCTTCCTTGCCACGGTTTTTCCTCCTCCTCACAAATCACTTTTTGTCAGGGTCCTGGGTCTGAGCGACCCAGGATCCCTGAGCAGTTATGAATTATATTATTATTATTATTATTATTATCATCATATGTATTTTGGTGTTGCTGCTGCTCTTCTCCATGCTTGTAGGTGTGTGTGTGTGTGTAAACTTTGTCCATAACCTCCCTCCTGAGCCTCTCCTCACGGTTCGGCATGGCAAACCGTGGGAGGTGTGGGGAAGGAGGACCCAGGCGCGGTGCTTTATGTACAAACAGTGCGTTTATTTACAGTGTATGGTACAAACAACAATAAATCCCCGTGCTTTCCCTGACTCCCGTGTCGTGTCTCTCCGTGAATAGTCCGTGTCTCAGCACCCCTCGTGCTGGCTGCTGTCTAGCGCTCCACACTTCTCCTGGGCAGGGCTGTGCAGAGAGGTTTAAAGGGGCGGGTGCTCAAAGTTAAAAAGGGGCACATTGAACCAGGCTGAATAACAACAACACACATTCATCAAGAATCTAATATGGGCAACAAGGCAAAGCAAACGTAGCCGATGCTTTACCTGATGGGTACAATGTTGCCGTTGAGGCGTTGCTGTGGATAGTGCTGGAGGGCAGGGCTGTGTTGATCTGAGACTGTAGACATTAAAAAGTCCATAGGAGAGATGGCTGATTAAACAAGTGTCATGAGATAATAACAAAATGCAAAGATTGGTGGCAGCGCTTGGAACCATAAGGCAACAAAAAACTGTGAGAAATAATTTAGGCTCTGCCTGTGAATCACTCTTTGCTTCTCTTCTTCCTTCCCTCCCATCATGGATGGGATGGAATAAACTATTGCAATAAACTATAATCTAATTATCCACACCTAACAACTCTTGCACTTAATCGAAAATAAAATGATGAGAGAAAAATGTTATAGCACTGCCTTTAGTAGCCTCACACAGTCACAGAGACGACAGCGGGCAGCGTGGCTGTGGTTGTGATGAGGGTGGGCTGGGCCAGGGTCACAGGGAGTGCAGAGTCCAACTTACTTTTCCTCTTCTGGGCATCTGTGGATGTAGTTGTGGTGTTGCTGGTGGTGGAGGCTGCTGTGCTGTTGAGGGGTTGGTGCCCTTCTTAGTCCCCGTGACAAACTCAATCTTGGTCCGTTCCTTCTTGGCTTTCTCCAGTTTGTCCATCTCCACCTTCTGAGCTTTGGCGAGAGCTTCATAGTAAGAGTCTTCCGACCAGGCATGAGGCTCGAACATATCTTTTGGGTAGTTGGTTCCCAGTTCATCTATGGCACAGAACTGAATGAGGTTCTCGTAAATACTTGGGTTTCTAAATTCCTTCTTTTGCTGGATATGGGCGTTTGTGTCAAAATCTCCATGGAGCTTCCTCTCATACAGCTTATGAATCTTCTCCTGTAGATGGCTGGAGCAGCGTCCGGGGTGTTCGGGGGGGATCTTGATCTCGTCAGGTGACATGTTTCTCACCTTTTCTGAAAACAGAGCAACTAGCTCCTTGGGGTCCTTTTTTTCTGCTTCTGAGATCTCAAAGTCATCTGCGTCTCTCCCCTCGTCAGATTCGTCCACTTCCGAGTTGTTTTCTCTGCTGTCTTCATCTGCAGACTCTTTTTCTTCTGGGTCCACAGTTTGGTTCAAGTCATCCTCATCATAGCGATATACAAGGCTTCCTACACGCCCCCCTGATTCTTCTTGTTCAGGGTCAGAGTCGGGCTCCGAATCATCTCCATAGACCGCTAAAGACGACAGCAGCGTACTCTTTTTACCGCTTGCCATTTCTGTGTAGTGTCGCATAAAACCTCCCTTTCTTTTTTTTTTTTTTAAAAATCACTTTATTTAAATATCAATATTCACAATTACAAATACACATAATACAAGCGCCATGTACAAATTATTCACATCTTATTTTACATATTACAATAATAAAAGCTCCCACGGCAAATCATTTCCTAATTTCATATCTCTTGTTTTTCTTCTTCTCAGCTCAGTGACAATGTTTTTACATACGGTGAAACTACTTATCATTTTTTGTTCTATAACACATTTAGCTCTTGTTTTCCATATGTGGACATTTATAATACACATCACCAACCAAAACAATCTTCTTTTATTTTCACTCATCTTTTCTTTAAACAAACCATATCTTACTGATTTTATATTATTTTCAATATTAAAACCTAGTTTTTCCATCCTCCTTCTTATTTCAACCGTCCTGTAACACGATATCAATAGATGATCAAGAGTTTCGTCTTCATCACAATTCTCCATAGGGCATTTCTTAGTGGTAACGAAGCAACTCCACAGAACCACAGCTCTTACTGGGAGACGTCCGACAGAGATAAGCCACACTGTATCTCTCATGTTCTCGGATATTACTTTGTCATATATGTTTTTAACTATTTTCTGATTTTCTTCTTTTTCCACAGCCTTATATTGTATCATACCTTCATTTTTTTTTTAGATTGATTTTATTATATATCTGTTTTGAATTTAATTGTAATAGATTTAAATCATCCAATTTCCACTGATCCACAAGATCCCCAAACACAAGTTTAAAGTATGGCACTCCCGTTCGGGCTCTCCCTTTCATTTTTTTCCACAAAGATTCCTTCCCTTGGATCCAGTGGGTGCTTCGCTCCAATGCGCTATATACATTTTTTAGAAAAGGAATCATCAAATTAACGCTAAGATCTGGCGCTCCTAATCCTCCATTTTCTTTTCCTTTATACATTAATTTCCTCTGTGTTACTTCGCGGTTTGTCCCCCAAATCAATTTGGTACACAATTTACTTAATTTAATAACAGTTTTGTGAGGAGGGGGAAAGACAGTAGCCAGAAACAACATCTTTGAGACTACATGTGTTTTCACGATATTCACACGCGCTTTATAATTTGTATTTTTATTGTCCCATTTAGCTACTTCGTTTTCTATTTCACTCTCTTTCTTTTTCCAATTCAAAAGACATGGATCATTTTTAGTAATCCAAATACCTAAAATCTTCATCTCCTTGTTAGTTTTTAAATCAATTACAGGTTCTTTTAAGTTTTGTCCAAACCAAACTCCTTCGGTCTTTTCCTGGTTTAGCTTAGCACCAGAAGCTTGTTCGTATTTTGTTAGCAAATCCTTAAGTATTGATAGCTCCTTTTGATCTTTAATAATTACAGAGACATCATCCGCATAAGCAAGGGCTGTCACCTTGTAGGTGTCATTTAGGATGTATCCAGTAAAACGGCTATCACTATTGATTGTTTTAAGTAACGGATTTATTGCCAGAACATATAAGGCTGCGCTTAAAGGACATCCTTGTTTCACTCCACATTCGACATGGAAGGGTTCGGTCAGTCTTCCGTTTACTTTAATCTGGACAAGGGATTTTTTATATAATACTTTAATCATGGAGATGAAGGTTTCAGGCATATTATATGCTTTCATTACTTCCCACAAATAAGAGTGGGAGATGTAATCAAAAGCTTTCCTTTGGTCGAGACTTAGAATAAAAAATTCTGTGTCTTTTCTACTGTAAATTATTTCACGCAGAGTACATAAATTATCCCACATCAGCCGACCTCTTATTGCACATGTTTGCTCTTTTTCTATAATTTTATCTAATACCTCTTCAAACCTATTCATAATTATTTTAGCAAATATTTTGTAATCAACATTCATTATTGTCAATTGTCTATAATTATTTATATTATCTCTTTCCCCTTTCTTATATAGCAAACACATTAATCCATTATAAAAGGAGTCACCCAAAGTTCCCTCATGCATGCCTTCATTAAAAACAGTGGCTAAAAATTTGGATATTTCATTCACAACTATTTTATAAAATTCGGACGGAAGCCCATCTAAACCAGGGGTTTTGTTTATGTTTAACTGACTGATCGCACATTCTACCTCCTCTTTAGTAATATTTCCTAAAAGTGAGGTATATTGGATGGAGTCCAGAGGCTCTATTTTACTTAACAAATATTTTACTGCACTTGTTTTTGTAGATAACGGAGAGAACATATGGGCACATAGCCTTCTGATAACTCGCCTTTTATCTAATTCTTTTACGAAGGAGTTTCCTCCCTCATCTCTTATAGAAGAAATGAACTCATTATTACGTTTCTTTTGGTTAGCACCAATCATATAATCTTTATTACCATTTATATCACCTCCCATTGATTTTTGTATGTTAAATAATATTTCATTATTTACTTTTTCAATACTAACTCTAAGTTCTTCAATCTGGTTCTCTTCATCCTCTTTTCTAAATATTTTATTCTTCAACAATATGTATTGATTTACTTGTTCGTTATACTTTATATTTTTTGCATAATTTATTTCTCTACATTTAAATTTAAAAAAATTTTCGCATCCGTTCTTTCAATATCTCCCACAATTGTATATCAGATGTTGTGAGTTTTTTAAGTTGCAAAACTTTCACAATTTCTACCTTTAATTCCGAAACTAGTGCCCCGTCACTTAGACAGCTCGTATTTAATTTCCAATAAGTGGAAGGGGGGTCAGTGCCACACAAAATCGTAGCTCTGACTACCTTATGATCAGAGAAATCAGTTACGAAATCATTATATCTTAAAGCTACAATCTCGGAAGATATATAAATCCTATCTATTCTAGTTTTAGAGGATGAGTCAAACCTTGTAAAATGAATTGTCTGAGGGTTTAAGATCCTATATAAATCCCTAAGAGATGCGTCATTACATATTTGTGTAAGTAATTTGCCTTCCCTGGACTCTTTGAAAATCGTACTAGCAATCCTATCATTCTCTTCCGTAACCATATTAAAATCCCCACATAGAACAGTATTAAACCCACATTCCAACAAATGTCTCATTTTCTTTAGTAATTGCATTTTCTTTGTTCTTTCTGGTGCGGTATACACATTAATTAACCGAAATTTTTGACCACCATAATGGCAATCAACAAGTAAAAGCCGTCCTGGTATTATATCTCTTTTCTTTATGATGTTCACATGAGTGTTTTTGAAGAAAAAGCCCACCCCATCTGCACTATCTTCCCCTATTGAGACTACTGAGTGGCTTGGACCCCATAATTTAATCAGTTCTTCAATATCTTCCTTAGTTTTCAATCTTAATTCTTGTAGGCATAATATGTCATAGTCCAGTTTTTGCAGAAAAAGCACTTTCTTCTTCCTTAGTCTTTCTGATTGTAACCCTCTAACATTCCATGTTATTATTTTAAGAATGCTCATATTTATGTAGTAGGAGGGTTATTCAGTAGAGGGAGGGAACATTGTAGATTCAACATTACCTTGCGGAGGGCTGGATCGATCGTCTTTTCTTTTATCTCTGCCATAAGACGTCATCGAGACACTTCTTTTCCTTCCTCCTGTCGTTGTTTCATTGACCAATTCCTCCATCGCAGGATGCTGTTTGTTAGAAAAAATCCCTATTTGTGGATCTACATCATCTTGTCCTGCAGGATCATCTGTAGGAGAAATCTCCACAGGAGTCGAAACGGGTGATTCTTCACTATCACTTGCACTTAGATAGCTTTCAGATGAATTTTCTTCCTCGCTTTCTCTTCGCTCGTCATCGCTCTCACATTCCACATCAGAGGTTTGTGAGAAGGATTGGTCTCCCGGTTCCTCTCCACCTCCAACTGCCATTTCTTCGGGTTGTCTTGAAAGCGTCAAATCCTCTTTTATGTTGTTATTGTGTGTCTGCGGCTCCGTTACTCCCGGAAGATTTGTTGTTTTACGACTGCCTGGTTCTTGTCCTGAGGCAGCATCTGAGACAGCCAATGGATTTATCAAGGACACATTTCCATGTGCGGGCCTTTCCTGTAGCGGGGCTGGATTTGAAGCCACTGACAGCGCTGAGATGGTTGGAAGGTTCGTGCGAGAAGCACCCGTGGAGGGCTGCTGGGAAGCTTTAGTTATATTAGCAAAGGATTTGGGACATTTAAAGAAGGTGTGTCCCTTCAGTCCGCATAGAGAACACTCGCTGTCATTTTGGCATTCTTTAGCTTTATGACCCAACTCCCCGCATTTCCAGCACTTAAAGGTAGGACAGTCTCTTACTTGGTGGTCTAAAGCTTGGCAGACGAAACATCTGTTTGCCTGTCCAGGATATATGACACGCCCATTAAAGGGGCCAAAAGAGATGGAGTTAGGGATGGAAACAATATGACCTGCTCCATCTCTCCGCATTCGTACTTTGAATTTTCTTACTCCGTACCATAAGCCGAATTTGTCAACCGGCTTCACAGGAGGTTGCAAGACTTCACAGTACCTTTGTAGATAGAGCTCAATGTCTTGGTCTGGAACTCTCCCTGTCCAAAATTTCACCACAATTGTTGTGACTTCTAGCTGGACTGGAGATTCTACAGACCATTCCTTCCACTTCGGGTGATTTAAGTTGGTATGATGAATTTCCAAGAACCGTCGTAAGGGGGCTTCTTGAAGGAAGCACAGCTCAAACTCTCTTCTATTGGGTAACGAAATGAAAGAATAGATGTCCTGGGGGTTTACCCAAGAAGATTGGAAAAGGAGTTCCTCCGCCACATAATCGCGGGAGGGTGGGTCGTTACTTCCGCCATATTTCAACCTTACCCATAGGTTGCCAAATTTAGAGGCATAGGGCAAAGGCACATAAGGGGGCATGTTCAAGAACACAAGGGCTACAAGCAGAAGGGAAGGGATAAACTCAGGCGACAAAACCTCCCTTTCCTCTTCCACTCATTTTGGCTGTTCAGAAACAAATGTGAAACGGTGCTTGACGGACTCCTGAATTTACATCTGATTTGAGGACGTAAAAGAAAACAGGAGTGCTTGAAACTACGGCCATCTACTGGCCTTTGGCGGAAACGAGGAAAAAAATTATTATTATTTTTTTTTTAATGTGTGTGTGCGTGCGGAGTCTTGTCTGTGCCCCTCAACAATAATATTTAACTATTAATCACAGTTTTGCTAAATAAAAGGATCTGGCTTGCATCAGTCACATGATCACATTTAACCAATGATCGGAAACCACGTTCGCGCCGCCAGCGTTCCTCACCGCAGCCTAATCCACGGACTTCTCAAGAGCCGGCTTCAAACAAACAGAGGTGACTGATCTCGAAACGGTTTAATGTATTTAAAAATGGCTACAGCATGCTTGCTAGGTAACGACTACACGTGGCTACTGCAGCATTAGCCATTTAATCCAACGATGATGGATTAAATCTATTACAAACGTTAAAGGACCTGTGTGCTGCAAAATACCCTCACATGGTGCGTAAAGCAGTTTTTGCGCTAAGAGTTCTGCTAGCTCTTTACAAACTGATGATGCTAACGTTAATTGCTAACGTTAACCGGAGCGCCAAGACTGAAAATAATTTGAATTGCGTTAGTTATGTGTTTATGTCACTGAGTTCTGCAAAAATCTCTTTCCTCTTTAGCTTGAAAATGAGTGATTCAGAGGATCCTGAGCTGGAGGAAGAGCTTCAGGCTGCTTACGAACTCCTTCAAGATATGCAGGTAACATTTTTAGTGGAAACAGTTGTTAAAGAGGGAACACGCTTGTCTAATATTTTGTACGGAGTAAACGTTATGTTATTTGAATTTTTTTTAAAGTTTATGTCAAATTAAGTTGGTTAACTTAAGATGTTTGATAATCTTTGCTTTAATCATAGACTGTATTTTAGGTGTTCCCTTTTTTCCTTGTTAATTGCGTAGAATGATGCACAGAGTGAACTTTAGCCAAGACCAGTGCGCTGGAAAAAACGTGACAGACAGGGAGATTTTATTCCTCAAAGACCATCAACCAGTCGATGTACTAGTTGCATGCCATGTGGTCAGTGTTCACACAACCATTGATTTTATCTCACAACTTGCTTTCACCAAAGAATTTCAGTAAGTAAATATTCTTCAATTCCCCCCCCCCCCCTGCTCTCTGGACTTCTCCTCCCCTTTTGCGAGTGACGACGCTTCATCTCTTTGCTCCTTAAATGCTTTGCTTCTTTTATTGATTTTTATGCTGATTTTTTCCCTTTTTTCCGTATGAGCTTACCTGCGATAGCTTCTGGACACTTATGGATCATTAGGACTAAAGTGTTCTTAACAGAAACAGCAACATTTTTATAGTTACCTTATCCTCAGCGCTCCGTGTGTCTGTGGCCTAGACACAGCTGAAGCCTGATTACAGCATCTGGGCACCGCAATAGCCTGGAAAGGTGCTAACCGCTAGGCTAACTAGCAACAAGATGCCTTCCCTCTCCACAGATGACTACCACAGCCTCCTGCAGAAGATTGCAGTACTGGAGACAAAAATTCATCGCTTAGAAGTAAACGTGGAGGTAAATGGACTATGTGGAAATGAAACAACCTTGCCTTTGATTCAAAACAATGGCGATGAGCAAGCTAGTACACTGCTAAGGAGCACAGATAACATGACCAAGAAAGTAGACTCTGTGCATTATTATAAATCCTCAAGTGATAATCCCCCCTTGGACTGTCTTGGTGTAAAACCAAGACATAAATCATGTCTCCTGGAAGGGGGAGGACGTATCACGGGCAGAGCACAGCGAGCTGAAATCTCTGAAACCGACTGGCCTTCACTTCCTACGAGACAGAGAAGCTCTTCTACCCCTGTATACGAGAGGAAACAGGACTGGACAACCGCGAATAGGAAGGTTAACAACAAACCTCCAAAACAACTGAATGTGAAACTGCAGAACAGATTTGCTCCACTATCAAAGGACCCTGGATCTATATCGGACAACCATCCATCTAAAAGCAGCGAAGTAAGGTCTGAAAATGAAAGTGAAAGGCCACAGGGAAAGCTAAAGGCTAGGCCTGAAACTCTGATTGTGGGTGACTCTGCCGTAAAGGATGTTAAATGTAATGGACACTATTGCTCCCATTAAGGTGAAGGTTATCTCTGGAAGGAAAAAGTCTCCATGGAGAAACTCCACACTGGTGAAAAATGAAAAAAGAGAGTGTAGGAAAGCTGAGCGCAGATGGAGAAAAACAAACCTCCAGGTTCATTATGACATCTATAAAGAGAAACTTCACAATTATAATTTACAACTGAGGAGTGCAAGGAGGTCCTACTTCTCTGACATCATCACTAAAAACAGCCATAATGCTCGGGTCTTATTTTCTACAGTTGACAGGCTAACAAACCCTCCTGTGTCAGTGGCAGCTGAACTTCATTCGACCATGGCCTGCAATGACTTTGCCAAATTCTTCACAGAAAAAATCCAAAAAATTAGACAAGCAATTGGTACATCAACAGCAGATCCAGGATATGTACTGTGTCCACCAAAAAACTGTTTAAACACCATGAAACAGTTTCACCCGATTAACAGCAAAGACCTGGAGGACATCTTAGGTCAACTGAACTCCTCCTCCTGCTGTTTAGATGTCCTGCCAACAAGTTTTTTCAAAAAGGTCTCAAAGACTTTAGAGTCAGACCTGTTACAGATCGTCAACTTTTCTTTATTATCAGGTGTGTTTCCAGAATCACTAAAAACTGCTGTAATAAAACCTATACTAAAAAAGGACAATCTTGACAAGACACAAATGAACAACTACAGGCCGATCTCAAATCTCCCATTTTTAAGTAAGATCATTGAAAAAGCAGTTTCTCAACAGCTCAGTTACTTCTTAAAACAGAATAACTGCTACAATGCCTTCCAGTCAGGTTTTAGACAGAACCACAGCACTGAAACCGCTCTGACCAAAGTGTTTAATGACATATGTCTGAATACAGACAGTGGAAAAATGTCAGTCTTAGTTTTACTGGATCTCAGTGCAGCATTTGACACAGTTGACCACAACATATTACTCAAACGACTGGAGAACTGGACAGGTCTTTCAGGAACTGTACTAAACTGGTTCAAGACATACTTAGAAAACAGGAAATACTTTGTATCAATAGGTAACTTCACATCTGAGCAGACAAGTATCACATGTGGAGTTCCCCAAGGTTCCATCTTGGGACCCCTTCTGTTTAACATTTACATGCTCCCACTGGCACAGATTATAAAGAACAACAAAATAAACTATCATAGCTATGCAGATGACACACAAATATATATCGCAATGTCACCAGGAGACCAAGGCCCTGTACAGGCTCTTGGTAAATGCATTGAGGAAATTAATGACTGGTTGTGCCACAATTTTCTCCAGCTAAACAAAAACAAAACTGAGGTAATAGTCTTTGGCGCCAAAGAAAAACGATTACAGGTCACCAGAGAACTTCAATCTATACATCTAAAAACCACAAACCAGGCGAGAAATTTGGGTGTAGTGATGGATGCAGACCTAAACTTAGAAAAACACATTAAGACAATAACAAAGTCAGCTTACTATCACCTCAAGAATATTTCAAGGATAAAAGATCTGATGTCTCAACAGGACCTGGAAAAACTAGTCCATGCATTCATCTTTAGTAGGCTTGATTACTGTAACAGCATCTTTACAGGTCTACCTAAAAAAATCAGTCAGACAACTACAGCTCATTCAGAACTCTGCCGCTCGAGTCCTCACTAAGACCAAAAAAGTGGACCACATCGGTCCAGCTCTGAGGTCTTTACACTGGCTGCCTGTCCGTCAGAGGATAGACTTTAAAGTTCTGATGCTGGTCTATAAAGCTCTGAATAGTTTAGGACCAAAATACATCAGTGACCTCCTGACCCAGTATGAACCTTCCAGATCCCTCAGGTCATCTGGATCCGGTCTTTTATCAGTTCCCAGAGTCAGAACCAGACACGGAGAAGCTGCATTCAGCTTTTATGCTCCTCATATCTGGAACAAACTCCCAGAAAGCCTCAGATCAGCTGAAGCACTCAGTTTATTTAAATCCAGGTTGAAGACTCACCTATTCTCAGCTGCATTTGAATAAAGCACCAAATCCACACTTTTAAGCTTAAATTTCAAAACTTACATTAACTACTGATTTTATCTACTGTTCTGATTTTATCTTAAATTTCAAAACTTACTGATTTTATATACTGTTTTGTTTGTTTGTTTGTTTGTTAAGTGGGTTTAGAGCTCTGGGTAGCTCCCCAGCTGGGTCTAGACTGGGTCTAGAGAGTATTTTAAATTCAGGGAATTTAAAATAGAAAGTAGCTCGTCCACAGAAGGACTGGTAGCTCCCCTTACGATAAGGGTTTAGAGCTCTGGGTAGCTCCCCAGCTGGGTCTAGACTGGGTCTAGAGAGTATTTTAAATTCAGGGAATTTAAAATAGAAAGTAGCTCATCCACAGAAGGACTGGTAGCTCCCCTTACGATAAGGGTTCAGATCGCGCGAACAGGTGTGAATGTGAATGTGTGTGTTTAGTTAGTTTGTTTGTTTGCTTGTTTTAATCAATCTTAAATCATGCTTTTTATTTCTTTTTGTTTCTAATGTCTCTGTAAAGCACTTTGAATCACCTTGTTGTTGAATTGTGCTATACAAATAAATTTGCCTTGCCTTGCCTTGGACACGGGGGGGGGGGGCAGTGTCCAGAGAGCAGCATCAATGTCCACGTGAAGAACCTAGTTATGTTGCCAGTGTCAACCCAACAAAAGGTACTTTACCTTCTTGTATATATTGTGATTTCTGTTTACTTTTATATTTGTTGTTATAGTTGAGTTATGCAGGGCTTTTGTGCAGTCCTAAGAAACATACTGCCTAGAGTGTTTTTCACTTTGTTGAATAGTTTCTTCCTTTCTTTATTTTTTTTCTGTTAGTGTGTGGAACTGAGGTGCTTCGTCAGGAGCTCCTTCAGTTGTTGGAGGCTGGAGAAGAGGACGCAGCCATGACTTGTGAGACGTCGTCTGAGTCAGCTGCTACTCACTGGGCGATCAGAAATATGGTGTCCTCGCAAAAGTGGAAAGAGGCCAGGCCTTGTCTTATAGACAATATGTTAGCTACTCTGGATCCACAGTCACACCGTGTGTGTCAGTGGATCCAGTCTTCATCTTGGACTGCAGCAAAGGAGTCGTCCAAAAAGTCCACTGGGAAGTTGGATGAGGAGGGCATGGAAATAGCTGTTTGTCGCCACGGAGTTCTCTTAGCTGCATTGAACATGTTTCGAGGGGAGATCTTTGCTTACCCCCTTTTTCTCCAGAGGAAGTTGGCAGCTAACGTCCCAGGACATATTACGTTCCTTTGCTCTGATGTGGCCTGTAAATATTTCCCCTATTTAACCAAGGTGGCTCAGCAGTGCCCTGAGCTGAGGAACCTCTTGTCAATGCGTCCTTTTCTCTCCGTCATGCATGCAAAGGCTCACACTTGGAAATGCGAGGTATACTGCAGCTTGTAGTTTTGGATTAGTTTGAGACATTTTGTTATAAGGTTGAATGAATTCAGCAGTCATGTATTGTGACCTCCTTTCTATAGATCAAATGGGGAGGTGCGTTTCAGGATGGGGCCGGTTCAACAGTTGGAGAAGAGGTGGAACAAGTAAACGGTTTCCTGTCTCGGGCGGCCATCACAACGAAGTACATGTCTAAAGCAGGTATGTGTCCGTGTCTGAGATTCCACTCAGTCTCCTGCTCATTAATTCTAATTTGTATACTAACTGAAATGCAGGGCGAACAAACATGCTGACCCTCCTGGCTTTGGGCTGGAACAAAAGGAAAGTGGAACAACTGGGCCGCACTTTGAGCCAGAGATATCTAAAGGTCATTTTTTTCAACACCCATTTTAATGTGTGTGGTAATGGGGGGGAAAACACCAGTACTCTTTTAATGTCAATATGAATGACATTTATGAATGCATTCTTAGATCATAAGGATCCTTAGAGAACAAGTGGAGAGCCTGAATGCGAGCAGAAATGAGCTGGGTGTGGATGACGATACACTGCAGCAATGGGTGGCTGATGTGCAGAAATGGGCTGAAGGTGAGTCTCAATATAATGCACTCATGTATAACAATAGGACCCACCATGGCCTCATTAAAGAACTTAAGGTAGAATTAAGATCTTTCTGACAGTGTCAACAAACAATGAAAAATAAGCCTTGTAAAAGCAGAATTTATGGCAGAGTTGTTGTGTTTCATCAAATTGGATAGAACCTGGGTTGAAATGATGTCGTACTAGTTGGTTTTATAAACCTGAACACCAACATACTTGTTATCTCATGATTATCATGATAATGCAGCACATGAAGGCTCCAGATGTCTTATAATGAATGTCATCAAGTCAGTGATTACAGAGTCCACTGTAGTTTGGTGACTGTTACTCATCCTGTGTTCTGATTAATATTCCTGTCACTTAGAAAGTGATCAAACTGATGGCAGCCTTGGAGCGTTGCAGGCACGAATAGATGAGCTTGTCGTCATCATCAGAGTGCGAACACAAAGTCTTTACAGACAAAATGGTACGTCCCAGTTTCTTTGAAATGGACCGTTTGATGCTGAGTTTGTACAGCTTGTACAGCTACTGTGTAAACAGAATAAAATCAGATCCAGGTTTGTTTGAGCTGGATGTGATTTGTTCTAGCAAACAAATTGATGAGTGTAGATTAAAATGTAACTATATACATTATGTGAAGGTGTGAATTTTTTATGATTATTTACAGATAGCAACAAGAGGCGACACAGAATTCGCAAGGTCATCTTAGTTGAGAAGAAACGCTTGGCGGCTGCTGTTGACGACTACAACAAGCTCGCTGAACCAACAAAGCAAATCGTATCCAGTGATGCCCTCATGCAGACCGACGTTTGGCCCTGGCAGAGCACAAGTAAGCTCTTGATTTCTAAATATCCTTTTTAAACAAACTCCCAGTATCTGAGCAGTAGTTGAATGTTTTGTTCTTGAATCATAATATGCTACTATGTTTTCCCATCTGATGTTGTTAAACTGTAGCTGCTGCTGACCTCCGGACAAAGAGAAAGGTCTTTGAGAAGGTGATGGCTGTGAGGCGCCTGAGAGAGGAGGAGATGATCCTTTGCAGGGAGATGCGGCATCGCTGGACAGTGTTGCGAATGCGATCTGTGGTGTTGGGGACAATCTCCTCAGACTGTAAGCACTTTATTTATTTATTAATTTTTTGATGAATCGATTGAAAATAAGAGCAGATGCTAAAGTCTTACTGGATCTTTTACCTATATCTAGATTGCTAGCTGACACTGCCTTCTCCCTTTTAAAAAAATGTTTAATTACAGCATCCTAATTCCTTGTGTTTATGAGGTGAGGTTTTTTGTTGTTTTTCTTTTTTACTTTTCTCATATTTATTTGTTTTGTTCTTTTTACAGCCTCCTTTGTTGGCATGTCGGAGGATGCACAGAAGGGACTCTGTAG
This sequence comes from Astatotilapia calliptera, assembly GCF_964374335.1. NCBI lineage: Eukaryota > Metazoa > Chordata > Actinopteri > Cichliformes > Cichlidae > Astatotilapia > Astatotilapia calliptera. Next base: position 40,518,362 of record NC_137427.1, on the reverse strand, counting down.
CCTGGTTTTAAAAAAACAAAGTGAACTGAAAGCTGAAATGCTCAAAGTAAAGGACGTGTACAAGAGAATCCTCAGCCACCAACCACTCCTGGAAATGGACTCGGAGGAGGAGGACATTCCAGACGATGCCACTGAGAGTGATTTGAGCACTTCTGATGAAGACTGATTGTGTCATCATTGATGTTATGTTTGGTAAAATAAAAAGTTAATCACATCTCTGTTTAATGTGATTTTTCAACAGACATTTTACATTTTGAGAAGAAAAATGGAATTTCCTTGGTGCAGTTGTTTACCCTGAATCATTATTTCCCATCTAATTTAATGATACTTTATTGTTGTTGTTGCCTCACTCAGGGTGCACAAATTATCCCATATCTGGCGTCCCTTTACGACACATGTCTGTTCCTTCACAATAATTTTATCGAATACATCTTCCAACCTATTTATTATAATTTTAGCTAATTTTATAATCAACATTCATTATTGTTTTTTGGCTATAATTATTTATATTACTTGTATCACTTTTTTTCTTTCTTTTTTTTTTTTTTTTTTTTTTTTTTTTTAGTGAACACGTAATGCCACAATAGAGTCACATAATTCTCCTTTTCCCAGTTCCTCGATTGGGGGGGCATTAATCAGTTCTTCCATAGCAGGGTGACCCTTCATGGCCTAGTATAGTTTTCCCAGTTGGTTTTAACTCCGAAAATTCTTCGCTTTCACTCGCGCTTTCATAGCTTTCTGACGCGACGTCCTCATCACTTTCGTCGTCCTTTTCTTCTTTGTTGCCATTATTCTCACTGTCAACCTCTGATGTTGTTGAGTTTGAGTCATATTTATCACGTGTATCTGATTTTTCTTCTTCACAACCTCCACTACCTTCTTGTTGGATCCAGATGCTCCTCCTCAGATATAACCTGTTCAGCAGTACAATCAAAGTAGGAGGCACTTGAGACTCAGGGTGTGAAAGGTTTCCTGACTGTTCTGGAGACAATTGTTCTTCTGCTAGGGCTTGAGTTGCAATCAGCCAGCCCATATCCGAGTGTTCTAGAGTTCCTATTGTCTGCTGTAAATCAGTCGTCCCAAGAGCAGAAGAAGGTTGCTCTGGATTCTTAGCTATATTGGTCGATCTTGGACATTTAAAAAAAAAAAATTTGTCCTTTTTGGCCACACAGAGAGCATTCACTTTCATTTTTGCATGCTTTGGCTTTGTGTCCCATGTTTACGCATTTCCACCACTTAATCATGGGACATTCTTTTACTTGGTGATCCAAACCCTGCCAAATGAAGCATCTAGCCGCTTGCCCGTACAATGGTCGATAACTCAACCATTGTACGGGCCCAGGGAGATGGAGTTTGGGATTTGGATGAGCTGTCCATCCTCATCCCTCTGCAGACAAACTTTAAACTTCAGTACCCCATACCACAGGCTGAATTTATCCACCAGTTTAATAGGTGGATGTAACACATCACAATATCTTTTCAGATATAATTCAATGTGTTGATCAGGTATTCTTCCTGTTCAAAAAATTTACCATGAGTGTTGTCACTTCAATTTGAAGAGATAGTTCTACAGTCCACTCTTTCCATTTTTGGTGGCCAGAGTGTGAAAGGAAAATCTCCATGAAATGTCGAAGCGGGGCTTCCTGGAAGAAGCACAGTTCGAAGTCTCTTCTGTTTGACAGGGAGATGAAAGAGTAAATGTCGCGAGTTTTCACACGAGGAATGAAATAGCAACTCCTCCGCAACATACTCCCTTGTAGGAGGTTCTCCTTCTTCAAGATATTTCAGTCTTACCCATAAATTGCCAAACTTAGAGGCATAAGGTGCAGCTGTTCAATGATGATCTCTGACACTGGAGCAATATAAGCAGAGGGGCAAGGATTAACTCAAGAGTTGCCTCCCTTGCTTCTTCCACTCTTCTTTGCTGTTTTTGTTAACTGCTTATTCAGTTTTGGGTCATTAGGCTGGATTCTGCCCCAGATGTCATAAGGAGAGAGGCTTAGTGCACCTGGACAGGTCGTCTCACTTTCACACTACTAACAGACAGAAAACCATGCCAGATGACAGGTTGTTTACCTGGCCGGATGGAGCCAGAAACCGATTATCCTCATCTGGTCAGGATATCAAGCGGTGCAAACAGCTGATGCAATCAGCACAAACATCACCAGCAAGAAAAGCTGATTTCTGAAGCACAATCTCATCAGCAGTATGTATAGAGTGAAAGTGGAGAGTATATAATTGGTTTCTTAACATAAGCTCTTTTAGTTGAATGTTTGTGCATTATGATTACAATCAGCTCCTAATCTTTTAATGTTAAGGCCAAAATTCTAAGGCACACATGTACAATATTCATGCTCTCTAATCAGCCCCTTGATATGCCACACCTGTGAGGTTGGATGGATTATCTTGATAAAGGAAAAGTGCTCACTAACACAGATTAAGACAGATTTGAGAACAATATTTCAGAGTCATGGGTCCTTTGTGTATGTAGAAAATTTTTCAGATGTTTGAGTTCAGCTCATGAAAAATGGGATCAAAAACAAAAGTGTTGTGTTTATATTTTTGTTCAGTGTAGAATTTATAATGTCTGAAGATTATTAGGAATCACGAGGATGTTTAATCAGAGAGAAGTGTGCGGCTCTTAAAAGAGCCTTTGTTTGTTTTCAGCTTGAAGCAGAGTCACCAGCTCTTACTTTGCCTTCACAGGCTTCTTGGGCAGCAGCACCCTAACCCTCTGACCTGGATGTTGGGCAGCACACCACCCTGGGCGATGGTGACTCCGCCAAGGAACTTGTTGAGCTCTTTGGCGGAGTCACCATCCGCCAAGCTCACTTGGCACGGAATGAGCGAGTCTTGGTCTTAGCCGGTTTTGCTTTTTTTCTTCTTCTTCTGTTTTTTTTTTGTTGTTGTTGTTTTTTTTTAAACAACTTAATAAAGAATACAAAATACAATTACATACAAGACATTTTGCTCGTCAAAGGAAGGGACACAGTTAAAAGTTAGAGAAAGATACAGAAACAGAAACTCACAAGCCACTTATTAAACTTACGATTTTTACACATCCCAACGTAAAACTCTGCCAAGGTTAAGGTCTAAAGTTCTTCTTATTCTCAAATCTGTAATAATGTTTACTCACAACATCACTACTTATGATTTTCTGTTCAATTACAGCTTTGGCTCTTGTTTTCCAAATGTGAGTATTTATTACACACATTATTAACCAAAATAATCTCCTTTTTGTCTTCACCCATTTTTTTCTTTAAATAGACCATATTTAATTGCTTTAACATTAATATTAACATCATATCCAATTTCCATCGTCCTCAGTCTTATCTCAACTGTCCTATAACAGTCCAACAAGAGGTGTTCAAGCGTCTTATCTTCATCACAGTTTTTCGTAGGGTATTTTTTGGTAGTAACAAAACAACTCCATTGGACTACGCGCTTTAAGGAAGGTGCCTGAGTGAAATGAACCACACTACATCCCTCATGCCTGCAGATATCATTTTATCTTGAGTATTTTTCACGATCAATAAATTTTCTCCTATATCTGCATACTTGTATTGGATTCTACCTTCATTTTTCTTTTCGTTAATTGTATTATAAATATTTCACGTGTTAGTCTGTAAAACATCTAAGTTGTAATGTTCCCACATAGTAAACATACCTTGTGTGCCACAGACTACAAGCCCATCATCATCAATGGAGCTCCAGTGGAGAGGGTGCAGTCCTTCAAGTATCTTGGTGTCCACATCTCCTCAGACCTGACATGGGCTGCCCACATTCAGGTCCAGACCAAAAAGGCTAGGCAGCACCTGTATCACCTACGACAACTGAGGAAGTTCAGGGTCTCTCCAAAGATCCTCAGGATTTTCTATACAGGCGCTGTGGAGAGCATCCTCACACAGAACATGACATCGTGGTTTGGGAACAGCTGTGTGAAGGACCAAAAAGCTCTCCAGAGAGTGATCCGTACAGCAGAACGCTGCTGCAGGATTGCTCTCCCCCCGCTTCAGGACACCTACACCAGGAGATGCCGGACTAGAGCAGCGCAGATACTGAAGGACCCGTCCCATCCTGGCAACAAACTGTTCCAACTTCTGCAATCTGGTAGACGGTTCCGCATCTTCCGGGCAAGGACAGAGAGACTCAAGAGGAGCTTCTATCCCCAAGCCATCCGTGCCCTAAACACACACACCCGCCCTCTCACATCATCTATAATTGACTGAGACAGGACTCTCTTCCAGACACTAAACCAAGGCACAATGTACATTTCAATTCCTTTAATTTTAAATATGTTTATATTGTCTATCCTGTAAAATAGTCAGATGTCTATTCATATTAATGTACAGAATTCCCCTGCTTGCTGCTACTACTGCACATTCACCCAGTGTATATACTATATGTATGTATATATATATATATAATGTTCTTCCTCTACACACACCCCCCCCCCCCCCCCCCAATTTTTGCACATGTCGAGGAGCGTGTCAGGCTACATTTCACTGTGTGTTATACTTGTATAACTATGCATGTGACAAATAAAGAACCTTGAACCTTGAACCTTGAGACTGCTCCCAAACACGAGGGGACAAGTAATACCTCTAAAACACTTAAGTTGGCTTTATTAAACGTTAGATCTTTAGCTGGGAAAACATTTTTAATTAATGATTTAATCACTGAGCACAGCCTTGATTTTATGTTTTTAACTGAAACTTGGTTGGACCAAGGTAACAGTGGAGCTGTTCTCATCGAGACGACCCCTCCTAACTACAGTTTTATCAGTGAGGCCAGGGTGAGCAGGAGAGGAGGAGGGGTTGCTGTCCTATTTAATGAATCATTCCCATATAAGCAGCTATCTCCTGGAAGTTTTCAGTCTTTTGAATATGTGGCTTTACAGCTGAAGGCCCCATCCAAAGTTGTGTTTCTTAATGCACAGACTTTTTTAATGACCTCAGTGAACTGCTGTCTATGATCTGTGTTGATTTTGACTGTGTAATTATTGTTGGGGATTTTAACATTCATGTGGACAACCCTCAGGACAAAGGGACTAAAGACCTGAGTAACACTCTGGGCAACTTTGGGCTGACTCAGCATGTAACAGAGGCCACACATAATAGAGGACACACTCTTGACCTACTGATCTCCAAGGGCCCGAGCATTTCAAAGGTTACTGTGTCTGATGTGGGCCTGTCTGATCATTACTGTGTTTTCTTTGAAAGTAAAATCTCAGCCCACATAAATATATCAACAACAGTGATCACAAAACGGTGTATAACTGAACACAGTAGTGCGATTTTTAACCAGGTCTTCCCATTAACACCTGACCTGTCCAGAGGGTCAGTCAATGAGCTCGTCAATAGCTTTAATGCTAACATGTTAAATGTAATGGACACTATTGCTCCCATTAAGGTGAAGGTTATCTCTGGAAGGAAAAAGTCTCCATGGAGAAACTCCACACTAGTGAAAAATGAAAAAAGAGAGTGTAGGAAAGCTGAGCGCAGATGGAGAAAAACAAACCTCCTCATTATGACATCTATAAAGAGAAACTTCACAATTATAATTTACAACTGAGGAGTGCAAGAAGGTCCTACTTCTCTGACATCATCACTAAAAACAGCCATAATGCTCGGGTCTTATTTTCTACAGTTGACAGGCTAACAAACCCTCCTGTGTCAGTGGCAGCTGAACTTCATTCGAACATTGCCTGCAATGACTTTGCCAAATTCTTCACAGAAAAAATCCAAAAAATTAGACAAGCAATTGGTACATCAACAGCAGATCCAGGATATGTACTGTATCCACCAAAAAACTGTTTAAACACCATGAGGGCATGGAGCTACCTGCCAGAGAGCAGCAGGTAAGCGCATGGTCCCTCCTGCTGGCCCTCAATGTCTACGTCTATTTAACATTGAGAGGTGGGCAACGACGCCAGGGGTGAGGTGTACACCCTGATGGTACTTTGGACTCCGTGTATCGTGCCCACCCCCAAGATCCTATATGTATGTGTAATGAGAGTGTGAGTAATGTGAATGTCTAAGTTGTGGGATAAAATTGAGGCAGGGGCAGCCAGAAGGGGACAGGGGGGGGGTGGCCTCCTCTGCACCCTGGTGACATACCCCTACTCCAAGGTCCTGCATGTGTGGGTGGTTGTGATGGAGCGGGAAGAGGGAGGCAGCTGGAGATGGGGAGGGAAGGAAGGGAGGGGCAAGTGACCCCTCCCTGGGGCCAGCTCCCCCGCTGACCCCAGTAGGCACCCCCATACTCCGCGACCCTCCAGGGAAAGGGGGCCCAGGCCCATCCAGACCGGGGCCCAGCGCAGCAGCGCCTCCCGGCCCCAAAGAGCCCAGGACAGTCCACCCAACCCCACCACAGAGAAAACTGCACCCACCCCACCATCCACTCGTCTTCCAGACTACATAAGACAATAAACACCCAGGCTGAGATCTTCCTCCACCTCTCCTGTATCTCCCCCTCCTGTAGAGAGAGCCCCTGAGGAGAGGAAAGCTCCTGCAAGATGTGACAATCTTCCCCACCAGTTGAAGAGCCCCCCAGGTGGCTCGATGCACCGGCGGCACCCTGCTCCAGGGCTGGGCCCCCATGCACCCACCCGCCCACAACCCCGGCAACACACCAACCAGGACCCAAGCCCCCGAGGCCTGGCCCGGGCCCCAGCCCAGAGACGGAGCGCCCCCAGAACCTCACGCCCATCCCGGACCCACCCAGGGGCAGCCAGGCTACCAGGTCAGTAACCCACGTCCGTCAGCACAGACCCTCCCCTAGTCCCGCTGCACGCAGCCGCGAGGAAACAGTCACCGGAGAGCCAACAGAGCCCCTAACCGGACATGACCGCTACCCCGGGTTGAGCCCCCCAAGGAAAATGCCTCCGGGGAACCCCCCGACGCCCTAAGCCTGTCCCTACCCCCACACCAATCACAACATTGAAGGCGGGACCAAACTATGACCCCCCACCCCCACTAGGTGATGGAGCTGATCAAAGGAGCCCAGAGCAATTGATCTGATGTGGTGGCAGAGGCTGTATCAAGACTAATGTAATCTAATAGATAATTTCTATATTGGTTAGAATTAAGATTATTTTTATTTTTCCAGTTCATGAGGACTGTTTTCTTGGCTATGCATAGGGCAGTGAAAACCATATGGGCGATATTCTTTTCTGAAGTGACATTATCTAAGCTGCCCAACAAACACACTAAGGGGGAACTTGATATGTTACATTTCAGATACTTCGATAAGTCTTCACATATCTCGCGCCAAAACTTCTGAACTGGTGGACAGAACCAAAGAGCGTGGATATAATTGTCCAGTGAATTGGTTTGGCAGTGTGAGCAGTTGTTGGTAGACGTAAAGCCCATCTTGAACATCCGATGACCTGTATAGTGCACTCTATGTAATATTTTGTATTGAATTAATTGAAGACTGGGATTTCTAATTAGATGAAAGGTTTTTAAGCAAATCTGAGACCAGAAGTTTAGGTCTAAGTTAGCTGATAAATCCGCTTCCCATTTTGCAATAGGAAGTGATATTGATTCATCTGTTTTAGAAAGCATTCTGTATATTTTGGATAGTAATTTGGGGGTTTTAAGAGTAAGAAATTGAACCACACTTGGTGGTGTTTGTAGTTCAACTTGACCCAGTTTAAATTTCTTTTTTACTATGGATTTAATTTGTTGATATTCTAAAAATCTTTTCTTGTTGATCCCATATTGTGTAACTAGTCTGTCAAATGAAATAAATTCTGTTCCTTCTAGTATATGTTCTAAATATTTGATTCCTTTACCACTCCAATCTGAAAAGTTTATCATATTATTGTTTTGTAATATGTCAGGGTTGTTCCAGATAGGTGTACGTTTGCATGGGATTAATGAAGACGCTGTCAATTTTAGAAACTCCCACCATGCTGTCAGAGAAGCGCTGATGTTGATGCTTTTAAAGCATTCATGTCGTTGGATGTTTGAGCTGATAAATGGTAGGTCTGAGATCTCTAGATTATTGCAAAGTGCTTGTTCTACATCTAGCCAAGGTTCATCTAAGAGGGTATGTTTTAGCCATCCTGAGATAAACTGAAGCCTGTTGGCTAAGAAGTAGTGCTGAAAGTTAGGCAGTTCTAGTCCTCATTTATCCTTGGTCTTTTGTAGCGTTTTTAAGCTTATACGTGGGGGTTTATTTTTCCAAAGGAATTTGGACATACATGAATCTAGAGATCTGAACCAATCTTGTGGCGGTTTAGTTGGGATCATTGAGAATAAATAATTTATTTTTGGTAAGACCATCATTTTTATAGCGGCAACCCTTCCCATGAGTGATATGGGTAGACATTTCCATCTAGCCAGATCATCTTCTACCTTCTTTAAAAGCGGGATATGGTTTAATTTAGTTAGATCTGCAAGCTTGGGAGAAACATTAATACCTAAATATTTTATATTTCCCGATTGCAGTGGTGTAGAAGAGGAATTATGGAGGGAGCAATTAATCGGTAGAACTGTAGATTTTGACCAGTTAATTGAGTAATCTGATATTCTTGCAAAAGAGTTTATCAATTCAATCACCCCAGAGATATTGGTTTGTGAATTTTGGAGAAAGAGTAACACATCATCCGCATAAAGGCTGATTTTATGTTCCACGTTCATGCATTTTATGCCCTTAATTACTGAATTCTGTCTAATTGCTGCTGCTAGTGGTTCAATAAAAATTGCAAACAGTGAAGGGGAGAGTGGGCATCCCTGCCTGGTGCCCCTCAAGAGACAGAAGCTGGAGGATGTTTGGTCATTTGTTCTAACACAAGCTGTTGGGGAATTATATAATATTTTTAACCAGTTTATGAAAGAGGATCCAAAACCAAATTTGTGTAAAGTTGCAAATAGAAATTTCCAGTTAACTCTGTCGAATGCTTTTTCTGCGTCTAAAGAGAATATTGTAGTTTCTAGGTTTTTACTGTATGAGTAGTCTATCAAATTAAGTAATCTACGTGTATTTGTTGATGAGTGCCTACCTTTTATGAAACCAGTTTGGTCAGGATGAATTAAGAGGGGGGTTATTTTCTCCAGTCTCTTTGAGAGAGCTTTGCAGATTATTTTAAGGTCTACATTTATAAGGGATATTGGACGATAGCTTGAGGGATATACAGGGTCTTTGCCTGGTTTTAGCAGGAGATTAATGTTTGCAGAATTCATATTTGATGGAAGTCTGCCCTTTTCTTTAATTTCCAACAACGTTCTGTAGAAAACTGGTGCTAGAATCGACCAGAATTCTTTGTAGAATTCTGCAGGAAAGCCGTCTGGACCTGGAGCCTTATTATTGGGCATACTTATCAGAGCTTCCTGGAGTTCACCTGGTGTCAATGGTGAATCCAGTGCCATTGCTTGAGTGTCCAATAATTTTGGAAGAGTTATGTTGTCCAAAAACTGATCAATTTCTTTTTTAGATGGGTTTATTTGTGGTGAATACAACGTTTTATAGAAATCCCTGAAAATGTTGTTTATTTGTATCGGATCATATATTGTATTCCCAGATAAATCTTGAACAGCACATATAGTTGTTTTTTCTTTATTTATTTTTAGCTGGTTTGCTAGAAATTGACCGGATTTATTACCATGTTCATAATTTTGTAGGCGTAGTCTTTGTACTAAGAATTTTGTTTTTTTTAATCAATTATCTCATTTAATTCTAGTTTTGTTTTGCGTATTTTGTTCAATGTTTCCTGATCTTGGTGGGACGCGTAGGCTTCTTCTAGTGATTTGATGTTTTTTTTCTAATTCCTGAATATTTTTGTTTTCTTTTTTCTTTTTATGTGATGAGAAAGAAATTATTTTACCTCTCATCACAGCTTTCCCTGCTTCCCATAGAACAGAAGCTGATGTTTCGGGAGTGTCATTATAGTCTAAATATGAAGTCCACTCTTTTTTAAAATATTTAATAAAGTCTTCATCTTTAAGTAGTGATATATTAAATCTCCAGTTTTTTCTTGGCGTAGTATTATTCTTGTGCATTAGTGTTAAAGATACAGGACCATGATCGCTGACAGCTATAGGATGAATCTCAGTGTCTGAAATGTCGTTCAGCAGTGAGCTGCTGACCAAAAAATAATCCAGACGAGAGTAGGAGTGATGGACATGTGAGAAAAAAGTATATTCCTTACTGGTGGGGTGAAGGGAGCGCCGTGCATCGCAAAGACCAAAGTCGCTCATATACTGTTTGATTATATTTATGGACTGCCAATTACGCTGAGTTCCCGCTGTATTGAGCCTATCCATGTCTTCATTTAGTCCAAGGTTGAGGTCGCCTCCAAGAACAAGTGTGCCATCTAAGTGTTCAGAGAGTGCACTGAAAAAACCGTGAAAGAATGAGGGATCATCAACATTTGGACCATATACACTTACAATACATAGCTTTTTATCAAGTATAGATAGTTTAATGATTAAGAATCTGCCCTCTGGATCTATAACTGTATCGAGTACTGTGAAATTAATATTTTTATGTATTAAAATTGCTACTCCCCTTTGTCTAGAATTATAACAAGCTGAGAACACATTAGGAAACTCAGGTGTTTTAAGTTCATTCGAACCTCTAAGAGGTCTGTGGGTCTCTTGTAATAGGACAACATCTGCCTGTAGTTTTTTGAGTCGGTTAAATATTTTTAACCTCTTTACTCTGGAGCCAGCTCCATTTATATTCCATGTAATGAACCTCAGTGTACCCATAGATGTTTGTGTATAACTAGGGATGTATGCTGTGTGCGTCGCTTAGCCAGGTGGAGAGAATACGTCACTTGTTCATAAATAAAGAGAAGGAGAGAGAGAAAAAATGTGTGGCGAGATGCTCCCTGAGTCTGACTTTGTGTATGCATAGTTACTAATATGAGTAGGCTTGGCTTAAGTGTGTGTATCCTAAACGACTGTGTGCGCTGTCTGACTGATGTAAATGTGCTGCCGTTGAGTGCATGGTGCGTATGTGTCGAAATAAAGGATGTTTGTGGATGAGTGTCGAAGCAGGTGATCGAGGCAGTGAAAGGAATAAAGAAAGAAACCAAGGACAGGGGTGAGCAGCATAAAACCAAGAGGGGGGGAAAGAGAGGGAAAAAAAAACGAGAAGAAAAAAAAAACACAAAACAAAACATAAACATTCCAATTAAATCACTGACGGAGAGTGACGGTGTTAATTCTGCTATGAAATCACACTTTAAGATGCGATTTGATGCTGGTAAGTTAAACAGATGTTAATGCAAGTTAGTGTGAGTGGATAGGGAAATGGTGCAGCTGATTCTTATCTGGTGTGAGGTTAATACAGCCACGGAGTGATGTTGGGGTCGCGGTGGAGCTGTCCGTCCACGTACAGCGCGGGAGCCCTTCTGGATGAAGCCGCGTCGGATTGGGAAGAGGACCCTGCGTCGTTCCAAGATCTCTTCGGGGAACTGGTCGTTCACGCTGAAGTCCGTTCCTTTTAATTCCCTGCCGCGGCTTTTCACATGTTGCTTTTGTTTGAAGTGGCCGAATTTGGCCACGATAGGACGTGGTCTCCCGGCCGTAGCCCGAATGGGGCCGAGGCGATGTACCCGATTGAAGACGATGTTCTTCACAGTGTCCTCCGGCAGCTTCAGGTGGGTTTTGATGAAGCTTTTTACCGTGGTCTCCGCGTCCTCTCCAGCGGCTTCTGGAATACCAGAAAATACCAGATTATCACGCATGCTACGAGCTTGTAGATCGATAACTGTTTCTTTTATTTTTTTATTTTCTCTATTGAGCTGGGTAACATTATCTGTGAGACATTTCACCGACTCCCTTAGCGTGGCATTTTCAGCAGCAAGCGTTTCCACCTGCTGCTGGCTGTACTCCAGGGATTCTCGCAAGCATTTAAATTCTCGGTGAAGAATCTCCACCAAGGACAGCCTTGCGTCGAAACTGGACAATCGCTTGTCGATTGACTCCAATATGTCGGCAATATCTTTGCCGGCTGGCGATGTTGAGCCGGGGGAATCTGCCGGGCGTTGTCTTTTCGACGACGGCGTCTCAGGTTTGGCCGGGGGAGCTGCACACTGGGTCTTCTTCATCACGAGATCCTGAAAGCACTGATCAATATAATCTTGGAGAGTCTCTAAACTCTCCTCGTTGTTCTCCAGGGTGTTGGAGATTATTTAGACAAATAGTGTTAGTTATAAGACAATTGATAAGTGTATTTGGTAATGCTGAAGCTTAAATGAATTTGTTCAAATCTAAACTACCATTTGCTTTAATTTTCCGCCAAAATCTCCGGCGTCTGACGTCAGTTACAACATGAGTCGCGTACCTTGTCCGTCACTTCCGTCACTTACCTCCTCACTCCACCTTACCTCTCCAAAGATGAAAACTCTTTGGAAGCTCAGTTACTTCTTAAAACAGAATAACTGCTACGATGCCTTCCAGTCAGGTTTTAGACAGAACCACAGCACTGAAACCACTCTGACCAAAGTGTTTAATGACATATGTCTGAATACAGACAGTGGAAAAATGTCAGTCTTAGTTTTACTGGATCTCAGTGCAGCATTTGATACAGTTGACGACAACATATTACTCAAACGACTGGAGAACTGGGCAGGTCTTTCAGGAACTGTACTAAACTGGTTCAAAACATACTTAGAAAACAGGAAATACTTTGTATCAATAGGTAACTTCACATCTGAGCAGACAAGTATCACATGTGGAGTTCCCCAAGGTTCCATCTTGGGACCCCTTCTGTTTAACATTTACATGCTCCCACTGGCACAGATTATAAAGAACAACAAAATAAACTATCATAGCTATGCAGATGACACACAAATATATATCACAATGTCACCAGGAGACCAAGGCCCTGTACAGGCTCTTGGTAAATGCATTGAGGAAATTAATGACTGGTTGTGCCACAATTTTCTCCAGCTAAACAAAAACAAAACTGAGGTAATAGTCTTTGGCGCCAAAGAAAAACGATTACAGGTCACCAGAGAACTTCAATCTATACATCTAAAAACCACCAACCAAACGAGAAATTTGGGTGTAGTGATGGATGCAGACCTAAACTTAGAAAAACACATTAAGACAATAACAAAGTCAGCTTACTATCACCTCAAGAATATTTCAAGGATAAAAGATCTGATGTCTCAACAGGACCTGGAAAAACTAGTCCATGCATTCATCTTTAGTAGGCTTGATTACTGTAACAGCATCTTTACAGGTCTACCTAAAAAACCAGTCAGACAACTACAGCTCACTCAGAACTCTGCTGCTCGAGTCCTCACTAAGACCAAAAAAGTGGACCACATCAGTCCAGCTCTGAGGTCTTTACACTGGCTGCCTGTCCGTCAGAGGATAGACTTTAAAGTTCTGATGCTGGTCTATAAAGCTCTGAATGGTTTAGGACCAAAATACATCAGTGACCTCCTGACCCAGTATGAACCTTCCAGATCCCTCAGGTCATCTGGATCCGGTCTTTTATCAGTTCCCAGAGTCAGAACCAGACACGGAGAAGCTGCATTCAGCTTTTATGCTCCTTATATCTGGAACAAACTCCCAGAAAGCCTCAGATCAGCTGAAACACTCAGTTTATTTAAATCCAGGTTGAAGACTCACCTATTCTCAGCTGCATTTGAATAAAGCACCAAATCCACACTTTTAAGCTTAGATTTCAAAACTTACATTAACTACTGATTCTATCTACTGTTCTGATTTTATCTGTTTTGATTTTTGAGTCCAGTTTAATAGGCAAGAGTCAGTACTATCAATCCATATACCCAAGATTTTAATCTCCCTGCATAGGGAGATCGCCATTTCAGGTCTTTTGGTGGTCTGATGTCCAAGCCACACCCCTTCAGTTTTATCTTGATTCAGCTTGGCCCCTGATGCCAGTTTGTATTGGTGTAATGTCTCCATCACTATAGAGAGTTCATTTTGATTTCTAATTAACACCGTCACATCATCTGCATACGCCAAGGCTTTAATCTTATGGGTTTTGTCAAGGAGAGATCCTTTAATTTATGGGGCGCCGTTAAATCTTACAAAAACATGTTTTTTCGAGTCATTTTTTTTGCAACATTTAGTAAAATATTTGTAACTTTTTATATTTAAAACACAATTTTAAATGTTAAATCTAAATGTTAAGTCTAAATGTTATGGGAAACTAAATATTTAGCTAATATGCAAATTTATTGTACGGGTCAACAGAAATACCAAAATAAAAGCTTCAAGAAAACCTCCCACGCTAAAGCGTGCCGGCCGTGGTCAGGTTGTGTGTCTGCGCTCCTCTCACGGTCACTTTTGACTGCCATGAGCTGCTTCACCTATTCCCTACCAGCATGTCCAGCGATTTAGCTGAAAACATTGGAAGAGCCGTTTTGTCGGCCTTCCAACGATTCAGCGGTAGTGCACCCTCAGTAGCTGCAGTCTCCACCTCACAAACGCCGCAGCACTTGGTAAGTTTATTGTATAGCATTTTGGACGGGTTGATAGCAGTGTTAGCAAAATTAGCAAAGCTAAATTACTTAGCTAGTCCTCAATTATTTCATGTGGTAGGCAGCAGACAGAGATCGAACATCATACAACTTTATTTATTTATTTGGTAGGTAACAGTCGTTCTTGATGTAAATGTTTCCTTAGGAATCCAGCAATGCACCAAGTAGACCTGCTGTCTCCACTGGGATACCATACCGCTCAGTAGGCCTTCTTACACATATCATTTAGCTGACTGGTTTTTGTTTTTTCTTTGGTGTAATATGTCACCTTAAATTAAATCCTGTCAAAGTAATGATTCTGATTCTACATACATTTCATCTTCTTAGGGGTCCATCACTAGTTTTACGTCATATTTTATTACTGTTTATGCTGTGAAGTGTCTTTTGATTGCCTCTATTTATTTATTTGGTAGGTAGGTAACAGTCGTTCTTGATGTAAATGTTTCCTTAGGAATCCAGTAATGCACCCGGACCAAGTAGACCTGCCGGCTCCACTGGGATACCATACCGCTAGGGTTGCCAACCATCCCTTAAAAAACCGAATCATCCCGTATTTAGAAACAAAAGTACACGTCCCGTATTGAGCTAATAAGGGACGCACTTTGTCCCGTAATACAGTGAGAATCAAAAGTAATCTATAAATGTTAATGGAATTAACGCTTTGTTTGAAAACATAATTCCCAGCCCCTCTCCTGCTTTGTGACCAATGAGCTGACAGCACACTTATGACAATTCGAGTATGACAATTCAGATTACCGCTCATCTCATTGGTCGAGGAAAGGTCGCTTGCAGAGAAAATACCGGAAGACAACAGATGACCACAACAAGAAGCATGGCCAACAGGGAAACAAACGCTGCGGTGCAAGTCTCGGATGACAGTACATCTAAAGCTGGGCAGACACTGTGCGATTTTTTTTTCAGTCACGTTATTCAGCTACTGCTCAAACTGCACGATTGACTCACAGGGGTTAGAAGTTCATAGGTCACGATGCAGGGTCTCATACTATACCGCCCGATGCTCTGATGCGACCTGAGTGCTCACACTGTGCGTCCATAAAATGAAGGTTATAACAGAAATTATGTCGCTCGCTCGCTCTCTCTCTCTGTCTTTCACTCATACAGACACACCACCACCATCAACTTTGCTAAATTGCTAATGAAAAACATTGATCAGGCAGCTGTGATTAAGCAGCAATGTAAATCCAACTATTTTCACAGTTGTTGTGGTCGTGATAATTTTGTGATGCCACATCGAAAAGGCTCAGATGAGCTTTCCAAAGTTCTACAAGTTGTGCCTCCATCGCTTGTGTCCAGATCACACGCTGCACAGCCGTGCTGCTCCGTCTTTTTCACCGACGTTTACGTGGTTGCGCGTGAGCAGTAGTCGTGAGGTGTTAATCGCTTCTCGTTACCCCACGTATACTACAGGGAGTGCAGAATTATTAGGCAAGTTGTATTTTTGAGGGATAATTTTATTATTGAACAACAACCATGTTCTCAATGAACCCAAAAAACTCATTAAAATCAAAGCTGAATGTTTTTGGAAGTAGTTTTTAGTTTGCTTTTAGTTTTAGCTCTTTTAGGGGGATATCTGTGTGTGCAGGTGACTATTACTGTGCATAATTATTTGGCAACTTAACAAAAAACAAACAATTTCAATTTCAATTATTTATTTTTACCAGTGACACCAATATAACATCTCCACATTCACAAATATACATTTCTGACATTCAAAAACAAAACAAAAACAAATCAGCGACCAATATAGCCACCTTTCTTTGCAAGGACACTCAAAAGCCTACCATCCATGGATTCTGTCAGTGTTTTGATCTAGAGCAGGGCGATATGGCCAAAAATATTTATCACGATATATATTTGAAAATTTGCGATAACGATATAACTGACGATATAATTGATGCGAGACAAAATACAACTCCACAACATTACTAGCGCAAAAAGACAACCTTCCATTTATTTTCACTTAAACAAGAAGCTGGTTTTTATGTACATTAAAGCTTTATAAAAATGTAACAGTGCAAATGCAAATTCCTTGCTGAAAGTTTAACCAAAAGGCATTTCCAGTAGAAATGGGCTGACATATCCTTAGCATAACCATGTATAATATCCACTGAAGTTAAAAAGAGGTGCTTTGCAACATTAAACTGCAGTGTGCAGTACGTATTTTTCAGACCATAAGGTGCACGGGATTATAAGGCACATTAAGCGAAACAAAGCAGTCAGATAAATCAAACTTTATTAAACTCATTCTTCTTGCTTCCTCCACTTCTGTACCATTGATTCATTAATGTTGAATTCTCTGGCAGCTGCTCTATTCCCATGTTGTTGCAGTATATTAATGACTAACCTCGTATTGTGGATGGATTATCTCAGTTGTTCTCCTGACTGAAGTTTGGTCCGTTTACAGCATCCTGCCATGCGATTGCATTTGTCTCTAACCATGAGGAACCTTCACGTTAACTTTTATAAATGGAAAAGTGTTAGTGTTCGTCCTCCAGCTTCACTCTTTATGTTATGCTAACATAGCTGTGTCGCTAGCGATCACGTAGCACATCATTATATACCAGCTAGCCCAACTTCAGTAACCCTACAAACGTCACTGCTGTTTAGTTTCCTGTCTTCATTTATGTTGGAAGTGATAGCAGAGCTGTACGTTTGATTTTTTTCAGAAATCTCTCAGTCAGAACATGCAATATCATGTTTAGGTAACTAGCGAAACTAGCGAGCTAACTTCCGCTAGCTTCCTGCTAACTTCTAACTCCGTTAAATGTAATACATTTTGTTTTCATGAATGCCTGGAAGTTAAACTTCATAGTTACACCTGGTAAAGCAGCAATGCTGATCGTTTTATTAAAGATAAAAGAATTTAGACAGTTTTTAACTCTCAGTGATGCTGCAGTGTTCGTTTGACCTGAAGAGGCCTCTTCAGGTCAAACGAACATGCATGAAGAGGATGATGTGGACAAAATACTCATTTGTATGGTGCGCCGTTTGTAAACTGAAACATGCCGAAATTAACAGCAACATTTTTCTATATTTAGCTCTAAATCTTACAAAAACATGTTTTTTCGAGTCATTTTTTACAACATTTGGTAAAATATTTGTAACTTTTCATATTTAAAACAGGATTTTAAATGTTAAATCTAAATGTTATATATAAATCTAAATGTTAAATGATAAATCTAAATGTTATATATAAATCTAAATGTTAAATGTTAAATCTAAATGTTATATATAAATCTAAATGTTAAATGTTAAATCTAAATATTATATATAAATCTAAATGTTAAATGTTAAATCTAAATGTTAAATCTAAATGTTAAATGTTAAATCTAAATGTTATATATAAATCTAAATGTTAAATGTTAAATCTAAATGTTACGGGAAACTAAATATTTAGCTAATATGCAAATTTATTGTACGGGTCAACGGAAATACCAAAATAAAAGCTTCAAGAAAACCTCCCGCGCTAAAGTGTGCTGGTCGTGGTCAGGTTCTGTGTTTGCGCTCCTCTCACGGTCACTTTTGACTGCCATGAGCTGCTTCGACTATTCCCTACGAGCATGTCCAGCGATTTAGCTGAAAACATTGGAAGAGCTGTTTTGTCGGCCATCCAACGATTCAGCAGTAGTGCACCCTCGACCTCACAAACGCCGCAGCACTTGGTAAGTTTATTGTATAGCATTTTGGACGGGTTGATAGCAGTGTTAGCAAAATTAGCAAAGCTAAATTACTTAGCTAGTCCTCAATTATTTCATTTGGTAGGCAGCAGACAGAGATCGAACATCATACAACTCTATTTATTTATTTGGTAGGTAGGTAACAGTCGTTCTTGATGTAAATGTTTCCTTAGGAATCCAGCAATGCACCTGGACCAAGTAGACCTGCCGTCTCCACTGGGATACCATACTGCTCGGTAGGCCTTCTTACACATATCATTTAGCTGACTGATTTTTGTTTTTTCTTTGGTGTAATATGTGACCTTAAATTAAATCCTGTCAAAGTAATGATTCTGATTCTACATACATTTCATCTTCTTAGGGGTCCATCACTAGCAGTGTCACATCACCACCAACAACATTCACAAGTTTTACGTCATATTTTATTACTGTTTTTGCTGTGAAGTGTCTTTTGATTGCTCACTTTCATATTTTAAAACTATTGATAAAATATTACTCTCTAGCTAATCTGTCACAGTACAATTGCACTCATTGAGATTTTCTGTGCCGTGTTCTAGGATGGTTACCAAGGAAGGCTTCAGATTTCCAAAGAGGAATTGGAAAATGTTCTTTCCCTGAAAACATCTTTTACTGAAGCTGCATCTATCCTTTCCATCTCCAGGCCCACTCTGTATAAGTTACTGCAAGACTACAATATCTCAGAGTCAAAATTCAATGTAATCAGTGACCATGAGTTAGATCAGATAGTGTCCCAGATAAAAACTGAACATCCAAATGTTGGAGGAGTGATGCTGATGGGTCATCTGCGTTCCAAAAACATAGTGGTTCAAAGATGGCGCGTAAGAGAGTCACTGCGGAGGGTGGACTCGGCTGGTGTTCTATCCATACTTGCCGAGAACTGCAGTTGCTCGGCGAGTATATTCTGTGCCTCATCCAAATTTCATATGGCACATAGATGGAAATCACAAACTGATTCGTTGGAAGTTTGTTGTTCATGGTGCAATAGATGGATACAGCAGGATGTTGATGTTTCTTCAGTGCTCCAGCAATAATCGAGCTGAGACTGTGAAAGCCCTCTTTACTGCAGCTGTTGGACAATTTGGCAGACCCCTGCATGCTCAGATTTGGGAGGACATGCGAGCAAGCAGGGGTGAAAGCTCTGTCTTAATGGGAAGTTCTGTGCACAACCAGAGGGTTGAGCGTTTCAACTGAGACTTAAACAACAACTGTAGCCACATTTAGGCACCTATATTTTATGAATTGGAATCACTTGGTATCCTAGACTTAGAAAATGCAACAGACCTATTTTCCCTTCATTATGTGTTTCTACCACGAATCAACCGCACTTTGAAGGAATTCAAAGCTGGATATAACAATCACTCTATTTCCACTGAAGGTAATAGAACTCCCATCCAGCTTTTTGCCTGCGGAACTCATGTGTCTCATCGTCACAACCCAGAACTTTCTACAGCAGAGGTCTCCATACCCTCCTTGTCAAACTCTGAAAGTAGGTTTGTCCCATTAAATGACAGTGATTTACAAGAGCTATATACAAGCATTCACCCTTTTGAAGAAGACAACAATAATGGTAAAACATTGTTTCAGCGAACACAGCAGTATATTTTTAACAAACTTGTAAATGTGTGACCTCAACCACAGGATACCAGCGATGTTCTAAAGAGTGATGACACTTAGTATTCTTAAATGCTGTACAGCAAATGCAGTTTTTGTACTACTGCAGAAGCCCCTCCCCTCTAGCAGTGATGCCTCCTGCCACATAAGGACTCAGAGTTAATGACTGACAGTGACTCATAGGCTATTCAGAAGGCTACAACCACTTTTAGTTTATGGGTAAAACCAGTTATTCAGATTGCAGTAAAGATCAAATTCACACTGTAACAGTGTAATACAGTATAACAGTGAAATTTATCAACACGGAACAGTCAGTCTTTAAACCAATTCACAAGATTATCTACAGTATTGTTTTAATCATTGTAAAGTTGCAATAGTCTTAATAAATGTTGCTGTTAGATGTCTAAGTAATCCTAGCCTGTTCTACAAAGCATGTTTAGTATACTCTGTGCATAAACTGTTTTGAAATGTCCTTGTTTAAAAAAGAAAAAGCTTAATAAAATTATTAATTGTATTACACCAGTGACTTTATTGATTTGTCGTTGAAAATACAGAGTTAGCATTTTTATAAATCTATTGAAGCTTTGAAAATTATTACATTTCAACATTAAATGCAGTCAGAATTGATTTCAACTTTCTTGTATGAAGCAAAGTTACTTGAAACTACAATTAATGAACAGGATTAGAGTTAACAAACCCACCATTTTAATTTCACTTTTTTGGAACATGTTTAGATGGTGCTGAATAAAGCTCCATTCATGAGTGCTACTAAGAAGCAGTAATGAAAAGCATCATCATCAGCCATTGTTGTTTCATTCACAAAAAGCTGAAGCTCATTTGCACATGTGTGTGCAATCGGGAGATGTTTGCTTTCATCGTGAATGAATGTTATTTTAGGAGCTGGTTGAAAACCTATGGCTGGAATCTTGCTGCTCCCGGTGGCAAGTGTAGGATGTTAAATTTCAGTGTGCATCCATTTGGTGTAGCTGAAAAATAACACACAAAAAAAATATATTCTGTACAGACCCCAACTGATATCTTGAGATTGACAGATAAAAATGTATTACTTTTTTTTTTTTACTGTTTCAGACACACAGAACATAACAGATTTATTATCTGTAGTCATTTATTAACTTGTTAATGTTCTGTCAAACAATGTTCAGATCAGGTGGTTGTTGCGTTTGTAACATTATAAAAACGAGTGTCGTCAACAAGCCTTTATGCCTTGAGTAAGTAAGTTAGTTTATCTATGAAATCATATTACCTTCAAAAGCACCACTCTCCTGAAAGATGGCCTTCACCAGTAAACGGAAAAACTCCCGCCTTGGCCCCCCAAGGTCAGCAGCATCTTCCTCTGTATCATGTTCATCGCTTGCAAATGTGACATAAAGCATCTCACAGCTTTCTGCAAACTTGGGTCTCTTGAACTGACGCAAAGCAGTTGACCACACATTGGCTCGACTGATATGGAGTTGTCTTGTTCCTGGTGTAATGACTTTCTCACTATGAGCTCTAAGAAGACCTTCAATTTCTTCTTTGCTGAGTTTCTTAAAAGACCTATATAAAAATGGGACAATGACAAACAGATCTCGGGGAAAAATGGAAATTTGCTGTACATTTCACTCAAGTGCACAGAGTTACAACAGATAATTATGTTGTGATAGTCCATATTAAATTAGTCAGAAATGAGCAATTACCTTTGTAATTGTGTAACTGCAAAAAAAATGATGCAAGTAAAGATGCAAATAAGATATTCAATTATCAAAGGTTACTTTCAAATCTTACCTTGAAATATGAACTTCACTTTGTTTATCAGACTCTTCTAGGAGGCTACGCTGAATTGCCTCTTCAAGAGCTTCATCTTCCTCCAGAAAAATAGGGCTAAGTAGATAAGAGATATTAGAAATCATAAAACCTGTCAGCCTTGAAGAATTTCTCACACTACATCATTAAAAAAAAAAAATTAAATGTAAATCCTTAAGTTGCAGTCATTCAGCAAAAAAACCCCCAAACATGCAAATTGGAAACCTGCATCAAAACAATATCCTAAACCAGCGGTCCCCAACCCCTGGGCCTCGGACCGGTACCGGTCCGTGAGTCGTTTGGTACCAGGCCGCGAGAGTTGAGGCTCAGGTGTGAAATGTATAGTTTTCAGGGTTTTTATCGGTTTTCAGTGTTATTTTGTTATCGTTAACTCTGTTTTCCTTGGTCTTTTCATGTGTGTTATGAATAAATCTTCTTTTTATCGGTACAGGTACTAGTTTTATTTTGTTTTATTTATCCGCGACACCTTAAAGGCTGGTGCATGAAAATTTTGTCGGGCATAAACCAGTCCGTGGCGCAAAAAAGGTTGGGGACCGCTGTCCTAAACAACATCTAAAATGAAGGATTTCTTTAACCCCTAGACAACAGCTTACACAAATTCTGCCACATTATATGGAAACATCTGCTGTCCCTCATTTTCACTCTCTTGAATGCAGCTCTCTGTTTCCTGATGCTTGGCCTCACTTTCACCTGGTGTTGTAGACAACGCATGATGCACTGAACAAAGGAAAGAAGGTCAGCATGACTTGCTTCATAATGTTAACAGAGCCTTTATATATCCTTATATTAGTTCAAGTGAAAGTTGGGCACAAATTCCTCCTTGGCTTTAATCACCTGTGATAATCCGTAAACGTTAAAATGGTAAATGGCCTGTTTTTGTATAGCGCTTTTATTTTATTTTTTTTAAATCTTTATTTAAAGTAAACAAATTTACATATAAAATGTACATACACATACAATTACATATACAAAACCATGAACACATACAAAAAAGGAGAAACAAGGAGGAAAGTCTAGCATCTGAGTCCACACAACGCTCACAAAATTTACAGTTTCAATTCGTTCCAGGGGAAAACTTTCCCAAGTTTCAGGTCCATTGTTCGTCTTCTCCGCAGATCTGTAATGATATGTTTACTCAGCACATCACTACTTATCATCTTTTGTTCAAGTACTCCTTTGGCACGGGTTTTCCAAATATGTGTGTTTATTACACACATTACTAACCAAAAGAGTCTCCTTTTGTCTTCACCCATTTTTTCTTTAAACAAACCATATTTAACTGCTTTGATATTAACATCAACGTCATAGCCAATCTCTGTCATCTTCTGTCTTATCTCAGTTGTCCTATAACAATCCAATAGAAGATGTTCTAGGGTCTCATCTTCATCACAGTCTGTCATAGGACATTTCATGGTGGTAACAAAACAACTCCATTGTACCACTGCTCTCACAGGGAGGCGCCCGAGCCAGATGAGCCATACCACGTCTCTCATGTTTTCAGATAATAATTTGTCATGTATATTTTTAACTATTGAAAGGTTTTCATCTTCATTTGCATACTTGTATTGAATTAAACCTTCATTTTTGATTCCATTAATTTTTTTATAGATATTTTTCGTATTATCTTGGAGAATATTTAAACTATATTGTTCCCATTGACTTGATAAGTCACCAAACATAAGTCTGTGGTATGGAACGCCCGCTCTGGCCCTGCCTCTTTTCTTTTGCCACAATTCTTCTTTCCCTCGAACCCACGGGGCACCCCGAGAAATTGCGCTTTGAATAATTTTAATAAAAGGAATTCGCAAAACAATCTCTAAGTCTGGGGCTCCCAAACCCCCGTGCTTCCTACTCTTGTACATAAATTTCCTCTTAGTCACTTCTCGATTGGATCCCCAGATAAATTTAATGCACATCTTACTTATTTTCATTACAGTTGTTCTCGGAGGAGGAAAAATTGTGTCAAGGAAAAGAAGTTTTGAAATTATGTGTGTTTTTACAATATTAATACCTGTTTTATAATTTGTATCTTTATTTTCCCATTTTATAATTTCCATTTTAATTTCATTTTCTTTCTTATTCCACTTTAGTAAACTAGAGTCAGTATTATCAATCCATATACCCAAAATTTTAATCTCCCTACAAAGAGAGATCGTCATTTTAGGTTGTCTGGTCTGATGTCCAAGCCACACCCCTTCAGTTTTGTCTTGGTTCAGCTTGGCACCTGATGCCTGTTCGTAGTGGTGTAATATCTCCATAACTGAAGACAGTTCGTTTTGGTTTCTGATTATCACCGTCACGTCATCTGCATACGCCAAAGCTGCGATTTTATGGGATTTGTCAAGGACGTATCCCTTAATCAGTTTGTCATCATTTATCCTTTTCAATAAGGGATTAATTGCAAGGACATATAACGCAGCACTCAAGGGACATCCTTGTTTAACCCCGCACTCAGCACTAAAAGGGGATGAGAGCTTTCCATTTAACTTAACTTGCACTACACTCTAAAAACTATTGTTTAAGCTCAACAAAAAAAATTAACGCAACAGTTTCCATTAGTCTTTTTGAGTTATGATAACTTATGTTGAAATTAGATTGAACCAACAAACTATATTGAGTTACGGGAATTAAATTATCCTCCATAATCAAAGGTGATTTGAATTACCATTTACGTAATATTTGGTAGCTTAAAAACATATTTTTAAGTTGTTTACTCATAAAAATTATGTTCCTCCAATTACTTTTTCCACATTATTTGAAATGATTTTTAAGTGTTATGTAATTAATTACAGCAATTACAAAAACAATTTTTTAAAGTTCATTATTTAAAATATTAAGTTGCTGATTTTCATCATTATTATCATCATTTTAGCTTTCTCTTATTTTTTTTTTATTGTAATAGCTTTTAAGAAAGGAATTCATTCAACATTTTTTTTTATCAAATAACTTTTTTATTTTTTTAACAGTAGGCATTTCAACACTTTGTATTTAAAAAGTGAAAATAAACCAGAAATTTAGATTTATACCATCACAGCCAAGTTATAGAATATGCCTTTATGTATTTAACACCACAGAAACAAATGTGTTCAATTGGTAAAAAATCTACTTAGAAAACATTTTGTTGCAGTAATACTTCCATGCAAGTGTTCAGTAAATGTTAACTTTCAATGCCTACCAAACTTTACAAGATCTTGCATCTTTCTATTACACAATGTAGCAAACACCTTTAAGATCAATGTTACACATACAGGATTCAAAACAGTTAACAATTTTTGAAACAGAGTCAACATCTTTAACATAATGATGGTTCCATCAAGGTCAAGGAACAGCTTCTGAACAACTTCAAAAGTATATTTGCATTAGCTCAGATTGAGAGCATATATTATGCCCATGAGCAAAACACAGCACCTTGGGAAATTCTGGCCCTCCATTATTTTTGTTTCCTCCACCACAATGGTTGCAGTCTTATGGTTAGATCCAGGGGTGTACCGGTCACTGATGATGGCAGTTTTCATCACCTGCCTTAAGTTCTTTGGTGTCCTTGTAAAGCAAATTTTAAAAAATAGGTTAGTGAATTATAGATTAGACTTTTATACTTACTGAATCTTAATGAATTCAGATGATCAATGGAACACACACACACACACACACACACACACACACACAATGCTGAATTACTTACACCAAACTCCATGAAAAGGTCCTCGTCCTTCTCTCCAAGGAAAGTGATAAGGCAGCAGATGGCTACTTCTCTGCGTGTTTCAATTGTATTGTGCTATTTAAGAAAAAATAAAGTGTGAGTATAAAATACATGGGTGACTGACAACAAAGTGCATTTCAAAGCTACCCAAAGTCTAAATAGTTGTCCTACCTCAAGAAGCATGTCCTTGATCTGCCTGATTCTCACTCCCTTAGCTCATCCCCTTGATAAAATGACATCCATCAGTTTTGGGGTGCAATGGTCAAGTGTAGCCATTCAAGGCTTACAGTGGTTATTCTCTTGAACTCCTCCTTTATCTGTAGACCACACAAACAGAAGAATTAAACCTTGCAGACTATTAGCTATACTGCATTAATGAATGCTGTAATACATTATTTAAAGAGGATAGAAGTGATCTAAGGCTACCCCAAGTTTTGAGGGAACAAAAACAATCTTGGTGAAGACAAGGGAGACTTCCCCACCATAACCGTGGTGTAATCTCTAATGTTTTAGCAACCCTGTTTTTGCAGAGGTTTCGAATTTACACATTGTTCACTCCCAGCCCATTTTGTAAAAAATATGTCCCAACTTAACAAAGCACTAATGACCCTAGATTATCACACTATACTAACTGCTTACATAAAGTCTTAATATTAAGTAGATTCACATTGTTAATGCCAGAATAATGCTATTTGAATGACATTAACAATACTTCACACAATCTGATTTAAAAAAAAAAAACCCCCCCAAAAAAACAAAACAAAGATAGCTACAGCTCTTAAGATCAAGAACAATACTTACTTTAAGCTGTATCACAATACTAACCAAAATCATTTACAATGTAATATTACGTATAGGTCATGCAAGTTTTATAAAGACATAAAATAGGTGAGCCAGATGGAAAAAAGAAGCCTCTAGGTTATCCCTCTGACAAAACTATTCACAGTTTAAGGCTTCCAATTTTGGTAAAAAGAAAAACAAAATCAGCCTAAGATCGAAATTAGATTGCACTGTGTAGCAAAACTTTAACCACGCTTTTCCTAGCCACAGTTGCACTCTCTAGCTGAAGACTTTTGTCAAATGAAACTTTATAAGTCTTATCCTCTGCTGTGCTAAAGTTTAGAATGGCTAGCATTAGCTACATGTGGTAGTGCAAAGTATTTCCTTATCTGTATGAGCATCACATCATACACAAATCCACTACAGGTGACTAGCACAAATGCTTTGCTTTGGTAGAACTGTTATTTGTAAATGAAATGTTACTTACCTTGAAATGTCTTTTACAAAAGCTTGCACCATGCAACTCAACATGTGTGAATTTGCCCAGCTAGTTAAGTCGGTAGGGGAGGGAATTTGAAATCAGAAGTTACAGTGGAAAAAAATAAGTTATGTATTAAATTTCTTTAAGTAATTACAACTTGAATTTTATTTTGAACCCACTAATATTGGGATTTAATTTCAAATTACATATAAAATTAATTTAATTTAATTACCAACATTATTATTTCAACACAACCCAAAAAAATAAAGTTTGCAACTTAGAAGGTCTATCTTAATCAATAAATTAGAATTTTTATGTTGCAGCCATGGATTTAATCAAGTGGTGGTAAAAGGCCTGATGAATTACTTTTTAGAGTGTAGGGACTTTTTATCCTTTTAGATCCTTTTCAGTAAGGGGTTAATGGCAAGGACATATATTCTAATTTTTGCCTCATAACTTTTGCACTGTCCACTCCTGCTGTGACAAAACAAATTTCCCACGTGTGGGACTAATAAAGGTTATCTTATCTTATCTTATCTTATCTTATATAACGCAGCACTCAAAGGACATCCTTGTTTAACCCCGCACTCAGCGCTAAAAGGGGATGAGAGCTTTCCATTTACCTTAACTTGCACTAAGGACTTTTTATACATCAATTGAATAATAGAAATAAATTGGTCCGGGAAATTATAAGCTTTCATTACTTTCCATAAATAGGAGTGGGAAACAGAATCAAAAGCCCTCCTTTGATCTAAGCCTTAAATGCAGAGTTCTGAATCCTTTCCATTATGAATAATTTCTCTTAACATACTTAAGTTATCCCACATCAATCATCCCTTAATTGCGCATGTTTGTTCTTTTTCAATGATAATATCTAATACATCTTCTAGTCTAGACATAATTATTTTAGCAAAAATCTTATAATCTACATTCATTATTGTCAGTTGCCTATAATTGTTAATATCTTCTCTATCACCTTTCTTATATAATAAACACATAACTCCCTCATAAAACGATTTACCCATTGTTTCTCTTTCTATTCCTTCATTAAAATACTGAGTTAACAATTCAGACAGTTCTTTACTCACAATTTTGTAAAATTCAGAGGGGAGTCCATCCAGACCAGGTGTTTTATCGGTACTAAGTTGGTTAATTACTGACTCCACTTCCTCTCTTTTAATTTTTCCAATCAAAGTTTCATAAATGACAGAATCTAATGGTTCAACCTCACTCAAAAAATTGTTAATAGCGTCGCTGTTTGTAACTATGGATGAAAACATCTCCGAACAATAATCTCTAATTACTTGTCTTTTCCGCTCTTCTTTAAAAACTGACTTTCCATGTTTATCTTTAATTGAGGCAATAAAATCATTTCGACTTTTCTTTTGATTATTAAAAATCATATAATCACTGTTCCCGTGAAAGTCAGTACGTCGCAACATATTAAATAAAACTTCTCTATTGACCCGATCAATGTCCTCTTTAAGAGACATCAGTTGATTTTCCTCCTCCTCTTCCTTCTCCGCCTTATTTCTTAAATATATATATCTACTCACATCTTCATTATATTTTACATTCTTTGCATGGTTTAATGCTCTCGCTTTAAATTAAAAAAATTGACACATACGTTGTTTAAGAAGCTCCCAAAGTTCAGAGGAAGAAGTAGTAAAAATCTTAAGATGTCATATTTTCTTAATTTCAGATTTAACTTCGGACACAAGCAACTCGTCTGCTAACAAGGATGTATTCAATTTCCAATAGTTCAAAAATTCATGGGGACAACAAGATACTGTTGCTATAACCACCATATGATCAGAAAAGTCTGTTAAAAGAGTGTCATATTTCAGACCTTGAACATTATGTGATATGTAGAATCTATCAATCCTTGTTTTAGTTAACGAATCGAATCTAGTGTAATGGACGGTATGTGGATGCAAGTGCCTGTATAAATCACGAAGTGCTGCTTCCTTAAAAACCTTAACCAACAATTTGCTTTCTCGCAATTCTCTAGCGCTTTTACTAGTCCCCCCTAAGGACCCCAAAGCGCTTTACACACCCAGTCATCCACCCATTCACACACACATTCACACACTGGTGGAGGCAAGCTACAGTTGTAGCCACAGCTGCCCTGGGGAGGACTGACAGAAGCGAAACTGCCATATCGCGCCATCGGCCCTTCTGGCCAACACCAGTAGGCAGTAGGTGAAGTGTCTTGCCCAAGGACACAACGACCGAGACTGTCCGAGCCGGGGCTCGAACCGGCAACCTTCCGATTACAAGGCAAACTCCCAACTCTTGAGCCACGATCGCCCCAATCGGACAAATTAATGATGCTCTCATCAAACAAACCCCCCAGGAATTATTACGCACTGCAGTAACAAAATCTAACTGGTCATTGAGCTTAGAACCTCACTAGGTTTTCATTCACGTCACATACCTCGTCTTCTCCGGCAGACTGGACTTTCAAAGTCACTGTCAGACAGCTCTTCTGGTTCCTCCTGAGGGAAAAGAAAGCATGTTCTACATAAAATCAAATACAGTTGCACCAAATCACTGGTAACACAGAGACACATGGCTGCACTAAAAACTGTTTACACCTGCTAAAAGTGCAATATTAATTAATTAAGAAAATTACGTTAAGGGAACAGACTCACTTTTTAGACAATAAATATTTCTGCACTGCAATATAAAATGTTTACCTGTGCAGGTGTTTGTATCCCTGCCATTATATAGAGGCAGGTGGTGGAACAAATCGAGCCAACTTCTTGGCCACCCCAAAGAAAACTGCTAAAAACATTTGGTTTCATTAGTCGTTTACATCCTCTAATTGTACTCAAATACTCAAAAGGGAATGTCTGGCTAGTTTACAGTGCAAATGTTCTTCTGAAGATTGCTGCGATTTCTTCTCTAAGTTGTGCTTCAGACCAGTCAGATGTAAAGGAGATCTTCCCAATAAGGCCATCTTGTGCTAGTTTTGCTTGTGAATCTCCTCTCGGTATGAGAAACGTTGATGCTGAAGACAAGGGCAAGCACACAACATCTTTTGTATAGTGTTTGCAGGTCTTGTTTTTTCTCACAAAATGTGAGCGCGTAGCATGAGCTTGAGGAACTGATGGAAGAGGAACCTGAAATGAATTCAAACACAGATACAGATAGACACCTATGCATTACAATACACCCATAAGGTTTCTGTTATCTGTTCATTAAAAAACAAAACAAAACAAAAAACTGTAGACTCAGACCATCTTACTATTGTCTACCCATTACACAGAAAACTGAAGGAGGAATGCCAGCATCTGGTGGTGTCCATGACTTCAAGACTTCAGGCTGTCATTGCCAACAAAGGGTTTTGAATAAAGTAATAGAAATGATCATTTTATTTTCAGTTATTTAATTTGTCTAATTACCTTAGAGCCTCTGAAATGATAGGATTGTGTTTACAAATTAATTTTTCCCCCTCACATTTTTATGCATTCATTTAATCCAACCCACTGAATTAAAACTTAAAGTCTGCACTTCAACTGCATTGGAGTAGTTTCATTTTTAATTCATTCTGGTAATGTACAGAAGCAACATTAGAAAATGTGTCTGTATCCAAATATTTATGAACCTGATTGTATATCAAAATCGGTCAGCAAAGATAAGATAACATACCTTTATTAGTCCCACAAGGGGAAATTTCATGATAAATAAATTAAATGATATGTGTAAGAAGGCCTACCGAGCGGTATGGTATCCCAGTGGAGACAGCAGGTCTACTTGGTCCAGGTGCATTGCTGGATTCCTAAGGAAACATTTACATCAAGAACGACTGTTACCTACCTACCAAATAAATAAATAGAGTTGTATGATGTTCGATCTCTGTCTGCTGCCTACCAAATGAAATAATTGAGGACTAGCTAAGTAATTTAGCTTTGCTAATTTTGCTAACACTGCTATCAACCCGTCCAAAATGCTATACAATAAACTTACCAAGTGCTGCGGCGTTTGTGAGGTCGAGGGTGCATTACCGCTGAATCGTTGGATGGCCGACAAAACGGCTCTTCCAATGTTTTCAGCTAAATCGCTGGACATGCTGGTAGGGAATAGTCGAAGCAGCTCATGGCAGTCAAAAGTGACCGTGAGAGGAGCGCAAACACAGAACCTGACCACGACCAGCACACTTTAGCGCGGGAGGTTTTCTTGAAGCTTTTATTTTGGTATTTCCGTTGACCCGTACAATAAATTTGCATATTAGCTAAATATTTAGTTTCCCGTAACATTTAGATTTAACATTTAACATTTAGATTTATATATAACATTTAGATTTAACATTTAACATTTAGATTTATATATAACATTTAGATTTAACATTTAACATTTAGATTTATATATAACATTTAGATTTAACATTTAACATTTAGATTTATATATAACATTTAGATTTAACATTTAACATTTAGATTTAACATTTAACATTTAGATTTAACATTTAACATTTAGATTTATATATAACATTTAGATTTAACATTTAACATTTCGATTTAAATATAATATTTACATTTAACATTTAGCATTTAGATTTAACATTTAAAATCCTGTTTTAAATATGAAAAGTTACAAATATTTTACTAAATGTTGTAAAAAAATGACTCAAAAAAACATGTTTTTGTAAGATTTAGAGCTAAATGTGGAAAAATGTTGCTGTTAATTTCGGCATGTTTCAGTTTACAAACGGCGCCCCATACATTTGCCTAATAATTCTGCACTCCCTGTATACGATGCACGACGCACGAAGGCCAAAATCGGGCCGATCGCCAAAACGGTCGCACGACTCAAAAATTGGCTCAAAATGGGCCAAAAATCGCACAGTGTAAGCCCAGCATTAGAGCAGCAATGTTTGTTCGCTCAGAGAAAGAAAGAAAAAAAAGAGGCTGCAAAAGTACAGGGAATAATGGGAAAAGGAAAACACCTGGCTGGAAAAATGCACAATAACACCTATAAAGCGCACTGCACTGTGTGCCGGTGCACTTTTTCCATAGGCATGCTTCTAATGGTGGGCACATGAAGAACATGAGGGGCGTGAAAGCTCGGGGAACCCTTAACCAATTTTTTGTCCACCAGGCCACGGCAGAAGCAGATATGGTATGTAAACACTGGTTTGTTGTTTAAACCCTCTGGTTAAGGTTAATATGGGCATGTGCAGTGAATATCAGCGCTATGTGGCCAGAAGTGTGATAATATAATTTATTTTGTGTAATAAACAACTGCAAGGATAGATGATTACAACAAATAGATCACTAATACATAAAAGTAATACATAGATGAATAATGATGATGAGTTAAGATGCGTAATCATGGGAACAAGTGGGTTTACAAACAGGAGCAGCTGATTAGCATTAGAAAAGCTGAAATAATACCTCAACTGAAGCCAATTGTACTAAATGCACTATATGTGCACTGTTACAAGAATATTTTGCGTTCTATTGTTTTCTATTAATTTATATAATTTTAAGTTAAGCAGGACAGAGTTCTTTTAAAGAAAGATTTACTTATATTCTCAAAAGTTAAGTATGACAGGCTTCTGTTTAAGAAAGAGACCTGTTTTATGTGTTAATGTTGTCATTTTGAGCTAAAAATAAATGGCTAAATGATCTGATCTGATTTGTTTCCTATATGGTCATATCACAAAGAATATGCATCTGCTTAAATCAAATTCAAGTCAAATGGTTAAAAAATAATTTCACACACAAAAAAAAGAGCTACCACACTGGGAAGGGTGAAGACAACTGGGTTGCCCGGCCCTGGCCACGAGGTGTCCCTTATTTATTTTTCAGGGAGTTGGCAACCCTACATACCGCTCAGTAGGCCTTCTTACACATATCATTTAGCTGACTGGCTTTGATATACAATCAGGTTCATAAATATTTGGATACAGACACATTTTCTAATGTTGCTTCTGTACATTACCAGAATGAATTAAAAATGAAACTACTCCAATGCAGTTGAAGTGCAGACTTTGAGTTTTAATTCAATGGGTTGAACGAAATGATTGCATGAAAATGTGAGGGGGAAAAAAGTAATTTGTAAACACAATCCTATCATTTCAGAGGCTCTAAAGTAATTAGACAAATTAAATAACTGAAAATAAAATGATCATTTCTATTAGAGATGGCACGATACCACTTTTTTATGTCCGATACCGATACCGATATCATAAAAATTTATGATATCGATATCGGTATCGGACATAAAAAAGTGGTATCATATCGGTATCATATTCATATCGGTATCGGATATCTGCCGATACCGATATGAATCCGATATAGTGTTTTTTAACTCATTCACTGCCATTGACGTCTATAGACGTCAATTGAAAAACTTACGTTGACTGCCATTGACGTCTATAGACGTCAATTGAAAAACTTACGTTGACTGCTATTGACGTCTATAGACGTCAATTGAAAAACTTACGTTGACTGCCATTGACGTCTATAGACGTCAATTACGTTTTTCAATGGGAGGGGGCAGGTGTGGGATTTGAAGGGGAAGGTGACTGGAAAGGCAGAAAAACCCCAAGGGCACCTTACAACACCGACCCTGATAGCAGGCTAGACGGTGACCTAGGCAGGCACCAACTTGAAAAACTGAAGCCCACCAGCAGTAAAAGTAGACCTGCAAGGAGGTGCAGGGTTTGCGCACGTAAGGGATTGCGCAGTGAGACAAAAATGTGGTGCAAGTCTTGTTGTGTGCCCTTGCATCCCGGAAAGTGTTATAATGATTACCACACAAAAGTGAATTATTCATTGTGAATAAATGTTTCACTATGTACATTTTATTTTTTCATATATTTGTAAATAAATTGTTTTGATAAAACATAACCTTTCTCAGTGTTATTTCTGTTTTATAGAAGTGAAAAACTATTTTATATGTTAGAGGTGTCACAAAGCAAGAAATATTAGTGTCAAAGGCACTTTTCTGCTTGAAATGTATTTTTCACAAAAAGCTCGTTTTCTCCCTTTTTTTGGTCAAAACAGGCATTTTTGGTGGAACCCACCTCTCTTCTACAGCTGATTACTAAAGAATGGAAAATGGTAGAAACAAGCTTTTTTTTTTTGGATGAAAGAAGAGAGTCTGTTCTTCATTTTGGTAGGTTCAGCGTTTATATGATCATAACACACAGTTTTCAGTGGCTCTTCAAAAATGAGTAAAAATGCTCAAAAACCCTGGCAGTGGGGAGTTACCTGATTTGAAAATGGCTGGCAGTGAATGAGTTAATCAACAAAACTGTCTTTTTAAATATCTTGCTGCATTTTGTATAAGTTCATACTCAAGTTTAAAACAACAACTACACTAAAGCTATTCTGTTATACCTGTATGCAAAAAAAAAAAAGTTTCATAGTAATCAACCTTAATTTTATGTAGTGTGAAAAAAAATGCACAGAAATCAATAATTTTTCAAGAAATATTAAATAGATTCAACATCTTTCTTCAACAAAATTGCAGACTGCACAGATGGTACCTTCCCAAAGGAAAAAGTACTATAGCTTACTAGGGTATATATATTAGACTTAATAGTCACTATATACAGTAATTGACTTCTATTCATTTTACATCAAATTAAAACTTTGGGTGTCAGATAATTATTTATTAAAAGCTAGACATTTTAAATGAGAATAAGAAAGAAAAGTATGTCTTTGTGCCCCTTTTCCCTGTTAATGCCCTATCAGCCCCCCTGGCTAAACTTTGCTAGATCCGCCCCTGCACAGTTACCAGCGTCAGCTACGTAGAAAAAGATCCTCGAGTAGAAAGTAATATTAAATACATTCTAACAACAGCTTATCAAGCTTAAACGTGCTGCTGTTGTTCAGCCGCTGGTTTGCTCTTTTTTTTTTTTTTTTTTTTTTTTTGCCTGTCCCGTTTGGCTCTTTTGCCATCAGAATTGTTGTCTAAAGGCAAAGAAAGATGCCCAACGGATTTACTTTACCAAATTGACCATCCCAGCCTTGCCGTAATGGTCCATTTGATTCACCTTTTATTGTTTATTTTATTTTCACTTACTGAATACGGGACAGACTTGACTGGGGGAAAGAAGGGGAGAAAGAAAGAGGGAAAGAGAAACAGCTGAGAAGAGGGACGGGGGAGAAGGGCAAAAAACAAAAACCAACAGAATGGGCAGAGGGGAAAAAAATGCATATATCAATCACCTGGATCACCTGCTGAGAAAGAAAAAAGAAAACAAGCAGAAGAGAACAAGAGTAATAGAATAAACAGCATCACAATGATATATGGGAATATGACAGTAAATACTAAATATTAAACATTATTGTGCAGCACATAAGATCAACAGAACAGTGTGCTTTGAGGTAGGAGCCAAAAAGGGTGTAGTTTGTGGGTGTGATCACCCGTGTGTACACCTGTGAGCATGGACGCGCTTGTTTTTTGTTTTTTTAAAAGGTTCCTTCATGTAATGATCTGCTAGAGGGTGTGGGGGGGCCACAGCCCCGTCCTCCAGGGCATGAAGCAGGTATGGAGGAGATCAAAACTCCAGACATCCAGAGGCCCCCAGAACACAAGAGACCAAGGAAGACCAACAGAGGGGCAGCCGCGCCACTGTCCCAGAAAGAGCTGAGGAGAGTCCCAGATGAGGGCTCACTCAGCAGCCGTGGAGCAGAAGCCAGGGGGAGTTGCAGTGACGTGCCCGTGAGCTCCGCCGGCAGCCAGCCGTGCCTGAGTGACCCAGCCCCAGGCCGAGAGGCCGGGGGCACCCCACCTCCGAAGTGGCCCGAGCGAGCCCCAGGCTCCAGGCCCCGATACGTGGCCGCCAAGGAGTGAGCCGGTGTGTACCTGGACGCCCATCCCCGGACACAAAGAACCACCAATGCACCGACACCTGAGGGAGTCCGCCACTGGCAGGGGAAGTGGTGGTAGGGGGAGATAGGCCTCCAAACCTTGGAGGGCCTGAGATGTCCCCAGAGAGGTGGCGCCTGACACCCAACCTGACATATAGACACAGAAATACAGGCACACACAGATACAAACATCCATTCCCACCCTCATGCTCTCATATGCACTTACTCCACACTCAACCAACGTGGAGACAGACATAAAGAGACGCTGTACACACGATCACACTCCCAAAGCGTACTCTACGAACCGGGTCTAGGTACCCTTGCCCCTGGAGGGGGAACTGCACCCAGACCCAGGTGGTGTTACCCTTTTCCCTGCGGTGGGGGGAGGCAGACCGCCCCGACTCCGCAGCAGCAGGGAGGCCCCACACTCCAGACCGCAGTCGGACGGCCAACTCCTCCTCCTAGCCCCCCCGCTCCAGCAGGTTCCAGAGAACGGGGGTGAGAGAAGACTCCAAACCTCCCTCCACCCGCTCATTGTAGTGTTGATGCATGTGTGTTCTAAGGTGCATTTAAAACCCAGGAGGGCATGGAGCTACCTGCCAGAGAGCAGCAGGTAAGCGCATGGTCCCTCCTGCTAGCCCTCAATGTCTACGTGTATTTAACCTTGAGAGGTGGGCAACGATGCCAGGGGTGAGGTGTACACCCTGATGGTACTTCGGATTCCGTGTATCGTGCCCACCCCCAAGATCCTATATGTATGTGTAATGAGAGTGTGAGTAATGTGAATGTCTAAGTTGTGGTTTCCTCTTTCCGGTGCAAAGTGGGCCAAAAACAAACAAGAGAGACGGACTCGCGACAGAAAAGCCGATCAGCTGATCATTAAGCAGTTTCATGATTGAAATAGCAGCAATAAGAGGCAGTCGCTTGTTAAGCTTAACGCAGGAATGCTTTACATTCAGAGATGGACTTACACACTTGCTGTACTTCTCTCGGGGATAACTTTGTCGGAGATGAAATGCCGGGTTGCTAGCGAAGCTCCAAATGCTACCCAGACCACCGACAGGTCCCGCATGCCACAGCCGCTCTATCACATGATGCATACTGCTCCGACGTGCTAACGTTCTGAGGCGAGTTACGGCTTGTTGCAAGTTTTGTGAGGTGCTTTCGTGATATTTAATGGATCGGATTACATTTTTTATTTTTCTCCGATATCCGATCCAGTAATTTAGGTCAGTATCGGACCGATACCGATACGTAATATCGGATCGGTCCATCTCTAATTTCTATTACTTTATTCAAAACCCTTTGTTGGCAATGACATCCTGAAGTCTTGAAGTCATGGAAACTCAGAAACCAGTCTTACTTGTTATCATCTATCGTCCACCTGGGCCTTACACAGAGTTTCTGTCTGATTTCTCAGACTTTATATCTAATTTAGTTCTGAGCTCAGATAAAATAATTATTGTGGGTGATTTTAACATCCATGTAGATGCTAAAAATGACAGCCTCAACATGGCATTTAATCTGTTATTAGACTCAATTGGTTTCTCTCAAAATGTAAAAGAACCCACCCACCACTTTAATCACACCCTAGATCTTGTTTTAACATATGGCATCGAACCTGAACATTTAACAGTGTTTCCTGAAAACCCTCTCCTGTCTGATCATTTCCTGATAACATTTACTTTTACAATAATTGATTACACAGCGGTGAAGAGTAGACTTTATCAAAGTAGATGTCTTTCTGAAAGCACTGTAACTAAGTTTAAGAATATAATCCACCCACTGTTATCATCTCCAATGCCCTGTACCAACACAGAGCAAAGCAGCTATCTGAACGCTACCCCAACAGAGGTCGATTATCTTGTTAATAATTTCACCTCCTCACTACGTACGACTCTGGATACTGTAGCTCCTGTGAAAACTAAGGCCTCAAATCAGAAGTACCTGACTCCGTGGTATAATTCTGAAACACGTACCCTAAAGCAGATGACTCGTAATCTGGAGAGGAAATGGCGTGTCACAAATCTAGAGGATCATCATTTAGCCTGGAGAAATAGTTTGCTGCTTTATAAGAAAGCCCTCCGCAAAGCCAGAACATCTTACTATTCATCACTGATTGAAGAAAATAAGAACAACCCTAGGTTTCTCTTCAGCACTGTAGCCAGGCTGACAAAAAGTCAGAGCTCTTTTGAGCCAACCATCCCTTTAACGTTAACTAGTAATGACTTCATGAACTTCTTCACAAATAAAATTTTTATCATTAGAGAAAAAATTACCAATAATCATCCCACAGATGTAATATTATCTACAGCTACTCTTAGTACCATTGATATTAAGTTAGACTCTTTTTCTCCAATTGATCTTTCTGAGTTAACTTCAATAATTACTTCCTCCAAACCATCAACGTGTCTTTTAGACCCCATTCCTACAAAACTGCTCAAAGAAGTCCTGCCATTAATTAATTCTTCGATCTTAAATATGATCAACCTATCTCTAATAATCGGCTATGTACCACAGGCCTTCAAGCTGGCTGTAGTTAAACCTTTACTCAAAAAGCCATCTCTAGACCCAGCAGTCTTAGCTAATTATAGGCCAATCTCCAACCTTCCTTTCATATCAAAAATCCTTGAAAGAGTAGTTGTCAAACAGCTAACAGATCATCTGCAGAGGAATGGTTTATTTGAAGAGTTTCAGTCAGGTTTCAGAGCTCAGCACAGCACAGAAACAGCTTTAGTGAAGGTTACAAATGATCTTCTTATGGCCTCTGACAGTGGACTCATCTCTGTGCTTGTCCTGCTAGACCTCAGTGCAGCGTTCGATACTGTTGATCATAATATCCTATTAGAGCGATTAGAACATGCTGTAGGTATTACAAGTACTGCGCTGCAGTGGTTTGTATCATATCTATCTAATAGACTCCAATTCGTGCATGTAAATGGAGAGTCCTCTTCACACACTGAGGTTAATTATGGAGTTCCACAGGGTTCAGTGCTAGGACCAATTCTGTTTACATTATACATGCTTCCCTTAGGCAGTATCATTAGAAGACATAGCATACATTTTCACTGCTATGCAGATGACACCCAGCTCTATCTGTCCATGAAGCCAGATAACACACACCAATTAGTTAAACTGCAGGAATGTCT
The DNA here is from genome assembly GCF_964374335.1 of Astatotilapia calliptera. Taxonomy (NCBI): domain Eukaryota; kingdom Metazoa; phylum Chordata; class Actinopteri; order Cichliformes; family Cichlidae; genus Astatotilapia; species Astatotilapia calliptera. The sequence goes on along the minus strand of NC_137427.1, from coordinate 40,479,791 downwards.
TAAAGACATAAAGACCTGGATGGCCGCTAACTTTCTGCTTCTTAATTCAGATAAAACTGAGGTTATTGTACTCGGCCCTGAAAATCTTAGAAATATGGTATCTAATCAGATTCTTACTCTGGATGGCATTACCTTGGCCTCCAGTAACGCGGTGAGGAACCTTGGAGTCATTTTTGACCAGGACATGTCCTTCAACGCACATATTAAACAAATATGTAAGACTGCTTTCTTCCATTTGCGCAACATCTCTAAAATTAGAAATATCCTGTCTCAGAGTGACGCTGAAAAACTAGTTCATGCATTTATTACTTCCAGGCTGGACTACTGTAATTCATTATTATCAGGATGTCCAAAAAACTCACTGAAAAGCCTTCAGCTAATCCAAAATGCTGCAGCAAGAGTCCTGACAGGGACTAGAAAGAGAGAGCATATTTCTCCTGTTTTGGCTTCCCTTCATTGGCTTCCTGTTAAATCCAGAATTGAATTCAAAATCCTGCTCCTCACATACAAGGTCTTAAATAATCAGGCCCCATCTTATCTTAATGACCTTGTAGTACCATATCACCCTATTAGAGCGCTCCGCTCTCGCTCTGCAGGCCTACTTGTTGTTCCTAGAGTATTTAAAAGTAGAATGGGAGGGAGAGCCTTCAGTTTTCAGGCCCCTCTTCTGTGGAACCAGCTTCCAGTTTGGATTCGGGAGACAGACACTATCTCTACTTTTAAGATTAGGCTTAAAACTTTCCTTTTTTCTAAAGCATATAGTTAGGGCTGGACCAGGTGACCCTGAATCCTCCCTTTGTTATGCTGCAATAGATGTAGGCTGCCGGGGGATTCCCATGATGCATTGAGTTTTTCCTTTCCAGTCACCTTTCTCACTCACTATGTATTAATAGACCTCTCTGCATTGAATCATATCTGTTATTAACCTCTGTCTCTCTTCCACAGCATGTCTTTATCCTGTCTTCCTTCTCTCACCCCAACCGGTCGCAGCAGATGGCCGCCCCTCCCTGAGCCTGGTTCTGCCGGAGGTTTCTTCCTGTTAAAAGGGAGTTTTTCCTTCCCACTGTCGCCAAAGTGCTTGCTCATAGGGGGTCATATGATTGTTGGGTTTTTCTCTGTATCTATGAAGCGCCTTGAGGCGACTTTTGTTGTGATTTGGCGCTATATAAATAAAATTGAATTGAATTGAATTGAATGGACACCACCAAATGCTGGCATTCCTCCTTACTAAGGCTCTGCCAGGCCTTTACTGCATTGGCTTTCAGTTGCTGTTTGTTTGTGGGCCTTTCTGTCCTAAATTTAGTCTTCAACAAGTGAAATGTATGCTCAACTGGGTTAAAATCCAGTGACTGACTTGGCCATTCAAGAATATTCTATTTCTTTACTTTAATTTAAAGTCATGGGGTGCTTGGACTGTATGTTTTGGGTCATTGTCCATCTGTATTATTAAATGCTGCCTAATCAATGTGACTACTTTTAGCTGGACTTGAGCAGACAGTATGTCTCTGAACACATTCAGCTGCTTCAGTCCTGTGTGACATATTCAGTAAACACTACCAGTGCCACTGGCAGCCATGCATGATCAAACCATCACACTGCCTCTGCCATGTTTTACAGATGATGTGGTATGCTTTGGATCATGAGCCGTTCCACCCTTCTCCATACTTTTTTCTTGCCATCATTCTGATAGAGGTTGATCTTGGTTTTATCTGTCCAAAGAATGTTTTTCCAAAATTTAGCTGGCTTTTACTAGATGTTTTTTTTGTTTTGTTTTGTTGTTAAGTCCATTCTAGCCTTTCTATTCTTGAGGCTTATGAGTGGCTTGCACCTTGCAGTGAACCCTCTGTATTAGGGCTGTTCGATATGACGATATGAAAACATCTATCGTTTCATATTATACGCTATCATTGGTTCTGTGGTGTCGCAAAATTTTTTTTACGGCAATATTTTTCATTGTTTTGATGGTCACTGTAGTGGCTGTATTAATTTCTTAATTTTCTTTTTTCTGTTATGTTCTCTTTGACCGCATGTTGTCTGTTCACAGTAAAATTTTCAAAATGCAAACACTACGTCTCAAATCAATTTCAGGCCTTTTATCTGCTTAATTGGTAATTACATCATCATTTTAATATGGATACCCTAAATTAAAGCTGAGTCTGCACATCATGTCCATGATATAATTTTGATTGGAATATGTTTCAGTAAACGGGCAACAAAATAAAACTTGTTAGGGTCCAAATACACACTGACCTAACTGCAGGCCTTTTCTACTCTAATTGAGTGCTCAAAGCACTTTATACAACAGATCTCATTTACCCATTCACAGGCACAGATTAATACAAGCACTTTTTCTGTACTATGACTGTGTGCGAACACAGTCATACTTAGATAAACCCATTGGTTTATCTAAGTATGACTGTGTGCGAACACAGTCATACTTAGATAAACCCATTGGTAGCTGTAGATTAGAGCACCTGGGGACTGAATCACCAACTTGACCAACAATCACCAAATGCTAATCTACAAGGTACAAGAGGTTCAGTTTTCTGTGTAATGGGTAGACAATAGTAAGATGGTCTGAGTCTACAGTTTTTTGTTTTGTTTTGTTTTTTAATGAACAGATAACAGAAACCTTACGGATGTATTGTAATGCATAGGTGTCTATCTGTATCTGTGCTTGAATTCATTTCAGGTTCCTCTTCCATCAGTTCCTCAAGCTCATGCTACGCGCTCACATTTTGTGAGAAAAAACAAGACCTGCAAACACTATACAAAAGATGTTGTGTGCTTGCCCTTGTCTTCAGCATCAACGTTTCTCATACTGAGAGGAGATTCACGAGCAAAACTAGCACAAGATGGCCTTATTGGGAAGATCTCCTTTACATCTGACTGGTCTGAAGCACAACTTAGAGAAGAAATACAGTGGGGCAAAAAAAAGTATTTAGTCAGCCACCGATTGTGCAAGTTCCCCCACTTAAAATGATGACAGAGGTCAGTAATTTGCACCAGAGGTACACTTCAACTGTGAGAGACAGAATGTGAAAAAAAAAAATCCATGAATTCACATGGTAGGATTTGTAAAGAATTTATTCGTAAATCAGGGTGGAAAATAAGTATTTGGTCACCTCAAACAAGGAAAATCTCTGGCTCTCACAGACCTGTAACGTCTTCTGTAAGACGCTTTTCTGTCCCCCACTCGTTACCTGTATGAATGGCACCTGTTTGAACTCATCATCTGTATAAAAGACACCTGTCCACAGCCTCAAACAGTCAGACTCCAAACTCCGCCATGGCCAAGACCAAAGAGCTTTCGAAGGACACCAGGAAAAGTATTGTAGCCCTGCACCAGACTGGGAAGAGTGAATCTACAATAGGCAAGCAGCTTGGTGTGAAAAAATCAACTGTGGGAGCAATCATCAGAAAATGGAAGACATTTTTTTTTTTTTTTTTTTTTTTTTTTTTTTGTGGGAAATGAGACCAACTGTGATAAGTGACTATAATACCATAACCTGGTAAGACCCACACAGGTTGTCCTAAAATTGTAATTTAAATAAAGTAAATGCTTAAACACTCCTAGCAACACTTCTGCAGTAAAACTAACTTTATTGTCACATTCAAGAACAGACGATAGCAAGTCAACATTCACTGATGTCATCTGAAGTTTAGCCCAAGAGGAGCTTTGGTGTTTAGTTTTCTGATCCACAGGTCCTCATGTCTCCTCCTCTGTCCCTCCGTCCATGATGCACAGGACTGCAGTCCCAGGATACCCAGGGAGTTTGGTGAGTGGATTTGAAAATGTTTGACTAGAGGAGTATTCAGTCTGTCTGTCCTAATGTTATACAAATGTTGTTTCAATCTTTCCGTCAGAGTCTGACCCGTTTCACCGACATATATTAACAAACACTGTTCACAAATGATACCATAAACTATATTTCTACTATTGGGTGTAAAGTTGTCCAGAATTGGAGCTCCAGCACCACCATGTGGGTTAAACAGGTATTGCACTGCATTTAAAAAATGCTGGTCTAAGCTTTGTGTTCTTCCCTGTCGGTGGCCTCCAAGTCTGGTTCTAACCAACATATCTTTAAGGTTTTTATTTTTCCTGTTGGCCACTATTGTTCTACAGTTTTGAAAGGGGGGTATATCAGTTAGAAATCTAAAGTTCATTTTGAAGGTCCTGTTCAAAGGTAAGTATGAGGTAGAGTACATTGTGATCAGATGCAAAATTTCCTTATCCTCCTCTGCCCCCCCCCCGTCCCTGACTAGCTACTTGGGGTGAGAGAATCTCTCCCTCTCTGGAACCCAATTCCGATAGGGTCTTACTCTTAATTGTTCTCAGGAATCTTTTTGAGTACCCCCTTCGTCTGAGGCTTTGGAACAAGATCATAATGGACTTCTGGAGGTCTATTTCACGGGAGGAGATTCTGTAAAATCTAATAATCTGCGATTTCACAATTCCCCTGAATGTATGTTTGGGGTGATAGCTAGCTTTGTGAAGGAGTGCATGGGTGTCAGTTGGTTTAAAGTACACCCGAGTAAGTATTTTCTTCTGCTGTTCATTTAACTGCTCGAAGAAAACCGTTGTATCTAAAAAGTTGACCTCATTTGCGTCTAATGTATACTTTACTTTAATTGACCCGTGATGATTATTCAACACGCTAATGAACTCATCAAACTCCTCCCTGCTGTGTGACCAGGCTCCTATGATGTCATCAAGAAACCGAAGATAAAAAAGAGGCTTACATTGGCATTTACTCAACGCACCCGCTTCCCATTCACTCATATAGAGGTTGGCATAAGAGGGAGCATATCTGTGCCCCATTGCTGTTCCTTCCACCTGCAGGTATCGATTGCCATTGAACTCAAAGTCATTACACCTCAAGCAAAGTTCTAAAAGCTGTAACACCTCCTCATCTGGTCTCTGAGCATCCAGATTCCTTCTAAAGATGTTTCGTACTGTACTTAAGCCTAAATCCGTATTAATGTTTGTATATAAGCTCTCGATGTCAATTGTGAATAACAGGGCATTGCTGGGTAGCACTAATCGTCTAACAACTTCCAAAAAATGGTAGGTGTCTTTCAAGTAGCTCTGATGTTTAGTAGAGAGAGGACCCAGGAAATGATCTATGTACAGGGAGACGTTATAAGTGGCGCTACTGCAGTCAGACACTATAGGTCTGCCCGACGGCACCCGATGTGGTATTGGTCAGCTTTGCGGTTCTTTATGGATTTTAGGTAGCAAATAAAATTGTCTTTCACGGGGGGAAGTAGGTCCAAACAAAAAGTCCCGCTGTTTAGCGGTGATGTATTTTTTGTAATATAGCCGATTAATGACGGCGTAAATCTAACTCTGGGACGTTTTTTGTAAACTCTCCCCAATTGGTCTATAATATTTGGTATTTACAAGTTGTCTGTGTGCCTCCCCTACATACTGTTGTTTGTCCATGATGACAATTTTACTGCCCTTATCTGCAGGTGTAATCACAATGTTTTTTGTTTTCCTGCAGCTCCCTAATTATTTCCCTCTCCTCCTCAGCCCGTCCCATCCCTCCATCTATGAACAGAAGAAACTGATGAAAATTATGAATGTCTGACTGTATGAGTTCCTTCACCTCCCCACTAATCTGTTCCCATGTTGGCTCCCAGTGAGACGGTAAGGTAAACTTTGCCTCTGTATTACCTTTGTTTTTATAATTGGTTTGTGAGAAATAATCCATAAGTTTGATTCTTCTGTGATATAAATGAAGATCTTTTCGTAAACCAAGCCTATCATATGATTTTGGAATCGGTATGTAGGTTAAGCCCCGTTCCAGTAAGTGCACTTGCTTTTCTGTGGGGCAGAACAATTCAGATAGATTTAATACATTACAATTCGAGTTCCATGATAGATCAGTAGACGGTGTCCCTCCCTGCTTAGGGTAACAAGCTACTGAAAATCCAGATTAATTTGTTTACACCAGTTCACCAATATGTTTTGGGCTGTTTCTGGTGTCCAGTGGATATTATCCCCCACAGTATTAAACTTATCACCCGGGAGCGGGTTCAGTACCTGAAATCGTTTAATCGCAAAGTTGTTGATGCTGGTTAGATTCTGTTGTTCTTTTGGAAGCAGAGGTGAAAAATTAATTAAGGGAAAGAATACGTCGGCATTTGGAAAGACAGATTGTGCCCTTTTATAGAGCATTCTCAATTGTTTATTGGAAGTTTTATCTGCATCTTGGTCCCTGTTATTGATTCCGATGGATAAAACTACTAATTTGACATCTGGATGGATTGGTGTCTTTTCCAGAATCTGGAGAAAATGGTAAAATGAAGCCCCTGCGTAACTATCAATTTGTATATTATCATTATTGTAAGCTGGTACACGATTTAGGTTGGAGTCCCCTAAGAACCAAACTGGTCGAGTCCCACGAAATACCCAATCTATGATTTTTCTGCCCTTGCGGGCTTTATGACACGTCGGGTGACACTGGTTAATATTTTCAACCTGTTGATTCTCGGTGGCTGTCTGTCTCTCTTGTCTGTTTTCTGTTGTTACAGCAGAAGAAAAGGTTTTGCTGGTCGTTTGAGACCCCTTGCTGCAGGTTTGTATCTCTGGGCTGGTCTGTAATACAGAGACATTAGAGTATACATTTTTAGACAGATGAAGTGAATGGGACTTAGTTGTGATCACATTTTTCTGTGGATCGGATCTAATTTGTACCTCACTTCTATTTGCTCTATTTGTAGATTTTTCCCAATTTGTTGTGGATTGGAACAAATCCTCGTCAGTCTGAGGGGCCACAGGCCTAACCTCAAGTCCCCCAGGTCTCTCCCCCTCCCCTAGAATCAACTCTGGATGTGAAGTCGAGAGGGGACAAAAAGGCTCGTGAGGAGGACACGATGGCACAGGAGGCCTTTCATCTGTTGGTTTTGGACCAAGAGTAAACTCAGTGGACCGCTGGTTGCTATCAGGGAGAACAGGAGAGATAACCCGGTTTGGCAAAGTACTCCCGGTGATATTAAATTGTGGTAGTGGTACATGGTCATCTAATAAGGGAGTTGATTGTGAATCCCGGGCGGTGGGGTTCCTCATGATCTGAACCTCAGGATACATCTGACTAGATGGAAATCTTTACCCATATCACTCATGGGAAGGGTCGCCACTATAAAAATGATGATCTTGCCAAAAATAAATTACTTACTTTTGATGATCCCTAACAAACCATCATAAGATTGGTTCAGATCTCTGGATTCCTATATTTCCAAATTCCTTTGGAAAGATAAACCCCCGCGTATTAGCTTAAAAACGCTACAAAGAACAAAGGATAGAGGAGGATTAGATCTGCCTAATTTTCACCAATACTTCTTAGCCAACAGGCTTCAGTTCATCTCAGAATGGTCAAAACATACCTTCTTAGTTGAGCCCTGGCTAGATGTTGAACAGGCACTATGCAAGGATCTAGAGATTTCAGACCTACCATTTATTAGCTCAAACATCAAAAAACATGAATGCTTTAAAAGTATCAACATCAGCTTCTCTCTGACAGCATGGTGGGAGTATCTAAAAATAACGGAGTCTTCACTAATCCCATGCAAACGTACTCCTATCTGGAATAACCCTGACATATTACAAAACAATAATATGATTAACTTCCCAGAATGGAGTTGTAAAGGAATTAAATACTTAGAACATATATTGGAGGGAACAGAATTGATCCCATTCGACAGACTAGTTACACAATATGGGATCAACAAGAAAAAATTTTTTAGAATATCAACAAATTAAATCCATAATAAAAAAGAAATTTAACCTCAGTCAAGTTGAATTACAAATACCACCAAGTGCGGCACATTTCCTTACTCTTAAATCCCCCAAATTATTATCTAAAATATATAGAACATTCTCTAAATTAGATGAATCAATATCCCTTCCTATTGCAAAGTGGGAAGCAGATTTATCAGTCAGTTTAGACCAAAACTTCTGGTCTCAGGTATGCTTAAACTTTTAAATTGATTAAAAATCCCAGTCTGCAATTAATACAATACAAAATACTTCATAGAGTGCACTATACAGGTCATCGGATGTTCAAGATGGGCTTTACATCTTCCAACAACTGCTCACACTGTCAAGGAAATACACCAGACAATTACATTCACGCTCTTTGGTTCTGTCCACCAGTGCAGAAGTTTTGGCACGAGATATGTGAAGACTTATCAAAGTGTCTGAAATGTAACATTCCAACTTCCCCCTTAGTGTGTTTGTTGGGCAGCTTAGATAATGTCACCTCAGAAAACAATTTAGCCCATATGGTTTTCACTGCCCTATGCATAGCCAAGAAAACTGTCCTCATGAACTGGAAAAATAAAAATAATCTTAATTCTAACCAATATAGAAATTATCTATTAAATTACATTAGTTTTGATACAGCCTCTGCCACCACATCAGATCAATTGCTCTGGGCTCCTTTGATCGGCTCCATCACCTAGTGGGGGTGGGGGGTCATAGTTTGGTCCCGCCTTCAATGTTGTGATTGGTGTGGGGGCAGGGACAGGCTTAGGGCGTCGGGGGGTTCCCCGGAGGCATCTTCCTTGGGGGGCTCAACCCGGGGTAGCGGTCATGTCCGGTTGGGGGCCTTTTTCTGACCATTTCCTCGTGGCTGCGTGCAGCGGGGCTAGGGGAGGGTCTGTGGTGATGGACGTGGGTTACTGACCTGGTAGCCTGTCTGCCCCTGGGTGGGTCCGGGATGGGCGTGAGGGTCTGGGGGCGCTCCATCTCTGGGCCGGGGCCCTGGCTGGGCCTCGGGGCCTTGGGTCCTGGTTTGTGTGTTGCCGGGGTTGTGGGCGGGTGGGTGCATGGGAGCCCATCCCTGGCGCAGGGTGCCGCCGGCGTGTCGAGTCACCTGTGGGGCTCTTCAACCGGTGGGGGAGATTGTTACACCTTGCAGGAGCTTTCTTCCCCTCAGGAACTCTCTGCAGGAGGGGGAGATACAGGAGAGGTGGAGGAAGATCTCAGCCTGGGCGTCTATTGTCTCATGTAGTCTGGAAGACGAGTGGATGGTGGGGTGGGTGCAGTTTTCTCTGTGGTGGGGTTGGGTGGACTGTCCCGGGCTCTGTGGGGCCGCGGGGCGCTGCTGCGCTGGGCCCCGGTCTGGATGGGCCTGGGCCCCCCTTTCCCTGGCGGGTCGCGGAGTGTGGGAGTGCCTACTGGGGTCAGCGGGGGAGCTGGCCCCAGGGAGGGGTCACCTGCCCCTCCCTTCCTTCCCTCCCCATCTCCAGCTGCCTCCCTCCTCCTGCTCCACCACAACCACCCACACATGCAGGGCCTTGGAGTAGGGGTATGTCACCAGGATGCAGAGGAGGCTACCCCCCCCGCCCCCCCCCCCCCTCTGTCCCCTTCTGGCTGCCTCTGCCTCAATTTTATCCCACAACTTAGACATTCACATTACTCACACCCTCATTACACATACATATAGGATCTTGGGGGTGGGCACGATACACGGAGTCCAAGTTACCATCAGGGTGTACGCCTCACCCCTGGCGTCGTTGCCCACCTCTCAATTTTAAATACATGTAGACATTGAGGGCTAGCAGGAGGGACTATGCGCTTACCTGCTGCTCTCTGGCAGGTAGCTCCATGCCCTCCTGGGTTTTAAATGCACCTTAGAACACACATGCATCAACACTACAATGAGCGGGTGGAGGGAGGTTTGGAGTCTTCTCTCACCCCCATTCTCTGCGGCCTACTGGAGCGGGGGGGGCTAGGAGGAGTGGGCCATCCGACTGCGGTCTGGGGCCTCCCTGCTGCTGCGGAGTTGGGGCAGTCTGCCTCTCCCCACCGCAGGGAAAAGGGTAACACCACCTGGGTCTGGGTGCAGTTCCCCCTCCAGGGGCAAGGGTACCTAGACCCGGTTAGTAGAGTACGCTTGGGATGTGTGATCGTGTATACAGCGTCCCTTTATGTCTGTCTCCATGTCGGTTGAGTGTGAAGTACATATGAGAGCATGAGGGTGGGAATGGATGTTTGTGTCTGTGTGTGCCTGTATGTCTGTGTCTATATGTCAGGTTGGGTATCAGACGCCACCTCTCTGGGGACATCTCAGGCCCTCCAAGGTTTGGAGGCCTATCTCCACCCACCACCACTTCCCCTGCCGGTGGCGGACTCCCTCAGGTATCGGTGCGTTGGTGGTTCTTTGTATCTGGGGGTGGGTGTCCGGGTACACACCGGCTCACTCCTTGGCGGCCGCTTATTGGGGCTCGCTCGGGCCACTTTGGAGGTGGGGTGCCAACCGGCCTCTCGGCCTGGGGCTCGGTCACTCAGGCACAGCTGGCTGCCGGCGGAGCTCACGGGCGCGTCACTGCAACTCCCCCTGGCTTCTGCTCCGCGGCTGCTGAATGAGCCCTCATCTGGGACTCTCCTTAGCTCTTTCTGGGACAGTGGCGCGGCTGCCCCTCTGTGGGTCTTCCTTGGTCTCTTGTGTTCTGGGTGCCTCTGGATGTCTGGAGTTTTGATCTCCTCCATACCTGCTTGATACCATAGAGGACAGGGCTGTGGCTCCCCACACTCTCTAGCAGATCACTACATGGAGAAACCTTTGGAATGCAAGCATGCTGATCCACACAGGTATGCACACAGGTGTACACATGGGTATTCACAGATGCGGACTACAGCTTTCTTGGCTGCTGCCTCAAAGCACACTGTGCGCTGTCTATCTTGCGTGCTGCACAATATCGTTTATTATTTAGTAACTATTGATATCTATGACTAGCTAGTTTATTGTGATGGTGCTTTTTTTTTTTTTTTTTTTTTTATTATGTTGCTCTTTGTTGTTTGCTGTCTCCCCTGTTTTTTTTGTTTTTCTTTCTCTCCATACAGGTGACCCAGGAGTTGTTTTTTTTTTTTTTTTTGTTTTTTTTTCTTCTCTTCCCCCCCCTTCTCACCGTCTCTTCTCCCCTTTGGTTTTCTTTCTTCCTCTCCCCCTCTTTCTTTCATTCTTTCCCCCTGTCCTATTAAAAAAAAAAAAAAAAAAAAAAAAGGATGACAAAGGATGAACTGAAGCTCCGCCATCACGTGATGTCACATGCTGCTGTTTCTGATGTCACTTCAAAAAAAAAAAAAAAAAAGGATACAGGGAGGTTTGGTTCAATCTATTGACTTGGCTCAGAGGTGGGAATTCCTCCTCATTCTCTAGGTCTAGTTCCTCCGGTGTTTCCTCTTCCACAGAATCTACAAGCGGCGAGGAAACAGATGTCTGAGCCCTCCAATTGTTCGATCAATAAGGATCTGGTAGCTCCCAGAGTGTCTGCAGCTAATCTAGCTTTATAGCGTTTTATCATCCAATTTGCTGCCACCTGAAAAGCTGTGTCGTCCCAAATTGTATATTGATATTCTAACACGATTTTAGCGTAATGTTGCTGCAGTATGGAGAGGCTATTCTGTAGCCATGTCTGCGTGTTCAGGTTTACTGCCTCCCTGAGTTCCTCCGTGGGGGAGGAAGGTCTAATGAATGCCGTGAGCTTTGTTATCTGTCTAGCCATTCCCTTAGGGGGAGTTTGAGTCAAAATAGCTTTATCAATGATGTTTTTATGGTGTATGGCCTGCATTAATTTGAAATAACTTTTGCAGTCTGTCTAGTATTTGCATTTAAAGGTTGATATACAGAATAACGGTTACGTTGTGAGCCTGTTTGTCCCCCCTCTCCCTCCCCCCCTACCCTCTGAAAATTATTGTGGTGTTTTCTAGCAGATGGGTTCCTCCTAACCTCCGCTGGAAAGTTGGATTGGGCCCGCTGGAACCTGTTGGAAAAATCCATAGTCAGTAAATGAGGCTCACCTGTGTTTGGGCCTCGGCTCCACTCCACCCTGGGTCTCCAGCAGTTCTTTTCTGTCTCTCCCGGTGTTGTGTCCGTGAATTTATCCAGGTAGGAGTCCAAAGCACTCTGTTTGTAGATTAAGTCCTGTCCCTTATCAAAAGATGACAAAAGAAGGGAGGAGAAAAGAGGGGGGCCCTCCAGCCCACAGATTCCGACCTCCAATCAATGGAAGTGTGATTTAAGCAGGCTTCTCCACAAGGTAAGGCCTCACTGACATACTAAAAGCCAAATATTTATTAAGGAAATTTAAAAAAGGCTAAAAAAGCCAATTGCGGACGAAATTAAGTCCAATAAAACCAATTTCTAGAAGTCCACAAGGTTGGAATTATATTCCACCCTTTGAGACCAATAAGTTTTGTCAAAAAGGCTCCGTTTGGGGCCCAATACAGCTTCTACCCCTTACGTTTCGCAGCCTGTTGCTGCTTCATCAGAGGGAGTCGCAGCGAAGAATGGACAGGTGTGTTAATGAGGATTGAGCTCATTGGTTGGTACCACTCTGGATGTTACTTAGGTAACCCATCTGCCTGAATGAAAATAATTGTATAAAAAAGTACACAAACCAAAATCAAGATTAATTAATTACTGGGTAGGGGAGTGGGGCCCGTGAGGGAGTCTTGGGGCTGTCGCGGGCCAATGGGGAGAACCCGACACCGGGTAATATCCGGAGCAGGAACGTGATTGGGGAGAAAAAAATAAAAATATAAAAAAATATGTTTGGTTTTTTTATTTTTTTTTATTTTTATTTTTATTTTTTTCAAAAAACAGCAAAAATAAAAAACCATGTATAAGATGAAGAGTAATAGTCTATTGAATCCGGACTGGATTTGGGTGTTTCTGGTGGAGTGGGTTCCGTTCATGAATCATTCTGAAAAAAACAAAAGAAAAAAAGGGAGAGGGGAGGGGAGAGAGGGAGGAGGAGAGACAAATACCCCTGTTCCTATTATAATGGACCCCTGGTTGAGGTTAGGTAAGATGCTTTTCAAGTTGGTCTATCTAGACCTTATAACTGTGCATCATGGAGTAGGGAATTAAAAATCAAAAGGGGAAAGGATTTTTATCCCTAATTTACCTCTGGTTGAGGTTAGGATTCTGTGTTCCGATCAGGGTTTGTTCCCTTTAGGCGACTAGAGGAGGAGAGAGGAGAGGTATACACCACTTATCTGATATAAGATGCCTGGTTAAGGTTAGGGCTAAGTGTATTTGGTAGGGGCATCTCTTCCATGTACCAAAATACTAGGGTCTATATGAAGAGCCATTCTAAAACATAGATAAATAAGCACTCCATATATTGCTATCTCTATAATCATGAGCAGATTGTGTGTCACTATTTGTGCTTGTAGGAGAAGGTCGACGTACTTCGAGGGTCAGGTGGGGAGAATCAAGGCATCTGGCTAGGTTAGGTATTAGGAACGTGAGCTTTTGTTATTCCGTCAATACGGTTCAGGTGCACTGGCAACAGAGGTCCATAGTATTCCACCCATTTACTCCTGTATCCCCTGTACTTGAGACCTCTATTCTCCACCGATCCCCTGGTAGGTCTTTCTGTATGCCTTATTGCATTATATTTGTAAAAGATAATAAACACATTTAAATATATATGTATATATACTAATATAATATCACTATTTCAAATATATTAACTAGTGATCCTAATGGTATTTACAGTGGACTCATTTTTTGTATTTAAATGCTACTTTCCCACAGATAAGAAAAAGAAAACAAGAAAAAATCAGGCTGCAATTGGAGCTCACACCTTCCAGACCTAGATGCCTCTCCTTGGAGGAAATATAGCGGTCAAGGTAAGTATTACAGGTAAGTTTAAATTTAATTTTTTTTATTTATTTATTTATTTTTTTTGTGGGAAATGAGACCAACTGTGATAAGTGACTATAATACCATAACATGGTAAGACCCACACAGGTTGTCCTAAAATTGTAATTTAAATAAAGTAAATGCTTAAACACTCCTAGCAACACTTCTGCAGTAAAACTAACTTTATTGTCACATTCAAGAACAGACGATAGCAAGTCAACATTCACTGATGTCATCTGAAGTTTAGCCCAATGAATGCCTATGTCTTCCATTACAAATTACTGACCTCTGTCATCATTTTAAGTGGGGGAACTTGCACAATCGGTGGCTGACTAAATACTTTTTTGCCCCACTGTAGCAGCAATCTTCAGAAGAACATTTGCACTGTAAACTAGCCAGACATTCCCTTTTCAGTATTTGAGTACAATTAGAGGATGTAAACGACTAATGAAACCAAATGTTTCTAGCAGTTTTCTTTGGGGTCGCCAAGAAGTTGGCTCGATTTGTTCCACCACCTGCCTCTATATAATGGCAGGGATACAAACACCTGCACAGGTAAACATTTTATATTGCAGTGCAGAAATATTTATTGTCTAAAAAGTGAGTCTGTTCCCTTAATGTAATTTTCTTAATTAATATTGCACTTTTAGCAGGTGTAAACAATTTTTAGTGTATTTGATTTTATGTAGAACATGCTTTCTTTTCCCTCAGGAGGAACCAGAAGAGCTATCTGACAGTGACTTTGAAAGTCCAGTCTGCCAGAGAAGACGAGGTATGTGACGTGAATGAAAACCTAGTGAGGTTCTAAGGTCAATGACCAGTTAGAGTTTGTTACTGCAGTGCATAATAATTCCTGGGGGGTTTGTTTGATGAGAGCATCATTAATTTGTCTGATTTTAATGTTTACGGATTATCACAGGTGATTACAGCCAAGGAGGAATATGTGCCCAACTTTTATTTGAACTAATATAAGGATATATAAAGGCTCTGTTAACATTATGAAGCAAGTCATGCTGACCTTCTTTCCTTTTTTCAGTGCATCATGCGTTGCCTACAACACCAGGTGAAAGTGAGGCCAAGCATCAGGAAACAGAGAGCTGCATTCAAGAGAGTGAAAATGAGGGACAGCAGATGTTTCCATATAAATTGGCAGAATTTGAGTAAGCTGTTGTCTAAGGGTTAAAGAAATCCTTCATTCTAGATGTTGTTTAGGATATTGTTTCGATGCAGGTTTCCAATTTGCATGTTTGTTTGTTTGGGTTTTTTTTTGGGGGGGTTGTATGTTTGGGTTTTTTTTTTTTTTTTTTTTTTTTTTTTTTTTTGTTGAATGACTGCAACTTTAGGATTTACATTTAATCTTTCTTTTTTTTAATGATGTATGGTGAGAAATTCTTCAAGGCTGACATGTTTTATGATTTCTAATATCTCTTGTCTACTTAGCCCTCTTTTTCTGGAGGAAGATGAAGCTCTTGAAGAAGCAATTCAGCATAGCCTCCTAGAAGAGTCTGATAGACTGAGTCAAGTGATGATTTAGAATCATATAGTCGCTATTCCCATGAAATTCAGTACGTCTCAACATGTTAAATAAAACTTCTCTATTGACTCGATCAATGCTCTCCTTAAGAGACATCATTTGATTTTCCTCCTCTTCTTGTTTCTCCTTCTTATTTCTTAAATATATATATCTACTTCATTGTATTTCATATTCTTAGCATGATTTAATTCTCTCGCTTTAAATTTAAAAAATTTACACATGCGTTGTTTAAGAAGTTCCCAAAGTTCCGTGAAAGAGGCAGTAAAAATCTTAAGATGTAATATTTTCTTAATTTCAGATTTAACTTCAGGCACAAGCAACCCGTCTGCTAACAAAGATGTATTGAGTTTTCAATAGTTCAAAAATTTGTGGGAGCAACACGATATTATTGCCATAACCACCGTGTGATCAGAAAAATCTGTTAAGAATGTGTCATATTTAAGACTTTTAATATTAGATGATATGTAAAATCTATTAGTCGAGTTTTGGTTAATGAGTCGAACCTAGTGTAATGTACAGGGAGTGCAGAATTATTAGGCAAATGTGTATTTTGTCCACATCATCCTCTTCACGCATGTTGTCTTACTCCAAGCTGTATAGGCTCGAAAGCCTACTACCAATTAAGCATATTAGGTGATGTGCATCTCTGTAATGAGAAGGGGTGTGGTCTAATGACATCAACACCCTATATCAGGTGTGCATAATTATTAGGCAACGTCCTTTCCTTTGGCAAAATGGGTCAAAAGAAGGACTTGACAGGCTCAGAAAAGTCAAAAATAGTGAGATATCTTGCAGAGGGATGCATCAGTCTCAAAATTGCAAAGCTTCTGAAGCGTGATCATCGAACAATCAAGCGTTTCATTCAAAATAGTCAACAGGGTCGCAAGAAGCGTGTGGAAAAACCAAGGCGCAAAATAACTGCCCGTGAACTGAGAAAAGTCAAGCGTGCAGCTGCCAAGATGCCACTTGCCACCAGTTTGGCCATATTTCAGAGCTGCAACATCACTGGAGTGCCCAAAAGCACAAGGTGTGCAATACTCAGAGACATGGCCAAGGTAAGAAAGGCTGAAAGACGACCACCACTGAACAAGACACACAAGCTGAAACGTCAAGACTGGGCCAAGAAATATCTCAAGACTGGTTTTTCTAAGGTTTTATGGACTGATGAAATGAGAGTGAGTCTTGATGGGCCAGATGGATGGGCCCGTGGCTGGATTGGTAAAGGGCAGAGAGCTCCAGTCCCACTCAGACGCCAGCAAGGTGGAGGTGGAGTACTGGTTTGGGCTGGTATCATCAAAGATGAGCTTGTGGGGCCTTTTCGGGTTGAGGATGGAGTCAAGCTCAACTCCCAGTCCTACTGCCAGTTTCTGGAAGACACCTTCAAGCAGTGGTACAGGAAGAAGTCTGCATCCTTCAAGAAAAACATGATTTTCATGCAGGACAATGCTCCATCACACGCGTCCAAGTACTCCACAGCGTGGCTGGCAAGAAAGGGTATAAAAGAGGAAAAACTAATGACATGGCCACCTTGTTCACCTGATCTGAACCCCATTGAGAACCTGTGGTCCATCATCAAATGTGAGATTTACAAGGAGGGAAAACAGTACACCTCTCTGAACAGTGTCTGGGAGGCTGTGGTTGCTGCTGCACGCAATGTTGATGGTGAACAGATCAAAACACTGACAGAATCCATGGATGGCAGGCTTTTGAGTGTCCTTGCAAAGAAAGGTGGCTATATTGGTCGCTGATTTGTTTTTGTTTTGTTTTTGAATGTCAGAAATGTATATTTGTGAATGTGGAGATGTTATATTGGTTTCACTGGTAAAAATAAATAATTGAAATGGGTATATATTTGTTTTTTGTTAAGTTGCCTAATAATTATGCACAGTAATAGTCACCTGCACACACAGATATCCCCCTAAAATAGCTAAAACTAAAAACTACTTCCAAAAACATTCATCCTCCTTTTCCCATATATGTGTTTTGTTTGTCTCCTTATTTATGAAGAAGGGGTCCTTTTATGATCTACAACGTACTTTTATTATTCAATCTTAGCCAGCCGGAAGAACAAGAGTATCTCACCGCTTCTTAGCTCGCATGCCCATGTTAACAGATAGGGCCACCTTGTGGTATGGCATGAAACTACATTAATTTACAGCAACAGCTGCTGATCATTACAATATGTATCTGTAAATGTACGTAATGATTTGAAATGTATGGGATTCTGTTTGTTTTTCACTTTGTGCTGTTAATGAATAAAAACTGTTGAATCATAAAGAGGTTTGGATAATTAGCACATTCCCTAGAACTGTTTCAGCTGCTCGACAGGCTTAATTCAGTGCAATGTACAACAAAATGAAAAGAAGTGTTTTTAATGTTGATAATCACAGGTTCCCATCTGTTTTGCACCAGTTTTTAATCTTTCTCAGAGTTCGTGTCATCAGAATTGTCAAGGCTAGAAACTGTTTTCAGTAAGTTCAAACGTAAATATTTAAGAGACTGTCTGAAAAGGTAGCATTCATTAAATTAGCGCAGGCTTCTTCTGACCTATCGCAACAGTCCACTTCACTGTACACTGAAACGGACAGAGCGGCTGCTCTCGCACTGCTGGTTGAGTCATTGGAGCCTCAGGCAGAAGTCATCTTTATGGCAGTAATCTTTTGAAGAAGCCTGTATATAATTACACTTTATTTAAAGTAAACAAGTTTACATATAAAATGCACATACACATACAATTACATATACAAAACCATGAGCACATACAAAAAGGAGAAACAAGGAGGAAAATCTAGCATCTGAGTCCACACAACGTTCACAAGACTTACAGTTTTAATTCGTTCCAGGGGAAAACTTTCCCAAGTTTCAGGTCCATTGTTCGTCTTCTCCGCAGGTCTGTAATGATATGTTTACTCAGCACATCACTACTTATCATCTTTTGTTCAAGTACTCCTTTGGCACGAGTTTTCCAAATATGTGTGTTTATTACACACATTACTAACCAAAAGAGTCTCCTTTTGTCGTCACACATTTTTTCTTTAAACAAACCATATTTAACTGCTTTAATATTAACATCCACATCATAGCCAATCTCTGTCATCTTCTGCCTGATCTCAGTTGTCCTATAACAATCCAATAGAAGATGTTCTAGGGTCTCATCTTTATCACAGCCTGTCATAGGACATTTCATGGTGGTAACAAAGCAACTCCATTGTACCACTGCTCTCACAGGGAGGCGCCCGAGCGAGATGAGCCATACCACGTCTCTTATGCTTTCAGATAATAATTTGTCTTGTATATTTTTAACTATTGAAAGGTTTTCATCTTCATTTGCATACTTATATTGAATTACACCTTCATTTTTGGTTTCATTAATTTTTTTATAGATATTTTTTGTATTATCTTGGAGAATATTTAATTTATAATTACCATCTCCTTCCTTTAATACTAAATATTTGTTACCCACGTGGTACATTGAGCTTTCTGCAGTGAAGTTCTTGACAAAAATAAGTTGCAAAACACATTCAGAATTTGAGTGTGCTGCATGTCATGAATAGTTGCTGCTTTGGATGCAGGTCACGTGGAAGCCAGACGAGGGAGACGTTGCGCAGAGAATAAAGCGGCGACAGTAACCTGAGAATACGGTGTCATGTCTGCCTCAACACTACGGTCAGTATATGGCCCACTTAAAAAAAAATTAATAAAAAAAAAACAAGAAAAACCCCACCTACCGCAACTACTGCAGAGCTGTATCACACATCAAAAGCTTTTCCAATACGGGTTCCAAGTCAGATTGACCATTTATATGAAAAGAAGTTTGATAGAACTTGACTAGACAAACAAAAGAGATAGGATCAGCTCTACAGAGGAGATGGGTGGCCCTGAAAAGGACCTTTGTTGCCGTTGTTGTTGTTGTCGTCAGTGCAGTAAGCTTAACCACCAAAGCCGTACAGAGTGCGGCCCTGTCTCTTGAGAGCGTACACCACATCCATGGCGGTGACGGTCTTTCTCTTGGCGTGCTCGGTGTAGGTGACGGCGTCGCGGATGACGTTCTCCAGAAACACCTTCAACACGCCACGGGTCTCCTCGTAGATCAGACCAGAAATACGCTTCACACACCACCACGGCGAGCCAGGCGGCGGATAGCTGGCTTAGTGATGCCCTGGATGTTATCACGAAGCACCTTACGGTGACGCTTTGCGCCTCCTTTGCCGAGTCCTTTACCTCCCTTTCCTCTTCCACTCATTTTGGCTGTTCAGAAACAAATGTGAGTCGTTGCTTGACGGACTCCTGAATTTACATCTGATTTGAGGACGTAAAAGAAAACAGGAGTGCTTGAAACTACGGCCATCTACTGGCCTTTGGCGGAAACGAGGAACAGCATGACTGTGCCTGGGGTGCAGTAGCTATGGGGCGCCGTTTGTAAAGTGAAACATGCTGAAATTAACGGCAACATTTTTCCACATTTAGCTCAAAAACAAGTAATTTTTTACAACATTTAGTAAAATATTTGTAACTTTTCATATTTAAAACAGATTTTTAAATGTTAAATCTAAATGTTAAATATTCAATCTAAATGTTAAATCTAAATATTATATTTAAATCTAAATGTTAAATCTAAATGTTTAGGCTAACATGCAAATTTATTGCACGGATCCGCGGAAATACCAAAATAAAAGCTTTCTGAAAACCTCCAGTGCAAAAGTGTGCCGGTAGTGGTCAGACACGTTCTCACTCCCAAAGCGTAATAATTTTCTCTAGGTGACAAATTGTCAACATGTTATGCTTTTGGGTACCCAACACGTTCCTAAATTATAGCATCGGAAAAAGGAGAGCTCAATCTACACATGTTCGTTCATTTTCTAAAGATCGATTTGGAAAACACTATTTTACGTCATTTAACTGCTAGTAAAGGTTAGGAATAAGGTTATAGTTAGGGATAAGGTTAGGTTTAGGGCTGGAACACATGGCTGGAACGTCTATTATGGCGGGACCGTCATTCCACTGGAATTCAGCCATAACCCGACCATGAGAAAGCACGTCCGGCGATTTAGCTGAAAACATCGGAAGATCCGTTTTGTCGGCCATCCAAAGGTTCAGCAGTAGTGCACTCTTAGCAGCTGCAGTCTCCACTTCACAATCGCTGCAGCACATGTCCAGCAAAATCGCTGGACATGCTCGTAGGCAAGAAGTGAAGCAGCACATGGCGGGGAGAAGTGAGGAGGAGAACAGACACAATGTTGCACCGGAGGTTTTCGGGAAGCTTTTATTTTGGTATTTCCGTTGATCCGTACAATAAATTTGCATATTAGCCTAAACATTTAGGTTTAACATTTAACATTTAGATTAAGATTTAACATTTAGATTTAAATATAATATTTAGATTTAACATTTAACATTTAGATTAAGATTTAACATTTAGATTTAAATATAATATTTAGATTTAACATTTAACATTTAGATTTAAATATATTTAGATTTAATAGTTAACATTTAGATTTAATATTTAACATTTGATGAAAAGTTACAAATATTTTACTAAATGTTGTAAAAATTACTCGAAAAAATATGTTTTTGTAAGGTTTTGAGCGAAATGTGGAAAAATGTTGCCGTTAATTTCAGCATGTTTCACTTTACAAACGGCGCCCCATAAGTAGCTGTGTACTGTACACGATATGAGATTGAGTACTACATGTGTCACAGAGACAATCCAACAGTTTATATCCAGTTAATATCTTTATTAAAGGCCAATAACCAGTGGTGCCTCCAACAGAGCCAGAAAAGGGGGGAAGGTCATGCCATGAAATATTATTAGTTGTCCCCAGATCAAATAGGTTGTTAATGAGGTTTTACCTTGAAACTCTGAATACCAGAACTTCCATACTTCCAGAATCAATGTAGTTTTAGAAGTGGCTTTAGTACATGCAATAGCATTCACAGATGATCGCAACAGATTATTCAGAATGTCAATACTATATTTTCTGACTTGAAAGTGGCAGCGAGTCATTCTCCGGCGGCGCTATATCTATGATCTCTACTTGACTGGACTGATCTGGACAGCTTCACAGTATAATTTTTCTGTATGTTATCAATGTTAGTGTCAAAGTCTGAAGACAGTTTGTGCAGTGAGATTAGTTTAACAGAGTTCCCAAAAGTCAGCTTCAATGCAACATCAGCGATGTGGCCTAGGTATTGGATCAACGCCAGCGGAACATGACGATGCTGTGTTTCCATGCTCAAAGTTAGTTCAAAGAATTGTGTTAAATTGTTAGTTTTTTATACATCTTTGGGGAGTGAAAAAAAAAATATGCACCTGTGAACTGAACATGAACTGTGAAAAATATCTGATCCATGTTAGGCTTATTGTTATGTACATTCATAGTTTATAGCCAATTTAAACAACTCTAAAGGTACTTTAGAGCAGGGGTGTCACAGTCTTCTTCTACTGTAAGTAATGTAAACTTATGTGTAGCAGGAAAGAATTGGAAGTACTGGTGCTTAGATCAAGTTACTGGATGCCACCTTCATGCCAAGCATATGGCTTCTATTATATAAAAAAAAAAACTGTCTTGTACTGTCTTGTATGAGGTTAATGTTATTGTAAGAAAGGAGCGCGCTCTCTGTGTGAGTGTGTTGGCTCTGAAAAGAGCCGTTGTTTGTAAGAGGGCGTGCAGACAGCTTAAGCCCTCTCTCCGCGGATGCGGCGAGCCAGTTGAATGTCTTTGGGCATGATGGTGACCCTCTTGGCGTGGATGGCGCACAGGTTGGTGTCCTCGAAGAGTCCGACCAGGTAAGCCTCGCTGGCCTCCTGCAGAGCCATGACAGCTGAGCTCTGGAAGCGCAAGTCGGTCTTGAAATCCTGAGCGATCTCGCGGACCAGGCGCTGGAAGGGCAGCTTGCGAATGAGCAGCTCGGTGGACTTCTGGTAACGGCGGATCTCGCGCAGAGCCACGGTGCCGGGCCTGTAACGGTGAGGTTTCTTGACGCCTCCGGTGGCCGGGGCGCTCTTACGAGCGGCCTTGGTGGCCAGCTGCTTCCTGGGGGCTTTGCCGCCAGTGGATTTGCGAGCGGTCTGCTTGGTTCTTGCCATTCTTTCTCTCTTTAACTTTCCTGCGTTTAAAACAGAAAATGTAACAAGCGGAGGAGACTCGCCGCTCTTAAAGTGTGTGACTGGCTGTGACGCGGTGCCGCTGCGGCTCGTGATTGGTGAGGGGCTCCGCGTGATGCTCAGCACCGCTCAGAGGAGCCCCGCCCCGCCTAAGTGTGCGCTGCTCATTGGAGGAAGGTGCTTTGAAAAGGCGCGCTGCCGCGAGCCTGTCTGCGATTGGTGTGTGACGAAGCCGCCCGCGCTCTGCGGAAATATAAGCCAGGCTCGGCGCCGATCGGGCCACATTTCCTTTGAGTGTTGACACTGCAAAGAGAAGGTTCAAAATGAGTGGGCGTGGCAAAACCGGAGGCAAAGCCAGAGCTAAGGCTAAGACCCGTTCATCCCGTGCCGGGCTCCAGTTCCCCGTGGGTCGCGTCCACAGGCTGCTGCGCAAAGGCAACTATGCGCAGCGCGTGGGTGCCGGCGCCCCCGTCTACCTGGCAGCTGTGCTCGAGTACCTGACCGCTGAGATCCTCGAGCTGGCTGGCAACGCAGCCCGCGACAACAAGAAGACTCGTATTATCCCACGTCACCTGCAGCTGGCTGTGCGCAACGACGAGGAGCTCAACAAGCTCCTTGGCGGAGTCACCATCGCCCAGGGTGGTGTGCTGCCCAACATCCAGGCCGTGCTGCTGCCCAAGAAGACCGAGAAGCCTGTCAAGGCCAAGTAAATGCCAAAGCCTCTGCTTCACGCACGAAACCAATAAACAAAGGCTCTTTTCAGAGCCACACACTTCTTTCTGAGCAAACATCCTCGTGTATATGGAAATGTAGTATTACCTTATTCTCGTGTGTGGGGGGGGGAGTCTTTCGCCTCCCAACCAGATCTTCAGGTTGTTTTAATTTATTATTAACAATAATATAAAATTATGCACAATGAATTACTAATGTAAAAATAGTTCAACAAAAGTTCAACACTGCCCCTAGCATCCTGGAGCACTTGTGTTGTCTTTTGTAGGTGTTTTGGAGTTTTTACGTGTTTTGTCTGTAGGGGCCACCGTAAATATACTTTTATTTATTCACTCCACATGAAATGTAATAAATCAACTATAATAAAATCCAACTATTCACATTTCAACTTTTAACTATTTAAATTTTCAGCTTTTTCCTTTTACAAATTTAAAGTGAAACAACACAAAACACTGCAAACCACAACACAATTAAATAGAAATTATAATATGAAAATAAAAAGAAGATGCATATTCTCTGTCATATGGACCTGCATGAATAAACTTTGTCCCTGGCTCTGTCCCTCCTGCTCTGTTCACTTTCTGATTGTGAAATGTGAGCCATGATAGTAATACAAGCTGCAAGTGTTATGAGAAAAAAACAAACCCAAAAAGTATCTTATCTTGCTTTGACAATAATGCTATTATTGTGAATAAGAGAATGTTGCGTGATTGTGAGGAAGGAGCTCTGGCGTGTTGCTGTGGTGGCTCTGAGAAGAGCCGTTGTTGAGTGCGAGAGTGTTGGCAGCTCACTTCTTCTTGGCTGCTGTGGCCGCCTTCTTGGCTTTGGGCTTGGCGGCCTTCTTGGCGGGGGCTTTCTTGACTGCGGGAGGCTTCTTGGTGACCTTCTTGGCTGCCGCCTTCTTGGGGCTCTTGCTGGGCTTTTTGGCCGCCACAGCGGGCTTCTTGGCCTTCTTGGGGGACTTCTTAGCTGCTGCGGGCTTCTTGGCTGCCGCTGGCTTCTTGGGGGACTTTTTAGCGGCTGCTGCCGGCTTCTTGGCTTTGGCAGGGGCGGGCTTCTTGGCTTTGGGAGCGGCTTTCTTTGCGGGCTTCTTGGCTTTGCTCTCGGTAGCCTTCTTGTTCATCTTGAAGGATCCGGAGGCCCCGGTGCCCTTGGTCTGCACCAGAGTGCCCTTGGCCACCAGGCTCTTGATGGCGGTCTTGACGCGGGCCTTGTTCTTGTCCACATCGTAGCCTCCGGCAGCCAGAGCCTTCTTGAGAGCGGCTGTGGACACGCCGCTGCGCTCCTTGGAAGCGGCCACGGCTTTCACGATCAACTCGCCCACGCTGGGGCCCACCTTCTTCGGCTTGGAAGCCGTCGTCTTCTTCTTGGCCGCCGGGGCGGCGGCAGCAGCAGGTGCTTCCTCTGACATTTTCCTCTTTCCCTCTGATCGAGTCACGGTGCAGTGATGGCAACTCGGAAGCGTCACACTGCACTTAAACGCACCATGAGAACCGTGGAGAGTGAATGTAGCGCGCGCCGCTCTCGCGTGCGCCACGCAATGCTTCCGTTTGTGTTTCGTGTCTCGGGATCAAAGAGCTCAAAGTGAGTGTGTGAGCAGCACTGCAGGCCGACAGTGGAGCA
This sequence comes from Astatotilapia calliptera, assembly GCF_964374335.1. Taxonomy (NCBI): domain Eukaryota; kingdom Metazoa; phylum Chordata; class Actinopteri; order Cichliformes; family Cichlidae; genus Astatotilapia; species Astatotilapia calliptera. The sequence goes on along the minus strand of NC_137427.1, from coordinate 40,455,136 downwards.
GTCCACAGCGGACTCGTGTCTCCTCGGGCAGGCCTCGTGTCGGGCTCTGGTGCTCTCTGCTCTTGCTTTGTGGAGCCTCCAAAGCTCAGCGACTCAGTGCGGAGCTCAGCGCTGCTCGGCGGCTTTTTGCGCTCTTTTCTTTCCTAAAACAAAGGAGCCGCAGCACAGCTCCGTGAAAAGCCCTTTTCCAGCTCAGACACATGTTCGTTCGCGCACTCCGACTTAAAAGCAGCATCTGGTGAGCGCAGCTGTGGGACAAAGTGACGCCGCGAACTCCCAGCAAACACACCGATGCAGCTGGACGCCCACGGACCAGCGAGACGTCTGTGAGAGCTGCTCACTTCTAACCAAAGCACAGCGGCCTCGAGTTTCACTCACGTTGTTGTATATCAGAAATCACCATTAGTTAGTCACCTTACGGCAGCTCGCTTCCACACTTTGGCCCTGATCTCTTAGTCTGCATCAGTCCGTTTCCTTCCAGCTACAGTTACCGACTCTACTATAAACAACAACAGCGAATGAACACGTGAATACACACATCCACCAACTGATCACTAAGTATCTCAATGTGCAATACTCAATACCTGCTAAAAAAACATCCAACATCTCACTATTAAACATTCTCTTTTTGTCGCTACTAGTCAAACGTATTTTTATATCTATTTCATTTATTTAATCAGAGTAATATTGCTGTTATTTTTTTGGCATTTATTTAATCCTGCTCTGTCCACGTTGCTGCTGTAACAAGGTGAATTTCCCAGCTCTGGGACTAATAAAGCTTATCTTATGTCCTGGATAGCGATCTCAGTCTAATCTAGTACAGTGCATTTAATTATGCCCAGTATATCTGTGCTCCTTTTTCTGGAGGATTCTATTATTCTTCCACCCACTAAAAAAATGTAACCACAGATTGTTGTCCAAGATAAGTAAAATGCTGCACAATACCTCCCACCCTCCCATCGTGTGCTTGACCAGTCACAGAAGAGCGTTTAGTGAGAGACTGAGATGACCAAAATTCACCTCTGAATCAGAATGGGTTTTATTTCCTAATGTTGAGCAGGTTTACAACATTAGGAAATTGCTTCGGTACTTAGTGCAAAACACACTGTAAGACAACACTTAACTAAACATAAAAAATAAAAGTGCTAAGCAGATAGATATATCTTATTCATAGCACTTGCTATAATAGTTGTACTATCTAAAGGCATACAGAAAGGTGGCTACGGAGCCAACAAATTATGAATTAGATTCAAATAGGCACAACTTTAGTTTTTTTATTTCTATATGATGAACTCTGCATTATTAAGTGATAAGAACAAGTAATCTTATGTCCTGTAATCATTATGACGCTATAATTTGAGATACAATAAATAAAATACGTTTTTGTACAAAGTATCGTATCGGATCAGTATCGTCGATACCACCCTGAATATTACTCGTTATCGGATCGGAAAGGAAATCAGTGGTATCGCACATCACTAGTGATTATAGTGTTTACGAGCACATCAAGTCAAGTGGCTTTGTTATTTCAACCATGTGCAGTGCTACAGTACACAGTGAAGCAAGACAGCGTTCTTCCAAGACCGTGGTGCTACATAGGACAATCAACACAGGACCACATAAAGTGCAAATGTACAACATAAGAAAAACGGCGCAACCCCAGATCAGAACGATACAGACAAATTGATACTAAATTTTAAGTTTACTGCTTCTTTGGATTCTGCTATGCAAATTTTTTGTGAAATGACAAACTTTGGATATCAGAGGAGAAAAAACAAAAACAAAAACAACAACAACACACAAAACACTTCCATTTCACACACCGTAAAGGAACTGTCAAAATGAGTTAACTGGCCAGAGCAACATTTGTGTTCAGTACTGTTTTCAATTTGTTCTTTGGAATTTGCTTTGTATTGAATGTATTTGGAAATCAGAATATATATGTAAAAAAATAATATAATAATCAGCCCTTATCCCCAAGGGGCAAATAAGATACAATGGAGCAGCACGACATTGAAGACAAGGACAGGGCATAAACAGGCAATAAGAATGAGATAATAAATACACAGCATATACACAGTTTTAAAATTAAAGTGACTGAATAGGTGAATAAATAACTAAGTGACTAAAAGTGAATAAAGTGGCAGCTAGCGATGGGTCGTTCGCGAACGAAATGGCTCTTAGAGCCGGCTCTTTGACGTGAACGACGAGAGCCGGCTCCTTATCGCGAGCCGTGATGGCTCGTGGGGTTTTTTTTTCTTTCTCTCTCTCTCTCTCGCACTTTTTTTCCCGCTTCACTCTGCACGCGAGCCTTGTGCTTTACGCTGGGCAGAGGGGGGAGGGGCGGTAGTTACACTCAGTAGCACAGGAACAGAGGGAGAGAGAGAGAAAGAGAGCCAGGGACAACAACTTCACATTAGAAAGGTATAGTGATCATCCACAACTATTTCCGGTAGTGATGTGCGATACCACTGATTTCCTTTCCGATCCGATACCAAGTAATATTCAGGGTGGTATCGACGATACTGATCCGATACCGATACTTTGTACAAAACGGATTTTATTTATTGTATCTCAAATTATAGCGTCATAATGATTACAGGACATCAGAATACCTTCTTCTTATCACTTAATAATGCAGAGTTCATCATATAGAAATAAAAAAACTAAAGTTGTGTGCTATTTGAACACCTTGCCTGCCTGCAGCACTAAAGGACTCTGTGAGAGACTCTCACCCTAGCAGCACCTGTCCCTCTCCTCCTCTTCAGTTCGCCTCAACATACGCTCGTCATATTTTGTGATATGATTTACTCTGAGGTGTTTGACAAGGTTAGTGATGTTGCCACAACCATACATGCCAACCCTCCCGATTTTTCCGGGAGAATCCCACCTTTCTCCAGATTTTCCACCCGGACAACAAAGTTGAAAAACCATATCGCAGAATTCATAGCGCGGCCCAGCCAATTCCAGTTTCCAACAATGACGGCAGCGACTTAGTTTTAATATCACTCTTATTTCTCTTTCTGGGTCGCAAAAAAACTTTTAACATATTTTCAGGTGAGAATGTAGCTGTGTAAACTTCAAATATCTGAGCCGACCGACACATCGTCTTCAAACCCCCGCGGTCTTTCACCACTCGGGTTAAACATGATGTACAAGTCACTTTGATAACTTAAAAATGTTCTTGTTTGGCTTTTTCAGTGTTTTATTTGTTCGTGAGTAAATCGGTTTGGCTGAGATTAAAGTTATTAGATTAGATTAAATTAAATTAAACTTTATTATTCCCTCGGGAGGGTTCCTCCGGGTTTTCACACAGCTGAATAAACGTCAAACAGAAAACTGATTAAACAGAAGAGTTTACGTCAGTGTCCGGTTATATTTTAGACAGCAAGGAGCAGACGGCAGAGTTTCACTCCACCGAGGGAGCTCGTGACGTACTACCCGGCTTTCTTTAGACCGCGAAGGCCGGTCCTCAGGTGGAAGCAGCCTCTGAATTTGGACACCCCCGCTGTTTCCGGGCCGGCCAATAATAACGGTGACATTTAACGTATTTTATCCGATAAATAAACCCTGTAAAATATATTTATCCGCCCAAACAGCCCTTTTGAATGTCTCCCTAATTCTGAGGTCTCAAGGTTGGCAAGTATGGCCACAACACCTCACTTTTTTTGCCACATTTATTGCAAACCACGGCTCAGCTGTTTGTGGAGGTAAAATACATCCGCACAATTACGCTCAGCCATTATTGTGAGTGCGCACGCCAAGGGGCTGCGAGACATTTATACAGCCGTATTTCGCACATGACTATGAAAGGCGGAAGAGGAAGTAGTTCCTTTGAATGTAGGCAATCCGAATGTTATAGTTTCTTTCCACTGTGTTCCTGTTAATGATAAACTACAAATTTACTCTAAATTACTAAAATATCGATATTTTAATGTGAGAATCGATTCTAGAACATAAATGATTGGTATCGGAGGAATCGATATTTCAGGATCGATCCGCACATCACTAATTTCCGGTTGCAGATGATAAAGGATTCAGAAAGTGCGGATTCATGCGGGCCCATATGTCAGAGAATGTGCATGTTCTTTTTGTTTTCATATTATAATTTATATTTAATTGTGTTGTGTTTTGCAGTGTTTTGTGTTGTTTTCACTTTAAATTTGTAAAAGGAAACAGCTGAAAATTTAAATAGTTAAAAGTTGAAATGTGAATAGTTGATTTTTGTATTATGATTATGATTATGATGTATTATGATTGTATAATGATTTATTTATTACATTTTATGTGGCGTGAATAAATAAAAGTATATTTACAGTGGTCCCTAGAGACAAAGCACATACAAACTTCAAATCACGTAAAAACTCCAAAACACGTAAAAACACGTACAAACTCCGAAGCACGTAAAAACTCAGAAGCACATAAAAACTCAAAACACTTACAAAAGACAACAGAAGTGCTCCAGGATGCTGGGCGCAGTGTTGAGCTTTTGTTATCTTGTGGCTACACAAGCCAGCAAGTACCAACGACCGGATTTGGTGTGTGATAGTAACAGGTAGATGAACTTTTTTTTTTAAATTATTTGAATATATATATGAGTGCCTGTGTATAAATACACAAACAATACACACATGCTTTCAATTGTGTAATTTAAGTGATCTAGTAGCTCTGCTTTGGAAGTTCAGTTCATGCTAGAAATGTGTTTTGGAGTTTGTACGTGTTTTGTCTCTAGGGGCCACCGCATATATTTATATATAAACATATATAAATAAAACCACTTTTTTACGTTAGTAATTCCTTTTGTGCATAATTTTATATTATTGCGAATAATAAATTAATTAAAGCAACAAAACGACCTTAAGAGCCGGTTCGGAGCCGAAAGAGCCGGCTCTTTTTAGTGAGCCGAGCCGAAAGAGCCGGTTCTCTAAAAAGAGCCGGAAATCCCATCACTAGTGGCAGCACAAAAAGAGCGTAGAGTAGTTCATGTTTACAGGTGGTGAAATGGTCTTAAGGGCTGGAGTTAAAAAGCAGAGTGGCTTTGGGGACAGAGGTGGCTCTCCTCCTCAGTCCTGCAGGAAATGCAGCAGAGGCGCCGCCCACAGGGGAGCCATTGAAATGCACTGAAAGACTGTCAAACATAAAGTGGCATTAATGTTGTATTTGTAGTTACTTTGTCATCGTTCCACAACACACACAAGACATTTCCTGAGTCTGGGTCAATGTAGCGGATCAATAGCACCTAGTGACAAAGCAGCATTTCCGCGATTGCAGTAGTTGGCAACATAGTAACTGCACGTTTGAAGGTAGAACGTATGCTCTTCAGGACAGAGTGGGTGGCTCTGAAAAGAGCCGTTGGGTTGACTGACAGCAGGATCAGTTTACTTGGAGCTGGTGTACTTGGTGACGGCCTTGGTGCCCTCAGACACGGCGTGCTTGGCCAGCTCACCGGGGAGCAGCAGGCGCACTGCGGTCTGGATCTCCCTGGACGTGATGGTGGAGCGTTTGTTGTAGTGGGCCAGGCGAGAGGCCTCGGCAGCGATGCGCTCGAAGATGTCGTTGACAAACGAGTTCATGATGCTCATGGCCTTGGAGGAGATCCCGGTGTCGGGGTGGACCTGCTTCAGCACCTTGTACACGTAGATGGCGTAGCTCTCCTTCCTGGTCTTTCTCTTCTTCTTGCCGCCCTTGCCGGCGGTCTTGGTCACGGCTTTCTTAGAGCCCTTCTTGGGCGCGGACTTCGCGGGTTCAGGCATTTTGTTCCTTCGATACTCTGCAGCAACGAATGAGCTGTGTAACAGAGAGCAGCTCCTTTTATACAGCCTGTATGCTAATATCACTGCGCAGGCCCTCGGCTCTCATTGGCTGAGCTGCACAGTGGGCCGGACATTGCGTTGGAGGAAATCTATGAATTGTGCTACAACAGGCGCGCGTCTAACAAAGAAGTGGTCTGTGTGATCGTTTCCTCATTTGTTGGAACGGTCATTTGTATTAAATGAGCAGTAAATGTAGTGCTCTGTATGGCAAATATGGAGGATTTAGGGAGACACAGACTGAAAGCTAGAAAATGCTTAAGATGTGACTACAGTCTACAGTAGTGAATTGGGCCTCAGCAGCAGCAGTGTTTCTTTGGGGCAGTGAGCTTTGTTATCTTCACACCATGCTGGCGTTTTCAGAGTGATGATGATGTGCTTTACAGTTTTTTCTGATTGCTTAAGCACATTTTTTGTAACTATTGGCTAATTTTGCAAAACTCTTCACACAAATAAGAAAACCTGTCACCCAATCATCAAAACATTGTAGTTCTCTTGCAAAAGCAAACACAGCTAGATTAACTCTTCACACCTTCGTAAAAATGGTGTTTCCGTATCAAACAGTACACACAAGCCATCATCTACTAAGCACACAATGCGCCAACTGCACACTGATGGTATGAATACAAAACACATCTGGCTTTTGCTTTCTCTGTGTACAGATGTCAATTTGAGGTCACACCTTGTCATAGTGTCATGTAAACATACAAGGATCCAAACGTCAAGTATTGGTGTTTATTAACACTCATCAAAACCAAGACAAAGTCAGAACACAAAATAGGAATTCCACAAATAAAAGGGGGAAAAAAAAAAAAAAAAAAACACACACCACACACACACACCACACAGACAATCAGCCTACATCATGTCGTCTTTCTGGGTCCGGCCACGTCGCCTGCGATATCCTCCAGTCCAAGGCACCGGGGAAAATATCTCCTTGAATGCTGTATCCAGGCCTGACATGATGCCTGGTCAATATCTCCACATGCCTCCTCCATTGCCTGTAAAAGGGCTACCTGTTGATGAGGATGACGGTCATACACTTTCCAGCGCCAGGCAGAGAAGAACTCCTCGATGGGATTCAAGAATGGAGAGTATGGAGGGAGGTTGAGTGCCATGAAGGATGGTTGGTCTGTAAACCAGTTGCGGACCAAAGCAGCCCTATGGAAACTAACATTGTCCCATATGATGACATATCGGGTCTGCTCTGGTCTCTGAACAGTGAGCATGTCATGCAAGGTGTCCAGGAATGCATTAAGGTGTGCAGTGTTGTATGGGCCTATGGTTGCATGATGGTGAACAACACCATTTTGGCTTATAGCTGCACACATGGTTATGTTACCACCACGTTGTCCTGGGACATTGATGATGGCACGGTGTCCAATAATGTTCCTGCCACGTCTCCTGGTTTTACTGAGGTTAAAACCGGCCTCATCTACAAAAAGTAGCTCATGTCCCATTGCATCTGCTTCTAGTTCCATCACTCTCTGGACAAGACAAAACAAATGCAACACATCAGGCCCATGCACAGCACTACAGTATGCACCTCCAAATTCAGAACCAATGACACTAGCTTACCTGCACGTAGTCATATCGCAGTTGCTTTACACGTTCTGTGTTTCTCTCGAAAGGAACTCTGTAAATTTGCTTCATTCTTATTCTGTGGCGCGCAAGTACACGACTTAGTGCAAGCATTTCTGCACTGTGTATATTACTCTTACTGCTCCTTCCATTGTACTCCACATAGACAGCTTACCTGTGGCCTGTTTATAGTGCTTAGGCTGATTGCAAAGTGGACTAATTATCTAAAACAGTTTTCACATGTGAAAGTGTGCCAGACAGTTGGCAAATTAGTGTTAATGATAGCCATACATGTGTATACTTTTGCTAGGAGTGTGTTGGAAATTTGGTAATTGGGTGTTGTGCAGTGAATTGTGCCTACAGTTTTGCAAAGTGTGTGTTACAAAATTGCAAACTGAATGCAAAGCAGTTTTTGTGCTTTTAGTTTTGCAAACTCAGTGAGTGGTTTTGCTATAAGTCTGAATAGTTTTAGAAATTGTGCTACAGGAATCACAGTTAGGGTTTAAGCATTCAGAAAAAACTGTAAGAACTGTAGAACACTCGATGCTGACGAGCTTACGAAGCGCAGTAGTTTTGAAACGCTGCTCTGAAGCGTGGTTGAAACGGCTCATGTCACGTGTAACCAAGATGTTGATGTGTTTCACTGCAGCTGTTGAATAAATGAAAGCGCTTCAAATAAATGAAGCGCTTTCATTTATTTATATATTAGTATCAGTATGTATCAGTTCAACTCTGCAAGAATCTTGATGATGTATTTCCTTACAAGAAATGAATGTGCATCTCACTAACAGCTACTCAGATTTAGCACTCTTACAGTTTTTTCTGAATGCTTAAACCCTAACTGTGATTCCTGTAGCACAATTTCTAAAACTATTCAGACTATAGCAAAACCACTCACTGAGTTTGCAAAACTAAAAGCACAAAAACTGCTTTGCACTCAGTTTGCAATTTTGTAACACACACTTTGCAAAACTGTAGGCACAATTCACTGCACAACACTCAATTACCAAATTTCCAACACACTCCTAGCAAAAGTATACACACGTATGGCTATCATTAACACTAATTTGCCAACTGTCTGGCACACTTTCACATGTGAAAACTCTTTTAGATAATTAGTTCACTTTGCAATCAGCCTAAGCACTATAATACAGGTAAGCTGTGTGTGCGGAGTACAATGGAGGGAGCAGGAAGAGTGAGAAGTAGAGGAGGCCGAGGAAGAGGACGTGGAGGTGAAGAAGTAGGATGAAGAGGACGACAAGGACAAGGAGGAGCAAGAGGAAGATGAGGAGGGGGGGAGAGGAAGGGTAGGAAGAGTAAGAAATAGAATTGCTGATGACATCAGAGCTACAATAATGGACCATGTAATGACCCTGAGGGTAGCTAGCCAACGGGTCCAGCCTAACTCGAGCCGCTACACTGTAGCAAGTACCATAAGGACATCTTGAAATGAGAATCGGTGAGTACAGTCACTTCGCACAAAGATTTGTAGCACTGCCATATGCCAATGAGAAACACACCAATACCACTGATGTAAAAATACTGAAATTGTTACTTTACAGAATTGCTAGATGACCAGATGCTGGGGCAGAGGAAGCATGTTCACTGCAGACCAAGTAACCCATATAGTCATTATGGCGATTGCAAATAATCCTATACTTGGAAATAAACACTTGTGTTTGAATAAACACCAGTACTTGAAGTTTGGATCCCTCTATGCTTATGGATCTATGACAGAAGTATGAGCTCAAACTGACATAGCCTACCTTGTGCACAGAGAAAGCAAAAGCCAGATGTGTTTTGTATTCATACCATCAGTGTGCAGTTGGCGCATTGTGTGCTTAGTAGATGATGGCTTGTGTGTACTGTTTGATACGGAAACACCATTTTTACGAAGGTGTGAAGAGTTAATCTAGCTGTGTTTGCTTTTGCAAGAGAACTACAATGTTTTGATGATTGGGTGACAGGTTTTCTTATTTGTGTGAAGAGTTTTGCAAAATTAGCCAATAGTTACAAAAAATGTGCTTAAGCAATCAGAAAAAACTGTAACATGATTAGTCAGCCTACAATAGTTATTCTGTGACAACACAGTAAAGTGTGGCAATGATAACGATACTCAAGTCAAAGAATTCATGTTAAATTTCCAAATTATATTATATATTATATCCAAGGTGGGTAAGAAGATCTAAAAAAAGATCACTTGTGACCTTCGCTGACACCATTTCTTTACTCTGATGAGTTCTGAAGCCTTACTGAAAGTCTTCAAATCAAACATTCTTCTGTAGATGATGAGTTAACTGTTTTACAACTACTCTTTCAAGAATTTTTGAGAAAGTGGTTGATTACTGCCAGCGTGAAGGCTTGAACAGTCCTGTAGGTCTAAATGACATGTTGATGGTTTGGAGGAAGTAATCACCAAAGCTAACTCAAAAGACCAATTGGATTAAAAGAGTCTAAATACAAATCAAATTAAGCTGAAATGTTAGTTTTTCCACTAATGAATTTTCAGCACCAACAAATATATTTCTGTTTATATTATAGATTAAAAGGCAGTCTGAATTATTCTTAATGGGGTATTCACAAATTTACAGGTGCATTACTCTGTACAGCTTCCATATTTTGAAAATAATATTACAAAGCATCAAGATATGTTGCTTATATGCTAAGGCAGCAGCTTAAAGACTCGTGATGATAGCTCAACATGCTTGTTTAGTTTCCTGCAGCTGACCACGATTCAGCAGCAGACAGAAAGAGACTGAACAGACTCATCTGGAGGGCCAGCTCTGTTCTACGATGCCCTCTGGACCCACTGGAAGTGGTGAGTGACAGGAGAATGGTGACTAAGCTCATCTCATCTCATTTTTTTTTTTTTTTTTTTTTTTTACATTATTTACATTTGATCTTTTACATTGTATATAATGTCTATTGATTTTATTGTTTATTTTAATATTTGTGTACAGCGCTTTGTGATTGCCTGTCTGCGAAAAGCGCTTAATAAATAAAGTTTACTTACTTACTTATCCCTGTTGGACAACATCTCCCACCTCATGCAGGAGACTCTGACAGGATTGGGATCAGGACAAGCGTGTTTGCTTGACACCCATAAGCCATGTTGGCTTGACTTATTTTTGCAGTCCAATTCAATTGCCATTTCATGCCAAATATCACCCCATCTTGTGCATCTATTAGTATTCCAAAAAAACACATGAAAAGTGGAAAATATATAATTATGTCATGCAAAATCCTTCAAACCAATTTACAATCACTCCAAGATCTTCACTGTAGGCCTTAATTTCCTCTCTATTTGAGTATGCATGTTGGTCATGTTGGCTAGGGGCTTCACTTTGTGCAGTGTCTCCTAAATTGATGGTGTGCCCCATTTACATGGAAGATATTGTTTGATTTGAGTGACAAATGAAATAAATCATGAAACGGTAACACACAACAGGGTAATAAAAAAAACAAAAAAATATAAACTAGGGTGACAAATGAACAGAGGTGGTGGTTTACGACACCAGCTGTCTGCCATCTATAATCCAGTTTTGAGATCCCTTCCCAGACGCCTTAACGCCCACTCACATCCTGGGCCATCTGACCTCAGGAAATCACATGATAGGATGGGGCCAGGTTTCACAATGAGCTCACCCGAAACCTTGGCTGATTGTGACCTACACCCGTTTTCACACCTTGGCTCATGTGATTAGGTAGAGGATCATTAGGTGGTCAATTGTCCCTCGTGGGGGGAAACTCCCACACATTGCCATGGCTGGTACATCAGCACACTGACAGTAAAGATGCATTGTGCCTAATAAGATCATAGCCAGAACAATATGAAAAAAACATCATAACACTATGTGCTGGTACAAGAATGCAATGGCTTCTGAAATCCTTCCAAACAGTTACAGCTCCATATCTCACTGGTAGAAATGTTTCATCAACATATCTTTATTACGCAGCTCATTCATCCATTTTCTGCCAGACTGCAGAAAGTAGTTCTAGTGGTTGTTCATGCTGAGCACACTCCCTGTACTTACCTGGAGTACTACACGTGACCTAGCCCATTGAAATGTGACAGCCAGCAATTTGCCATCTACAATTCTGGATTCTGTCATTAGTAAATAACCCCCTAGACTCAGTCTTCATGTGAGTGTTCTGCATTACTGTCTGCCAAATGGTGGTTGAAACAAAAACATTTGGGAAAATATAACAGTGTGACTCTCTAACTTTGCTCCATGGGCACCAAAGGTGAAAGTGGCAGATCAGAGGCCCTGATCAAAGTCTCGTCATTCTGGCTAAGATTAATTCCTCTTTGAATTAATCTGAATGACTCATGAAGAACAAAGCATTTGTTCTTCATGAGTTTTCTTTTCATTCACAGAGCACATCAGTTCACAACATCAAGTTTATCACCAGAAAATGTTGAGGTAAGGAGTGAAGTTTGGTCTAGATGCTTTCAGTACCATGAACCATGTGCATATAACCTGTGCCCCAGACTACATCTTTGTTTGCCTTTTTTTCATGAAGCCATGAAGAGGCAAAATTTAAAAGAGGAACTAGTCACCCATCAAGCAGAAGTCTTTATCTTATCTTCATCTCCAAATGACACCAAGCCACAGCTCAACGAGCTCATACTGGGTCATGCAGCAATAGTTTATTTCCCCATACAGTGGGGGAAAAAGTATTTAGTCAGCCACCGATTGTGCAAGTTCCCCCACCTAAAATGATGACAGAGGTCAGTAATTTGCACCAGAGGTACACTTCAACTGTGAGAGACAGAATGTGAAAAAAAAATCCATGAATCCACATGGTAGGATTTGTAAAGAATTTATTCGTAAATTAGGGTGGAAAATAAGTATTTGGTCACCTCAAACAAGGAAAATCTCTGGCTCTCACAGACCTGTAACGTCTTCTGTAAGAAGCTTTTCTGTCCCCCACTCGTTACCTGTATGAATGGCACCTGTTTGAACTCATCATCTGTATAAAAGACACCTGTCCACAGCCTCAAACAGTCAGACTCCAAACTCCGCCATGGCCAAGACCAAAGAGCTTTCGAAGGACACCAGGAAAAGTATTGTAGACCTGCACCAGACTGGGAAGAGTGAATCTACAATAGGCAAGCAGCTTGGTGTGAAAAAATCAACTGTGGGAGCAATCATCAGAAAATGGAAGACATACAAGACCACTGATAATCTCCCTCGATCTGGGGCTCCACGCAAGATCTCATCCCGTGGGGTCAAAATGATCATGAGAACGGTGAGCAAAGATCCCAGAACCACACGGGGGGACCTGGTGAATGACCTGCAGAGAGCTGGGACCAAAGTAACAAAGGTCACCATCAGTAACACACTACAACGGCAGGGAATCAAATCCCGCAGTGCCAGACGTGTTCCGCTGCTGAAGCCAGTGCATGTCCAGGCCCGTCTGAAGTTTGCCAGAGAGCACATGGATGATACAGCAGAGGATTGGGAGAATGTCATGTGGTCAGATGAAACCAAATTAGAACTTTTTCGTATAAACTCAACTCGTCATGTTTGGAGGAAGAAGAATACTGAGTTGCATCCCAAGAACACCATACCTACTGTGAAGCATGGGGGTGGAAACATCATGCTATGGGGCTGTTTTTCTGCCAAGGGGACAGGACGACTGATCCGTGTTAAGGACAGAATGAATGGGGCCATGTATCGTGAGATTTTGAGCCAAAACCTCCTTCCATCAGTGAGAACTTTGAAGATGAAACGAGGCTGGGTCTTCCAACATGACAATGATCCAAAACACACCGCCCGGGCAACAAAGGAGTGGCTCCGTAAGAAGCATTTGAAAGTCCTGGAGTGGCCTAGCCAGTCTCCAGACCTCAACCCCATAGAAAATCTGTGGCGGGAGTTGAAAGTCCGTGTTGCTCGGCGACAGCCCCAAAACATCACTGCTCTCGAGAAGATCTGCATGGAGGAATGGGCCAAAATACCAGCTACTGTGTGTGCAAACCTGGTAAAGACCTATAATAAACGTTTGACCTCTGTTATTGCCAACAAAGGTTATGTTACAAAGTACTGAGTTGTATTTTTGTTATTGACCAAATACTTATTTTCCACCCTGATTTACGAATAAATTCTTTACAAATCCTACCATGTGGATTCATGGATTTTTTTTTTTTTTTTTTTTTTTTTTTTTTTTTTTTTTTTCACATTCTGTCTCTCACAGTTGAAGTGTACCTCTGGTGCAAATTACTGACCTCTGTCATCATTTTAGGTGGGGGAACTTGCACAATCGGTGGCTGACTAAATACATTTTTGCCCCACTGTAAATGGTAAACGGCCTGCATTTGTATAGCGCTTTACTCAGTCCCTAAGGACCCCAAAGCGCTTTACACTACATTCAGTCATTCACCTATTCACACACACACATTCACACACTGGCAATGGCAGCTACATTGTAGCCACAGCTGCCCTGGGGTGCACTGACAGAGGCGAGGCTGCCGGACACTGGCGCCACCGGGCCCTCTGACCACCACCAGTAGGCAAACATAACACATACACATGTAAAACACTGTCAATATTTTCCATATCTACTTAAGTTTTGTCTAATTTCTTCATCCATCTGTTTCCTGTTCATGTCTTTTCAGTAATCTACAGAACTATAGCCCTCACGTCTGAAGTCATGAAGTGTTTTGAGCGGAAAGTGTCGCAGCACACCAGAAACTCTCTATCCCCCTCCCTCGACCCCTACCAGTTTGCTTACAGAGCAAATAGGTCAACCTAGGACACCATCACTATCACCCCACACAGAGGCTGAGCCATCTGGAGAACAGGAGGAGCTAAGTGAGGATGCTCTTTGTGTGCTACAGCTCAGCATCAACACCATAAGCCTATATTTATTTTGTTTCCCCTCACGTGATGAAAAGCAGAAACATGTTGTTTGATAAGACTCACTTATAATTCTGCACTGAATTCTTTTTGTTGCTCCCATCATGAGCAAAACTTGACAGAAAAAAAACCATGAACAATAGCTGCTTTTACTAAAACAGAGGAGACCCAAGGTTTCAGAAACAACTGAGGCAATGCACAGACTGTCAGAGTTATGAAAATGAGTCTACATACAGCAGAATTCTAGTCACTGTGGGTTATTGGATGTTGTTTATTGTAGGTCTTATCCTTGTGTTAATCAGTGTATTCTGCTTTTATGGCATATTATGACCAAGAAGTCTAATAAGTGTTTTGAGAGCAACGATGCAAACAGGTCGCAATTTTGTAGTATGCACAAGAGGTAGAGAAGGATTTCTTAATTTATATCTGTTATGCTGTCATCATTTCTGTTGAATTATTTTCTGTTTGAACTCCCAGAGCAAAACATTTTCTCTTCCTCAACTTAAATTGTTTAAAAATGTCTGCAAATTACTTTAGAAATTTAAAGTAATCTGTGAAATCCCAAAAAGCTGATTCTGTTCATGTGGACAACATGTTTTTAGTGGGAGAAACATTTCATCACTCTTCCTAGTGATGAGTCCTTACAGTGGAAATATATAAACATGATTCCAGCAGCAAACAGAGAAAACGAAATTAACATTTCTTCAAAAAATTATGCACTGTAACTGCAATAACACCTCGCATGTCCATAGCTTCTTTTCCAGCTTTTAGTTTAGCTATTATCTTTATCTCTGTTTTCTGTGCATTGTTCTCTGCATCTCTGCAAAAACATCTTAATCATGATGTGGTCAAAAACCTAAATGTTTTCTTCCTCTTTAGTTGAATTTCTCTCTTTCTGTTATTTTTTTCTCCTCCAAAATGAAGATGACAAATAAAAAAGCAAATTTTTTTCTATCTATTATCACATACTGATTTCATAGTTTTCTACAGACATGTTCAAATATGGTTATGGTGTGCCTACCAGGGGGTGGTCACTTTGTTCTCTATAAAAAACCAAAACTTCCCCGGTACTGTGTCTACGTTTTTAGCATCTCCCTTTTACACACTTGAAATTAACCAGGAGGTATTGACATCGTCTCTTTTTCCAAAAAAGGTAAAGCAATAAAGTTTTTTGCTTTTAGATTTTTTTAATTTTTGCTGGTAAAAATCAAGCTGTTCAACTACTTTTTGTCATTGTCTGTTTTTGTCACCTGTTGGTAATTTCCTTGATTAATATTTTTATGAAACAAAATTTCAAAGAAAGTGCAAAACCGGAATAAAAATGTGATAAACACCATCAATGAAAAGTTGAAAGGTTGTATGCTTTGCATTTCTGCATAAAAAACTGTCAAGTATTGCAAACTGATTGTTCTGTAAACTGATGAATTAATTTATAAACTAACTATTGATCTACATAAAAAGGTTTATTTGTGTTATTTCAACAGGGGATTATAACCAGAAGTAGCTGGCAACACATGTGAAGGTAAGTGAGGCAGCTCGATATCATGTTAAATGTTTGTGTTGTTTGCTTAAAACATTTACTTGGTTTAATTGTTATGATTGTTATGGTTTATTGGTTAAGACACAACAGTTTTGTTTGTGAAAACCACTGTGTTGTTAAATCTGATCTGATTAGATGGCTGGCCTGTGCTGGCTGGTGATGGTGCCAGCCTTCTTCCTGTCTCCTCCAAACATTTTGGCTGCTGTAAACCAGGACTGGCTCACGAACATTGTAGCAGCTGTCAAGAACAAGTGAGTTGACAAAAGTGGGGTTTTGGGGTTTTTATGTGTGATATTATATCTAATCACTGCTCTTCTAATCTGCTTGTGCTATTATCGATCTGTTGAGTCACCTGAAGGCAAGACATCTCTCTATGACTTCAGCCTTTGTATTACAACTATACATGAAATAAAGTATGTGACTTTATTTTACACTGCAGTTTTTCTGTTGTTTAAAGTGATTATAATGAGCTTTAAATCCTAATAAAAGATTATTATTATTATTTATTAATTTGCAATAGTATGTTTTAGTTTAATAATGATATCACTATTATTATTATTAATAGTAATAGTAGTAAGTAATTGTTAATGAAAATCTATAGTAATAGTATATATAGAATACAATGTACACGTACAACAAAATTATGGGTGCTCCATGTCAAGTGTGCAGGAATAACATCTAATTATTAGACAGCAGGAATAAATAGCAAACAAGAGACATATATACAAAAATAACTTTGGAGAATAAAATAATTGCAAAGTGCTTGTAAGTAGTGCAAAGTAAGATTTGGTCTGAATACAGTCCGTGTGAGTGGCCTGAGTGATGAGGGTTACTCAGACTGGTGATCTGGGTGGGCAGGGGTGGATTGTTAACAGTACGAACTATCCTTTGGAAGAAGCTGTTTATGAGTTTTGGATTGTGAGTGTGAGACCTGATTGACCTGAGGCCAGGGCTGGACTGAGACAAAAAAATCATCCCGGGCATTTTGACTAGACACCGGCCCACCAGGTATTATAGGTAAAGCCATGAAGCCTTTGAATGAAAACAAACGCCGTTGTAACAGTACGCTGTCTTGTTGGTATATGTATGATTTCTATACATTTTATATCAGATAAAAACTTTGGTTTTAAGATTCAGATTATTATTTTTTAAAAGCGAGACATTTTAAATGAGAGTAAGAAAGAAAAGTATTTCTTTGTGCCCCCCTCTCCCTGTTAATGCCCTTCCTGGCCCCCTGGCAACACTTTGCTAGATCCGCCCCTGCACAGTTACCAGCTGTCAGCTACATAGAAAAGGATCCTGGTGTTATTTGTCTCTCAGAAACAGTTCATAACTTCCCTTCAACTCATTCATGTCACCTAAAAGGTAAACCTGTTTCTCCATCACCTGTTCAGCTCTGATGATTCAGTAAGGACATCTCCTGGTTTCATCTTCATGTTTCCATCTCACCAGATAACCAAACCGACATCATGACCAGCAGCTTTACAGCTGTGGCTCCAGCAAACATCAGCTGATACTAGAAATTAATATTAAATAAATTCTAACAACAGCTGATCAAGCTTAAACGTGCTGCTGTTGTTTAGCACGACATCCACTGGTTTCCTCTTTCTGGCGCAAACTGGGCGATAAACAAACAAGAGAGAAAAGCCGATCAGCTGATCATTGATCAGTTTCATGATTGAAGTAGCAACAGGAGAGGGAGGGGGGAGAGAATGAGAGAAGAAGAGGCAGCTGACAACGTAAAGAAAACTAAAAATCACCATCGGCCCACCGGGCAAATGCCCGGTGGGCCGATGGCCAGTCCAGCTATGCCTCAGGTTATATATAGTAGATCAATAATTGGACTCCGAGGTTGCTCAGGGTCTTTTGTTATTCGTTAGAATAAAATGTACCATAAAATGAACTTGTTTTTTAATATGGAACTTTAAAAAAAAGAGAAAAAAAAAGAATTTGATGCAGAGGATTGCTTGTTATGTCTAGTGTCCCATTAGTGTCCCATAAAATACATTTTAATCATCTGTGTGAGGCATTTACGGCTCTTTTTTTTTTCTTTTTCCCTGGTACCCTCGAGACACTCAATGCAAAATATACTTTTACAACTCACTGACAAAGCCCAGATCATCACTGGTAGTCCAAATTTAGTGTGCAGTTTATACTTATTATATTATATTTTTGGCAGGTATGAACTAGGTGATTCCTTCAGCATGGCTTTGAACATCCCACAGAATCAAGATCCAAGCAGTCTCCAAGAAGTCCTTCAGGATGACCCAGCAGAC
Source organism: Astatotilapia calliptera (assembly GCF_964374335.1). Taxonomy (NCBI): domain Eukaryota; kingdom Metazoa; phylum Chordata; class Actinopteri; order Cichliformes; family Cichlidae; genus Astatotilapia; species Astatotilapia calliptera. Next base: position 40,437,069 of record NC_137427.1, on the reverse strand, counting down.
AGCGTGACAGGAGCCATTTCACAGGACCAAGTGTACAAAGGCACCAGGGTGGTGGCAGCGACACAGTCACAGGCACTATCACATGTTCTTCATAACATACAACCATTCATAAACAGTAGTGAGGGTAACGTTCTCGTCATCTACTCTGAAAACTCTCCAATTTCAAATGACGAAGGTATCACTTTGAACATTAGTGATATCACTAATAACTGGAGCGATTATGCGTTTGTTTTTTCTAATGTAGCTGATGTTCCTGCTTCAGACACATCTCAGCTGACTCAATCATTTAAGAATCTTGAGATTACCAAACTTGGGCTTAACAACATATATCGTTGTTATGCACCTGGAGATGATGCTTTTCAGTGCACAAGATGCTCCTCGGGGGGAGATGTTACACCCACATGTGTTGCAAACCCAGCCCTGTCAAGTCAAGAACAAGGTACAGATGTAGAAACACCTAAACCAGGCCTTGACACTGGTCTAGGCAATGACATAGGCAATGACATAGGCAATGACATAGGCACGGGTATAGGCACTGGTATAGGGACTGACATAGGCACTGACATAGACAGTGGGATACCTCCAGGCTCAGGTAGGGGAAAAGAGGGTCAAATGAGCAAGTGCAAAGGAAATCAAAGAGGAAGCTTCAAACGCAGGGGAGGCAGCAAGCTTAGAGGAGGAGGTCGATGTAAAAAACGAAGCAAGTTTGGACGAAGAGGCCCAGGTAGAAAAGGAAGCAAGCTTGGACCAAGAGGCCCAGGTAGAAAAGGAAGCAAGCTTGGACGAAGAGGCCCAGGTAGAAAAGGAAGCAAGCTTAGACGAAGACGCCGACGTCAAAAAGGCAGCAAGATTAGACGAATAGTCCCAAGTAGAAAAGAAAGAAAGCTTAGAGGAGGAGGCCGACGTCAAAAAGGCAGCAAGATTAGACGAAGAGGCCCAGGTAGAAAAGGAAGCAAGCTTGGACGAGGAGGCCGACGTCAAAAAGGCAGCAAGATTAGACGAAGAGGCCCAGGTAGAAAAGGAAGCAAGCTTGGACGAGGAGGTAGACGTAGAAATGGAAGCAAGCAAGGCAGAAAAGAGGGCAAAGGCAGAAGAGGAAGCAAACGCAACGGACGCAACAAGAGTAGAAGAGGTGGTAAACGTAGAGGGAAATGGGGGATGGCATGGTTAAGGTAAAACAGGTCTGTCATAGCCTTAAACTCTGACAAGTAACCCAGTGAAGCTAGGAAGATCCTCTGAGAAACTGCATTATTTTTCCTTTTCATAGATTTAGTTGTTGTTTTTTATGCTAGCATAACTCTCATTTTTTGGCCTTTATAAACAAAATAACTTGCTTTCGAACTTGTCAGTGAGTTAATATGATCATGTCCCATGTGACCTGCTGTTTAAACCTTCAAGGAGCTGCCAGAAAATGTTGGTTTAAAAAAAGAATAAAATACATTTGAAAATAATAAAAAGAAACATGACACTAGAAATTTAAAGAATATGTCCACTTTAAGAATTTTACAACCTTTTACTGATTTAATGAGCTTTTGTGAAACATTCTTACAGATCTGTGGTAGGAGCAATCAACTTGAAACTTTTGTCTTGAATCATGAATTGGAGTCACAAAACAGGGACTTTAAAGAGATTTGACTACTATTTCATTTAGTCAAAGATTAAACATTATCAAAACTTTAATGTTCTGCTCTTCCTGATTAAAGCTTGGCTTGGCATGCATTCTGGTCTCTGTGTCAATCATTTGGAAACTCCTGTGTTATGGTACTATTAGACTTGCTTTGATAAATAAAGGACTGCACTTTCTGTATATCCTGAAACCAAATTCTCTGAACTATTACTCATGACATTTAAAGTTATGTGTTCAATGAACAGGATAGTGCATTGCATATAACATTTAGCCATTTTATACATGTTTTCTGTTAAAGCTATTTTATCAAAATATTACTCCTCAGTCACTACAGTTTGTACTGACATTACTGTTTCACTTTTTATTTCTTTTTTTAGATGGACATTGTTCAGGTGAAATAGGCCAGCTAATCAGTAAAAATGGATAGTCAGACTGCAATGTGATTCAAATGAATTGAATCAATGTCTAAATGCTCTTGATTTAATAATTCTGCAGCATTGCTTTTAAAATGCATTAAAGATTTAAATAAATAACACATTTTAAAAAACATGGGATATTTCAGGCCATTTAAAAAATGTCTATATTTTCTCTTTTTTTCTTCTCTTTTGGTCTCTCTTGACAGTCTCTCTGTAAAGAGCTCTTATCTTCTTTTCTAACCAACTGTAGATTTGTCCCTTCTTTTGCTGACACCCTTTCTAGCTCCTTGTTGCTTTCTGAAATTCTTCTCCAGTCTTTGTTCCTTTCTTTTAGACATATTGTCTGTAGTTACTAGTTTAACTTTAGTTTGGTATATATTACATAAGCATGCCTGTTTCACCTTTTTCCCTTCTCAGTGAACATGGGCTCATATGTGCACGACTATGTTCATATGTGCATAATACTCCTATTTGTGCTTATGCACACACAAATGTAGAAATCTTTTCAAATCCACACTAATGCGCACTGTCAAAACATCTGATAAAACTCAGCATGTTGCTTGTTTTAACATAAATCAATTGCTTCATTTTATCTGGTAAATTGGCCTTGTAACTGCAAATGATTTTTCACAATTTGTCTAGCAAAGTTTCTGATGTTCGCTTTAGGAGGCTTGGATGAAACGATACATGTCAAGCGCTGCCGTCGGAATCTGCAACTACAAGTCCCACAATGCCGTGTTGTACTGCAATTCATGTGACCACAAGAGCAAACATGGCGGAAGTAGACGCGATGAAGTCTCTGAGCAGCTTGTTAAATGGAATCGCACAGAAAGTATATTACAACAACAGCGAGATCACAGAGGAGCTGCTGAAAAGCGAGCTCTACCCCGAGATGTCGCCAGACGAGTTCACAGCTTTGCACGACAAAATGAAAGGCCTTTTAAAGGTAATGCAACACGGCACCCTGCACTACTGATGATCCTGATGCTGAAGTGGCAGTCGAGACCAAGCAATTCTGCTCTTTTCACTAATATTCACTTCAGTTTAGGAGAAAGGGTTGCGTCTGCGTGATAGTGCATGCTTGTGCCCATGCAGAAATGCACAACACGCAAACAAACACACATTAATGAGAGGCACCGTGAGAATATCTGTTAAAACGCAACTCAGAACATTGTCCGAATGTTTCTCTCTTAAAAGAGCGGCCGAACGAAGAAGTCTTCATGAACACATCTGTCAAATGAACTGTCTTTCTTTTTATGGATGAGTGTCGCCATGTTTGGACTCCCAGCATTTAAAGTCAGCTTTCTGTAGTTTCTGCTATTTCAGTACTTTGGCCTTGGGTTGCTTCCAGTACAAGTGAAGCAATGATTGAGTCAAATGGGTTGCTTGCCTCATTGCCAGGAAGAAATTGGAAATTATTCTTTTATGTACAAGGCAACATAAGGATGTCAGCTCCTTAGTGTGTGAATGTGTGCGTGAATGGGTGAAAAAGAATAATCATAAAAGAATAATTTCCAATTTGGATATGTAAAGCGCTTTGGGGTCCTTAGGGACTAGTAAAAGCGCAATATATACTAATGTGACACATTAGTATATGTGAGGGGGCAAACTCCTCAAGATGGGTAGTGACCATGGTGGACATTTAGAAGTCGGCCATCTTGGATACAACTTTTGTTTTTTCAATAGGAAGAGGGTCATGTGACACATCAAACCTATTGGTAATGTCACAAGAAAAACAATGGTGTGCTTGGTTTCAACGTAACTTGAAACCATCACTTTTGTTGTTCCAACAGTCTTGGAGGGATCCATCCAATGTGGGTTAGTGTCAGACCAATAGCGGTGTTTTGTTTGTTAACTTCACCATTCACATAAAAGTTTGCCTCATCACTGAACAAAATCTTCTGCGTGAACTGAGGGTCCTGTTCCAATTTGTGTTTTGCCCATTCTGCAAATTCTGTGCGCCGATCTGGGTCATCCTCGCTAAGATGCTGCAGTAGCTGGAGTTTGTAAGGGTGCCATTTGTGAGTAGCTAATATCCGCCGAAGGGATGTTCAACTAATGCCACTCTCCAGTGACATGCGGCGAGTGCTACGCTGTGGGCTCTTGCTGAATGAAGCTGGGACAGCCACTGATGTTACTTCATTAGTGACATTTTTCTTGCATCCACATTTAGGCAAATCCAACACTGAACCAGTTTCACGAAAGTTAGCAAGCAGTTTGCTAACTGTAGCGTGGGAGATGGGTGGTCTCGTAGAGTGTCTTGCATTGAAATCTGCTGCAATGACTCGGTTACTGCTTTCACCAGATATCAACACAATTTCAATCTGCTCCTCACGCGTTAACCTCTTCAACATGTCAATGGCTGTGAACAAAGAGAAACTTGTAAATAACTCAAAGAATAAAGTTACGTTGAAACCAAGCACACCATTGTTTTTCTTGTGACATTACCAATAAGTTAAATGTGTCACATGGCCCTCTTCCTATTGAAAAAACAAAAGTTGTATCCAAGATGGCCGACTTCTTGTTATACTGACAGACAGAACCTAGAGAACAGTCTGTAGATGTGTAAAGCTGGTAGAGACAGACCCTAAAAGACTGGCAGCTGTAATTGCAGCAAAAGGTGGTTCTACAAAGTATTGACTCAGGGGGCTGAATAATTACACACACCCCACTTTGCAGTTATTTATTTGTAAACAATGTTTGGAATCATGTATGATTTTCGTTCCACTTCTCAAGTGTGCACCACTTTGTGTTGGTCTTTCCTGTGGAATTCCAATAAAATTGATTCATGTTTGTGGCTGTAATGTGACAAAATGTGGAAAAATTCAAGTTTGCAAGCCACTGTAACAGCCGTGATAAAATATCTCAAAAAATCTCATAAAAATGCTGTTTAAACAGACTTACTACTTATAACTTTAAATGTTATTATGTCACTCTTTCTTTTTTCTTTTCCTCCTTTTCCTTCTATGTTTTTATCAATGGATTTTTGTTTGACTAGTGTCTTTAAATACATTTAATGTTTTTACTCCATGCTAGGCAGAAATATTCCATTAAATAACAGCTTAACACATTGTTTTCAGATAAAATAGCTAAATCCTGACTGGACTGTCTTAAATTTGAAAGAATTTAAAACATTTAAAATGTATTATTATTTTTGTAATGTTTAAGGTAAGGGTGACAAACCATTTACTGGTTTGTAATTTTTCCACTGGTTCTTCTCTTTTGTCAATAGGGGGCAGCACTAACATGAATATCCTACTCAGTACCTACAATGCCCAAAATATATATATATATTTTTTTTTTGTTGTGGAGGAGTTGGGGTTTTTTTGGAAACAAATGAAGTGCCTGTGAAAGGTATTTTTCGGGGCAGATTTGCCCAAACAGGGAAAATACAAATGTCAAAAGTACAGACTGTCTGAATGTATAGAAAGACCGAATACACTGTCCAGTTAAAATGCACCCACTTTGGTTACATGAGGCTTCCAAATAAATGTCATGGGGAAAATACTTCTTGTTTTGGAAACAGTAAAGGTAAAAAGAAAGTACACACTCTTTAAGTTCTAATTTTATATCAAGTCATAATAAAAAATAAACCGGTCCTTAAAAAGTCTTAAAATGAAGCAAAGTATTTATCAATATTAGTAGTATTATATAAGTATTAAAGTAAACTGCTTGCCTTTTCATAAAAGTCACCACACGACACTGCTGTAGCGATATGATTACAAGACATTAGAGCTCCAGGTTTGTTGAATTTCATCGTCCTCTTTTCTGCATCTCTCAGTCCATCGCCACAGCAGACATGGACCATGCCCAGCTGGAGGCCTTCCTCACAGCTAAGACCAAGAAACAAGGTGGTGGTGGCTTGAGCGCTGAACAGGCCGCTGCACTCTCTCGTTTCTGGAAGAGCCAACGAGTTCGAGTTAAGGAAAGTTTGGTGGCTCATAGCCGCTGGGAGCCCAGCCTCAGGGGCCTTTCCTGGAGAGTGGATCTCCAGGCTGCAGCCAGCAGACGGGGAACAGCTCACAGCGGCCCAGTCGCCCTGGTGGAGCTCGAGCTCGGCAGAACAGGACAAGTAAGCTATAGTTCCAGTTTCTTTTTTTTTTCTTTGACGCAAACTATCATTCTTAGCTTCCAAGGATGTAGTGAGGTGCTAATTTACGTTCGCCTGTTTTCATTTTTGTTAAAAATAAATGTGCCACCATAATTAAAACTATAAAGTATCCTAAATGACTTTTCTAATAGTACAATCCCATTATCTCCAAAAGTTTATTCTGTTCATCTGGACGTAGCGTTTTCAGTGGGAGAAACGTTTCGTCACTCATCCAGGTGACTTCTTCAGTCTCAGCTGACTGCAGGTTTCCCCAACCTTATAAACAGTACATTTGCATAATGACTGAAACCAGCCCGGAAGGACAGTTCCTTCATCGTAATTGTGCAAATTCTCATGACCACTGATCAAAGCCCACTGATCAATGGCCATGAGTACCATTTACAGAGAGTTGGAGATTGGCTGCAATCACAGCATTGTAAGATGGTGAAAGATGTATCCCTAGTGGGCTGGTTTCATGCATCAAGACATACAATCACATTAGAAAGACCAAAAATTTTATATATGCCGATTAATTATGCTTCAGGATTTGAGTTTGTGGATGTTTGACAGTATTTTCTCAAAGCAGAGCTGGAGCACAAATGATCATATTTTGAAAATTACATTAGCTCAAGGGGAAAAGTGAGGGCTATAATATGTTACAAAGGACTGAAACACTATTAAGATGCCTTTAGTAGCCTGAAATCATTAGAGATATAAATATAGGTATACTGAGTCTCAGACGCCACACAGAAAGACTCTAGACTGGATTCAAACCCAGGAACTTCTTGTTGTGGGGTATGGTACTAACCACCGCACCGCTTCTTTACTGCAGCACTCCACACATTTATGAGTTTATTGCTAGCAGTTCAAATGGACATGTAAGCGCATTTACACATCATAAAGCCAGGGGAGAGTCATGAATTGTTTTGGCCTTTCGATATGGGTGGGACGTAACTATACTCTGTCCAGTAGAGTTTGACAGCAATAGCTTTGTCATTTACTGTTATGCAACATCAACTCTAAGTACCCATTTATGATTTGACTGATATCCATTCCATAACTGGTTCTGTAACCTTTGGGGTGAAACGGAGAGGCCATTATGGAACTAACCTCATGGTGGTGTCATTCTGTCTAATTAACTACAGCTGAAAGAGCAGGTTTCAGTGTGGCCGTACTTTAGTGAGCCTCAGTCCCATGAGAGGTTTAAATTTACTCTGTGCCCTGAACAGTTTTAGAGCTGAAAAAAAGTTCTGTAAAAGTGGTAATATTAGCTTACCTTTGTAGTGTATTCAAATGTATATTCAGATTTAGGAGAAGGAGCATTGCCTTCTTTAAATTTTGGATCACTGTTGGATATTTGCTTTTTAAACAATTCAATATTGTAATAATAGAAAAAAAAATCCCCAAATCTATACTGCCACAGGCACTTCTACCTCTACATAAAGAGACTGTAAAGAATTTAAAAGTTGGATCATGTCTATGGCCTTGATTTTTTGCCTCTGATTGATTTAAGCTGTTGTTGCTTTGTGAAGAAATCCATTTGTCAGTAAAAGTCATAGGAAATCACATTTACGTTGCTATGAGCCCACATGACCATAGCAGTGTGTGTGTGTGTGTGTGTGTGTGTGTGTGTGTGTGTGTGTGTGTGTGTGTGTGTGTGTGTGTGTGTGTGTGTGTGTGTGTGTGTGTGTGTGTAATCAGCAATGTCCAGACTACCAGGATTTCTGGTCCTCTGAGTTTCTGCAACATATACATTATATACTGCATGTATATACTGCATGTATATAATGCAGTATATACATGCAGCTGCATTTTTACGTGCAGCTATGATTCTTCTACCTGCAAGAACTATTACTGTTTTATCATGAAGTACCCTTGTAGTTCTAGTTCTTGTCACATTTGGAACCAAACTAGGTATGCTATATGTCCTCATGGATGTACAGACTGCAGTCAAATAATTGCTTTAGCACCATACAAAGCTGATATTAATGTGTAGAGTTGATGCTGGTGTCATTTCCTATGACTTGCTGTCTGATTTAGAATGCATAATGACCTGACAGGAAGTGGCTCAGTCAACCATGGTGTAAATGCCAAAGCCTGCATGACTGTTTTTCATATATTTTGGATACAGAATGAAACATAGTTTAAGATGACTTAATGTGCTGTACCACTGAGCAGCTGCTGACACTGAGGAGTCTATTCTTTTTGGTGTATTTTTTTCTGCAGGTTCCTTAGCTCAGAGAAAGCAGATCGGCAGACCAGAGCAGCACATACTCTCAATGTGCACAATGCCACTGAACTACTGTTCAGCAGTATTATTGCCCCATTCAAGTCAATTTAAATGTAGCTAATAAAAGCTCAAAGGCTGAGGAAGAAGGTGGAGGAGACTGGTAACTGGTGAAATGAATTGCTAAGGTGTCTTTCAAGTCTTGAATCCCAGAAAAGGCCTAATGATAGGATGCCCATCATCACTGCAGAATCCCCTGTTTTTCTTCAGCTTCACACTAGGAATTAAACCAAAGTTTTTCTATTTTTATCCGCAATCACTGAATGATGCGCAGGGAATATTATATTGCTTCCTTCAGTAATTATTTATTGATTAAGAAGTAGACTGAATCATTGTTTTGGAAAATAATATTTAAATTCTTTTTGGAAATATCGTTAGTTGCTGACCCATTATGTTCAATCCGTTCACTGGCCTCTAACACCTCTGTTCTTTTGTCTTTCTCAGGACTCAGAGTTTGTGTGTCTGGAGTTTGATGAAACCAAAGTCAATCAAGTGTTGAAGAAGATGGCTGACATCCAGGAGAGCATCGACAGAATTGTTCACAGTACCTGAAAGTACTTCCTGAAAGTTTATCTCAAACAGCAGAGACAGAAAGATAACTGTGACTAAGAGTGCTGTGTTGAGGCAAAGTTTTTCCACTTGCTCACAGATTTATCAGAAATGAAAGTGGTGTGTACGTGTACAGATATACACACCACTATCAATTCTAGTAGATAATACTTGTGGTCGTCCTCTGAGAATAAGTGGTCATTAAAGAAGAACTATTCCTCTTTTTGCAATATAGTTTGCAAAGCTTTGGGATTCTGGGATTATGAGAAATAAGAAATGCGATGAAACTAAAGTGAACAAAAGCAATGTATTACAATATAATTGTAGATATTGTAAAACTAAATAAGAAGTATCCCACGTGTAATTGTTTTTTTATTATTATTAAAAGGGACAGAAAGATTAAGTTGTTTTTTTTGTTTGTTTTTTACTATTAATATTTTTTTTAATCTCTATCTCCTTCAGCATCACCTTCATGGCCATAGTGTTGGATAAAACTGTGTTTAAACTACATGTGAAGTAATAATTGGAAACTCTTTCAACTGTCTACAGCCTGACAAAACTAAATCAGAAATGTGCAAATTTCATTAGCCAGATTCAGGTATCAAATTAGGGTATTATTACATTCAGTTGTTTGTATGAACATGCTAACTGTATCTGGTAGCAAGGAACATATTTCCCAAACAGTAATTAACTAAAAAATCATAACTAATGCTAATCGTGACATCTTCAGTTAAAATGACTAAAGTAGATTTTTAATTCATGTAAAATAAATTACATGGGGTGTATCCTACCAGTGACCGGACAAAGCTGGACTGAAAGACGGCACAGAGGCACTAATCATGGCAGCACAAGAACAAGCTCTGAGCACAAGATCAATAGAGGCTGGGGTCTATCACACCAGGCAAGACCCCAGGTGCAGGCTGTGTAAAGATGCACGTGAGACAATCCAGCACATAACAGCAGGGTGCAAGATGCTAGCAGGCAGGGTATACATGGAACACCATAATCTAGTGGGCGGCATAGTGTACAGGAACATCTGTGGGACTTCCAGGTACAGACGGACATAAATGGTGGTGGGTAACCAACTGGACATAGTAGTGGTAGACAAGCAAAGGAAGACGGCCGTAGTGATGGATGTAGCGATACCGAACGACAGCAACATCAGGAAGAAGGAACATGAGAAGCTGGAGAAGTACCAGGGTCTCAGAGAAGATATGGAAGGTGAAGATAACAGTGGTCCCCGTGGTAATCGGAGCACTAGGTGCAGTGACCCCTGAGCTCCCAGGCCTCTGGTAGAGGACCCAAGCTTGAAGAACAAAGACTAATATATATATATATATATACACACACACACACACACACACACACACACACACACACACACACACACACACACACACACACACACGGATAGTAATCAGACTCTTATCATATGATGTTAGATAAGCACAGAACAGTCCAAAGGTAAAGGGGGAAGTCTGTTACACAGATAAGCACTGCACAATTTTTTTTTTCCTCAAGCAAATAAAAGAAGTTTAGGTTACTTTAAGGCAGTGGTAATAAACTTCAGCCCCATACATTCTTGGTGTTTCATTAACTCTCAAGAGGAAAAAAACCTTCAGAATGTCAGTGCTTGATTTCCAGTGGCACATCAAAACTGTAATACAAATCTTAATGCAGGGATAAGGAGAAAAGACTGTTCGTTTCATTTGGTGTGTTTAAAATAACAACGTCATGCTGCAATTCAACCTTTGGTACAGTACTTAATATAGTTTTATACATATTTAAATGTAAACCTGGAGACCTTACATCTTCAAAGATGGTTAATACATGTAACATTAAATCATTATACTTCTCTGATGTCTTTTGACCTTTCATTTAGTCCTAAACAGTGTTCTTGACATTATACTACTGTTGCTGCTGCACCTCATGTAGTTCTGTAGGATGGATCTGAGACAGCATAAAAGAAGTCTTAACTTGATTCTTCATCTTGCATCAGTCCTTAATCTTCAGATGTAATTATTGTGTTTTTAACTGCAGTAACACCAAAAAGCTAGCATTCACATTTTCACAGCAACCATCTCTAGACAATCCATAGTTTGGAGAAAGGCTAGTAAGACTACTAAAAGTCCAACTTAGTATGTTTAAAACAAACAAAGAAAAAACATGAAGTGGCCTGGAGAATGATTTTTACCAGGTGGTTATTATCCTGATAATAAATGTGAACAGGTGAAATAGTCTGGTTTTTTGACTGACATGACATTATAACAGTATAAAGTAGCTTTAAAGCAATTCATACTGTATATAGTATTTTGGAAGATTCTTTCTAAAATGTCTCGAGGATCCCTAAACCAAAGATAGAGATGGCCAAAACAAAGATTTTATTTATATATATATATAATATATTATATATATATATATATATATATATATATAATATAATATAATATATATATAATATAATATATATATAATATATATATAATATATAATATATATAAAATATATAATATATATATATATATATATATATATATATATATATATATATATATATATATATATATATATATATATATATATAAAATGTCTGTTTTGCCAGAACAGCAACCAACAACCAGTGGTGAATCAAATCTTTTGTCGAGGGTAAGCACGGCCTAAACTTGTTTGATTTTTGATTTGCATACACTTTTGTTTCCATCCACATTTCCCAAATGCAAATTTCTCTCATATTCCCGGCTCTGAAACATTTTAAGTACTAACTGAACTGCCGGATAGTCTGTTGAGCCCGAAGCCTCTATCCAGCCTCTTGAGCACGCTCTTGAAATTAGGGAGGAGTCACTACCCGCAACACACAGGAAGGACGGACGCTTCTAGTATTAGCCTTGTTGAGGATGGTACAAAGGAGATATTTGCGAGGTTTGATCATCTCTGATAATTTACGAAGCGTCCGATTCGCACATTTTAAAGGGGATTCTGGAACGCCGAGGTGTCTAAAACGCGTTCCCTCCGCAGGATGAGGAAGGTGCAGGTGCCGAAGTAGTAGCCTGATGATCAGAGCTATAGATAGAGCGAATCTGAAAGGTATGTGTGTTACTAATTTAAATAGCTGCCAGAAATTTCCAGTCTTATGCGACATGAAAGGACAGCTGTGCGCTCTTCAAGTGAATGTCTGCGGTCTAAAAGTAGGAATTAAAATAAAAGTGTCGTGAACTTTTGTTTTCTTTTTGTTTTTGCATTTTTGTTTTTCTCGAGCAGTGATCCTATAAAACATAGGTGGACAGATGTGTTTAACAATTTGCACATTATGGTCATTCTCAACAGATCACAAGTTCTAAAGGGAGTGCAGAATTATTAGGCAAGTTGAATTTTTGAGGAATAATTTTATTATTGAACAACAACCATGTTCTCAATGAACCCAAAAAACTCATTAATATCAAAGCTGAATGTTTTTGGAAGTAGTTTTTAGTTTTAGCTATTTTAGGGGGATATCTGTGTGTGCAGGTGACTATTACTGTGCATAATTATTAGGCAACCTAGCAAAAAACAAATATATACCTATTTCAATTATTTATTTTTACCAGTGACACCAATATAACATCTCCACATTCACAAATATACATTTCTGACATTCAAAAACAAAACAAAAACAAATCAGCGACCAATATAGCCACCTTTCTTTGCAAGGACACTCAAAAGCCTGCCATCCATGGATTCTGTCAGTGTTTTGATCTGTTCACCATCAACATTGCGTGCAGCAGCAACCACAGCCTCCCAGACACTGTTCAGAGAGGTGTACTGTTTTCCCTCCTTGTAAATCTCACATTTGATGATGGACCACAGGTTCTCAATGGGGTTCAGATCAGGTGAACAAGGTGGCCATGTCTCTTTTATACCCTTTCTTGCCAGCCACGCTGTGGAGTACTTGGACGCGTGTGATGGAGCATTGTCCTGCATGAAAATCATGTTTTTCTTGAAGGATGCAGACTTCTTCCTGTACCACTGCTTGAAGAAGGTGTCTTCCAGAAACTGGCAGTAGGACTGGGAGTTGAGCTTGACTCCATCCTCAACCCGAAAAGGCCCCACAAGCTCATCTTTGATGATACCAGCCCAAACCAGTACTCCACCTCCACCTTGCTGGCGTCTGAGTGGGACTGGAGCTCTCTGCCCTTTACCAATCCAGCCACGGGCCCATCCATCTGGCCCATCAAGACTCACTCTCGTTTCATCAGTCCATAAAACCTTAGAAAAACCAGTCTTGAGATATTTCTTGGCCCAGTCTTGACGTTTCAGCTTGTGTGTCTTGTTCAGTGGTGGTCGTCTTTCAGCCTTTCTTACCTTGGCCATGTCTCTGAGTATTGCACACCTTGTGCTTTTGGGCACTCCAGTGATGTTGCAGCTCTGAAATATGGCCAAACTGGTGGCAAGTGGCATCTTGGCAGCTGCACGCTTGACTTTTCTCAGTTCATGGGCAGTTATTTTGCTCCTTGGTTTTTCCACACGCTTCTTGCGACCCTGTTGACTATTTTGAATGAAACGCTTGATTGTTCGATGATCACGCTTCAGAAGCTTTGCAATTTTGAGACTGCTGCATCCCTCTGCAAGATATCTCACTATTTTTGACTTTTCTGAGCCTGTCAAGTCCTTCTTTTGACCCATTTTGCCAAAGGAAAGGACGTTGCCTAATAATTATGCACACCTGATATAAGGTGTTGATGTCATTAGACCACACCCCTTCTCATTACAGAGATGCACATCACCTAATATGCTTAATTGGTAGTAGGCTTTCGAGCCTATACAGCTTGGAGTAAGACAACATGCATGAAGAGGATGATGTGGACAAAATACTCATTTGCCTAATAATTCTGCACTCCCTGTAATTAAGATAATTGCATTTAATTGTTTTTAACACAAAACCAGGAGACGGCAAGGTGGTGTCAGGGAAAAATTTAGCTTGGCAGGGTCAGATGGTAGTCTGAAATGAAGACAGATATAAGGATTAAGTTGAAGAAAGAAGAATATTGCGCAGAGTTCAGGGAAGACTTGAAACAGGCTCTGGGTGGTAGGGAAAAGTTACCTGATGACTGGGAAAGTACAGCTGAATTAGCAGCTAAGAAGGTATTTATCCTTTGGACAGAAGAAAGAGCACAAACAGACTTAGTAGCGGAATGAAGTACAGGGAAGTATTTAAAGGAAGAGTTTAGCAACAAAAAAATGGGATCGTCAGGAAAACTATGTAAGTGGAAAGGTTATTGGGACGCTAGGCACACAGCAAAGGGAGAGGTGGTAAAGAAGAAGGCTCATACTGAGTTCGATGTGAGACTGAATACTAATGAAGAAGAAAAGGACTACTATTGATTTTCTTTAGACAGCGAGATCAGGTTGGGAAGGATGTGCAACAGGTTGGGGTGTTCCAAAAAGTTGATTCTGTTCATCTGGACGTAGCGTTTTCAGTGGGAGAAGTGTTTCATCACTCATTTCATGATGATGGATTTCCTCGCCTGTATGAATGAGAATGTACCAAGACAGGTTAAAGTGATTAAGGACAGGAATGGAAATGTGCTAACACGGAAAGCAAGTGTACTGAGAAGATGAAAGGAGTAATTTGAGGAGTTCCTGAATCAAGAAAATTAGAAAGGGTGATGTGCAGAGCTGTAGCAACTTCAGAACCAAACCATGAAACTAAAGGAAGTTGTTAAGGAGAGAGTTGATGATCAGTGAGCAGCCGTATGGTTTCCCCTTTTGTTTGCTATGGTGATGGACAGACTAGACGTTCTAAAGCCGTCTACCGACTACCGTCTGATGCTGCCAAGCTACAATTTTTGTAGCAGATGAGGTCAGACATTGTAGACTCCGTAGACTGTGATGTTTACACTGCGATCTGTAGTGAGAGTAGAGAGCTGTCAGAGGTTAGGTTGGAGAGGTTGAGCTGGAAAAATGAAGCCACTAGAAGCAAGACAGAATACAAGTACCTGACTGAGATGGAAACAGGTCTGACAAGGAAGTTGTAAGGAGTAGAGCAAGTGAAGATTGATGAGGGTCAGCCATCCAAAGATCAGGACAATATTAGAAATCAATATATCAGAGGGACAGCTCAGGCCAGGCATTTGAGACAAAGTTAGAGAGGCAAGTTTGACACGTACAGTGGCGTGATAGTGGATATAAGGGACGTTAAATATGGAGCTGCAAGGCAGGAGAAAAGGAGAGAGACCACAGAGAGCATTCATGGATGTACTGAAAGAGGACATACAGAGGACTGGTGCGGCAGAGCAGGATGCTATGAATAGGGTGAAATGGAGGCAGATGTTCCGGTAAAAATAGCACCGATGTGTCACTTATACTTTTAAAAGTAAAATTTTAGCAAAATAAACAGCATTACAGTAAGATGAATGATTCGAATTTTTAAAGAGTCTCTTATCTTGTCCAGTTTAACGTTTATTTATTTATTTTCAAATAAAAGCCTTTTGTATATTTTATTAAAATGATCTGAAGATAGGAGCATATTGATTGCAGTCTATAATTAGTGAAATGAGGAATGCTTTCATTTTGCTCTTTGCCTATTGGTTGAGAAGCTTGTATTTAAATAATACATAAATAAAATAGGTACTGTTGCAGCACTAAATATTGCACAATGAAAGTGGGAAGAGCAAAAAGGTTAGAAGGGGCCCAATGCTCCACACCTCTACAAGAGATTAGTGAGGAGGAATGTTCAGGAAAGAATAATGAGTTTTTGCATCTTTATAGACCGGACCAGCTACAAAACAGCATTTTAAGCCTAAACACCAGGAAAAAGGACTATTTTCAAATTGTTCCAATAGCTTGCAATTTATTTATTTTTACCAGTATTAAAGTAATAACATCATTATCAATCAAATTAGTAAGATCGATCTGGATTTTCACCATATTCATCAAATAAGTTTATCTTACTTAAAGGAGTTTGTGAATAATTAAGCTCACACGTGAACATACCCGACAGGTTGCACCCTCATTATTAGCTGTAAGCTGTAAATCAGGTTTGACTTCAAATGAACTTTAACAGACTGTGCGTTGGGTGTTTTGCTTTTTTCTTTGTTTGTGTTTTCCCAGTGTGATGAGCGTACACAGATGCATGCAGGTTTATTTACTACTCGAGTCTCGTATTAAAAACTCACGCATAACCATAAACATTGACTGTTAGATCAGTTGTCTGAGTAATACATGTATATCCATATATAAGCTTTGTAAAAGTTGAAAAACACAACCTACCAAATATATACTGTAGGTGTACTACTACCAGAGAAACAGTGACATCAAGTGGTACATATGTAAATTTTATTTATGAGCAGGCAGTACACAGATTGGTGTCATGTGCACTGCTGAATTGAAAATGTGTGACTCCTGTCTGTCAAGATGAGCGGAAAAATGTTCGCAGGCCATTCCTCGAGGATTAGGAATGAAAATGGAGCTTTGTGTGCAGCCAGTCACAGTTCTAAAACAAAACCAGGGGAAATTAAGCTTGCCACTGGCCTGCTGTCACAGATTCGTTCAGTTTTACTCCTGTTCGCGCCTTCAGGCTCAACTTAATAGTCTCCATGTTTCCAAGTGCTCCTTTGTATCCTGGCTTTGTTGTAAGTTTGCCTGTAATGCAATGACACTGCAGATGTTTTTTTCTCTCTATCTTTTTGAAAACAGAATATCTTTTCTCATGTCTAGATGCAGAGGGGAGGCAGCGTGGCTCTATGTCGCCATAAAATAAAGGCTTTCTGCTACATGATGATGCTTAACGTCTTCATCTGTGTCGTGATAAGCGTGTCATGGAACCTTGGACACAAGAGAAGTGGCCATCACAAAGTTCACATCCCATCCAAGAGGTTTTGGAGTAAACACATACTGAATGAAACCTTCTGGAACAAGGAGCAGCAACGCTTGGATTTCATTTACAACCCCAACTTTAACTCTGTATTCTCCAGCACGTCACGCAACACACTGCCAGATTGGCTCAATGACACTGGACCTCTGGACCCGTGTGAACCGGACTACAGAGTGCCCAGGCAAATCTTTGACTACAACTCCCTACCAAAGCAATTCCAGGACTTTCTTTTGTACATGCGTTGTAGGACATACCCTATGTTAATAAATCAGCCCCATGTTTGTAGTGAAAAACCTTTCCTACTGCTGGTTGTCAAGTCTTTGATCTCTCATTTTGAAAGGCGGCAGACCATTCGTGAAACTTGGGGACAAGCAGGAGTCTTAGCCAACCAGACTGTGGTAACAGTGTTCCTGCTAGGCAACGTCTTGTCGTCAGACCACTTCCCAGACTTGCAGGAGTTACTGAGTCATGAGGCAAAGCTTCACAAAGACATACTTCAATGGGACTACAGAGACAGCTTCTTAAACCTAACTCTGAAAGAGGTCCTCTTTCTGGAGTGGTTTACCAAACACTGTCCTCAAGCTCGGTTTGTTCTTAAGGGCGATGACGACGTCTTTGTGAACACCTTAAGAATTGTTAACTATCTGGAAGGCCTGCCAGAGGGTGAGTCCAAGGATTTGTTCATAGGCGATGTTATAATAAATGCTGGGCCACACAGAGACAAAAAACTTAAATACTTTATCCCAGAGAGTGTGTTTGTGGGTAACTATCCTCCCTATGCTGGCGGTGGAGGATATCTGTACTCTGGGGAGTTGGCGGTACGCCTACACAATGTATCTCAGCAAGTAGTGCTGTTTCCCATTGATGATGTATACACTGGGATGTGTCTCAAGAAGCTGGGTCTTGTTCCTGAGAAGCACAATGGCTTCAAGACATTTGACATTGAAAAGAAGTATAAAGACAATCCTTGTATCCACAGGAACTTGATGCTGGTTCACAGCCGAACTCCACAGGAGATGTTAACAATTTGGCCCTTCATTGTCCAACCCGAGCTGGACTGCCAGTGAAAGCTTTATTAATGGCTGTTTGCAATACTGAGTTTGTCAGTCATTTTCAATCCTTCCATTCTATATTTTTCAAATCAAAGTTCAACAGGGTTGCTACTTTTTATTTACAGGATATGTGTTGCATTTTACTGTTTAATTTTATATGGAGCATTTTTTTTCTGAATCTGTAGTGTTCTCTGTCAGTCATGTTGAAAGAGACATTTGATTCTCATCTGATGCATTTTTAAAATTTGAGTCATTCAGTATGTTTAAAAACACAATAAACGATTTGAGAACTAACATGAAGTACAAATGAACATCCTGAAAATGAATGATGTTAGTACATTTTCCTGATTTAAAAAAAATGCATAACTATATGTTGATTTATATACAGTACTGATATCAGCACCTGCCTACAAGGTTGAAAAGTGAATTGCATTAGTAATAATATATAAAATCATTTCTGTTCATTTAATGACATGTATGTCTGTTCCATTCACAGATGACTCTTTGTGAAGCTTTGCCCCCAACATTTTTTTAATCATTAAAACATTCCAGTGTCTCTGAATTTTGTATGCTTCCTCAAGATGCAGCAAATTTATACAAAATAACGTATTTTATGTCAACAGTATAAAGGGCATACATTAACCTCACTCGACTAAAGTTAAAACAGATGTAATCTGAAAAAAACAAAGTCCAAAGATATTAAAGATATTAAATTAGCTTCACAAGCAAGTTCCACATAGTGAGGCTTTCTTTGCATTAGCTGTCTTGACAGATCCTGAAATCAGTATCAGATTTCTTTGGGAGCTCAGGCTTTCTGCTTCAGGCTCTGGGCACATACACAAAAGGAGCCATTTGATGTGCCACAAAAAATGTATCAGATGAGAATCAACTGTATCTTTCAACATGAGTGACAGAGAACACTAAAGATTCAGAAAAAAATGCTGCATATAATATAAACAGTAAAATGCAACACATATGCTGTAAATAAAATACAAGAGTAATGTGCTGTTTTGTCACTGATCCAGGTGACTTGTTTTAGCTTGAGTTATATTTATTTTACCGCTCTGTGTGCTCTTGGTGTTGCTCTTTATTTCTAACACAACTTCTAACAGCTTTGTATTTGAACTCTGAAACTTTGATACATTTAATCAGTAAATGTTACTCAGTGTGTTCAGGTCTGATACTCTTCTGTAGCCTAATAAAGAAGACATTTAGTTTGTAGTCAGATGAAAGTGAAATAAATGTTATTGATTGGAAATTATTGACCATAAATCATCTACAAATGCAACAATTCAATTTTCTAATCTATGTTTTATTAGCTGCATTAAAACAATGTTAAAGAGACTTGGCAAACAGACCAAACTTTTATACAGTTTTTGCAATTGAATACATGCATTACACATGACACACCGTTTGCACTGCTGTAATTTCACAACTGGGCTTCATTTAGTGATGTGAGTAAAGTGAGGTTAAACAGATTGCATATACAGATACCTTCAGCAGAGAATCTATAAAAGACAAGAAACATTCTTTAAATAAAAGTATTATTGATCATGTGATGCTTCCCGCCAAATTTAAACTGAAATTCAGAACTTAACCTGGAACCTGGTATAAGTTATGCGGTAAGTATATGTTACCATGGTGATTTATGCAGGCAAAAAGAAAGTCACCTTCATAACAAAGAACACTCTTACTATAAGCTCAACATAGCTCACTACTTTGTTGATATTTGTTGTTTAATGGATGTGTTTGCTGGTAAACAGTCCAGCTGTTATTTCTGTTTTCATCCCACTTTTATTTGGTCAAATCCCAATCTTCACCACTTGCAAATAAAATGAACAAAAGCAGGTAACTCAATAAGGTAGAAGAGCTTGAGCATCAAACTGTGGCTGAACGTTTGCACGTGTATAAAATTTAGACCTACATTTTTAGATTTGCAGATGGTGCTACATTTAGTAGATGAAATAATAGATCAGACATTGTCTGAATAGCACTTCTATTACTCCAATATAACAGCCCGTGCCACAAAAAAAAAGAAACAAAAAACATGATTATCATGTGCATGTTTGCTTTTACATTTTCTTCTTAATACACATTTTCACTTTTCACACATCTGAAGGCTCTTATAATTCAAAGCATCATAAAAACATGGATAAAAGCATCAGGGAAAATATAAGCAGGAGTATTATTTTTAATATCACTGCATTTTAAATGAATTGCTTTTCAGCCTTAACTGACGTGACTAAGTTAAAGAAATGAAATAAAACTTAAAGTGATCCGACACTGGGTGTTGCTGTGAATTCAGGTTTATCTGACAGAAACATGACACATATTTTCACAGACTTCCATAATTCAATTTATGAAATATTATTTTAACTGTTTTTCTTGCTTATTTGTATGTGTGTATTTGAATAAGCAGTAAAGTGAGTTTGGCTCATATGCAACAATTTTCCATGGTTGACTGAATAAGGATTAAGTTTTTTTGACATTGTTTTAGCCATTACCCCCACCCATCTGCTCCTCACGCTCAATAAATGAAAACTGTCTCTTGTTATTGTGTGTTGTTGTGGTAAATTTTAAACTAATCTGTATTTGAATGTCCGACAATAAAGTGTTCTAATCTCATAAATTATAACATGTGATTTTTGGTATTTTTCTTTTCCTGGAAAAAATGTAAAGAAATAGTTTATGAAACTCAAACACAGCAAATATCTGTAGCAGATAAAACCCCTAAATAAAATAGGTGCAGTGTCTTCAGCTTTGTCTTTAAAGCAGAAAGCACCAGCCCAATAATAAATATTACAGTGCCCTCTGCTGGATAAAATGGATATTACTAGCCAGTAAAAGGAAACTTAATCAACTAACTGATGCAATTCACCTGCAGAGACAGAAAAGGAAATAGCCGTTGAACTGAATCTGAGAGGATCAGATTGACTTTGTTGCTTCCCAAATTTCAGTAATTTAACTGCATACGAAAATGAAACAAACAGCCGTCATAAACTTCAAGTGTGTGCTGCTCATATTTTTGTTGACATTTGACTGTAATGCACAGGTAAGTTATTGTGCCTCACTGATAACCTCTTTCGGATTTGTGTTAACAGCTTAATTGTGTATTTCTTTCTGTCTTTAGGTGAATGAAGAAGATACTGAGCAGCCTCCAGGTGAGTCTGCAAATGTTTAACTTGGGATTTTCTATGTTTATATGTCATTTTGTAAGTCTAAATGTTTCAGCCTGTGCTAACAAACTGATTTTAGTTTCATAAAACCTGATCACCAACGCACATGCAAACTTTCTTATGAAATATGACCATTATATTTGAGCTAATTGGATTCTAAATAAACTGTACCTCATTTTGGTAGTTTGACATCGCCCATATGGATTTATGGGAGAGCCTTCCTTATACAGGTTAATATTTGATTGTTTTTATTCAGTGTGAAAGTGAATGATGTTAGTATATTTTCCTGATTTTAAAATATAAAAATAAATAAATAAAATTAAAATGTTGATTATATACAGTACTGAAATCAGCACCTGCCAACTAGGTTGAAAAGTGAATTGCATTAGTAATAATATATAAAACCATTTCTGTTCATTTAATGACATATCTGTCTATTCGGTTCACAGAAGACTCTGGAGCTGAAAACACTTTCTTTGCCTTGCGGAGTTGTCACCGGTTGCTATACAGTGACAGTGGTGAGTTTTTCTCCCCGGACTACCTATGCTCCAATCCTCCCCTGTGGTGCAACTGGACAATCCAGGTGGATCCGAGTAAAAGGATTCATCTCTACCTGGAGGATTTGACCCCTGATGACATCTGTAACCTCAAACAGGACCAAATCCACATTGACGAGCCAGTTGGAGATTTAGCGGGACACAAAGTCTTACAGAAGTGCTGGCAAGAGGCCAAATACACCACCTCCTCCAATATTCTGTATGTAGTGCTACTGATTAGTGGCTGGCCCAACCCCCTGTACAGGGGCTTTTATGGTCGCTACCAGGCATTTGGATCGCCAGTCATTTATAACCCAGGGGAAGGCTTTACAGAGACAAGCAATGAGTCAGAGACATCTCCTGGGCTGATGGACTTCAGTGAATCTGGACCAGGTACAAAGAGGGAACAATTAGCAAGGATGACTGAGCTACCCACGGAGCCCAAGATGCCTGCAGGCACAAACACTTGGGTGAGTGGACACAGTGTTAGTCTTAGATGCCTTACGCTGCCTGGCAATATTTCTAACGCTGGCAAAAGCTGCATATTCACTATTAAATTTAAGAATGGGTAAAAAGTAGTCAACGTGTCAATGTTAACGCATCATTACGATTAACGCAATTAAAAGGTTTTTAACCCATATGGAGCACAGACTGGACAAACTGCCCGAAATGCGTTGACAGAGACATTTCAGGAATTTTGAGGCCTTCTGAGCTCCAGATGGGTTAATTGCCTTAAAAATTGTAATCTTGTAAATTGTGATGTTGGATTAATTGGTGTCAACGCTGACAGCCCTAGTAAAATTACTGTCTAATGTTAAAGATTTCACTCACTGATTAAAAACATGTAGAAAAAAAGTTTAGCAACTTCTTTCAGTCCCTCTGCAGTGTAAATCATTTAGGCTTTTTTCTGCACTTTGTTTTGATTTTCTCTTTAATAAATTAACCTTCTAAAATTTTTTTTTTTTTAAATGTCACATTTCATAAAATGTGACATTTTTTTTTTAAAAAAAGTCACATTTTTTTAACTTAATATATTTCATACATTAAGTGAGGTCACGTGATTACTGTGTGAGTTAGCATTAAAATCAAGGCTACATAGTTTTCTTTTATTTTCATATCATTCATATAATCTATGTAGCTCAAGTAACAGTGATATAGCTGTTTGGTTAGCTGTAATGTGACAACTGAATTTAATACAATAGTGAATTACACATAAATGTAATATGATTACAATAAGATCCAACATACATTACTTAATCACCAAATTGCCATACTGGATACTGCTCAGGAACTTAAAACATTAATGGTAATGACCCTATATGTCAAAAGGAAACCCAGAGAAGTATAAACAACATGATAAAGACCAGGTAATCTTGCAAAAATCTGCAGTACTTGTTTTGTTTTTTATTTTGCTTGTAAATTCCAGAAAACATTGTAAAACTCTTCGTCTGTCCTTCTTCAGGTGGATGAAAACAACCCTCTGTCCTTGTCTGGGAACTACACGACCATGCCAACTGCATCAGTGTCCACCCAAAGGACCTTCAGATCAGGGAGAGGTATCACTCACACCCAACTAGAAGTCACCACTGACACTACAACAGCAAAACAAATGAATGAGGAGGAATCTACTGTTGCAGAGGATGAGACCACAACTCTGAGCTGGACAGTGAAGGAGAACATAACAGAGGTCAGTCAGACCTCAGTCCAGCTTTCCCCATCCTCTGACAGACAAGAAATACAGCACGCTGATCACACTCATCCTCAGCCTAACATGGTGGAGCCACTGTCGGACCACAGAGCGAACTGTGAGTACATTTGAACACAGACACTCTCCTGGATCTTTCAGGTACTCGTCTTTTTTGTATTGACTAACTGTAATTATATCGCTTGATATAGATATTTTATTTTTTTATTTTGAATCTTTATTTTGAACATGTTGAACAAAGCAAACAAAACAAAAGGAAAACGAGCAACCACAACTCCAAATAACGTCCATGTTCAAAAAGGAGCAGGAAGAAGCATAAGCTTATTTAATCCCACCCCTTTTCCACTATCTAGTATCAATAGACTACAGAAATACCTCCTTGCAATTACATTATGTTATGTGTAATTTTTTTTTTTTTAATATTTACACATATATGTTTCTATCTATCCATACATACGTATATACACACATACGCACATATACACATTTTCAATAACCCCATTAACACCTCAAGGATACACAACCTACAATTTTATCTCTCTATCTCTCTATCTCTCTATCTCTCTCTCTCTCTTCTTCCCCCCCCCCCCCCCCCCCCCAACAAACCCGTGCATGCGCACACACATGAAAATATTAGACAAGAACACCCTATCAAATCTCGGACACAAGGATGTTTTAAATTCAATTCCCCCCTCAAATTGTATCCCCGTTCCCTTTTAGAAAACATTTTTAGAATATTGTCAGGAAGCAGGTTATTTCTTGCTTTACATATAATTTGTGCTGTGAGAAAATGAACCAGATCTGTGAATTTTAGAATTTTTGATTTTAAGAATAGTGGATTTGTATGATCTCTGTAACCAGTTTTATGGATTATCCTTATGGCCCTTTTTTGTAATATAAAGATTGATGATAGCGAACATTTGTAAGTATTGCCCCAAACCTCTGCACAGTAATTCAAATACGGTGCAATCAGGGAACAATAGAGAATGTGGAGTGATTTGTGGTCCAGAATGTGTTTTACTTTACTCAAGATTGAGACACTTCTTGAAATTTTGTTATGTATATGATTTATATGAGACTTCCAGTTTAATTTATCATCTATAATCACACCAAGAAACTTATGTTCAAGTACTCTTTCAATTTCCACACCATCTACATGAATCTGCACTTGTGCATTTCTAAGGAAATTCCCAAATAAGATAATTTTAGTTTTACTTAGATTTAGCGATAGTTTGTTCCTGTTAAACCATTTTTTAATTTTGCACATTTCTGAAGTAATTGTATCCAGCAGCTCCTTTAGATTCCCCCCAGAACAAAAAATATTTGTGTCATCTGCAAATAATACTAATTTTAATATATCAGATGCCTTACAAATATCATTTATATAAATAATAAATCATTTTGGACCCAGTACAGAGCCTTGTGGAACACCACAAGCAATGTCCAAGCATGATGAGGAATGGACACCCAGCTTCACAAATTGTTTCCGGTCACTTAAATAATTTTTCACCCATTGCAGTACAACCCCCCTAATCCCATACCGTTCCAGTTTATTAATTAATATGTCATGATTGATTGTGTCGAATACTTTCTTGAGATCCAGAAATACTCCAGCTGCATACTGTTTCTGATCTATAGCATTCGTAATCTCCTCAATTGATTCGATTAATGCCAGAGATGTTGATCTTTTTGATCTGAATCCATATTGACTGTCAGAGAGTAATTTATATTTATCTAAGAATTTGTCTAATCGTTTATTAAACAGGTTTTCTAGGATTTTGGAGAATTGTGGTAGTAAAGAAACAGGCCTGTAATTTGTGAAGTGGTGTCTATCCCCGGTTTTATACAGCGGCACAACTTTAGCTATTTTCATTTTGTTTGGCACTTTTCCCGTCTGAAATGATAAGTTGCAAATATATGTTAGAGGTCCTACAATTCCTTCAATGACCTTCTTGACGATTTTCATGTCAATATCATTACAATCAGTAGATGTTTTATATTTACACATGTGTACAATGTCAATTATTTCTTTTTCCTCCACTGATGTGAGGAACATTGAGTTAGGGTTCCTATCAATCAGGTTTTCACTACATTCTACTGATGGCAGTGACTCAGGAATTTGTTCTGCCAGTTTTGGTCCAATATTTACAAAATAATGATTAAAGCTGTTGACCTTATCAGCAGTGTTTTCCATAATATTGCCATTATCGATAAAGTATTGTGGATAACTTTGTTGTCCAGAATTATTTTTAATGATACTGTTTAAAACATCCCATATTCCTTTCATATTCTGTTTATTGTTGTTCAATATTTTACTATAATACTCCTTTCTACATACACGTATAATATTGGTCAACTTATTTTTGTATTTTTTATATTTATTTTCAGCATCTTTTGTTCTTTGTTTTAGGTATTCCCTATAGAGTGTATTTTTCTTTTTACATGCATTTTGTAAACCCTTAGTGAGCCAGATATGTTTAGTTCTTTGAAATGAGATCATGATCAACTAAATTTTCAATGAACATTTTCAGGTTAAACAGCTATTAAAATTTGAACTTGCTCTTTGATTTTCTAAAAGAGCTGTACATGATACATACGTGAGTAAAAATAAGTTCCACATGTTAAGTGTTTTCCTGTTAGAACCTTGTAATTAAGGCCCCTTCAACCCTAACACAAGAATTGACTGTATCCAGAAAGTATTGCCAGTGCTTCACTTGTTCAACATTTTGTGATGTTATAGCCAAAATAGGATTGATTCATTTTCACCTCAAAATTCTACACACACCACAAAACAATGCAATGACAAAGTGAAAAACTTGAAATTCTTACACTTTAATAAAAAAAAATGGAAAAACAAAAATGGAACATGTAGATAAATATTTATAGCCTTTGTAATGACACTCAGAGGTGAGCTCAGGTGCATCCAGTTTCCAATTATCATCTGCCAGACGATTCAACAACCTTATTGGAGTTCACCTGTGGTAAATTTAGTTGATTGTACTTGATCTGAAAATAAACTATATAGTTGATTTTTATACTTTCATGCTTTTTTTCCCTCTTATTTCTAAATTTTGTTTTGCCATGTTTTATTATATTGTATTGCTGTTATTGTTTGTGCTATTGTAAGGTGACCTTGAGGGTCTTAAAGGCGCCTATAAATACAACTTATTATTATTATTACAGTGCATGTGAAAGAATATGTCAAAATGTGGGATAAGTGATGCACTCTAGATACTTTTGGATGTACTATAAAGAAATGGGGCTTTTTTGCCGAACAAAAGCGCACACAAATAATCTATGTGGTCGAGTGGTGTTGAATTATGTTAAGTGTAGATAAGCACTGGGTTACACAACTGGTTCATTCATGGGAAGTCGGAGAGGGGTTTGGTTTTGTTTTGTTTTTTTTATTGTGTGGTTTTTGTTTTGTTTTTTGTCCCTCATAGCAAACATGAAAAATGACTCAGAAATTCAACATTTTCCTGGTGGTGAGTATTGAGCAAGAATGTCTTATTTATTTATTTTCTGAAGTGTGAGTTCTCTTTTTATCTGGCTAAATTGCCATTGTACCTTATGCTGAACACACAGTCTGGTCATGAGCAGGATTTTAAAAATGTTTTATAGATAGATTTACTCATTTATTAAAAAATGAGTAAATCTCATTTTTTCCCTTCTCTCCCCTGCGGGTGGTCTATCCTTCAAGCTAGGGTCCTCTACCAGAGTCCTGCGAGCTTGAGGGTCCTGTGCAGTATCTTTGCTATTTATATGACTGCGCTGTTCTGAAAAGAGTTCTCAGATGTTATTCCTCAGATCTTAGCCTGGGAGTCACTGCACCAAGTGCACCGAATACCACTGGGACCACTGTTACCTTCATCCTCCAGATCTTCTTGAGCTCTTCTTTGAGCCCTTGGTACCTTTCATGTTCCTTCTTCCTGATGTTGCTGTCATTTGGTATTGCTACATCTATAACTACGGTTATCTTCCTCTGCTTGTCCACCACTACTATGCCCAGTTTGTTAGCCATCACCAGCTTTTTTTTATATATCTGGAAGTCCCACAGGATCTTGGCTCACTCATTCTTGACCACCCTAGGGGCTTCTCCTATTTTGACCTTGGGACTTTCAGGCTGGCACAGATGTTCCTGTATACTATGCTGGCCACTTGGTTGTGGTGCACCCTGCTGTTATGTGTTGGGGCATCTTTACTTAGGCTGCATCTGGGATCTTGCCCAGTGTGGTAGACCCCTACCTCTCTTGTACTTAGGGCTTGTTCCTGTGCTGCCATGATTAGAGCCTGTGTGCTGTCTTTCACTCCAGCTTTGTCCAGTTTCTGGTAGGATTTCTGGATATCAGCGACTTCCTCTATCTATACCATACAGGGGCCCATCCTTCCATGATGCTTCTTCTCCTTGCTCCTCTTCTTTCTTTCTGCTGCCTGAGGTATTCACTAAGTACAGGGAGTGCAGAATTATTAGGCAAATGAGTATTTTGTCCACATCATCCTCTTCATGCATGTTGTCTTACTCCAAGCTGTATAGGCTCGAAAGCCTACTACCAATTAAGCATATTAGGTGATGTGCATCTCTGTAATGAGAAGGGGTGTGGTCTAATGACATCAACAACCTATATCAGGTGTGCATAATTATTAGGCAATGTCCTTTCCTTTGGCAAAATGGGTCAAAAGAAGGACTTGACAGGCTCAGAAAAGTCAAAAATAGTGAGATATCTTGCAGAGGGATGCATCAGTCTCAAAATTGCAAAGCTTCTGAAGCGTGATCATCGACCAATCAAGCGTTTCATTCAAAATAGTCAACAGGGTCGCAAGAAGCGTGTGGAAAAACCAAGGCGCAAAATAACTGCCCATGAACTGAGAAAAGTCAAGCGTGCAGCTGCCAAGATGCCACTTGCCACCAGTTTGGCCATATTTCAGAGCTGCAACATCACTGGAGTGCCCAAAAGCACAAGGTGTGCAATACTCAGAGACATGGCCAAGGTAAGAAAGGCTGAAAGACGACCACCACTGAACAAGACACACAAGCTGAAACGTCAAGACTGGGCCAAGAAATATCTCAAGACTGGTTTTTCTAAGGTTTTATGGACTGATGAAATGAGAGTGAGTCTTGATGGGCCAGATGGATGGGCCCGTGGCTGGATTGGTAAAGGGCAGAGAGCTCCAGTCCGACTCAGACGCCAGCAAGGTGGAGGTGGAGTACTGGTTTGGGCTGGTATCATCAAAGATGAGCTTGTGGGGCCTTTTCGGGTTGAGGATGGAGTCAAGCTCAACTCCCAGTCCTACTGCCAGTTTCTGGAAGACACCTTCTTCAAGCAGTGGTACAGGAAGAAGTCTGCATCCTTCAAGAAAAACATGATTTTCATGCAGGACAATGCTCCATCACACGCGTCCAAGTACTCCACAGCGTGGCTGCAAGAAAGGGTATAAAAGAAGAAAAACTAATGACATGGCCACCTTGTTCACCTGATCTGAACCCCATTGAGAACCTGTGGTCCATCATCAAATGTGAGATTTACAAGGAGGGAAAACAGTACACCTCTCTGAACCGTGTCTGGGAGGCTGTGGTTGCTGCTGCACGCAATGTTGATGGTGAACAGATCAAAACACTGACAGAATCCATGGATGGCAGGCTTTTGAGTGTCCTTGCAAAGAAAGGTGGCTATATTGGTCGCTGGTTTGTTTTTGTTTGGTTTTTGAATGTCAGAAATGTATATTTGTGAATGTGGAGATGTTATATTGGTGTCACTGGTAAAAATAAATAATTGAAATGGGTGTGTATATGTATGTATGTGTATATATATATATATATATATATATATATATATATATATATATATATATATATATATATATATATATATATATATATATATATATATTTTTTTTTTTAAGTTGCCTAATAATTATGCACAGTAATAGTCACCTGCACACACAGATATCCCCCTAAAATAGCTAAAACTAAAAACAAACTAAAAACTACTTCCAAAAACATTCAGCTTTGATATTAATGAGTTTTTTGGGTTCATTGAGAACATGGTTGTTGTTCAATAATAAAATTATTCCTCAAAAATACAACTTGCCTAATAATTCTGCACTCCCTGTACACAATTGGTTGTGGCCATTGGTTGTACTCATAGATGTTTGTGTACATTCTCACTGAAGGCATCGAAATTATGAATGAACACACATGTAATTTTGTAGTAGATAAAAGTATGAAATGAGTCATAACATGCTTTTATACTTTAGTCTTCAAAATAGCCAACCTTTGCTTTGATTACTGCTTTGCACACTCTTGGATTTCTCTCGATGAGCTTTGAGGTTGTCACCTGAGCTGGTTTTCCAACAGTCTTGAAGGAGTTCCCAGAGATGCTGAACACTTGTTGGTCCTTTTGCCTTCACTCTGCGCTCCATCTCATCCCAAACCATCTTGACTGGGTTTTAGGTCAGGTGACACTGGAGGCCAGGACATCTGGCGCAGCACTCCATCACTGTCCTTCTTGGTCAAATAGCCCTTACACATCCTGGAGGTATGTTTGGGGTCATTGTCCTGTTGAAAAATACATGGTGGTCCAACTAAATGCAAACCAGATGAGATGGCAGGATGCTGTGGTAACATGCTGGTTCTGTGTGCCTTTTTAATTTTGAATAAATGCCCAACAATGTCCAATACTTGTGTTTGTTGGCACAAACAAATCTCTTCTGCTTGTTGTGGTTTCTTAGCAGCTATTTGACCATAAAGGTCTGATTCACACAGTCTCCTCTGAACAGTTGATGTAGAGATGTGTCTGCTACTGGAACTCTGTGTGGCATTTATTTGGGCTTAATCTGAGTCGCTGTTAACTTCAGATTTCTGAGGTTGGTGACTCGGATGAATATATCCTCAGCAGCAGAGTTGACTCTTGGTCTTTCTTTCCTGGGGCATCCTCATCCAGTTTCATCATAGTGCTTGATGGTTTTTGAGACTGCACTTGGCAACACAGTCAAAGTTTGAGGAATTTTTCAGACTGACTGACCTTCAGTTCTTAAAGTCATGATGGACTGTCATTTCTCTTTATTTAGCTGATTGGTTCTTGGTATAATATAATTTCTAGTAGTTGTCAAATAGAACTTTCAGCTTTGTACCAACCTGACTTCTGCAGAACACAACTGATCATCCCAACTCCATTAAGAAGATATGAAATTCCACAATCGAACCCTGACAGGTGACTACATCCTGAAGGTCATTGAGAAAAGGCCAAGGGATTGCAGCGCTGTCAAGAAAGCAAAGGGTGGCTACTTTCAGGAATCTGAAATATAGAGTATATTTAGAGTTTTTTTTTTTTCTTTGCTACATACATCTTGCTTCATATATTTGATGTCTACAGTGTAGAACGTAGTAAAATTAAAGAAAAAAAAAAACATTTAATGAGAAGGTGTGTCCAAACTTTGTGTATGCCTGTATGTCTAATCTGGAGATCAACTTTAATTAATTTTATCTGAGCTACCAGTGAAACTGTTAATATAATGACTTTATTTTGGTCTTCTGAAATCTCTCTGACAGATCACCTGTTTGAAGTGGCCATAGAGATCAACTTTAGTCAGGATTTGCTGAAGTCTTGGGACAACCTGGCCAGATCACTGCTGCTTTCAGTAAAAGCTTTGGTGCGTGTGTGTGTGTGTGTGTGTGGGTGTGTGTGTGTACGTGCGTGTCATATGTAGCATGTTTTTGTTTTTTTTTGTTTTTGTAATAAATATAAAAAACAAAGCTTCATTGACGCATTAAGAAATGGTGAAGGCCCAGACTAAACTTTGTATATGGCTTTTGTTTCTGTAGATCAGCAAACAGCTGGAGGCTCTGCATGCACAACTGTCGGTGTCTTCCAAAAGAATAAAAAGGTTTGTAGAAAACATCCTCACAAGTCTTTCCATTAATGCTGAAGTATAAGTTTGTCTTTGAATGAGACTGTCTTTTCTGAGTGAACCTATGCAGAAAAGAACTGCAACTCCACACGTAAATACCATTGGTCTAATCTTGCAAAACCGACCACGACTGGATGAAAGTATAGATGGGATCAGATGTAAAATGTAATTTGAACACTTGTACACTTGAGATGTTTCTTCTATTTCACTACAGTTTTGCCACTTTGTTTTGTGTCAGTAGTTTTACAATTTTTATGCTCTTGTGCAGTGTTGTGTTGATTCTGAAGTTGCTGAATTTGGGTTTCTGTTTAGGGTTTTACTTTTATTGTAGTGTTTAAAGTTTTAAATTGTATTATTTAAGTCCCTGTTTGGTTTCTTTGGAGTTCTGGGTACCTGTTTAGATTGCCTCATTGTTCTAGGGTTTGTATTAAACTTTGGCTCCAATTTTGATGTTCTTGTGTTTAACTTGATCAGTTTCCTTATTTTGGTCCTCCTCTGTCTTGTCTTTCTGTTTATGCTTTTGTCCCCTAGTTTTCGATTCTGTTTTCTTTAGTGCTCTGTGTAAGTTTTAGTTCCTGTCTCTGTCTTCCCATGATTGTTCTTATCTGTGTTAATTATGCTCAGTGTCTGCTATCGCCGTTTCATTGTCTGATACCTGTTGTTCTGCTGTGGTTGTTGGAATTTTCATTTGCTTCACATTTTGGACATTTTGACTGTCACTCTGGGACTCCATGTCCAACTTGGGGAAAAAAGGGTGCCTTTTACTTTGTATCCAGCATATAGGACCAGACCTTTTCCCCACCTCTCTCATTCATTTTCCTCTTTTGCTACCATACTAAAAACAAATCCTGGAAACTCCACTTGAGAACTGTGGACTGGTGTATTTATTACATTAAACCTCACTCTGCAGCGCCTGAACTTATGTCATTGTGTAGTCTGTTTTAGACTCAATAATGAAACGGGATCTATGGACCATAAAGCTGCTTTACTGTTAAGGTATATGTTACGGTACATAATTACAGGTTTTGTGCACAGGTTGCATGCAGGAGTGCTGTACATCCTCTGGCTGCAAGTTAGACAGGGACCTAGAGGCATGCATGTCCACAGGGGCATCCACTCTGCTCTCCAGGGGCTCATTGAAGTTGATGCCAGTGGCAAAGGAAATCTGAGAAAGGCAATCATTATGTCTGTGTCGACTGCAGGTATGGAAGTGTCCAAAATTGCTTGGTAATGTTACTCTGGACAAATCTGTAAACAGGAAGGAGTCAAAAACAGTGATTACTGATAAATACATATTTGATTACACTAATTGTTTTTACATAGTTTATTTTAAATGCATATAATACTAAACACATTATCAGCTAAAAGTTCTGTGCATGTCTGTTTCAGATGTTAATGAGTGTGGGACCCAGCTTGCTCAATGTGACTTCAATGCAGACTGTGTGAACCAGTTTGGCTCCTACTCATGCCATTGCCGGGCAGGCTTTCAGGATAACTCCCGCCTGGGATCAGGAGGAACCATCTGTGTGGACATGAAGGCTGCAGGTATGTTTGACCCATATCAGAAATCTTAGTTAGACTTGCAGATATTCTGCTTTATTTCAGCTGCTGATCTCCTGTTTTGTTTGGCGGGGTTTTTGTTTTCCCTTCAGGTTGCAGCTCACGCCTGTCCACTGAAGCCAAAGGTGTATACGTCCTTTTCTTCCTGCTCAGCTCACTAATTCTTGCGCTGCTGGTGGTTGCTGGCATGTTCTACCATCGTCACCACCGGGGAAAATTCCTAGTTCGCTGCCACAGCAACAGCAGCTTATCCCCTTCTGACCCCAACAACAACCACCAGCATCCTGAGGAAAACTACTCCAATCCCGCTGACTCTGACCCGCCTCCCCCATCTCCACCTGCCTGGGGTCCCAGAGAGTGCTGGGGCCATGTAAAGGAGCAACGGCAAGTTGTGGATCTGCAGCTGCTGCGCTTCAATCTGCTGCACCCTCCAGACCGCTACATGGATCAGCAGGAGGGTGTGAACAGTCAATGATAATTAATCTTAATTATATTCAGTAAAATGTCCTCTTTAAATTTACTTTCGTTTTTTTTGTCTGCATTTTGCACTATTTGTAAATTGCACAATTAAAGGCACAATGAAAAGCATTTTTATTCCTTGAAGTGCAAAACATGTCTTGAGAGAAGACTGTTGTAATAATAATAATAATAATAAATCTTATTTGAAAGTGCCTTTCAAGACACCAGAGGACACTTAACAATAGAATAAAACTCTAGCCCCCACCCCCAAAGGGGGTCGGTTGCCCTCGGCCTGGGGCTCGGTCACTCTGGCACAGCTGGCTGCCGGCGGAGCTCACGGGCGTGTCACTGCAACCCCCCCCCCCCCCCCCCCCCCCCCCCCCCCGGCTTCTGCTCCACGGCTGCTGAGTGAGCCCTCATCTGGGACTCTCCTCAGCTCTTTCTGGGACAGTGGCGCGGCTGCCCCTCTGTTGGTCTTCCTTGGTCTCTTGTGTTCTGGGGGCCTCTGGATGTCTGGAGTTTTGATCTCCTCCATACCTGCTTCATGCCCTGGAGGACGGGGCTGTGGCCCCCCACACCCTCTAGCAGATCATTACATGAAGGAACCTTTTAAATACAAGCGCGTCCATGCTCACAGGTGTACACACGGGTGCTCACAGACACAAACTACACCCTTTTTGGCTCCTACCTCAAAGCACACTGTGTTCTGTTGATCTTATGTGCTGCACAATAATATTCCATATTTAGTATTTACTGTTATATTCACATAGATTATTGCGATGATGTTCTGATGTGACACGGAGCAGTATCATCTGTAGTCCTGCAGCGCGGTCACAGCTTATCATATATCGTCTCAGCTTCCTGTTTCCTCTTCCCCTTTTTTTTTTTTTTTTTTTTTTGGCTTGTTTTCTCTTTTTTTCTTTCTTAACAGGTGATCCAGGTGATTGATATTTGTATTTTTTTGTCTGTTTTGTTGGTTTTTGTTTTTTGCCCTTTATCACCGTCGCTCTTCCCCAATGTTTTTCTTTCCCTCCCTCTCTTTCATTCTCCCTTTTCTTTCCCCCAGTCATGTCTGTCCCGTGTGTAGCAAGTGAAAATAAAATGAACAATAAAAGCAAAGGTGAATCAAATAGACCAATACGGCAAGGCCGGGATAGTCCATTTGGTAAAGTAAATCTGTTGGGCATCTTTCTTTGCCTTTAGACAATAATTCTGATGGCAAAAGAGCCAAGCTGTGGGGGGGGGGAGAATAAAACACATAATATAACAATGACAACAAAGGAAAAATTAGAAAAAAGCACAAAATAAAATGATAAATCCAAGTCAAAAAATGTACCGGTCAATAGCGGCAGCCAGACGCACCAGCATTCACTCAAGCCAGAAGTATTCACGGCTTGAGTGAATGTGGGATTTACATGGAAAAAGCCTATAAAACAAAAATTTAGGATACTAAAACTATAGATCAAAACAAATCGCCAATACAACTTTGATACATAAGATATTTGAGCTAACTTTTATAGTCTAGTGTCAGGCAGAAGATGCCTGCCTGGGACAGCTCATAGGGGAGCAGTAATATAACACATGTATAGTGTATGTGTCTTTTAGATCCTGTAGAAGTCCATCAAGTGTGTGAAGAGGGCTCTCCATTTACATCAACAAATTGGGGTCTATTAAATAAGATTCAAACTATTGCAGCAGTACCTTTAATGCCTTTTGAATGCTCTAATCGCTGTTAAAAGCCATAAGATTCTTTGTAACTGTTACCAATGCTGTTTTTGTACTGTGATGAAATCTGAATCTTGAGTAAAATTCTTTAAACAAACATTCCTCTGCAGATGATCAGTTAGCTGTTTTGTAACTAGTCTTTTTTTAGAATTGTTGAGATAAAAGAAATGTCTGCATGCAGCCTGAGTCCACCAAAGCCTGGCAGCTTACCCGAACACTGTATGTCGCTCTTGGGACCCCAATGACATGGAACACCTGACCAACCTCCATCAATGGACACTCCCGCCGCATATGTCCTGTCACCCGCATCTCTAACACTTCTGCCTTAGCATTGGTGTGGCCTGCCGTGGGTCAGCGCTGGCAGGACCTGGTGAGGCAGATCTGGGAGAAAGGGGTTAGTGTCCTGTAGCTGCAGTGGCTGCTCTGCCAGGGCAGGGCCGTGGGGACCTGGAAATAGCCTCGTCCCACTAGCTGCCAGCTGCAACCCTCCACCTCCTCTGGCTGCGTGGCCGTCAGCATGACCTGACAGCCGCGCCTCTCTTTCCAACGGCACAGGTAGCCAGGTAGCCTGGCATGCCTCTGCCATTGCCTGTAATGTTTCAAGGAACACCTGAGGGTCGTAGCCTGCCCCCATTCTATGTGGCGTCACTGCCACGGTAGGGGAGGTGCAGTGGGAGAGTCAGCCCGACCAGCCTCTCCAGCACTTGTTCTGGTGTCAGCCTGGTCCTGCAGCTTATCCAACTGAGCTCTCTGCATCCCATTAAAAGAACATTGAAAGGACTGTAGGAATGCGTCTACCAATACCGTGCTGGTCAAGGACACTCCTACAGGACACATGCCGTACTGTGGTCGCAGCTTCAAGCCAGCCAGCCTGCATCATTGCATGTAAAGAGTGAAGTGTAGTCTGTGCTGGCCCACCCAGTCCAAACCACTTTAATAGGCTTACAGCAGCTAATCCAGCACAGTGTGCTGACACATTGGGAGTCTGCTGACCTTACTCTGCTTTATTACAGGGTACTTGTTCCCTCAGACCTTCACTGCTCAAAACAGGAAATCAGCTACAGTTTCTCTACATCTTCATTCAGGGGGAAATATTGGAACGATTTTCATCAGGTTTGCATAAAAACATTATTCAATTTGAATGATGACAATGACGTCTAAGTTGATCTCATTTTTGCTCTAACACGTTAAAACTATCAGCTTTTTAAAAAAGAAAATCTTTCTGTTAGGGGGGGGGGTTAATTGTTGACTGATAATCAGCTTTAACTTATAGGCTTCAACTGCATTGGAAAGCTAGTTTTCAGGAAAATCTGCAATGCATTTGTCATCTAATGCAGTCCACAATTAATTAAGTCAGCTTCCTTTTTACTTCATTGATGGTATTAAGATTTTTTCTAGATTTTTTTTCCCACCATTTACTCAGATCCCTGCCTCCTGTTAAAAGAAACTCCTTCTTTGTCCTTTGACTGAATGCTCCTTATGTCTATCAGGTAGATTCTCCAAGGACAGCCTCACTTGGTTGCTGTCTGTAAGGTAAGGAGGAGTGGTTGTTGGTGGTGGTAATAGTAGATCCACCCTCAGCTATCTTCCTCACTTGGAAACCTGAGGTCACTCCTCCTCTATCGCTCTCCAACCAGAGAGGCATGCTGAGCATGACCTTCCAGGCAGCATCCTCCAACCTTAATCCTGTGCAACCCTCCCACACATGCACAGAATCCCAACTGTTTTTCACTGCCCTAAAACAATAATAAAGTCCTACAGTAAAAAAGCGTCTCTAATTCCATTACCTTCCTGTATTGCATTTATTTCATTTTATTGTAGTTTATTTTCAATGTGTATCCTGTTTTTCTTTGTTTTGTCTTTGATTCTGAGAAAGCTATGTCACTGAAAACATTTCAGATGACTAAAGCATTAGTCAATTTTCTTGTGGGCAGTGAAGACTGGAATCCTTATGTTACTAGTTGACAAAGTGATAAAGAAGGTATTAAGGTATTAAGGCGTTAGAAATTTAAAATGTTTCTAATTACATTTCTGACATTCAACTTAATAGAAGAATAATGAAGGATTACTGTAATACATTTTTTTTTCATCTGGAAAGGAATTAAAACTCGTAATTGTATTAATTCGATTTGTCTATATTATTTATTTATATTGTTCACTAACCATATTTATGTTCTCAGATGTTTTAACACCTCCAGCACTTGAATGCTCTCAAGCGAACATGTCAAATTCACAGGAAATATTTTCATAGTAATGGCTATATTCATAAAGTGATATTGCTGTATTCATGGCCTACAATATTTCAATTTGAAAAGCTCTGTGATCTCTCTTCTTGATTCTCCATCAGATAAAAACATAATCACTTGACACAAGACAATACTCAACAGTGGCGTCTGTGACTTTTATAAACATTTAATATCTATCTATTAGGGGTGCAACGATACACAAAATTCACGGTTCGGTTCGGTTCGATACTTTGGTGTCACGGTTCGATATTTTTTCGATACAAAAAAAAGTTCATGCATTTTTAATTTGTCATTTATTAAAATTATAAATATATATTTTAACTCAAAAGTACAGTTTTTAAATTTAACCCTAACCCTTGTGCGCGTTTTTTATTTTGACAGCGAATGCGCACCTGCGGACCACTTATGTGCAGCCCTGGTTATTTAGCTCGTCATATTGCAGCCACAGAAATTCTTTTGTCCATGAAACCATAAAGCTGCACTTTCTTTTTGCCTTATAGTCTCATTTGTCATAACTTCTCCGTTTTGTGGTAAGCTTTTCTTTGGCTGTCACTTCTTCACCCTGACCTGTCTTATTTGGCTCAGCAGAACTAAAATATATATCCTGCTGCTTTTACACACGGACTCACATAAGCTCAGCGATTCTCTGCGCGATCAACCTCTCACATGTTTAAGCTTGCTGCGGGAGATTTCACTTGTCATGTTTGCATAGTAAGCTAACGATTAATAAGACGATGTCAGAGGAATTGGTGCACAAATTATCATCACTCACAGATCAGTGCTGTCGCTCTCTATACACAGTTCGCACGATTGCAAAGTGAAAGCAAAAAAACAAGTGCAAATTCAAACACGATTTCAATATGTCACATATTGACAGTGGCTCACCGATGCCAATGACATAATTACCCAGCTACATTTCTGAAAGAATGCAAAAGCATTGACATATATTTTTCCTTCCTACAATAGCCCGACGGGCAGGGTAGCCCGTCTGAAAAAAAACGCTAGCCCCAGGACGTCGGGCTAGCGATTGTGCAAGCCCTGTATCTGATTGAGGAATCACTCATCTTTGGAAAAGAGAGTTTATTACAGAGAAATGTCTCTTTCCAAAATAAAAGCTATACTATCCGCTTCTTCTGGGCTATATTCTCAGCAGCATAAGGAGAATCATGTGCTAACAGCTGTCTAAATGACTCGGCTAAAGTTAGTAGCATGCTTGTTGTTTTTGTCTTTGCACTAGGATGATGTCGGCGTAAATGTGCAGTCATATTCGTTGTGTTCCCACTAGTGCTTTCAGGTTAATCTCGTTGAAATGACCTTAACGCCACCACACGGCAAATCTCCGTTAACGAGCTACCGCCGATCGCCCCGTGCATAGGGCTAGACGGCCAACACGTTAACGAGCTAACTGCGCTAACACACTAGTTCCCACCCATGTAATTGAGCATTGCATGGCACATTCAACATACTGTTTTACTTTAGTCCATGACTCGCTTACCTTCAGGGTCATACGTCACATGAAAACCAAAATAATTCCAAACGCCAGATCTGAATGAGAGTGGGGGAGGTCCATGTTGCAAGGACAGCTTAACTTCTGTCTTGCTAGCTTGCCCTGCGCTCTTCCTTCTGACTATGCTGTCTATGTTGAGCGCTCAGTGGATCTGCGCTCGACAGTGCAGCCTAGGCGGAGTAGTCGAACGCAGATTCACTGAGCGCTCAACACAGACAGCATCGTCAGAAGGAAAGTTGATAAAATAAATTACAAATGTTGTATTGTTCGATACATATGCGTACCGAACCGAAAGCACTGTATCGAACGGTTCAATATCCATACGAATATCGTTGCACCCCTACTATCTATATATATATATATATATAGATAGATATATACATACATATATATATGAAATATAATGAATATTATATAATATATATATATATGATGAATTGAAAAATGGAAAAATCAGTGTTAAAGTAATTAATATTTCTCATTTGAAGTACTTGATATTGTGTTTCATTTTCAGCATCTTTTATAAAGTTTATAGTGGCTGTCCTGGGAGGAACACATATCTAATTAGAGAAAACAAAGATACTAAAATATGTTGATAACAAAAAAAAACCAAAACTGCTGAATTAAAAGGTGAGCAGTGAGTGACATGGTTAACTGTCAATATCTACAGGGGATTAAATGCTAGTTAAGTATATTCCTAGACATTCTCATAGATGCTAATCTGAAAGTGCTGCTGAACTCAACTTGCATGTTTGTCCTCTGTAGAGGACCTTTCTAAACCTGAATAATTCCCATCCACTGCATACTACAGAATTACCTCCTTTTGGTATCTACATTTAGGGCTTTCCAATTATACCAAATATGAAGGGGTGGGGCTCTAGGGACTTTAGTGTTTTCATCAAGGAATATGGCGGCCATTGCTGCAAGCACATTTTATGGAAAGAACAAAAGTAAGTGCACAAAACTGCTTACTGAGCAATTTTTGGCTATAAATGTTATTAACATATTTTAGATAAGTCTCTTAGTAACACATTAAAACATAGTATGCTTAATTCTAACTTTATTTTAGTATAGTATTGAAGT
Organism: Astatotilapia calliptera; assembly: GCF_964374335.1. Taxonomy (NCBI): domain Eukaryota; kingdom Metazoa; phylum Chordata; class Actinopteri; order Cichliformes; family Cichlidae; genus Astatotilapia; species Astatotilapia calliptera. The sequence goes on along the minus strand of NC_137427.1, from coordinate 40,397,294 downwards.
GTTTAAAAAATGTCCTCCGTAGTGGACATTTGTAGTCATTTCCTCCATTTTGTTCTGTTTTTTTCAAATGACCAGAAAAGGAGTCCTTTTTAGAAGCAGAAAGAAATGTATTGCATTTTGTTGTCGGTGGACACGTGATATCTGAAAAATAAAAACTTTTTTTCCCCAAAAAAATATTTCAGTCACCAAATATTTCTGATTACCTTACAAACATTGGGGGATTTAAAAAAAATTGATTGGATAACATTTTTTTTCCTGGTAGTCAGGAGGTTAAGGACATTGTCAGAGCTGCTGTCCCCTGTCCATCAGGCAGGGGACAGCAGCTCTGACAATGTCCTTGAGTACATTAGCTTTCCCTGCTAATGTACTCAAGGAATTATTAACAACCTTTTCAAGCTCCATCTTCTCTATATCACATACATTGACCAAGGTGGTTAGCAAGAAGAAACTTGTCTGTTAGATGCTAAATCATTGGAGCTCCTTTACTTGCTAATGTGTTTCCATATGAAGTGCGGATGGACCGCCTGTGTTACAGAGAGAGCGACAGTGTTCAATGAGGTCAAAATAATTGCAGCTTTCAGCGACAATAGTCAACTGCAGCCACAAGATGGCACAAATGTAAAGGCTGGATGGACATATTAATTGACAGGCAAGAAGCTTCATGTCAGTAGTGTCTTAAAGGAGAGAGATATTTACTTTGGTACATTTTATGTCTATTTTTAAATGTGTCAAGGCAAGCACTACTTCCTTGCTTATCCTGAGGGAACACTACTGATACTCAAAAGCCATATTTCCATTAATTAAATACAAAAAGCAATGATGCCTGAAATTTGATGACTCAAATTCCGACTTTATGTTTTCTTTATTCGAGCAATCAAAGGTTCGAGTTAAAAAATGGCTGTCATCTCTCTTTGCTTCATCAGGAGAGCCAAATAAACAAAAAGCCCCACACCCAGAAATTAAATGCATTTTATTATGTGTGATATTATGTGTGATAAACAGGGCACCAAAGTGATTGGTCAAAACAGTTTAGAGTGGTCTTGGGTCTGATGTCGACTCAGGTTTCTTCTTCTGCAGCTTTCTGGCCACTTCTTATTTGGAGATGACGCTTCCGTTACCATTGCAACCATCTCTTGTCCTCCAGTGTAGGGTTAAGAAGGGGGTATAGTGCATACTATGGGGTGGCTGGGGCCCAGGTGGTAGAGCAGATCAGCTACTGATCGGTAGGTCGGTGGTTCGATCCTTGGCTTCCCCAGTCTGCATATCAAGTATCCTTGGGCAAGATACTAACCCCAAATTGCCCTCCGATGCATTCATCGGAGTGTGAATGCATGTGAATGCAGGTTAGTTTGCACTTGTGTATAGAAGTGCTTGTACGAGTGGGTGTGAATGGGTGAATGAGGCATGTCGTATAGAGCACTTTGAGTACTCCAGGAGAGTAGAAAAGCGCTATATCAGAAATAGTCCATTTACCATATAACAGCATATTTATGACCAAGGCCAAATTCCTGTGTGGGGCCTTAGTCTTGTGTCTGTTAGTATCAGGGTAACAGTCTACTTCCAAAACTTCTCTACAATACACTGTGTGCAGTAAAAAATCAAGTCTCTTTTCCCAAGAGACATGCACAACATAACAGGTGCATGTGCATCACACCACAAACATAACTAAATTTCTTACTGAAGTATGATCAGGAATCATCATCAGGAAGAATTATTTTTAATGATTCTACCTACAAATACACTTGACTGTTAACTAAGTTGACTATTGCTTCAATCAGAAGCAGGAGCAGTGCACTGCGTTCCCTATCTAACATTTGTGAAGAATGGGTCACTCTCAGAAGCTCAGTAAATTCCTGTGATAAGATGCCACCTGTGCAACAAGTCCAGTCATGAAATTTCCTTGCTACTAAATATTTTCCATTCACTACAAACCTCCAAACTTGAGTTTAAGATTGGCTCAAGAACAGTCCATAGAGAGCTTCATGGAATGGGTTTCTGTGGTCGAAGCAGCTGCATCTTACATAACCAAATACAAAGCAAAGCAACAGATACTTAAGGTAAGGTACACCACCACTGGACTCTACATCAATGGAGACATGTTCTCTGGTTTCAAGAATCACACTTCTCCATCTGGCAGTCCGATGGATGAGTCTGGGCTTGACCCGGGGTATAGAGTATGTTTGGGGAGTGTGATTGTGTGTACAATGTCCATTTGTGTCTATCTTTACGTTGGGTGAGTGCTGAGTATTTGTATATGTGAATGTATGTTTGTGTCTGTGTGTGCCTGTTTGTCTGTGTCTATATGTCAGGCCATGTCATAGACTCCACCTCTCTGGGAACTCCCAGGCCCTCCAAAGTCTCCAAACTTAGCTGGATTAATGCGATGGTGTTGTGTTTATTATGTTGCTCTCTTTTTTTGCTTGTTTTCTCTTCTTTTTCTCTCAACAGGTGATCCTGGAGTTTTTGTTTGTTTTTTTCTCTCTCTTCCTCTTTTTAAGTTTCCTTTCTCACTGTCCCTCTTCCACTCTGTTTTTCTTTTCCTTCATCTTTCTTTCTCCCTTTCCTATCCCCTAGTCATGTCCCGTCTGCAACAACTGAAAATAAAATAAAATAAAATAAATAATAACAACAAAGGTCGATCAAATGGACCAATACGGCAAGACCGTGATGATCCACTCGGTAAAGTAAATCCATTGGGTATCCTTGTTGGCCTTCAGACAACAATTCTGACGGCTAAAGAACCAAATGGGACAGGCAAAAAAAAAAAGAAACATTAATGAATCAATGGTACGGATTTAGAGGAAGCAAAAAGAATGACTTGAGTAAAGTTTGACTTATCTAACTATTTTGTTTCGCTTAATGCACCTTATAATCCTTTGACGTCGACACTGTTGTGTTTGTTGTCTTCTGAAAGTGAAGATTTATGTTAATTTGACAAGCAGAACACTTTCTGTACTGTACAGGAGACACGGCATGAGATTAATTGAAAATGGTCTACAGCTGATCAGGACGCAGAACACAATGTGCTGTAAAAACCCCCCCAAAAAAACAAAAAACAAAACAAAAGAAAATTGCACCAAAAAAAAAATTCTGCAAAACAGTGAGGTCGTGAAAAGTGAACCACGATATAGCGAGGGACCACTGTATTGTCATTTCAACCAGCAGTGGTACAGTACACAATGAAGCAAGACAACTTTCCTCCAAGACCATGTACATATAGCAGACAATGAACACAGGACCACATAAAGTTTGAGTGTGCAAAAATTGCAAAAAAAAAAGCCAAAACAAAGACACAGAACAGAGCAATTCAGACACAAGATAGTGTCTCTTGATAGTCCCTCAGCAGAAGGTGGTGAGAATGGGTGGTGGGCATTTCTCAGCTTCCGCAGGAAGTAGAGATGCTGTGGGCCTTCTTAGTTATGGAGCTGGTGTTGAGGAACGTCTGCCAGGTGAACACCAAGGCATTTGATGCTCTTTACAACCTCCACAGAGGATCGATGTTAAGTGGACAGTCATCATCCCATCAACTCTTTTGTTTTGTTCACATTCAGAGACAGGTTGTTGACTCTCACCAGTCCATTAGCTGTTGCACCTCCCTTACTTCATGGTGACTCATCGTTCAGTCATCGCTCACTCACTAATCACTCCTATCTCTTCTGTGGGTTTTGGGATGTCCAGTGCTGCTTTGACTTTTTCTTGGTCAGGCTGTACACCCTGTGCAGTGAGCTTGTCTCCAAAAAATACAATTTCTTGCACATCAAACTGGCACTTACTCTTGCCGAGTCTATATTTGTGTACCCTTGCTCTCCTTGTGTTCTTGCATTATAGAGCCCCAGATAATTATCTCATCCACATAAATCTGGACATCTTCCAGTCCTTCTGTTCCATGCCCCATTGCCCTGTGAAATATATCGGAGATTCTCCGAGATTATTCCAAAAGGTAGTCTTAGGAAACAGTATCTGCCAAACGGTGTATTGAAGATGCAGTATGTGGTGCTGCTTTCATTCAGCTTTAATACCCAGAAACCTTGTGAAGTGTCGAACTTTAGTAGTACAGGGACTCTTCTTGCAGCATGCTCAACTGGTGCATGCTTTGCGTCATTCTTTAGCACAATTTTATATGTGAATGGTCTTTTAAATACATCTGCAAAAATGTGAACTAGGTCATCAAAAGAGTTATTTGGTGATTGTACATCTGCACTGATATAGTACACTCGTCTCACAAGTCCAATATCTTTACAGGCTTTTTCACAAGCAGTGATTCGTGTTCTTCAATGACTACTGTACTTTTTTTTTCCACTATTACTTTAATCTACATGTGCCAAAGTTTTTAATATTTTGTCCATTGTAGTCTTTCAGGGTTGATTATGTTTTTTTTATTTCTTTCATTCCTTTGATGTCAGATAAGCTGATCAGATTTGCTTTCACACACCAGTGTCTAGTTTCGGTGTGACAAGTGTCCCAGTTACCAGTGGTACTGTCCATTTGTCTTTTACCATGGCATTTATTTCTGTGTCTGGCTCATTTTAAAAGTTGCTCAAACTAACAAAAATGTCTCACTTAAATCAGTATTTTCAACCAAGTTTACTGATCATCTTTTCATTTCCTCTTTACGAGAAGCATTACATGGCAAAATGGTTCTTCCTATGGCAGATGGAGCATGCCTTACCATGGGCCACTTACCACTGTTTAGTCATGTGCTTTAAGCCACAGCATATGTGGTCAAACATCCTGTTCTCGGACTGTGGCTGTCTACTTTTGGTCAGAATAGCTGAGGAATGCTGACACTGAATGTGGAATCAGGATGAGCTAGCAAGTAATCCTATCTGTGTTTGATAACCTAATCCCAGCGTTACAAGCTCCATTATATTAGAGGAATCAGGCTCTAGATTCTTCTAATTCCACACAGTTTTGGAACCTCCTCTGCTGCAATTTATTTTGCGGTAGGTTGGTGAATGTACTGCTTGAGCTGATAAGAGATCCAGCTCAGCACACTGACTTTCTGCTCATATTGGATGAAGATACAAGGCAGAAGATTGAACACCATGGAAACGTGAAACGCAATGTCAACCCCCATTATGAGAAAGACACGCAACAGTCTACAACAGTCTTTATTTTATATCATTTTTCTTTAGGGCTTAACCTAAAGAAAAATGTGGACACTTATTTTTTGTTGGTTATCATCTGAGTATTTTTAATCCTTCAACCCACAATAACTGCACCTCTGCTGAAACCAAATATGACATTTAAGACATGGTCCGGATTTTATTTAGAAACTATAATGTTGAATGAGGAAACAAGTGCAATCTAAATACAACATAAACCAAATTGACATTATAGTAAAAATATACAAAATTGTGTATATTTGTTCTTTAGAATATAAAACATATATTTGTGTTTTATGTATATGGTGTATGGTGAATATACAAAAATATACATATATTCTACGTATATTTATGTATATTCTACGTAAATATACGTAGAATATACATAAAACATATATTTGTGTTTTATGTGTATGGTGGTGCTTTCTCTGGTGGGCACCACCATGACATGAGCTCATCGGCATCAGTCAGACAGAAACACTGACACTTTGTTACAGTAATTATTACAGTTATTATTAAACATTGTATACACTGCCTAAAGTTCATTGTGTAACTCTGAGTAATTTTGAAAAAATTTGTCCATGTCTGTTTACTCTGGAGGATGCTGGAGGATACATCATTAGTGAAAATTTCTTTGAATAAACTGTCATACAGTTTGAGAATATAATCAATATTATCAAACTGTTTATTAGAGGGAAAGTGTGACTTTTAGGACACATTTACATTAACTGGCATAATGTTAGCTTATAGCCACTTACACTTGGCTTACCAGTTCATTGTACTGCTGTCTGGGGACGAGGAGTTGCTGGCTAACACTGACAGTAAGTAACTGTGACAGTACTGGGAATAAATACAAATGTTTATGCATGTTTTCATCTATTAGAGCCCAGACTTCAGTTCAGGAGAGAAGCTTGAGGTTTTCTCTGTATTATTGTAGGTGCTTTATTTTACAATATAAATCAGTTTGAGGCAACTGTTGCTGTGATTGTGGCTAGATAAATAAAACTGAATTGAACTGAACTGAGGAGAAAGAGGATGGATATTTTATTCAGATGTCAGTTGTCTCTTTCCTTTGCATTTCACTTTTTCATAAAGGGGACCTCTTCTCAATGTTAAAATTATATGTAATCCATCATATCTTGAGCTTGAAGGTGCAGACATCAATTAAAACTTCCTCCAATGCATGCAAACACCTACAAGGTCTCTTCTCCTCCACCTTTGGTATAATACATTTGTCACATAGCACATCATTATATACCAGCTAGCCCAACTTCAGTAACCCTACAAACGTCACTGCTGTTTAGTTTCTGTCTTCATTTATGTTGGAAGTGATAGCAGAGCTGTACGTTTTAATTTGTTTCCAAAACCCCGCAGTCAGGACATGCTATATTGTATTTAGATAGAAGCTAGCGAGCTAACTCCCTGCTAACTTCTAACTCCGTTAAATGTCATAAATTCCGTTTTCATGGATGCCTGGATGTTAAACTCAATTGTTACACCTGGTAGAGCAGAACGCTGATCATTTTATTAAAGATGAAAGACTTTAGACAGTTTTTCAACTCTCAGTAATGCCATAGTGATCGTTTGATATATGGACCTTGTAACGTTGGGTTGTGTGGTTGAGAAGAGGCGGCAAGACACCTAGCAGGCTAGGCGGAAGGATACTGTGATATTATTCTGTTATTATATGTTACCTTATATATGTAATCAAAGTAGTTGAATTAGAATACTGCTGTAGATCACATTATACCCTTTAAAATAGAGTGTGTGATCTGTATGTAGTTTAGTTCTCATTATACTTTTGAGTTAACAGAACATATTCACATATTAGTTCATTAGATAAATGTGCATCACTCTGTATCCTTGATCTGCTGGGAATGTGTTACACTGTTTTCTTGACATGCTTAATTGTTGAATCATGAAGAGAAGGTTGTAAGCAGGAGACTCTGTGTCTAAAGACAGGGGAGATAGATAGACCACATTCCACACCCCCACCTTACAGAAAGCAGAGAAACAACTGCCGAGGTCATAACTTAGGCGCTGTAACAGAGAAAAAATGTGATGTTTTGGCTTTTACGACTAGCTGGGGGCCACTAGAGACTATAAAAAGCTGAGCAAGCCGTCACCATTTTGAGACATGTGCCTGACCCTCTGGTAGCATCTCTCCCGTCCGGACGTTGTAATGCTCTGACTGTTGAATTGTATGGAAATAAATGATTGTTGATTGAGCATTGATACACCGAGTATTGTCCCTCCTTCAGCCCAAAGATTCAAAGAACTGCGTGTTTCCAACAACTTGGTGCCGTGTGACCCGGATCTTTGGTGTGCTGAGGAGGTGCAGATTTGACCTTTGGTGAGATCGTGAGGCGAGGTGAACAGAGGACCGGTCCAAAAATAAAAAGGTAAGCACAGCCTGTTGTATTATAAATACCAAATGTGCATATTGGGCTTTCCAAATTAATCTGTTCACTGAGTTACACGTATTTTCACAGTAAATTTGTCGGTGTCTGGTTTTTGGCGCAAGATACTAACAACATAAGTTGAGGCTGAATTCCAGTGTGTTAAGTAAACTGCTTCTACCGAGAAACTAATAAGATACTACGTTGAGCTTCACATTTATTTCCGGACTAGAACAAGACACATTTTGCGACCAAACGTTGAGTCTAGATTAGTAAAGAAATATAAAAAGGTTGAATTCCTCGTTTCAGTGGTTGAAATTGTTGTGTGCCTGTCCCCTGACGAGTGTGAAATTAAAATAAAGAGGGAATTTGGAGCCACATAGAGATAGACGGGCATAATTGGGTGTATTACTCTGTGGTGTAATAAAAATAAAAAGGAGAGATAGTAAGAGGTGTGCAGTGGAGAATTATGGAGGAGTAGAGAGAGGAATGTGTTGGGAGACTGGCGTACAGTTTACGCTGTCAAGGTAGGCGTGTTGCCTGCGTATCGGTTTAAAAGTGATGAAAATGAAATTAAAATAAATCTCTTAGTGTGTTAATACAGGAAGCTGCGGACCTGGACCAACTGCCCCCACAAGCACAGCGGCCGAAGCAAAATTATAGGTAATGGGAACCACACCCAGCACGAATCAGCAGCTGTGAAAAAGACAGCAGCGAGGAGAGAATTAGAGGAGAAATTAAGAGAAGTTTTAACACATAAAATTGGGGCCAACGGACTTGTGGAGGTTGGGAAGGCGTCCGGAGCATCACAACAAAAAGGTGAAACAAAAACACACACAAGCAGAGAAATCTGAGAGAAAGGCTCCTTTTAAGGTAACGCCTAGTTTGAGAAAAGATTAAATTAACCTGCTTTTATACAAATGCACACACACGCAATGAAGAAACAGCTTACACCCATGAACACGTGAAGATTTTCCAGCAAGGTTAAAGAAAAATTAACATACTTAAATGATGAAGTCTATACATTACTGACAAAGAAACCCCCTGGGTTGCAGGACAACAATTTAACTAAAAAAAAAAAAGGAACACTGGTCTAACCAACCAGGCAAGACACAACAAATTTAGTGGTTAAAAGATTCAAATTGTGACATGTTTTCTGTTGATTGATTAATAAAAGTGATTACTGAATGAAAGAAAGTTCCATTTTTGGGCTTTTAAACATGATCTTAAGAATTTTAACATATACCGGTGTTGTCCTGTCAACTTGGTGGGTTAGGAGTTGATTATATCGGGAGACAAAAAACAAAAAAAAAGGGGGAGAGAAGGCTGACACAGGGCCTGGCCCCATTGCCTCCCCTCTGAATAACACAGCCAACACAACAACATTTTCCTGTTCGTTTGTTTTTGTTTTTTGTTTGTTTTTGTTTTGTTTTGTTTTTGTTTTTTCTATACATATTTAATTACAGGCTGCTTTGCCGGCCCTGAAAGCCGAGGCTGACTGGACTCCTGCTCTCCCCCATACGTGACACTGACCAAATGCTGCAACAGCTGGACCCACAACAACGACCTGAGAATGTCAACAGACCTGCAGGAATGTGATCTCATGCAGCCGAGACGGAGAGCACTAAACCTAAGGCCCGTTTCACTACACGGGGGAAAAATTCCCAGACTGCGTCAGCTGACAGAGCTGTGACGAGACGCCCGCCAAGCCCGAATGAAAAGTAAGGCCGAGCGAAAGAATGCTGACCTTGATAACTTTGCATTCACACTGTGCAGGACAGTGATGGACCAACACGGATGATCGGGTGGCGAAAAAGGGCGTGACCGAGACAAGAGGAGTAACTGAGGACAGAAGGCACCTCAGAATGGACAAAAACACAGAAGAAGATGCAGGTTTCACCTGCGGTGAACATCGACACTGGAGAAAGGACTGCCCCAATTGGGGTCAGAACCAGGACGGACTGAATTTTGAGCAGCAGCAGCAGCAATGGTCGTAAACAAACTGAAAAAGGAGGGGGGCAGGACCCCAGGGCACGCTTCAGGCAGTGGTTTACCCAGAACACCAGAACAGGAAAGTGATGAACACACACACACACACACACACACACACACACACACACACACGGGAATGTTGATTCACTGAGAAGTGATGCACACACATACACATGCACACGCTTGTGCAATGAAGAGTGATCCACACGCACACACACATACACGCTGATGCAATGAAGAATGCTTTGCTTATGCTGATATGCAAAATGCTGCACACAAACATCCCAATGCATAATTTTTATGAGGAGCCATTGATTACCATTAAAAACTTAGAATGTGTTATATGTCACCCAGAGGGCATTTATGTAGATTTTAGGAATAAGCTCTAAAACGGTTTGGTTATGAAAACAATGTCTGTGCGTGATGTCTGTTTATGGCTCAAGGCCTTGACTGAATTCTTTGCTGTGCTTCACACAGCCCTGATGAGGAACAGTGGCACAGAGTGAAAATGATGAATTAATAGTGTAAGTTTTAGGTCGGAGTACGGCATTTTCTGTGATTGAGTTTTAATTCAAGGAGGAACAAAAGGTGTTACGGCACCTGAGGTTCTCATTCCCACACAATATTGTCCCGGCAGGAAGCAAAATGTTCCTGTGAATTTCTGGTTGATTGTTTAGTTTTGTTTAGCGCTAGCTTGATTTTATCAGTGAGCTTTGGCTTGTGTTCTTTCTCGTAAGCGAGAGAGGGATAGTTTTATGCTTGGACATGTCTGCAACGGGCCCTAGTTTGTGTTATTTTAGTAGTATTTTGTTGGTTATGTCTGTTTTCGTTTTTGTTACAGTGCACTGGAGAAAAACATCTGAGAGGTGTGATCCACCGGTGGTGATATGTTGATATTGTGTGAGTTCATGATTTAACAATCAGCTCTTTAAACCAGGCCTGAAAGATTGAGATTTAAAGCGCTATAAAATATTATTACTGTAAACAGTTGCAAAGTGTGCTTCTCCATGATTGTAATTGGCTTGGGAGAAATTCACTTATAGGGAACACTGAGAAGTTCTGAGTCTAAAAGGATTGCACCGAGTCAATCCGGCCCAAAAAACAACAAGGAATTGTTTTCCTTTAAAATGATGACGTCATCTTGCTGGTGATGGATGCTCGAATAGGTTGCGCGTGAGACTCCATTATCAGCAACATCTGGTATGAATGGGTATGGAGGTATGCATGTGAATGGACTGTGATGGACTGACGACTAAAAGTTTTGACTAACTTGATACTGAGACAATGACTGCACCAACTTTAGGATTAGTAAATGCCAATAAACAATTCATAAACAATTCACCCAGCCGACAAGAGAAGGGTGGATGCTTCGCTTTGTTTTGTTTTGTTTTTTCAGGAGCAGGAGGATAAGAGAGACTGGAGGAGGAGACTCTAGCTTCACATAAGTATGAACTGCAGACTCAACACTGTGGTTGCTGATTTTGAGTTACTGATGTTTGCATTAAGAAAACTGTGCTATATTAGCTGTGTTTTGATTAAGGTATCATGTTATATTATTGGGAATGCCAAATGCTACAGTGGAGAAGACTTTTGATACCACTCATGACTGGAATATGTTATTATTAACCATAGCAGGCCACTGTAAAAAGTCAATTAAATTTTATAGAGGAAAATCGCCAAAATTGAACAATACCTATGAATGACTGGCCACATTCAGAATAGAGATATGCAATAATAAACATTGGTCCACATGATTTAGGTTCTCACTTGAAATAGTAAGTTATTAAATGTAGAATATAATCGACAGGGACATTTGATAGGATGTGGTACTGCAAAAGAACAAGAGCAAAGTAAATAAAGAAAATATTGTGTTTAGTTTGGATAAATTCAAATTAAAATGTACCATTACACTCAGAGGATCAATATGAAATAAAACCTATGCCAAATTTGTAGGAAGTACATGACTGGTAACTGTTCTGTCCTGAGCGTTTGTTTCCAGAGCACCCACTCGACCACACCAACAGTTTCTCGCCACCGAGGAGGGGTACTTGCAAAAAATAATAAAATAAAAATCTGAGTTTAACAAAACATTTTAAATGTAAATATCAAGCTTACCTTTCTTTTTCCATGAAATATGCTTGTGGGCACGCCAGCCATTTTGAAAAGGTGGGCAAAACAATTGGCAAGGCCACACCCCCACACGTGTGATATAATTTTAAAGGTACTGTTGCCCTCTCTAAGAAACATCAGGACTTAGAGGAGTGGCAAGTAGAGTATGCGAGCTACAAGCAAAAACTAAAATGTGTACTACAGTGTGCAAAAATGAAATACTGGGTCATCAGGGGGTCATGAGGGACATTTATAAAACTAAAAGTCCCACTAACCTTAAAGTGCACTTGAAAAGCCCACACAAGAAGGTTAACCTAGCTTACCTAGAAGACCTCATCAGGGGGAGCACACTCCCCCTCCTTGAAGAGCTCACCCACTCAACCCGCATCCCCAGGAAACAGCTCACCCCAGATAAGGCAGCGTGATGTATCCCGAGACAACAGGACTGGGACATCTAAATAAAGGTGTGAAACAATCGCCTTCAAAAGATTATCAATTCACTTGAACCAAAATTAGGACCACTCGGTGCGGCAAGAGTTAATAGTTATTAGTCTCAACACCCAAGGATAACCAGAAGAGCATGACTGATATGATGGAACTGGGATTTTGTTACACTTAATTTTTGCAAAACACAAATAAAACTAAATTGAAACTAAGGATTTTCAGAAAATAAAAACTACACTAAACTAGCAAAGAATTGGTAAAAACTAATTAAAACTGATATAAAATTGAAAATCTGAAGTCGAAGCTAAATAAAAATAAAAACTGATGAAAATTGCAAAACTATTACAACCCTGGTGCAGAGATTGGCAAATCTGACCAGGAAACGTTATAAAATGGATTGTCAGGATAGTCAGCGTTAAAGCCACTTTTGACAGTCCATACTAGGATGGCATTGGACATCTTCGGGGCAGAAAAGGGTTGGTGTGACCAAGGTGTGGTTTGGCTTGTTGTATGTACATTTCAAAATGTTACAGCTCTGGATGGACCAGTTACCAGGGCATGGAAGGATGACGGACTTTATTACATGAGGAGAAGGGACATTTTCGGGATCGAAGATCCTCAGGGATGACAAGGCTGGAGCAACGCTCCAATGAATTGACACATGGGAGTGTGTCAAAAAGGGGGAAGTTGAGTCCGAACATCAAACAATGGTTTTATGAACATCTTATGACGTTATTTCTGTGTTTAATAATTTAGCTATGGTAAAACTTAAGCTTGTAATGTGTTAGACTTAGAAAGGGTTCACTAATTTTTGATTTCTTTTACACACACATAGATTATGATTAGAATAGGTCCTGAACATAATATTTTAAACCAAATTTGAATCATTAGAACAACAATGGATAACAATATTAGATTATCAAGGCTAGGGAGAGAGGTGTTTTGGTTTTCTGTCTCTTGCAGAGAAAGGAACAGACACCAGACGGGGACACGGAGATGTGAGGACCCTTCACAGCAGGGACAGATGTAGGGACTGCCGAGACAGCAACTGGGGTCAAGTGTCATGACGTTTGGGCTCCTGGAGAAGATGGATCCCACAAACACAGCAATAACCATGAAGGGGTTGGCGAAAACCAGGAACACCAGACCAACGAGGTTCGAGAGGCTCTTGGCAAAAAGGGGGACACGGCTGTGACCCCAAAAAACACAGATCTTAGTATAGAAGGGCCAGAATAATCCCCAGAACTGTGCAATGACTAAAGGGTGGTCTAACCCCGGAGGTCGAAGAAAGAAGCTGAGAATCACCCAACTGGAAGACACTGGTAGCTGCAGCAATAAAAATAAAGGTTAAAAGCTCCTTAGACAGAGGTTCTAGTCTAAGTACATTTGAAAGGTATAAGGGGGCATTAAAATGGGAGTGGAAAACTGGAGCGCCAAAATAAAGCTGTGGGAAAATGGGGAGTGATGGGAGTGTCATCTGTAACTGCCGTTATGGTTGTAAATCTAACTTTGCTTGCATCTGAACTGCGTGAACACAGAGGTCATCCCCCATATGGTCCACCCGTTAAAAGGGGACAGAGGGCCTCAGGATCAAGAAAACCTGGACCTTGCAACGCTGAAGTGCTTGTTATTAGTGATCTCTTTAATGAGAGATCAAAAGAGGGTATTGTGATATTATTCTGTTATTATATGTTACCTTATATATGTAATCAAAGTAGTTGAATTAGAATACTGCTGTAGATCACATTATACCCTTTAAAATAGAGTGTGTGATCTGTATGTAGTTTAGTTCTCATTATACTTTTGAGTTAACAGAACATATTCACATATTAGTTCATTAGATAAATGTGCATCACTCTGTATCCTTGATCTGCTGGGAATGTGTTACACTGTTTTCTTGACATGCTTAATTGTTGAATCATGAAGAGAAGGTTGTAAGCAGGAGACTCTGTGTCTAAAGACAGGGGAGATAGACAGACCACATTCCACACCCCCACCTTACAGAAAGCAGAGAAACAACTGCCGAGGTCATAACTTAGGCGCTGTAACAGAGAAAAAATGTGATGTTTTGGCTTTTACGACTAGCTGGGGGCCACTAGAGACTATAAAAAGCTGAGCAAGCCGTCACCATTTTGAGACATGTGCCTGACCCTCTGGTAGCATCTCTCCCGTCCGGACGTTGTAATGCTCTGACTGTTGAATTGTATGGAAATAAATGATTGTTGATTGAGCATTGATACACCGAGTATTGTCCCTCCTTCAGCCCAAAGATTCAAAGAACTGCGTGTTTCCAACAATACACACCCACACTGGTATCAGTAATCCACGGTGGTTCTTTAATACGCATTCTTCAGCAACCGTATAAAAACCCGGCTGAACGGCTGCGGCTCAACAACAAAATGCCCAGCGTTCATACAACCCAAGCGCTGCAAACAAAACAAAAAAAGGGTCTCGAAAAGAAAACATAAGTCCGTCCCTCGTTAAGCACGAGCGTGAAGGCACGTGTCCTCATAATCACAGAGAGAGAGAGCAAGAGAGCAGTGGCACACACTGATGACACCATCAACCCTCGACTTGGGTGTCTTAAAGGGACACCACACCATAGTGGCTGTTACAACCTGCAGCGGAGTTTAGGTCCAGACACGGCTAGTGACGTCAGACTGAACAACCAGATAGTCATATACATATACAGTGGGGCAAAAAAGTATTTAGTCAGCCACCGATTGTGCAAGTTCCCCCACTTAAAATGATGACAGAGGTCAGTAATTTGCACCAGAGGTACACTTCAACTGTGAGAGACAGAATGTGAAAAAAAAATCCATGAATCCACATGGTAGGATTTGTAAAGAATTTATTCGTAAATCAGGGTGGAAAATAAGTATTTGGTCAATAACAAAAATACAACTCAATACTTTGTAACATAATCTTTGTTGGCAATAACAGAGGTCAAACGTTTACTATAGGTCTTTACCAGGTTTGCACACACAGTAGCTGGTATTTTGGCCCATTCCTCCATGCAGATCTTCTCGAGAGCAGTGATGTTTTGGGGCTGTCGCCGAGCAACACGGACTTTCAACTCCCGCCACAGATTTTCTATGGGGTTGAGGTCTGGAGACTGGCTAGGCCACTCCAGGACTTTCAAATGCTTCTTACGGAGCCACTCCTTTGTTGCCCGGGCAGTGTGTTTTGGATCATTGTCATGTTGGAAGACCCAGCCTCGTTTCATCTTCAAAGTTCTCACTGATGGAAGGAGGTTTTGGCTCAAAATCTCACGATACATGGCCCCATTCATTCTGTCCTTAACACGGATCAGTCGTCCTGTCCCCTTGGCAGAAAAACAGCCCCATAGCATGATGTTTCCACCCCCATGCTTCACAGTAGGTATGGTGTTCTTGGGATGCAACTCAGTATTCTTCTTCCTCCAAACACGACGAGTTGAGTTTATACCAAAAAGTTCTACTTTGGTTTCATCTGACCACATGACATTCTCCCAATCCTCTGCTGTATCATCCATGTGCTCTCTGGCTTCCTCAGCAGTGGAACACGTCTGGCACTGCGGGATTTGATTCCCTGCCGTTGTAGTGTGTTACTGATGGTGACCTTTGTTACTTTGGTCCCAGCTCTCTGCAGGTCATTCACCAGGTCCCCCCGTGTGGTTCTGGGATCTTTGCTCACCGTTCTCATGATCATTTTGACCCCACGGGATGAGATCTTGCGTGGAGCCCCAGATCGAGGGAGATTATCAGTGGTCTTGTATGTCTTCCATTTTCTGATGATTGCTCCTACAGTTGATTTCTTCACACCAAGCTGCTTGCCTATTGTAGATTCACTCTTCCCAGTCTGGTGCAGGTCTACAATACTTTTCCTGGTGTCCTTCGAAAGCTCTTTGGTCTTGGCCATGGCGGAGTTTGGAGTCTGACTGTTTGGGGCTGTGGACAGGTGTCTTTTATACAGATGATGAGTTCAAACAGGTGCCATTCATACAGGTAACGAATGGGGGACAGAAAAGCTTCTTACAGAAGACGTTACAGGTCTGTGAGAGCCAGAGATTTTCCTTGTTTGAGGTGACCAAATACTTATTTTCCACCCTGATTTATGAATAAATTCTTTACAAATCCTACCATGTGAATTCATGGATTTTTTTTTTTCACATTCTGTCTCTCACAGTTGAAGTGTACCTCTGGTGCAAATTACTGACCTCTGTCATCATTTTAAGTGGGGGAACTTGCACAATCGGTGGCTGACTAAATACTTTTTTGCCCCACTGTAACGTGATTGGGCAGAATGGGGCAATATGTCTGCTACCACAAACTGGTGCTCACTCTATGTATTTTAATTTAATCCGAGTATATGAGAATGAATCAATTTGGTAGATGTAACAACTATTAATTTATTAGATAAACTCAAAAAATAACTAACTGTACCTTCAAGATTTGAATGGATTGCCATGTAGCTCTACTTGCAGCTGAAGTTTAGCTGTATTAATTGTCATTGAAATGTAAAACGTCCCGAATTCCTGAATTATGAAGTTGTGTCTTTCAATAAAAAATTCTTCATGTAATTCAGTAACGAAACATGGAAAAATAATCACTTTAATTTAAATAATGAATGTCCTCCATCTCTTTTCTTCTGTTTATCCAATTCATGGAGCCAATCCCAGCTGGCAGAGGGCAAGAGGAAGGCAAATGGACTGATTCTTATATAGCGCTTTTCTACTCTACCTGAGCATGCAAATTGCTTTATACAACAAAAACAACAAAAATAAATTAAATAAATAAAAAACACAACAAGCAAGGATTGAGCCACCAATCTAAGTTAATGCCTTGCTCTATCTCCTGTGCTACATCCACCATAAGGGTAACACCACTACAATGTAGTTTTTGTGTGTTTGTATGTTGTTGTTGTTTTCTTAAACATCCGTTCTTAAACTATATTTTAAAATAATGTTGTTTAAGGAAGGAAAAAAACACACTGTATTAAAACTCACAGGAGCCACAATACAGGAAACAGTAAACCCATTCATAACAGCAATCACACTCAATTGTATAACAATTCTTCACATAAACCATGTCACCGGGGCAGCACTACCATTCAGCCAAAAAAAAAAAAAAAACACCGTGAGCATAATTTTCCTGCAGGTGGCAGTGTATAGCCTCTGCCTCTCTCTCTCTGCCTCCTGGTTGTAATCATTCCTGAGGCATAAAAAGAGAAGCATTTATAGTTATACCCCTGTAATAAAGGAGGTGTCGCTTTGTCCTTTTTCATTCAACACATTGTCACAATCCAGAGCCTTAATCCTGCAAACTAACACAGTTGCATCTTGGGAAAAGAGCTGCATGCCATTGTTTGAGTGAGTCAAATCTGTTAAGCCTTAATTCTTTTGTGGGCATTTGCATACTCGGAAGTATTCTTTTATTCAAGGGCCAAATCCTCCTTATGTGTGGTGCGAGGCATTTTGGTATCATTTGTGAAGTATCTACATGCTCTATTAGCACTGCATAATACCTTCATATAATATAGCTGCGTAATCTTGCAGATAAGAAGGGTTTTTCTAAAGTGTAGCCTTACATTGGGATGAAATGCTCAATTTCAAGCAGATTCAAACAAGCTCAAATGTCATCACAAATGTCAAGTGCCTCTGCAGTGATGGGATACCAGAATGCCTTTTTTTTTATCAATTTCATCACCCATCTGATTCCTCAAATGTATCGCCCTATTGAAAGGCACAGCTTGGCTCAGACAGTTGCAATATGCTGCTTTAATAAAGATTCCCTTGGCCTCTTTTATTTTATTTTTCTTGCTGCCTTTTAGTCTTTTTCTGTTTCTTTTTTCCTTACCCTCTTCACGTTTTGTTTGGAAGTTGTGTTTTGATCGTGTCCTGTGGATTTTTGAAATTTGGCCATCAATTTCTGGAGCAAAGACTACTCAAATTGTTGGAACTTTTGGTACAACCCTGTCTGGATTACGACTTTGATACAGGATATTGGACTGGACTAACGGAGTTAACGAGGTAATTGCAGGCTAGCCAACGCGTTACCAGGCTAACAGCTGACTGAACCTGCTACCAGGGTAACCAGATAAAATGGGGACACCGACAGCTGAGGAAGCTGAGGAAGTCGAGGACATTAAAAAGTCCCTTGACTTCATAACAGAGGTGTGGACTCGAGTCACATGACTTGGACTCGAGTCAGACTCGAGTCATTAATTTTATGACTTTAGACTTGACTTGAAAAAATGTTCTAAGACTTGTGACTTGACTTGGACTTTTACACCAATGACTTGGGACTTGAATTGGACTTGAACCGGTTTACTTGAAAAGACTTGATATTTTACCCCAAATATAAAATTTAACATGCATATTATATAGAGATTGAAAATGTGAGGTCATTCACGGGTAGAACCGCAAAGGATTCTGGGAACTCGTGGCAAGCGGTACTAGCGCACGCAGGCTTTCAATTAAAATCAGTTATACAGCGATAAAAAGAAACACAAAAATGTCAAGAAGCTGTTGTATTATTAACTGCAATAGCCGGTCGCATGACAGCCACGGGAAGCCGACGGGTAAAGAGATCGGTTGTTATCGGATTACGTCGTTGAAGAGAAATTGTTCAAGCCATGTTTCCGAAGTAACAAAGAGGCGACGGATGGCCTGGATTGCAGCCATTCAAAGACCAAATATAACGTCCCAGAACCCTCCAGCTCACAGGTTAGTCTGCTCCAAGCATTTACACGAAGGTCAGTGTTTTTTAGTAGTTAATACGTCATTTTCATAACATAATTGGTGATATAGGTTACAAGCAAGTCTGGCGCTGAACAGAAATTGTCGCGCTATGCTCCTTTATTTATTGTGCATAAATAGTGAATTGTCCTGACACAATATTGCGTTTCGCTTCTGTTATTATGGTACATTGACAAAAACATATACTTTTATTCACAGGATAAAACAGGTTTTTTGTATCACTAATTGCCCAGTGCGATTACAGACTGCGGTAAAGTGAGCCGTCATTTGTGAGCCGCGGTCAAGCCAGCCGCCTCCTATCCGCGCGGTGATTACAGCATACAATATTGTTGTCACTGCTACATTTCTGTAACGCTACCAGAAATTATTTCCACTACTAATTAATTACCGTTGAGCTCAAAGGTCCTATTAATAAACGGTTAAGGAATGTGTATTTATGACGACGATTTGTGAGACTGGTAAACTTATGATACGTACGATGGTCTTTCGTTCTACACGGTGCATTTCAAGGTCCTGCACCCATCCGGCGGTAAACTGTACCTGGGCTTGTTGCAGTGACCTGAAGTTACTAAACTTCATGAGTGTATGCACTCACTCCAAGAACCGTATGATTATAAATATGCATATAAATATGCTACGATGAGATAGCTGACTTCATCTAACTAGCAAATGTTGTCCAGGCTACGTTGGTGATACAGTTTTTTTTAATGTGTATGATATTTTTGTCATGCGATTTTAAAGCTGGTCCTACAACCGCATCCAAGAATAACATGCAGCTTATCTCAGAACCGTCGGTGAAAATTATTCTTGGAGCTAGGTTTAATTGAGCTGCATTTTAAAGAGGTGCAATTTCACAATTTGTGTATATTTTCTAAGTTCACTATTTTGTCATGTGTTGAGAAAAACACAGATTTAAAAATTACATGGTCTAATATTTACATTTAGCATAACTGCAACATTATTTTTTCGTTTTTTTTTTTTAAAGACTCGAAAGGACTTGAAATTCAAAGTTTCAGACTTGTGACTTGACTCGGACTTTTACACCAGTGACTTGAGACTCGACTCTGACTTGCCTGACATTACTTGAGACTTGACTTGAGACTTGAGGATAAAGACTTGAGACTTACTTGAGACTTGCAAAACAATGACTTGGTCCCACCTCTGCTTCATAATGGACGAAATTTCTACTATCAGGTTGCAGCAGAAAAATATCATTGAAATTGTGGAGGAGGTAAAGCTCCTCCGCATCCAAAATGCCGAAAAGATAAAAAGATTGCATACCTGGAAAGTAAGGTCGCTGACCTGGAACAATACTCCAGGATAAACGACGTCATCATCACTGGGCTACATATTAAACCCCGGTCATACGCTCAGGTGGTGACCGCTGACAGCAATGAGGAACCTGGAGAGCTTGACATTAGCTCCATGGAACAACAGGTGGCTGCTTTCCTGCGGTCCAAAGGGATTGCCCTGGACTGTAACTCTGTCGAAGCATGCCACCCTCTTCCCAGGAGGAACGGCAACATACCGGCTATTATATTAAGGTTTGTAAATCGAAAGCACAAGATTACGCTGCTGAAACAAGGAAGAAAATTAAAAGGATCTAATGTCTTTATCAATGAACATCTAACCAAACACAACGCTGAAATAGCCAAAAAAGCGCGACACCTTAAGAAGCTGGGAAAAATCCAAGGTACTTGGACGACGAACTGCAAAATATTCATTAAACTAAACGGATCACCAGAGGAAGCCAAAGTTCTGACCATTAAAAATATGGCGGATCTCGAAAAATATCAGTGAGCAACACGATCTGGACGGCAAACAAGGTAACAGACAACCACACACTCACTTACAGTATGACACACACTGGAAGGAAGAACTCAGATACATCTGGAAGAATCAGCTGCATCAGTCAGACAGTTGCAGAATATGATCAATTGGAACTGAAAACATTTAACTATATGGATCACAATACACATGACTTGGAATGAAATAGATCCAGACAACAACCTTTTCTCATCTAACAATAACAATTGCTGCTACTATACAAATAAAGACTACAATCAGAGGATTAAAACTGAGAATAAATTATCAATTATCCACTTTAACTGTAGAAGTCTCTATGCTAATTTTAGTCATATCAAAGAATATCTTAACCAGTTTTCACATCCATTTAGTGTCATTGCCTTATCAGAAACTTGGATCAATATGGAAAAAGGAACAGACTTTGAACTGGAGGGTTATGAATTCACATTTATAACTAGGCGAAACAAAGGAGGAGGAGGAGTGGCCTTGTATGTGGACAAATCCTTGAAATTTAATGTGGTGGAAAAGATGACGATGGTGATTGATAATGTACTAGAATGTATTACAGTTGAAATTTGTAAAGAAAAAAGTAAAAATGTAATCATTAGCTGTATATACAGAGCTCCAGGTAGTAGTATTGAGACATTTAAAGACTGGATAGAAGAAACATTTATTGAAATAGCTCGCAAAAAAGTTTTCATTTGTGGAGACTTCAATATTGATTTGCTAAACCCAAATAAACATAAAACCACTGAGGAATTTATAAACACAATGCACTGTATGAACCTATTCCCTAAAATTACTAGACCTACCAGGATTACATCACATTGTGCAACTCTCATAGACAACATTTTTGCAAATGACATTGAAAATAAGACTGTAAGTGGACTCCTGATTAACGACATAAGTGACCATCTTCCAATTTTTACAATCTATGATAGGAATTACAAGATCAATAAAATGGACAGTAAAAAAGAGTACAGACGAGTAAGAACAGAAGAAAGAATGAATGCATTTAAAAAAGATTTATTGAAAGAGAACTGGGGTGAAGTATATCAGGAACAGGACGTTAATAGTGCTTATAATAAATTCCTTAGAATATTTACATTACTGTACAATACCAACTGTCCAATAAAGCAATATAGTAGAAACATAAATATATGGACTGTCCATGGATAACAAAAGGTCTGCAAAATGCATGTATAAAGAAAAATGCTCTATACAGAGAGTTCTTAAGAACGAGAAGTAAAGATGCTGAAATCAGATACAAAAGATATAAAAATAGGTTAACTAATATACTTAGATTTAGTAAAAAGGAATACTATAAGAAGCAATTAGATATAAATAGAAATAATAATAAAAGATTATGGGAAATCCTGAACAGTGTTATAAAATGTGGGACTGAACAAAAGAACTATCCCAAGTATTTCATTTGTAATGACCATGAAGAATACAATATGGATGTTGTGGCAAATAGTCTCAATGAATTCTTTGTAACTGCTGGACCAAATTTAGCAAGAACAATCACTCATCCTGGGAAAGCACAGGAAAAACCCGATACACTGATTGACAGAAATCCATATTCTATGTTTCTCACAGCCGTTGATGAAAATGAAGTTCTTGAAATTGTCAAAAAATGTAAAAATCACAAATCTTTGGATTGTAATGATATTGATATGATAG
This sequence comes from Astatotilapia calliptera, assembly GCF_964374335.1. NCBI lineage: Eukaryota > Metazoa > Chordata > Actinopteri > Cichliformes > Cichlidae > Astatotilapia > Astatotilapia calliptera. Next base: position 40,375,017 of record NC_137427.1, on the reverse strand, counting down.
TGGTTAAAAGAGTCATTGAGGCTATTATAAAACCATTTACATACATCTGTAATTTATCATTTCAAACTGGTCGATTTCCAGACAGAATGAAAATAGCAAAAGTTATACCTCTCTACAAATCTGGAAACAAACACCATTTCACAAACTACAGGCCTGTCTCTTTACTACCTCAATTCTCAAAAGTTCTTGAAAAACTGTTTAAAAACAGACTGGAAAAATTTATAGATAAACATAAACTACTCACTGAGAGTCAGTACGGATTCAGATCAAGCAGATCAACATCATCGGCACTATTAGATTCAATAGAATACATCACAAATTCCATAGACAAAAAGCAATATGTGGCTGGGTTATTCATAGACTTGACAAAGGCATTTGACACTATAGATCATGATATATTAATAAGAAAACTAGAACGTTATGGTGTCAGAGGGGTAGTTTTAGATTGGGTCCGGAGTTATTTAAGTGACAGAAAGCAGTTTGTGAAAATAAATGGTGGTTGCTCCTTATGTATGGACATTGCTTGTGGTGTACCCCAAGGGTCAGTTTTGGGTCTAAAATTCTTCAACTTGTACATTAACGACATCTGTAAAGTGTCCAAAGTATTAAAAATGGTTCTCTTTGCTGACGATACAAACATTTTTTGCTCTGGTGATGATCTGCAGAATTTATTGGAGGATATGACTAATGAAATAAGTAAAGTGAAGTTCTGGCTTGATAAAAACAAATTATCATTAAATTTGAATAAATCTAAACTGATGTTATTTGGAAATAGTAGTTTAAATACAAATGCAAAGATTCAAATAAATGGTGTTGATATTGAAAGAGTCAGTGAAAATAAATTTCTGGGGGTAATAATAGATGAAAAACTTAACTGGAGAGCTCACGTAAGATATATTCATTCCAAAGTATCACGAAGCATTGCAGTACTAAACAAGGCAAAACAGGTATTCGACAGAACATCACTTCATATTCTCTACTGTTCACTGGTTTCACCATACTTAAGCTATTGTGCAGAGGTCTGGGGCAATAACTATAAAACCACATTACATTCACTTTTTACTCTTCAAAAGAAAGCAATTCGAATCATCCACAATGCAGGTTATAGGGAACATACAAACTCACTATTTTTGCAGTCTGAAATATTGAAAATTGACGATATAGTGAAATTCCAAACAACACAAATTCTATTCAAAGCAAAAAATAAAGAACTGCCAGGTAATATTCAGAGTATGTTTTTTTTGAAAGAAGGAAGTTATAATTTAAGGGGTTTTTGTAACTTCAAAACAATGAAGGTACGTACTACAAGAAAAGGCTTTTGTGTTTCTGTTCAAGGAGTGAAACTATGGAACAAACTGAATATGGAATTAAAGCAATGTCCAAACATAAAACTGTTCAAAAAGAGTTATAAAAATATGATCTTCTCGATCTATAAAGAAAAGGAAAATATTTAAATTAAGTGAATGTCTCTATTTAAAAACAAACAAACAAAAAATTCATGATGTGATATTATAGTATATAGTATATCAGAAATCTGTTCACTATTTTTATTACAAATTATATCAGTAAGGAAGCTGACTAAATATTCACTGATAATTTATGGGACAGGGGTGGGATTAAATAAGTGTATACTTCTTCCCACTCCCTTTCAACATGTAAATTAATCAGAATGGTTTTTTGTATGTAATTTGTATAGTATTTTTTTTTTTCTCTCTTATTTCTTTTCTAAATGTACTTGTATATTGTTCACATGTTGAAATAAATTACCAATCAATCAATCAATCAATCAATCAATCACCACTCCTACTTGTTCCCATCCTCCACTGATTATTGCAGGATGGCTTTCCTTCTTCCAACAGAGTTTCTCTGGCTCACTGATAAACTGTTTGTTATCTGTCTGTGGCGTTGGTCACAGTGTGCTTCACACATTCACATTGTCTGCAGGCCTTTTCTCTGCTGCTTCTCTGGAGTCCCTTCTGCAAAAGCTCTGATAAGATTGTTCAGTCAAGATGGCAGATGGAGACCTCCAGAGTGAAGGTGTATTGCTAAAGGGAAAACTTTAGCTACCAGAAATATATAATATCCATGAGCTGCTTTATTAGTTTACAAGCCATTCAGCTTTAAATGTCCAAGGTTGAAATATCTGGCAAAATATCAATCAATGTTAATACCAACTGTTTAGATCAACTATGTATCTATCAATGTCATGCAACTTCTTCAATCATATCAATAAACTAGATGCAAATTCATGATGGAAAACTCAGTTCAATTCCATTTTATTTATATAATTCATTCAATTAATTCAGTCACCTCAAGATGTTTTACATCTTAAAGTAAAGACTCTACAATATTAGAACAACACCCCAGCAATTACACAACCCCCTCTGAGCAAGCATTTGGTGACAGTGGGAAAGAAAATCTCATTTTTAAAATAATTAAGTTTTGGACAGAACCAGGCTCAAGGTGGTTCAAACATCTGTTATGACCAGTTGTGTAGAGGGGAACAGAGACAGAAAAAGACAAATGGCAAACTATGGAAGAGAGAGCTGGAGTTTAATGACTGCTAATGACTGAATAGCGCAGTGGTGTATAGACATACAGATAGTGAAAAGAGAAGCCTGAAGAAGAAATGCTCAGTGCATCATGGGAAGCCCATCAGCAGCCAAAGTCTATCGCAACAAAACTAAGGAATGGCTCGGGGTCATCTGATCCATCTCTGAATTACAATAGTACAGCCTAGAATTAGAATGCATGAAGAAGCTTTTCACCATCACTCTTAGACTTTTAGCAATGTATGGTCCGTCGGTCTTTATGAATGGGTTATGTACCACAGGCCTTTAAGGTGAAAATAATTAAACTATTATTTAAAAATATGTGTTAGCTAATTATAGGTATATTTCCAAGCTTTCTTTTGCCTAAATAATTCTTGAAAGAGTAGTTGTAAAACAGCTAACTGATCACCTGCAGGGGAATTCATTATTTGAGTTTCTGTCACAATTTAGAATTTATCACAAGAAAGAAAAAGTGCAATAAGTTGTAAATGTACCTCACCAAACCACTGTTTAATATATGTCTAATAGATGCCATTTGGCCACGTGAATGAGGAGTCTTCTGCACACATTAATGTTAATTACAAAGTCCCACAGGGTTCTCTACCAGGACCACTTCTATTTACATTAAACATGCTTCCCTTAGACATTATTACTAGAAGGCATTAGCATGCATTGCTACATGTGCAAGTCCAGTCATGAAATTTCATCACTATTAAATATTCCACCGTCAACTATTAATGCTGTTATAAGAAAGTGGAAATGACGGGCAATGACAGCAACTGAACTACAAAGTGGGAGGCCACATAAAATCATAGAGCAAGGTCAACGGATTCGAAAAATGGTGCAGTCAGATTTCAATCTGCCATGCATTACCACCTGGAAAGCATCTGATTGGTAGCAGCTTCATTTGTGTGACAATGATTCTAAATACACTGCCAATGCAAGGAAAGCATATCTGGATAGAACAACATAGAATTGAAGACTAACACTGATAAATTCACTTAAAAAAGTAATTATTTGAATGAACACTTAAAAACAAATCATGGATTATTTTGCAGTTTTTCATTTAAAGAGTTATTTTTTGGAGTTTTCAACAAAGCCTAGAGTTTTGGTTAACATAAAACTTGTCCACTTGTACATGTTTTTTGTTCCATTTTAATGGATTTCGGACATAGCTGTCACTACATCCTTTTCTGCTCATCCTTGGATTACCTATTTATCACAGGGAGACAAACAACCATTCACACTCATATTCACACCTATAGACAATTCAGAACCATTAACCTAATCAAACTGCATGAACACATCACATGTACACAAACACAGCACCACTGATAAATACCAATAGCACATATGTGGTGTGTGTATGCTTTTCTGCCTCTTATTACTCCAGTGATTTTCCTGTGGTTTGAAATCTCGTGTGATCTTGGATAAAGCGAGTCCAGGCAACTAGCCACTCTTGCATCAGGACATTTCAACAGGAATACATTTAGCAAGTTTTAAGTTGTTCAATTTCACGCAGATCATAAATGATTTAATTAAGTTCACCATAGAAACCTAAAATAATTATGTTTAAATTACATGTTAGACTCTTGTAAATGTAACATAGACTCTGTGCACCTTAGCATATGCTACTTCCAGTGGGGAAACTCCTGTATAGTGCTTCTTTTCCGGTGTGATATTCGCTCCTTGTTTACAGTCGGGTTTTCCAAAACAAGTCAACCAAATGGATGAATCAAGCGACGATTTACAATTCTCAAGATGTCTCTCAAGATGGGCATTTACCGAATATATCTGTAGATGATGTTCATCGACTTGTCAATATTTTTAACCCTGTGCTTCAGAGCAAAAGCAAGAAAGGATTTAAATTCTATATTTCTCAGTATTTGTATACAGCGGTCGTTCGTGTATCGCGGGTGTTATGTTCTAAAAACCAGCGATGGGTGAAGTCCGTGAAGTAGCCAACTTTATTTTTCACAATTATTTTAGATGTTTTAAGGCTGTAAAGCCCCTCACTACACACTTAATACACTTTTCTCAGACAGGCATAAACATTTTCACACTTTTCTCTTTTGTTTAAACACTCCCAAAGTTCAAACCTTTGTAGAAAAATAGGTCCAGTATTATAGAATAAAACCAAAGATCAAACCCTGTTTTCAGGTCCAAAACATGGGGAATAGAGCAGCTGCGAGAGAAAATTAATCATTAATGAATCAATGAATCAATCAAGTCCAGCTTTTTGTGCGATGGTTATCTTCTTCAGAGTCACACTGCTAGCGATCGATGTAGCGATTCTGTACTGTAAAGAAGAGACGACACGGAGGAGCTCGACAATGGTCCGCAGAACACAATGCGCTGGGGGAAAAAAACGTGCAAAATTTCACTGCGCGAAAGGTGAACCGTGTTATAGCGAAGGACCACTGTAATTTGTAAGGTAAACCACAACATACCCTTCGTAAATACTAATATATAGAGACCCTTACCAGCAATGATTCAATTTTCTTTCTGGCTTTTTTTTCACGGTTTGTTAACATGCTGTGTAGGTGTGTACTTGACTAGCTGATATCGACATAACGGTGGAAACATTTGACTATTGTTCACCTGTAGTTTGAATGCTGAACATTTGCCTGTTTAAATCATAAGACCAGTCACTATACAGAGATGTGCTTCTGAATGTGGACGATGTGTCTTCTCATTTTGTAATGTAGTTCTGCTTGTGTTGAGTGATGTAAACAACCAATCGATCTACACTCTTCAAATGTCAAAATTGATCATTTGATTTTTTTTATGACACAGCAGTGGTGTGTGTTCCCACCTTCTGCTCTTTATAACTTAACGCGATCTTTCCATTTTCGTGTTTTGGACATAATTTAGGAGTCCATCTTCGTGGTAGGATCTTACCACGGTCATTCTCGAAAACCCTAGGGGGCATCTAACCTCGGGACTTCCAAACCATACTTGGCACAGATGTTTTTGTTCAAGCTACTTGGTTATGGTGTTCCATGTATGCCTTGCCTTCTAGTATCTTGCACCCTGTTGTTATGTGCTGAATTGTCTCAGGGGCATCTTTACGCAGCCTGCACCTGGGGTCTTGCCTGGAGTGGTAGATCCCAGCCTTGTTCCTGTGCTGCAATGATTAGTGCCTCTGTGCTGTCTTTCAGTACAGCTTTGTCCAGCCACTGGTATGATTTGTGGATGTCAGCCACTTCCTCTATATGCTGGTGGTACATACCATGCAGGGGCCTGTCCTTCCACGATGGTTCCTCCTCTTGCTCCTCTTCCTTCTTGGGTTTCTCCACACTTGACGGTGACTTTTTCTATTGGCTTTATGTTGGTTACTAGTGTTGTTCACCACATCCCCACTGAGTTGGTGATGAAGGCTCTTAGGTTCCTGTTGATCTTTTACAATCTAGGCATTCCAGGATCTACGTGTGGGGCATCAAGTCATAGGCCTTCTTGTAGTCAATCCAGGCAATGCACAGGTTGGTCTGTTCTTGCAGTCTTGAGAGACTCATCTGTCTATAAGGAGCTGGTGTTTCTCTCCTCTGGTATTCCTGACAGTTTTTGTTCTGTGCTTCTATGCTTTCATTTCAGAGTGCAATGAGACATTAATCTGCATAGTATTCAATAAAAAACTGAAAAATTGGGGTTTTCTAAAACCTTTGACCAGTAGTGTGTGTGTATATATATATATATATATATATATATATAGATACTGCGCAGGACCCTCAAGCTCCCAGGCCTCTGGTAGAGGACCCGAGCTTGAAGGATAAACCGCCCGCAGGGGCGTGCTGGGTGTTTTTTTTTTTTTTTATATATATATATTTATATTTATTTATTTATTTATTTATTTATTTATTTTCCCTGTCGTAAGAATACTGCTGTCAATTTGCAACTTTCTCTCCTCATTTTGATTATGTGAAGAAGCAATTCGAGAGAAATTTTGAAGTTATCCTAATCACTCAGAAGTAAAGACAAACAAAGCATTAAACAGTTTACTTAATCATTTCTTGCTTCAACCTTGACCTATTACATTTAATTGTAAAAGTAAGAAATTGTAGAAATAAATTTCAAAAACAAAGCTGTGAGAAACCTTTATGATACAAAGCCACAATTTGTATGAGTAAGGTTTTTTCTGTTTTCCATGTACAGCTCATGTACAATGCATATGCAGTCTTGACTTGCCATTCAAAATCTGCTTTGTTGTGAATGATGTTTCACTGTGTTGCACCATCACTTGTCATCCCTGTTCTGTCCAATGTCATACAGTAAGAGAATTTGCAGTTGGTCTGCATCTGTTCTCTGGCTGCTGTTTGTCTGTTTGTTTTGTTTTTTCCTCCTGTGTATTTAAGCATCAATTTTTGCTGGCAAGGGACACATGAAAAGAGCCATGGCACGAAGAGAAAACAAGCCCTCAGAGACGAGAAGGAGGAGGATGAAATGAAAACATGTGGAAAGAAACAAGGCTCAGGAATAAGCAGTGATTAAGCAGCAAAACAATCAAACGGTGGAGATAAGAAGGACAAGAACAGGAGAAAAAAATAGATAAAGACACACACAATAATACAATACAAATAAAACAGGCAAACAAGGAGTGCTATGTGTTTGTGGACAGACCGTGGTGAGTCCATATCACACCAACTGCCAGTTCTGGATGCCTGGCATCCAAGAGATCAGAAGAGTTTTGTTGGAAAATTGAACTGTTTTTCACACTAAATGACACCATAAATATTACTGCATGTTATCCACAATAGGATCAGTGAATGCCTTAGCGTTGCTTTAACCTCTGACAAAATTAGATCCTCACATCAAAGAAAATGGTGTGAAGGCCCTGCCAACTCTAAATCGGATGAACATAAAATATAAAAATGATTTTTCTGTAGGTTTGCTTCTGTGACCTTTGATTAGGTTTTCCTGCATTTTAGTTTTAAATGAATTATAATTAGCTCACAAGTAGTTATAGATAAATGTCTAGTTATAGATAGTCTCCAACTGTGTTTTGTGTAGCTGAAAATGCAAAAATGCCTTGGTGCCTTCTAAGGAAAAAATGTGAAAACTGAAGCATCTGACAGTATTATCTTGTGAGTTATTCATCATCATTGTTAGGATGCCTGGGTCGTCGACCCAGGGTTTTTGAGTTTATGATACTGTCTAGTTTTTGGTTTCTTTGAGTTCTGTCTTATGGCTTAGGTCTCTGTCTTCTTTAGTTGCTCTGTCTCCCCTATCACCTGCATCCCCTTGTCTAGTTCGCGTCTATGTGTATCTTAAGTTCCTATATCCCCGTGTTCAGTCAGTGTTTTGTGTTTGCCCTGTTCCCACGTCTCTGTTCCCTTTGTAGTGCCTGCTTATGAGCCTGTGTCTTTGTTCAGTCTGTGTTATGCGTTTCCTGTTTTACTTTGAAGGTCTGTGTCTTATCTCAGTGTGTTCAGTTTACGCTTCTTTGGTCTCGTCAGTTCTGATTTGTCCCAGCTGTGTTTCCCTCCTGTTACCCATCCCCTGATTGCTCCCTCTGTGTATTTAAGCCCAGTGTTTCTCTGTGTCGCGATCTACCGTTTTCCTAGCTGTGTGTTCTGTCATTCCTCCAGTTTAAGTTTGTTTTGAGTTTTTTCAGTTATGTTATATTTTTGAGTACCAAATTAAAGCCTTTTTGAGTTCACGTCTGTCTCCGGAGTCTGCACCTTGGGTCCTATTCCTGCCTGCACACAGCCACACCTAACAATCATGTCATGAAATTCATCACAGCATAGCATAATCACTTATTTCAACAGGTTTGTTTGTTCTTTAGCTAGATATTTAACACTATATTGATATTTAATGATTTTATTTAAACCAGATTATTGTCTATGATGGGATTTAAAAAAAAAAAATTATGTTAAGGTCTGACAGCTAAAATACTCCAGGTTTGAACATAACATGCTCATGAGAAATCATTTTACAGGTATTTTGTTTGTTTGTTATTTTTATTGTTTGTTTTGTTGTTTGTTTTAAGTGACTTTATAATGTTGGTGACAAACAGAAGATGGGAGATCTAATTGGGAGTAGATAAATTAATACATATAGTTAATGTATTATTAGGGTTACATTTAGCTATTATATTGGATTAGCTATCTCACTTCTGAAATTCCGAAGCAATGCAAATTAGCCACGTGGCACGATGTAAGAAGCTCTCTGATTGGTCGAACAGACACAGCTCTCCATTTCACTGCAGAGTCCGTTAATTCTTCACATATCCCTGTTGGGCAGGGTGTAAATCCAGAGGTCCAATGGCCTTTGTACAAGCACACGCAAAGCTACGAGCACAAACAGCAGGTTAGAAAAATCTAGGCAGCCAGGCCATGTCTGTCCAACCAATCAGAGAGCTCCTTACATTGCGCCGTGTGGCTGATTTGCATTGCTTGTTGTCCTTCATATAGGTTAATGACCTCTGATCATGCCCTTGTTTGGGAATCTAACAGATAGCCAGTGTAGCTAGGATTATGCATATTATTAGGGAAGGGTAAGTGAATAGAACTAAATGTCAATACAATGTAACTTTAACTAAGGGTTAAAGAAGTCTCTAAAACCTCTGCAAAGACATGTTTGTAGAGGCCAAAGCAGAGAAAAATGACTATGCTAGGGCTATGACTATGTGAAGTACCGAGATTCTGAAAGTGCTATAAAAAACCCCAAAAAACATCAATTATAAAGACAAAACAGGTTAGGTTTTAAAAGACTTCTGAAATAAAAATATGTAATTGGCTGAAGTTCTGTATTTTCAGAATGATAATTTTGGAAGAATCTTAACCAATTAGCTCAGTTCATTAGCTTAAAATGAGCTAATGACGCTAAAGGCCACTCTATAGCAATGCCGAGAACAGTTTATCTGAATGTGTAGCTTATGAATAAATTTGACTGCACTTCTTTTGAAAGTGCTGTCTGTCTTGTACTTTGTCTGTCCCTCTCTGAGGTGCAGCTCTCTGGTTTTTGTGTTGTTCCAGTTCAGTGGCTCTCTGATGTTCCGACACTGAAGCTTTTATGACAGACTTTTTAACCACCTCTGTGTAGAAGCAGTGAACTGGCTCCTCTTAATTAGTGCTTGGTCTCTGCTTTGAAATGACCTTTTCTCTTATGCACTTTGGTTAAATTGACTCCTGCTTCTTAGCTGTGTGTTTGCTCTGTTTTACATGGCTGCTAGTGCATTGCTTTCTTCATAAAACTGTAAAACCTAATGTGGTCAAATTCATGTCTTGGGTTATTGATGTGTTGGGCCCATTAGAATTTGAATATTTTTGATTCATCTTTGTTTTAGTGTTGTTGTTAGTGTTTTTAAAAATATAAAGTTTTGCTCTGTTATTCAGCTAACCGCTATACTGAATAGGTAGCTAGGTCAGCAAGGTGCTTGAATTTATCAAATCAAATCAAATCACTTTTATTGTCACATCACATGTGCAGGTACATTGGTACAGCACATGTGAGTGAAATTCTTGTGTGCGAGCTTCACAAGCAACAGAGTTGTGCAAAATACAATAATGTAAACAAGCAAAATACAAGAATGGCTACATCTGTATATGTACAATATATAATAGTATATGCATTCCTGGATGTGTATACTAGATATTTTTCTACGTGTGTGTGTGTGTGTGTGTGTGTGTGTGTGTGTGTGTGTACACATATTTTACAAATTAAATAGAGTAAACAATAAATAAAATATATAAAAATATACAGAGTTGAGACATATGCAAAACAGTGGCATTACTGTACAGTATGGAGTGCATAATGTTAATGTTCCAGTAGTGAAGCTGAGGTGTCTATGACGTGTTCAGCAGTCTGATGGCCTGGTGGAAGAAGCTGTCTCTCAGTCTGCTGGTACGGGACCAGATGCTGCAGAACCTCCTTCCTGATGGAAGCAGTCTGAACAGTTTATGGCTGGGGTGACTGGAGTCCTTGATGATCCTCCCCGCTTTCCTCAGGCACCGCTTCCTGTAGATGTCTTGGAGGGAGGGAAGCTCACCTCCAATTATCCGTTCAGAGCACCGCACTACTCGCTGGAGAGCTTTGCAGTTGTAGGCGGTGCTGTTGCCATACCAGGTGGTGATGCATCCAGTGAGGATGCTCTCAATGGCACAGTGATAGAAGGTCCTGAGGATGCGGGGGCTCATGCCGAATCTTTTCAGTCTCCTGAGAAAGAAGAGGCGCTGCTGCGCCTTCTTCACTGTTTTGTTTGTGTGTACTGACCACGTAAGATCCTCAGCCAGATGTACACCAAGGAACTGGAAGCTGCTCACTCTCTCCACAGCAGCGCCGTTGATGGTGCTGGGGGTGTGTACTTCTCTGCACCTCCGGAAGTCCACTATCAACTCCTTTGTCTTTGCGACGTTGAGGGTGAGATGGTTGTCTTGACACCAGTGGGTCAGGGCGCTGACCTCCTCCCATTTACTGATATTAAATGTGATGCTTAGGAGTGGCTACATCAGAGGAATAGCACAAAGTGAGCACTTTAGAGACAGAAAAGGTTGAGATGGTTTGGATATATGCAGAAGAGTGGCAGTGGATATTTTGGACAAAGGATATCAAAGCTGGAGCCTCCAACCAGGAGGAAATGAGGAAGCCCACATAGAAGATTCATGGATATAGCAAAGAAGGACATGTGTGTGCAATTAGCCTACCAACAATGCATAAATTAATGCCCCCAGGTTATGTAAAAATTTACCCCTTAACCAAAACTGTTAGCTGTTTGACTAATATAAATATAGACAAATTGAAAATATAAACATGGTCACAAGTCAGTTGCAAGTGAAAACAAGAAAAAAAACCGTTTGAAAGGGACACTATGAGCTGAACAAATTTTTGTGTATAATATAGGGACTGGATTTGTAATAGACTGGTAGAAAACTTGCATCAGTTAGGAGAATATAATGCGAGGGAGGAGACTTTCCAGGAGGATGCTGTCATTTTGGTGGCCACATCAGTTTAAATGTGCTTTAACCATTAGTAATAATTCTATAACAGACTCTAATATATACAAAACAACACAGTTTTTCAGACACCATGACTTCCCACTTCAGAGGCCTTCCACAACTATTGCCTCCCCCATTTGGAAAATCAGACATGACCTTTGAATAAAGTCAAAGAGGATTAAGGCAGAAGAGACCTTCGCAATGTCGGCCGAAGGGAGAAGTCAGAGGATCCTCCTTTGAACGTGGCTTGAGTGATGATTTCTTCACCTGCCTAAAGGCCATGCTTTGTATGGGTTTGAGAGTGGGATGTGCTTGCATGAAGGCTGCAAAAAAATAAAAGAAAACTAACTTTAATGAAATATTGAAAGAAACAGTCTAGCTCTCCTGTACATTTAAATATTAGTGATGTTTTTAATCCCTCTGTGAAGAAGCAAATGCTCAATTGTAGTTAGTCATTCATTCATTTCACTGGGGGCATGGCCTTTAGGCAGGTGAAGAAATCATCACCTCTAGTTAATATTTTTATCAGATTTATCTAGTGCTTTAATTAATCATATGATAATGCTATCATTTTTTTTCTTTAAAGCAAAAGTACCTACGTGTATAAATAAAGTAACCTTGACCCTTTTGTAAACTGAGATTTTCTGTTTTCATTGTTTTTTTTAAATCGCATCCACACAAAAAACTACAAAAAATGCAAAAAAAAAACCCAACCAAAAAAGACCTACACAACCCCCCACCCACCCTCCCCAGCAAAAACACTTACATATACACATAAGGGTGTAAAAAATGTAAAAACTGCAGATTAAGAGCAACAGTGTTTTATATCTGCCATCGTAGAAATTCATCTCATGTAAACAATAACGTGGCGCACAGTGTGATGTCAAAAAAGGCCCACACCTTTGACGCTGCATGACTACATCTCCGCTTTCCTTGTTCACATGTAAACGCAAAAGCTGAGTTTTCGAGAATCTTCACCCTGGCAATAGTTCTTAAAAATCTCTGTTTTCAGTGATCCGAAACGCTGTGTAGGTGTGAACAAAAGGCTTAAACGATTGAAAAAGCTGCGTTTTCAAAAATACCCATGTGCCTGTGGATGTAGCCATAGAATCTATTTATTAGGGTGAAAGATCTCTTCTTTGGGGGCAGGGATAGCTCAGTAGGTAGAGTGGTTGCCCCATGATCGGAAGGTCGGGGGTTCGATTCCCCTTAACAGCTACCCTGAGGTACCCCTGAGCAAGGTACCGTCCCTACACACTGCTCCCCGGGCGCCCAATGGCTGCCCACTGCTTCACTGAGTGAATGGGTTAAATGCAGAGAGCAATTTCCCCACGGGGCTCAATAAAGTACAATAATGTACACTTTCTTTCTTCATAACACAGCTGGGATTGGTGCATTGTAGTCAGTGTTGGGAAGGTTACTTTTAAAATGTATTCCACTACAGATTACAGAATACATGCCCCAAAATGTATTTTGTAATGTATTCCGTTACGCTACTCAATGAGAGTATTTTGTGTATTTTGTGTATTATAGTGTGTATTTTGTTGTACAGTTATTTTATTTTCAACTTTAATTTATATATTTTATCTTATTCCTTCCCAGTTAAATTTACCCTTCATTCTAATTTGTGTTGTACAGTTATTTCATTTTTAACCATAATTTATATTTTATTCCTTCCTAGTTAAATTTACCCTTTTTAATTTTTCATATTTATTTCCTATCTTATTCATAGCCTTTTCCTTTTTTGTTTTCTTTAGGTCACGAGCAGTTGTCCAAGCATTTCACTACATATCGTACTGTGTATGACTGTGTACGTGACAAATAGAATTTGAATTTGAGTAACGAGTTATGAATACTTTGGATTACTTAATATATTATCATGCTTTTTACAACTACATGAATGTACTATTGCTGTGTGAATTATTACTATTACTAAAGATTACTCACCATACCAATACCAACTAGATTGTTAAATAAAATGAGTAACAGCAGGGTGGACATTAGGGTAAGGCTGCAACTTTTTGCAGCGATCTCATATATAAAACTATTCCGTGCGTATATAATACAGGTCCGCACTGTAAAGGCGTAAAACCGTAAAGGGACCTCTGACTAATACGTCGGTTTCTTTGTCGGGCTCGTAGCCAAAAACTAGCTTTACTTTGTTGTCTGGGTCAACTAGCGAGAGACAGAGAGAGGCGTTGAAAGGCTGCTCCAACGGAACTTATTGTTTCGAAGGAAAACACGAAAAAAGTGTACAGTCGAGTCTTAATAGCTTACTTACAACTAGGCTCATCAGGCACTCTTCTTGACTGCAGTTGTTATTATTATATTTACATGCTTCCATCTCCCGTTTCTGGTCGGTGACAACTCGTATTTTTTGACTGTCTTTTTTCTCCCCCCCCTCGCGCTCACAGACACATCACGGGTATGGCAGTCCATTCTCCCTGCAGCACGGACTACACTGCCCATGAGGCTACATTCTTCAGGGCTATGCCTGTCTAATGCCTTTATATTATAATAATTTTTGTGAATAATTTTTAAAAATATTTCTTCATGCCATTATGCGGCCCGCAAGTAGAGGTGACATGGGCCGCGAGATTAAGACACAGGCATTAGGGCCTCTTAATGCGCGTTTTGTTTGGGTTTCCACCAGCGTGGAATTACCAAAATAGAGAGGGCATAGCCTAACATATGAAACAGGAAAAGACTGCCGTGTAATCAATTTATTTCAACAAAGTAAATGTATTCTGAATACCACATTTTTAAACGGTAACTGTAACGGAATACAGTTACTCATATTTTGTATTTTAAATATGTAACGGCAGTACATGAACTCCCCAACACTGTAGTTTAGCAGCCCGTCTTTTCTAGTTTGTCAGGATTTAATGGAATTCCATTTTCTCATTATCACTTACAGCTTCACCTGGATTTTAAAAGTGTATCATTGGGACAACAAAAGCCTTTTCAGTGTAAAATTATAAACATTTGTAAAGGTGGGGGTTAGAAAATCTTTTTTTTTTACTTTCTTAGAATTTATAAAATCTGATCAGAACAGACTTGCATACATCAGCCCCTCTGTTTGAAGGCTTTTCATACCATTGGACCATATTCATCTCAGGTCACTGTTAGGGTCAGTGCATTGAGATGTCTTGACGTAAGTAAATCCCAAAAAGTTGATTCTGTTCATCTGGACACAGCATTTTCAGTGAGAGAAATGTTTTGTCACTCATCCAAGTGCTTCTTCATTGTCAGCTGACTGCAGGTGTCCCAACCTTATAAACAGTACATTTGCACAATGACTGAAACTTGCACAACTTCAATGAACAATGGGCTGTTCATTGAAGTGGTGCAATGGTCAGTTCCTTGATCATTAATAGAAAAACTGTCATGACCATTGATCAACAACCACTGATCAAAGACCATGACCATGAGTACCATTCACAGAGAGTACGGGAGCGGCATTGTAAGATAGCGAAAGATGTACTCTTAGGCCCCCTCCTCGAGTCAGAGATGGTCTTTCCCTTTTCATGTAAATAGCCTCCTAGACTCAAACCAGCGTTCCTTCCTGTCCAGGATGTGTCCTCATCATTGAAACAGTGTCCACTGGCCTGTAGGTGCAAATAGACTGCAGAGTCCTGGACTGACGAGGTGGCTTTTCTGTGTTGTGCCATCCTCTTAGCCAGAGGTTGTTTGGCTTCCCTGATATATAAAACACAGCAATCCTCCTGGCACTTAACAGCGTACACTACATTACTCTGTTTGTGTTGGGGGATCCGATCCTTGGGGTGGACCAATTTTTGCACTGTGTGTTTTGGGGTTTAAAAGCCACAGAGATGTGTTGTTTAGAAAAAATGCGTCTCAACTGTTCCAATACTGCTGATACACAGGGGATCACTAAGGGTTTTCGCTTGGGCAGCAGTTGTCCTTCTCTGTGTAACACAGTGGTTCCCAAACTTTTTTTGCTGGGCCCCCCTTTGTTTTACAGAAAAATGTTCGCGCCCCCCCCCCCACCTCGCGCACACGCACGCACACTAACATTAATGCACGCTAACACATCCTCCAACCACACACACCCATATTTTGCTCAATTGCGGTTTTCACACCTCAAACATTTAGTAAGCAATAAGGCAAATACAAGTAATCTGCAGGTAGTAAGAAAATAAACTACGAACTCTTTTATGCTACGTCCGCACCTACACGGGTATTTTTGAAAACGCAGCTGTTTCGTCCACACGTAAACGGCGTTTTAAATCACCGAAAACTGAGACTCATTTTTTGCGTTTACGTGTGGACGAGGAATACATAGTTCGTCATGCAACGTTAAAGGTATTTTCCTTTTTTCACGTCGGCCAAACACTTTGGGAAGGTCTGGTATAACAGGACATTATGCAGTTTAATAAATTGGTAACAGCAAGATTTAGCCAAAGTATTTTAAAGCCTCCCAATTGCCTTTGGGATTCAACAGTTGGTATCTTTTGTTAATTCTTTTGTGGAATCATGTATTCATAATATTGTTTAAAAAAGATTAAGAAGTATTAGCCCCCAAATGTACTCTTTAAAACAAAAAATTAAAAACCTAATTCATATAAATATTTATTTTATTAGTTATTTATAGAATAACATTTATATCACTAAATGTGAGCACTTCTATTTTGACCCTTGTAAGGGCTGTGCTAACCTTTCATTAGCCTGGGCTATAAAGGAACTGTGGTCAGTATTAGGACCCTACATTCTGTTTCTTTTAAATACTGCATTGATGACTGGAGTCTTCCCTGAATGTTTTAAATCAGCTGTGGTAGTGCCAATCTTGAAAAAGCCTGGACTAGACGTTGACATGGTTGCAAACTATCGACCCATCTCACATCTGTCTTTTTTTTCTAAGGTCTTTGAAAAAGTTGTTTTTAAGCAGCTCACTGAGCATCTGTCAACAAACAATCTGTTTGAACCATTTCAGTCTGCTTTTAGATCAAATCACTCCACAGAAACAGCTTTAATCAAAGTGGCAAACGATCTGTTGGTAAATGCAGACAACGATCGCACTTCAGTTTTAGTACTACTAGATCTAAGTGCTGCGTTTGACACTGTGGATCACTGTATTTTATTGGATAGGCTTGAACATTTTATTGGAGTTACAGGAAATGTTTTATCATGGCTGAGATCTTACTTGTCTGGGAGATCTCAGACTGTTAATTTTAAAAATGATCTCTCTGAGACCTGTGCAGTGGGGCATGGGGTGCCTCAGGGCTCTGTACTTGGCCCATTGCTCTGTATCCGCTTCCTCTTGGTGTTCTTTTACGTTCTTTTAATGTAACTTTTCATTGTTACGCTGACGACCTGCAGCTTTATGTTCCTTTAACCACTGGAAATTGTGCTGAAGTGTCTAAATTAGAACTGTGTCTATCTGCAAATTAAAGGGCTGGTTATCGGATCATTTCCTGCTTCTTAATACTGATAAGACAGAGTAGATAGTCACTGGACTACAAAAATTTCAATACTTGTCCCAAAATTTCATCTTGAAAATTGATGACTATGTCATAAATTGCAGGGACAAGGTTAAAAGCTTGGGTGTGTGGTTCGACATGGTGCTGTCTTTCTCATGTAAAAAAGATAACAAAGACAGCCTTTTATCATTAAGGAACATAGCCAAAATCAGTCAAGTTTTATCAAGCAACACTGCAGAGGTTTACAGATGGTGCAAAATGCAGCTGCACGCATTTTAACTAAAACTGGAAAATTTGAGCACATTACCCCTGTATTGAAATCCCTTCATTGACTACTTTGTCAGGTTCGAGCAGATTTTGATTTTAAGGTCCTGCTGCTCACCTACAAGGCTTTAAATGGTTTGGCACCTTCAAACCTCTCTGATCTTTTGCACCCTTATGTTCCATCCCGTGCTCTCCGATCTCAGGATTCTGGCCTTTTAAAGGTCATTGAGCCAGAAAAAAAGTACTGGAGAGCGTGCTTTTTCTTTTCGTGCCCCATTTTGTGGAACAACCTCCCTCAAGATATTAGGGGGGGGGCGTGCTCGCAAGCCACAGCCCTGAGGTTTATCCTCCTAGTGTTACATGGATTAGCAGCAGTCCAACCTTTGACTCCTGTTAGGGATGACTTGACTCGTGGGTCTTTTCAGGTAGGGTCCAGTCATTGTTATATGTGTACTGGAGATGGAAACTACTTCCATCAGAACAAGGCCTTTCCTTTTGCTGTACAGAAGCTGCATATTTTAGGTGTGGCTTCTATACAATAGTATTTAACGGATCATAAATTATAAAATGCATTCCATTGTGCATTCAGTAAGATGCTAAATTACAGACAGAGGGAATTATCTCCTAAAGAAAATGTTTACTGAAGTCACAGAAGAAGGGAATCAAGGGTTTCTTTTCCATAGACTTCTTTACAACCTCCAGTCTTTTTTCAACAAAAGAAGCCACTTGTACTTCTGCATAAGCTGCACTTTTAGACCTAGAGACTACATCCATCTTTTATTTGTAGTTTGTTTAAATGTACCAACTAACTGAATCAGTACAAAAGTAAACATGTCAAAATGGTGGTGTTCAGCTAGTTGGAAGTATTTCATTTTCAGGAACAGTGTAGCTTTCATTAAGCTGCATCCATGAGTGTGTGAGTCTGGATGGAATAGTTAGAAAACACTTCAAGGCATAGAATAGAAGTGCTACATGAATGTAGGTGTGATTGGAAGAATGTGGTATGTGCAAGTACCTTTACTTTTAGCATGGCGGCTTTAATGAGACCATAATTAATACTTGTCACACCACCTTAAAACACAAACTGTGATTGTTACACTTTTGTTTTGAATACATATTCAGCAAACAATCATTAATCTGTAGAGGTGTAGTTCTTCCCATTAAATTTGGGGGAAAGCCAAATTAACAGTCTCCCTTTTTTGCCAGTCTTTATGTTAGGCATAAAGGGGACTAAGAAGAGCACACAGTTATGTTTGACTCTTGTATGCATGTGTGTCTGTATGTGTGTGCCGTGCTTACTCACTTCTTGTGTTAAGTGTCTACAGATCCTAAATAACCATGCACATGTGTATAGAAGCAATTTACAAAGCCCTGTGTAATCTTCCTTTTTACTTTGCTCCTGGTTTCATCTGCAGGGGATTACAGTAGCACTTTTTGTGTGGAATGTGCAAAAGGAGGAGGGAAATACAAAATGGTGGAAAAAGGAAAACAAATTGTAGCATAATCTCTGCAGAAAAAAGATGACCGAGTGAGGGAGTCCCACGCACCCTCCATCTTTTTGGGGGGCTAGAAAATCCCATAATCCTTAATGTTTGATGTCTCAAAGCTAATGGCGTTTATTAGGACAGCCCAAAAGGTGCTTTGTCCACAATGTGGTTGCTGTTGAGGTTTTGAATGACATTGCAGGGAGAGAGCTGGTAACTTTAGCTTAATCTGGGCTTATCCAGCCCTGATGCATGCACAGGTGTGTGGCCCTTAAACCCACAAAAGGCCATGCTCTCCCGTGCGAGCCAAAGATCAATCCTGCTCCAGGGGCTGAAGATGTCCAGAGGAATACATGCTGCACCTTTAACCCAGGAGGTTTTAGCCCCCTCATGAACTGAACTGCCTATTATCACATTTTAATTAAAAGGCTGCTCATTTTTCCCTTACCTGCTCAATAAGATATGGAATGATCTTTTCCTGCTGAATCACTTTACATTTCTTAAAGCAAGTCATGGAGGTTGAGTTGCACATAGTCAACTGCAGGATTTTTGTTTTGACCTCTCCATTCAACCCAGAGACTTTTGTTTTGTGTTTTGACCATAAATCCTGTCAGTTCATATATTCAGCAGTAGTGATTTGTGTCGCACTAGAATATTCTAGTGCCTCTGTCAGTGCGCCCCAGGGCGGCTGTGGCTACACTGTAGCTTGCCATCACCAGTGTGTGAATGTGTGTGTGAATGGGTGGATGATTGTGTATAGTGTAAAGCGCTTTGGGGTCCTTAGGACCAAGTAAAGCGCTATACAAATACAGACCATTTACCATTTACCATATTCAGTCACTATGGATGGTAACATCTTACATCTTAACTTAGCATCTTGCCCTCAGAAAACATGACCTTTAAAATGTAAATCAAATATGTCAAAGTTGGTTTGAGTACCCAGTGTATATATCAGATTGCACCAGTCTGAATATAGTACCACTAAATTTCCAGGGCATTCACTGCTAGCAAACAAACATGAGTGGCTGTAGCTTAGGTCGAGCAGGTCTTCTGCTGAACGGAAGGTTGGTGGTTCGATCCTCCATGTCAAGTATCCTTGGGCAAGATACTAACCAAGTTGTTCTCCAATGCGTCTATCGGAGTGTGAACGCAGTTAGAAAGCACTAATAGAGCACTATAGAGAAAGTGCTTATGAGAAAGGGTGTGATCGGGTAAATGTGGCATGTTGTATAGAGTGCTTTAAGTACTCCAGGAGAGTAGAAAAGTGCTATATAAGAATCAGTCCATTTGCATCATGTTTGCTGCCTCCTGTGCAGTCTTTCAGAGAGGACACAGAGCAACAAGATAATCCAGTGGAAGTGGTGTCTGTGGTTCTGGTGGGCTACAGGTTGCACCTGAGGCAAGTAAAAAATTATTGACATCTTGTATAATTTGTCTACATATTGGTGATAGGTATCCCAGTCATTTAAGTTTCTAAAGGGGGTTCCATATGAAACAGCTCTGGATTTGTTGCATATTGATGTAGGTGCCAGGTTTTGAAAGCGAAAAAAAAAATTATATCTCTGGTTACTCTGTTTATTGAAACTGCTCATAAAAGGTCTGAAATTTTTAAGGTACCCACTGTTAATATTTAAGTTGTTTCAGTTCAGTGTCACAATTTGCATCACATCATGTTACATGTTAGGTGAAGTCAGATGTCTACTTGTATTAACTTCACAGAATTTTTTTCAAACCCTCTGAACTTTTCACCATAAATATATCATTTCCCACAAAAAAACAACCTTTGTCTAATCTCTGTTCTTTTAAGACTTCAGAGAAACTCACTATAATTAGCTCGACACGCTCTTCATGTGGTTCATTATTCTGACCAATTTGTCAGAGAATGAATGACATTGATGTTGCCTCTGAATGTTGAAGGACTGCTGACTCTCTTATTGGATTTGCAAAGCCACTCCTTCAATAAAATTCCATATAATTCAATAACAGAAATCAAGGCTAGAGGCCCAGTGATCCATAAACACTATGATGATGAGGTCATCTCTTACCACATGCCAGCACATGATGCAATAACAGCATCATCTTCAGAGTGGCTGCTTTATTAGCCTACATAAAGAGGTACAATTATATCATGCGTTTCATTCTCAAACCTAAATACATTATGTGTGAGTAATTTGATCTCTCTGGATATGTGATGGTGTAGAAACTTTGTCAATGTAATTAATGAAAGACGAAAGAACAAAAATACAGAGGACTCTGTGTTGTGTGGATTTGGGGATCCATAACATTTTTACTAAAACACTTCATGATATGTCCAAACCCTGGATTTCTTCAATTGCTACCATCTTCCTTCAAATAACATGCTTAGTCGTTTGAATTTCCTGCAGGGGTGATTCTGCCCCCTCAGATTTGTGGTCACACCCTGCTGACTAAAACATCCCCCACTCTCCCCCCTCCCCCCCCTTTTTTTTATTTTCCCACAGATAGAGCCATATGTATAGGATGAAATACCACACACTACTTCCTGTCAGGTAGAACATGTTTCAGCATCATCCCAGTGTTACCATATCACCTTTTGCTTCTGAGATTATTTTTGGAGCTAAACTTCTTTACACCGTTTATGGGCAAAGCAAGATGAAGTCTCTATCTGTTCAACAGTTCATGTTTACAATTACAAGGACTACAAGCAACAGGAGGCATCAGCTGGTGGCTGTACATGTGCGATTTCCAAAGCAGTCAACAGCATGGTTTTATTGTTGTTATTGTTGTTATTTGATTGTTTGTTCGCCTGTCATGATAAGATTACTCTTTTGAGTTACGACATATTTGTACCTTGTTATGTTCACCAATCCAACACTCAATAAGGCTTCAAAGAAACATGTAATTAATAACGTGTCAGATATTATTCAGTCGCATTGAGCAAATGACCCTTCATTATGAGCTGCACTCAACATTTTGCTCTTGAATATAAGTATGCCTGTGGGGCTATGGTGCTTTGCTGAAGATGACAGGAAAACCGTTTCTGCCCACTGGGGACTGAGAGGTCAGCGTCAAATCAGAGTGTGCAGATTGCACTGATGTTACTTTGGTGTTAAGTAACCAGAGATAATACCTGAGAAGGTCCTTCATTGCTGTTTTACATTTTACAGCAATGTTTTACAGGTGACACTACAATAGTTAAAAATAAACATGTAAACACTAAATATGTGTCGGAGTGAGAATGTTTGTGTAAAGGCAACATTTTTAATGTTAAAATCTATAAATATTCATGAATTGTAGTCCAAGATGGCTGGTGAGCATACATGACATCCAACAAAGTGGACTGATTGAGCCAAAAGACAATTTTATTTAAGTCTGGATAAAGGGTTCGTTGATGTTAGCCAACTGCTGCCAACATCTAAACATAATCATAAAACTGAACTAAAAACTGTTTTGTGGTGATACTGGGTAAGGAAGCAATATGTTGACAATGAATATGTCCATGGTATGTTTAGCACCAACATCATTGTGACTTACCAGATAAGTCAATTAACATTTTCACGTTTAGATAGAAAATACCAAATATGGGAATTTCATGTAAATTCACAATATTGTTCATAAACACCAGTCCAATACAGAGACAAAAAGGACATTTTTACAGGACTACGTAGCTATCTTGAACACAAAGTGCATCCTTATAGAACCGCCTCTTAGCAGCAATAACTTAAATACTTACATAATTGTCTTCTGTATCAGTCTCTCATATGATTATAGAGGAAATCTGGTCCACTCTTTCTTACAACATTACTTCAGCTCATTACTTCAGGTTTGTGGGCATACATTTATCCACAGCTCTCAGTGTCATGATCTGTGATGGCAGACCGTGTGGAGAGCAGTGGACCCAAATGCAGACGAACTAAACGTGGAAACGAAACTAGATTATAACAAAATAGCGAAAAACAGAATATTAATCAAACATGAAAACCACCTAATTAAGAAACTAATCGCAATAACCTAAACTGGGAAACAGAAATATACATGAAAACCAGGAACATACATGACCACTTGAGATATGGGAAGGTTAACAGATGGCAAGTACTCTCCCAGAGTACTTAAAGCGCTGTACAACATGCCCCATTCACTTCCTTCTATACTTAAGTGCAATCTAACCAACATTCACAAACATTCACACTCCGATGGATGCATTAGAGAGCAAACTTGGGGTTAGTATCTTGCCCAAGGATACTTGGCATGCAGACTGTGGAAGCCAGTCAGTAGCTGATCTGCTCCGCCAGCTGAGCCACAGCCACCCCATGTGGTTCAGTGGAAACACACGGGGAACACAGCTGAAACAAATGAACATGACGCCACAGAGGAAGCAAAACTAAACAAATCAAATATGGAACATGAGACTGTCAAAATAAAACAGGAAAAATAGTGAGACGTAGACTGTGATAACGCAAGCTACATAATAGGACATGGAGCAGACATGAAACACATGACAGACTGGGGAGACGGCATGGAAGACAAGGAGAGGAACACGGTAAGGACGACAAAACACAGATGCCACTAAGATGGCAAGGGAGAGTAAGAGGGGACCATGAGGATGAGGGAGGGAGAGAGAGCATGAGAGAGTGGGAGGGAGGCATGACAGGCTGAGGGAAACATGGACAAACATGACAGACAGAGGAGACAGGAGGCATGGAATGAAAGTGAAGAAGGAAACATGGGAACAGAAAGGGGAAACAAGACGCGTACATAAACACAGCCTAATGGACAAGTAACAAGTAACTAAACTGATCACAAGTAAACAAAGAACTAACCAGTTAAACCTCAATAATTATACATAACAGTCACCAAAACACAACTGGCCCAGAATCATGACAGTCAGATTCCAGCACATGATTTCCATCACATTGAGGGATGGACTTTGACTGGGTCATTACTATAGTCAAAGTCTATCTTTACTATCTTTTTTTTTTTAGCCAGTCTGTTGTAGATTTGCTACTGTGTTTGGCGCCCTTTTTCTTGACCCAGTTTTAGCTAAGTTTAGCTGTCAACAACCAGTCTTTCTCTTGATAACTTTGGGGAAAACCTAACCTGAACTACTCATATTGTTTCAGTTTTTTTCTAATTGTGCTTTCATTAACTTTAAGTGAGGCCTGTGGGGTTTTAGATGTAGCTCCTAGGGGTGAATTTACTGCTACGTCAAGTGTTGAGAAAATTTTGGCATTGTGTGAAACGTTCCACACCAGCAAACTACCCAAACTTCTCTGTTGTGGTCATACAAGATTAATTAAGTGCATTTGATTAGTAGCAACTGCTTGTCCATTGTCCTTTTAAATCCTGTGGAAACAGTAAAACTGCTGTTATTTTTTATGAGACTGTATAGAGTTCTGTGAAGATGTTCTTTTTCTCATTACTGTAAATTATATTTTAGTGAGTTTTCAATTTGAGCCCATTTGGTTCAGTTAAACTCATTTCCACAGTTTCATGATGTACCATGGAACCAATAACTGGTACTGGTCATCTGATTGGAGAACTCTGATTTTCCTGGTTCCTTCAACCTGCATTTCAAAATATCTTTGAGCAAGATACTTGTAGTATCAGGTAAATGAGAAGAGGTAGGAACGTTTGTGCTGGATTGTTGTTGGGAGGGGGATATAAAAATAATAAAGGACACTGACAGGAGTAATGGCGGGTCTCGTGTGTCTATGAGTTATGTCTCCAGTTAGATAGCACACACAACCTCCAAAAATGGAACAATCCTGAACCCTGAGATCGTGTCTAACCAGATACTTACTCTGCTGAAAAACTAGTTAATGCATTTGTTACTTCTAAGTTGAACTATTGTAATTTATTAGTATCAGGGTTTTTTTTTTTTCAAAAAACTCCCTGAAAAGCATTCAATTTATCCAAAATGCTGCAGCAAGAATACTGACAGGGACTAAAAAGACAGCCTGATAACTTCTGGTTCCCTGTTAAATCCAAAATCAAATTCAAAAGTCTTATCATCTCATATAAGGTTTTGAATAATCAGGCCCTATCTTAACTTACGAACCTTACAGTACAGTATAACCCCAGTAGAACACGTCACTCTTTGACTACTTGTTTACTCGTGGTTCTTAGGCTATTTAAAAGTAGAATGTGAGGCAGAGCATAGAAGACAGACATCCTCTTATCTTTTAAGATTAGGTTTAAAACTTTCCTTTTTAAGATATAGTTTGGTTGGATCAGATGACCCCAAATCTTCTCTTAGTTGCAGTGTCATAGACCTAGATGCTGGAGATTTCCAGAAATGCAGTGTTTCTTCTTCACTCATCCTTGCTCACTCTCTTTGTGCTTATACACCATTCTGCATTTTATCATTAGTTATTACTATTACAAAAAAACTATATCATGACAAAGCATGTAATACACATGCCAGTCCCGACAATGTTGTTAATGTTGTTGGTTTTTACTTTAACCATCTTTATTTATTTATTTTTGTTTTCTAACAGTGAAACAGACAGTAGTGATTTTCGTGCAATTGTCAACTTATTATGGGATTTCTCAGAGTGAACTGAGTATATGGACATGATCAGTTTGTGTTTTTTTTTTCTCAGTTGGATTGGTTTCATGGTGTCAGGTTGAGCCTTAAAGTGTAGAGTCTCAAAATCCCAAAGCCTTAATCTTAAAACTAGCAGTTACAGAGGATACCACATTCACCATTTTTTTGTAAATAAAATCTACATATATGCAGTGTTGGGATCCCATACAGTTGCCCTGGCATGTACCCCTAATGTGCAGTGCTAATTGCAGCTTTTTGAACCAAATCAAACTCCTCCTCTGCTGCTTCTGAGGTGACTAATTTCCCCTGTAAACCCTTGCTCCAGTCACGCATGGCTTGCTGTTTTCTCTGCAAGCCTTTGATAGTGGTGCAGTAGCATTAATTGTTTTGTACTGTTTGGTCACCACTCCCTGTAGGTGGGCTCCATTATCTATACCAACTCCATAGATAGATCCCTGTGTCATGTCAGGGCCCCCTGCTCGGAGAAAATTGGCAATTAGGAGACCGGCATCTCAAGGCTTATACTGGGATTTCTGTTTGATGGCGTTTCTGAGTCATTATTATGGGTGAATTGTTATAAAATGTTCCATGGCTACTGTTGCTATACTTAAATGTCTTTAGACATGCAAAGATGTCACAGAAGTCTCAATAGGGTTGATCTAGTCACACAAGTATGAGTGCTTGCCATTACGTTAAAAGATTATGACTCTGTATGTGTCTGCTACATCTTAAGTTCCAAATTTTGGTAAAAGACAGCTTATTTTTAGAGAATGTCCTATATATATATATATATATATATATATATATATAGGGGCAGTACCCTCCATGGAGAAGGAGGCTAGAGGGCAAGATCAAAGTAGCACGGAGGGAGGTTAGCCAACTAACGGAGTTGCAGAAAGGTGCGACAAATAAGGTGCCTAAGAAATACAGCAAGCTGTCCATACCTGAGGCCTTGGAAACTGCCAAGCAAAGACTCACAGCCTTGGCCAGCCGCTTGAGGAGGTACACCAGAGAGATGGAAGGCAGGAGAATAAACCAGCTGTTCTCCACAGAACCAGCAAAGGTGTACTCTCAGTGGCAAGGGAACAATAAGAGAACAGCACCACCAAGGCTGGAGATGGAGCAATACTGGAAGGGCATATGGGAGAAGGATGCAACCCATAACGGCAATGCTCAGTGGCTAGAGGATCTGAGGGCAGACCACAGCGACCTCCCTGAACAGGGTCCAGTAACCATCACAGTGTCAGATATCCAAGAAAGGGTCTCCAGTATGAAGAGTTGGACAGCACCAGGGCCAGACATGGTTCACGCCTACTGGCTGAAGAAGCTGACTGCACTCCACGAGCGTCTGGCAGCACAAATGAACCAGCTGCTAGTTAACGAGAGACACCCGGAATGGCTAACTGAAGGCCGGACGGTCCTGATCCCCAAGGACCCCAAGAAGGGACCGGTCCCCTCCAACTACCGACCAATAACCTGCCTCAGTACTACATGGAAGCTCTTGTCAGGCATCATATCGGCTAAGATGAACAGGCACATGGGTCAATACATGAGCGGGACACAGAAAGGAATTGGCAAGAATACCAGAGGCGCAAAACACCAGCTACTGGTAGACAGAACAATCAGCCGAGACTGCAAGACCAGACTGACCAACCTGTGCACTGCCTGGATTGATTACAAGAAGGCCTATGACTCAATGCCCCACAGCTGGATACTGGAATGCCTAGAATTGTACAAGATCAATGGGACCCTAAGAGCCTTCATCAGGAACTCAATGGGGATGTGGCGTACAACACTAGAGGCCGACTCCAAGCCCATAGCACAAGTCACCATCAAGTGCGGGATCTACCAAGGAGATGCTCTGTCCCCACTGCTGTTCTGCATAGGCCTGAACCCCCTCAGTGAGATCATTAACAAGACTGGCTACGGATACCGACTACGGAACGGAGCAGTTGTCAGCCACCTCCTGTACATGGATGACATCAAGCTGTATGCCAAGAGTGAACGAGACATCGATTCACTGATCCACACTACCAGGCTATACAGCAATGACATTGGAATGTCGTTCGGACTGGAGAAGTGTAGTCGGATGGTAACAAAGAGAGGGAAGGTAGTCAGAACTGAGGGGATTGAACTACCAGAAGGCAACATTGCAGACATAGAGGACAGTTACAAGTACTTGGGGATCCCGCAGGCGAATGGGAACCATGAAGAGGCCGCTAGAAAAGCTGCAACCACCAAGTACCTGCAGAGGGTCAGGCAAGTCCTGAGGAGTCAGCTGAATGGTAAGAACAAGATCCGGGCCATCAACACGTACGCCCTAGCCCGTGATCAGGTACCCTGCTGGGGTAATAGGCTGGCCAAAGGAGGAGATAGAAGCCACTGACATAAAGACAAGAAAGCTCCTCACCATGCATGGAGGGTTTCACCCCAAGTCCAGCACCCTGAGGCTGTACGCTAAGCGGAAGGAAGGGGGCCGGGGACTGGTGAGTGTCAGCACCACAGTCCAGGATGAGACAACGAACACCCAACTGACCAAGTGCTCAGTGAATACCTCCGGCAGCAGAAACCCAAGAAAGAGGAGGGAGACGAGGAACCATCATGGAAGGACAGGCCCCTGCACGGTATGTACCACCGGCAGATAGAGGAGGTGGCTGATATCCAGAAATCCTACCAGTGGCTGGACAAAGCTGGACTGAAAGACAGCACAGAGGCACTAATCATGGCAGCACAAGAACAAGCTCTGAGCACAAGATCCATAGAGGCTGGGGTCTATCACACCAGGCAAGACCCCAGGTGCAGGCTGTGTAAAGATGCCCCAGAGACAATCCAGCACATAACAGCAGGGTGCAAGATGCTAGCAGGCAAGGCATACATGGAACGCCATAACCAAGTGGCCGGCATAGTGTACAGGAACATCTGTGCCGAGTATAACCTGGAAGTCCCGAGGTCAAAATGGGAGATGCCCCCAAGGGTGGTGGAGAATGACCGAGCTAAGATCCTTTGGGACTTCCAGATACAGACGGACAAAATGGTGGTGGCTAACCAACCGGACATAGTGGTGGTAGACAAACAGAAGAAGACGGCCGTAGTGATCGATGTAGCGGTTCCGAATGACAGCAACATCAGGAAGAAGGAACACGAGAAGCTGGAGAAATACCAAGGGCTCAGAGAAGAGCTCGAGAGGATGTGGAGGGTGAAGGTAACGGTCGTCCCCGTGGTAATCGGAGCACTAGGTGCGGTGACTCCCAAGCTAGGCGAGTGGCTCCAGCAGATCCCGGGAACAACATCGGAGATCTCTGTCCAGAAGAGCGCAGTCCTGGGAACAGCTAAGATACTGCGCAGGACCCTCAAGCTCCCAGGCCTCTGGTAGAGGACCCGAGCTTGAAGGATAAACCACCCGCAGGGGCGTGCTGGGTGTGTATATCTCAAGCTATGTCTGGACAAAAGATCCTCTGGGAACAAGAGGGGAAATGTGTGTGCATTGCACAAGCTTATGTTTGAGGCCGGGGACCTTTTTCAGTAGTTTGGCCCCGTCAAGTTCCAAAAAAAGTTTTTGAAAAGTTCTTCAGCTCCTTCAGATATTCGAGGTTGAGGGCATATATCAGTCCCATCAGCAGTACACATGCCTTTGTTCGGCTTCCACATCCCTCCATCACTTGGTTTCCCTCAATCACAATGGACACATCTGATGGATCCTCCTCAGCCATGATGTTGTGGATCACGATCACCTTCATCTTATTGTCTGTGTAATCCTCACATTCCTACGTGTTAAAAAGAAAGAAACAAAAAGCATACACATGTTTTATTTTATTTTATTTAAGATGCTTTTTCAATATATTTCAGTTTATCTAAAAAGGGGAGCGGACAGAAGATGAATGGAGAAGGGGAGAACAGGGGATAGGAGAGGACAGGAGAGAAGAACATTAGGATCCCTTGAGTTAATAAGTAATCTGTTATCAATATGACATACCTGGCAGTCATGAAAAAGATCTTCTTGTCTTTCCCCGAGGCAGCTAATGAGGCAGCAGATAAGGAGGTGCCTTTTCTTCTAAATGCTTTGTGTCTGTAGGAAGATACAATTTAGTGAAGAGACTAAGTCAAGTGATTTACTTACATTAAGACTCAATTAAAAACAAAAACGTGGCTGCTGATGTCTATCTCCAGCTTTCAACAGGTGAGAGGCTGGGTACACCCTGGAAAGTCAATCACAAGGCAACATAGAGACAGACAGGATAAACAACCATGCACACACACACTCAAACCTAAGGACAATTTGGAGAGACCAATTTACCTAACAGTCCTGTTTTCTGACTGTGGGAGGAAGCCGGAATACCTGGGGGGAACCCACACATGCACAGGGAGAACATGCAAACCCCATGCATAAAGACCCTGGGCCAGGATTCGAACCCAGGACCTTCTTGCTACCCACTGCAGCCCTCCATAATTACATATTTGTGAAAAAAGTCAAATAACATACATCATTCAAAGTGTCCAGCAGAGGTCTTATCTCGGAACCAACAGCTCCTCCTTTGGCACCCATAAGCTGCAAAAGACCTGGTGTGTACTCATCAAGTTTCAGCATGAATGTCTCCACCAACGAAACTGGTGATGCATCTGAACTCTTCGATGATCTAAGAAGTAAGGGGACAAAAAAAATGAAATTTTAAATGCCAGACCAGATCTCATAGTTATAACATGAATGTTTTTTTTATTTATCTGTTTTCCTCCTGAAAAATCTCCCTATAGCTGGAGTTCATGATGCTGCTGTGTCCCATTGTTTCCACGCAGTGCGCTCATCTGAGCGGATAATGAAGCAGATACGCGAGCAAAACTGTATCTGCATGACAGAACAAGCGACTACTGCTGCGCACATTTTTAAATACAAGCAAGCATGCTTCAGAGCTTTTCAGAAAGTTCTGGTGCTGCTAAAACAAAGCCGCCAGTTACAGCTGGGAGAAAGCTTTCTGTGAGCTCTCCGCGATGATGAGGAGCTACAGATCAATGGGGAGAGGCAGACAGAAGCAACAGCTGATGTTTAAGAGTTTAAAACACGACTGTTGGGAATGATCTGCCCAATGTTCATAGAATCTCAAAGACATACAGGATTTAAGTTTGTTTACCTGTTTTATGTGTTGACCCAGAAGCAGAGCCACCACAACTTAAGGATTGCCCCTCTCATTTCTCAAAAAAAATCGTCTGACGTCCATTTTCTTTTCCATCAAGGCAGGAAAGTAGTTTGCAAAGACTGTGATTCAACTTCATGGGCTTCATCCTCCTGGGGACGCATTTGTAGACCAATTACGCCACAGCGACGCGCCGAAGGCTGTCCAAATTCGTAGACTCCTCAAAATGTAGCCGACAAATGCGTCCTTCTTTTCTTCAAATTTTAAGGATTGGTTGGGTGTGTCCTTCGTGGCCCACCATATCCCAAGATTCATGGCGCGGCCCAGCCAAACTCCAGTTTCCGGCAATGGCGGCCGCTACTAAGTTTTAAAATTACTCTTTCTGGGTCACAAAATAAACTGTTAACATGTTTTCAGGCGAGAATGTGGGTGTGTAAACTGCAACTATCTGCTCCGTTTATCGAGACATCGCATATTTGCAAAAGTGCTTCGACGTATTCGGAGACGTCTGTTACCCACCAGCTCGATAGATAGCCGAGAGCTCGAGGGTTACTAGAGCCGCCGAGAACGGCACAATCCCAGCACATCATTTTCAGATCACCGCGGTCTTTCGCTACTCTGGTTAAACATAGGTTTATATCCGGCCTACCTAAGCATCTGGCATCCTTGTACAAACGTGGCAGCCCTACTGTTGGGACTGAATGCCCATCCCTAAACCTACTTGTTTAAACTGGATTACTAGCTTTAATACAGATTTTACTTACTGTCATATCATGGGTTTTTTTGTTTTTTTTAATTTGTTGTTCGTGGTTGTATTTTGCTGGTTTCTGTATTTTAATTTATTAGAATCTATTTTAATCTACTGTTTTGTCTTTTTCTCTTTGTAAGGTGACCTTGGGTTTTAGAAAGGCGCCATGAAATAAAATGTATTATTACATTATTATTATTATTAAGCTTCTATACCTCTAGTAACATCTGCTGTCTTTTTGCTCAGGTCACTGTTAAAAAACACAAGAAGAAGAAAAACAGTGTCAATGAGACTTCTATCAGGATAAATAAATGACATGATAACTAGCAAACCTTCAATATATGTTCTTATTTTCGTCTTACTTTTATCAACAAATTAAGACAAGAAATTTAACTCTGTGTGTGTGTGTGTGTGTGTGTGTGTGTGTGTGTGTGTGTGTGTGTGTGTGTGTGTGTGTGTGTGTGCGTGTTGGTTGTTTTTTTAACCCTAGAAAATAAAAATGAAGCTAATGAAAAGATTCCTCGTTGTCTGTTATTCATCTAAGTAGCTGGAATTAAAATGCTTTAACTATGATTTAACTATTACTGCTCTTATTGATATTGAATGAACTATGATATTATTATTATTATTATTATTATTATTATTAAATCATTGCTAATATTATATTATATTATAAAATTAAGTGCTGACATTCCAGTTTGGCTACATATATAAATCCGGTACATAAACAGTACAACAACAAAGCACAGAGCTCCAGGGATTTATAAATAAATTACTTTTTAAGTGAATCACAATTGTTTGACTTCAACTTTTTAAATCCATTCAATGACCATTCAGTTTATGGTCATTATTATTTCCATGACTGCCCTTCTGCTAATTGGAGGGCTTTGTTTTCATAAAGTGATGATAAACAGACCGGTGATGGAGGTGGTGGGGTGTTACTGACTCATAGATGGGTCACGCTCACTGGACATTTTTCCATTTAAAGAGGCCAATTAGTCCTGCAGACGTGCCTGCTCATCAGAATGCCGATCAGGTCGAAGGCACAAACAAACACACCCAGGACCTTATTATCCTGCTGTACTCTTCAGAAGCCATGAAGCAATTTCTGCCCTTAATGTGACATTTCCGCAAAAAATGTATGCTACAGGCCTTTGTAAATGTTTGTGTACCACTGGGGTAATGATATAGTTGGCTGTACTGACCAAAATCACCAAAATCTGTGTTTTGCTTATGGTACGCAAATTTTTGCACATTGTAATGTTAGTTACAGTGTATTAAGTACTCACAGCCTGCAAATTTTAAAAGAGCAAATAATATTTTTAGTTGGGCTAGAAAGCCAAGTGTTTACTTCCTGGAAAAACACCAAATTTTACACTCCTGCCATAATCCATATAGTTGCAGTTTAATTTCATGACACACTATTCTTAAATTTTTGTACAGTTTCTTCACCGTTTAATAACTGTTAACATTACCAGATATTTTGGTGTAAATGCATTTATATGGACAATAATATTGAAACTGAAACTCTGCTCTTGTGCTTTAATTTATATTATCTTATATTTCTTTAAGTAAAAGAGCCCCATGAATGGACAGGTATATAAATCAACAGATTTTCAGAAGTTGTACATTTCTGTATTGATTTTTTTTTTATTATTTAACTTAGAAAATATTCAAATACAGAGGGAGCCCAGGAAGCTGAGAGCAAAGTCCTCTATTGGGGTGATACAGTATTATGGGGTCTGATTATTCTAGACCTCGTAAGTGGTCATAAGACTTTTAACCTTCTCCAGGCAGACATTGCAGATTTGCAACAGTTAAGAACTAACAACCTGATTACCCCACATACATATTTTATGAGGTTTTTTTTACTCAGAAGTACCACTGCAGGACTTGGTTGTGCATTAGCAGCAAAAAACTTAATTTGGGCCTGAGAGGGTTAAATTTGATTCTGGATTTAAGAGGAAGACAATGAAATGGGTTAGTAATTATAGCTGGAAGTAGAAAACACAGCTCTGTTAGCTAATATAGTCTAATATAAAGGTGTTTGGACTATGGCAGGAAGTCAGGCTCCCAATTGGGAACATGTAAGCTCTCTACAGAAAGGCAGCAGTTAGGATTTGAAGTAACAGGTTTAATTGCTTAAGCATCAAGCAACCTATAATTTAGCTTCCACTGTGATACAAATTGCCTAAAGTCTGTGCTTCTGTTTTAGTGAGTAAAATTCTATTACTTTACTAGCTTGTTACTTTACACAAACTAGCAAATGTATCTGAGGTGCAACTTTACACTTTATAAATGCCACCTGCTACTGATCCTTGCTAGCTAGTATAACTAGCTAACTTGATAACTTGAGTCTTCATTCTCCCTAATATTATCACCTCCTCTCCAAAAAAAAAACTAACAGCTAACATGGTAGGCCCCAAAACATTAATGCTGAATCTTCAGTACGCAGAGTTAAAAACCTAATGGGGGACTATGCCCATATGCAGTCTGTAGTAAAAACAATGAAAAAATATATTATCAAAATCGAAATAGTGTAAACTATTTGACTTTTTAAAAACAGTTAAATTATGTTTTTCCATATGTGAAATATATCCTCTGCGTGTCTAATAGGGTAAAGTAAGAACGCAGTGAAAGCAGAAACCACATTTAACCACAGTGTGTGCAGACATATATAAGAAATCCACCTGTGTCTCACAATTACTGCCACAATGGATTAATAATGCCTTTTCACACTGAATAGTTGTTAACTCCCCGACATTTCTGCATTGTTTTGGCTTTCGTTTTTTATTTTTTGAAGGTTGCAAGGCTCAGGTAAAAAATGCTATGAATGTGACAAAATAAAGAGGTGAACAACTAAGAGCTGTGTTTACCACACAGTGTTTACCCTACATTTCTCACATCAAAGTACAATTCTGATGTTTTATAAACCACCCTTAAAAAAGTTGGGAGCCAATAAGATAAATTCAGAAACTTATCAGACAGCACAGACTGCATGGCTCTTCACAATATTCATGACATTTGGAAAATTTGGAAATTTAAAATGGCAGCAAATATTTTTATCTTGGTGTTCACAAAAAAAATACACAATCATCATCTCAATGAAGAAAATATCCATAGATCTCATGTCTGACGTTCTGGTCCATCTGGAGAGAAAAAACAGTGCTTTGGTCCACAGCCATCCACCCATCAACTCAACATCTTTGAGTTTAATCTCAGATTGCTGTGCTATCAGATGTACTAATCAAAGTTTATTTATAACTGCCAGAATTGTGTTGAGTATGGCACTAACATGTGAGCACACCTCTCCTAACCCTGCCTTACAGACAGGGGCGGATCTAGAGAAATTTTCTTAGGGTGGCATGAGGGTGGCATGAGGGTGGCAAAGAAATCAAATGGGGTGGCAAAATCAAAGCCTTTTTTCTTTCCAAACACATATGCAGGTGGTTACATATGGTTAAAATAATTCAAATGCAGTAAGTATACACGTTTTTCATATAAATATAGTCTATAACTTAATTATTGTCTGTATATTATTGTCTGTAGCCCACATAATTACACACTTTAGTTACTTAAAACGTGAGTTTTGATCTTATGTACTGTATAGCCTGTATAATAAATAAATATGTAGCCCAACAAGTATAAAATCCAGAAAGCTACACAACATGGGGCGGTTCATTTACAAACACAAGTCTAACTTAAGTTTCACACTGTTTTTTGTTAGAAAACAATCACATTGTTACAGCTTAAATGACACAAAATGTCAGAAATCTGCACTGTCATGAACAAAAATTTAAACCTAATTTTCATGATTTGTTGGATTAACCCACTGAGGTCTGAAATACAACCGGCCATTTTTGACTCCTTTTGAGTTTACGCTTGTAGTTCACCCTCAGATTGTTTCATTTTTTTTTGTTCCCCTTGCCTTGTTTGGTTTCATTCTTTTCAGCTCAACTGAATTTAGTTGTTTTTTTCACTGACATACTGCATTAGGATTACAGATCTGAAATCACAGATTCAGATCTGTGATTTCAGAATACTACTAAGTATTCTGAAATCACAGAACTTAAAATCCTAGTAGTATTTTGTTACTGTAAAAAAACCACAGACATGTTGAGTAAAATTTTACAACTTGAAATGCAAATATAAAATGTACATTTTGTAAACATATACAACTATTTATCTAAAAATGCAGCCAATACACCTGCCGTTTTTTTCATTTTGTACAACCATTTAAAAATATTACTAAAACTAAAATGAGAGAACAATCAGGTGTTGCAATAAGATGCCCCACAAATGATGTGTGGCAGTAAAAAAAAAGTTTGTCCGCCAAAAGACAGATGAGAACAGCACAGGGATAAACCTGCAGGCCTGACAACAGGAGGTGTATCACTCCGCTGGTTTTCTACTTAGTGACAGTGTTTACGTTGCAAATGTGCCTCTGTGACATTCATTAGTGCCCTCACTGACACACAAAACAAAACGACTACACAACAGAACACACTAAGTATACACACTAAACGTCACAAATCTCCCACATCTAAAAACTCTCTCGCTCTCTCTCACTCGATATCAGTCATGTGATTTGGAGGTGCAGCGTGTCCGTGGACCACAGAGGGTTAATAACACTCACCTTCCTTCCATTTCCAGAGTGTAACATCCACCCACCTGTGCAAAAAGCGAAATTCCCATGGTGCTGTTCAAAATGTGCTCTGGCACAATCATAAACATCACTTGCTACTGAAAACAAGGAAAAAGCCGGTCCTGCTATGGGCTGAACCATTTGTTAATGGTGGAGGGGGGAAACACTATGCAATATATTCAGTTTTAGCATTTATATTCACTGTTGACTGTAACTAGGCTCAAACTGTTAATGCTATCTTATTTTAATAAACAACACTGTCATATGGAAAACTGGGGTGGCACTTGGGGTGGCAAGGGATCATTTTAGGGTGGTGCTTGCCACCCTTCTAGATCCGCCCCTGCTTACAGACCATATCGCACTACTCTGTGCTTCTCCACAGCAACCCTGGCTGTCAGCGGTGGCTCATTTAACTTGTAGGACGACATTAGAAAAATACTCGGTCAACTTAACTGTTATTACACAACATTACTGCGACACAGTAAATGCCAAGTCAGTCAACCATAAGATTTACAATGAACAATTTTCTTGTTCTTTGCCTCTCACACCACACCATTATTTACTCATCCAGATTAAAAATATATGTAGCTGTATAACCTTTGAAAGCTTTTATCCTGGCAGAAGTGTAAGGTGAGCAATTCCCTACTAGATATACATAGATGTCACTGAACTGCTGCTCTGGGAGAGACATCGCCACATTTGGGAATTGAAATTTGGGGGTGGCTGTAGTTCAGGCGGTAGTGTAGGTTCTCTGTAGTGTAGGTTCTCATATTGCTGCGGGTGGTGGCGAATGGGTGAATGCACAACCCATTGAGTAAAGTGCTTTGAGTGCTCAGAAGAGTAGAAAAGTGCTATTTAAAAACCAGTCCTATTACCAAATAAAGCTGCTAGACTTTTGCTCCCAAAAAGTCATAGTTTCTCTTCATGTCTTTGCTTTTGCTCAATGCTGTCCTCGTTACAGCACATTTCTTCAATAACCATTTTGGATGTATACTATAGTCTAAGTTCTCATAATGCTGGGTGAATGTGACATGTTGTATAGAGCGCTTTGAGTACTCCGCGAGAGTAGAAAAGCACTAAATAAGAATCAGTCCATTTACCATTCATAATGCAAATCAGAAGAAATTATGGTGAAAAACAGAGTAATGTTCGGAATAGAAATAGTACAAATAATGTGTGTCGTAAGTTGTAACTTACCCTTTCCTCTCTCCAATATTCATATCATCCCGACAAAGACCTTGTCCTTTGTTTCTAAGGGAGGGGGTACGTGAATTACTACAGCCTCTGTGATGTGTAAATAGCCTTCCCATTAGGACAATGTGATTAGAAGCCCCTCATTAGCATTTCTTCTTATTGTCAACTCTAACAATGGACACAAACAAAACATTAACATGGAAATCGGGAAAATGTACCTCATTAGTTTTCTCTATTCGAGCCCATTTCTGCATTAGTCTTGGAAATCAGAGAAAAGAAGATAACAGCATTGTTATCATTGTTGTCATGTTGATATGTTAACAAGAAAAGTAAATGATGAAACATCTAAATGCTAACACTGCTGCTTACCATCCTGAAGTTTTTAGGTCTCATCTAGAAGTAAGAAAGAAAGTAAGAAAGAAAAAAGTAGATAAACTCTCTAAATCACCAATATCGCAAATTGCAAAAGGTTAAAAGTGAGGGTTAAATACAAGTTATTTTGTTTTGGTCTGTTTCATCAGCTGTTTTATCACCTTCTCCCTGTCCACCTACTCCACTAACCATCACACGGACCTATTACTAATTGTGCATTTTCCTAGGAGCCAATAAACATAATTCATAAAGCACTGAGCAAGAACTACACTGATTATACACAAGGTGCTTCCACAGGCTACAAAACGTATCTGTCCAATTGGCTATTAGCCAAAACAGTAAGACTGGATTAATGATTAAATGCAGAGTGATGTATGTACAGACCATCTCTTCACTCATATACTTTCAGGGAATTAAAAGTTTTAAGCCTAATCTAAAAAACAGAGAATGTCTGTCTCTAGCAGAACATTCAGACTTCAATGAGCACATTAAAAAATATTCAGGACTGCTTTCCTTAATTTGTGCAATATCTCTAAAATTTAAAACATCCTGTCTCATGGTGATCCTGCAAAAAATAGTTCATGCAGTTATTGCTTCTAGGTTGGACTATGAACATTATTATCAGGTTGTCTTAAAAAATTATTTGAAAAGCCTTCAGTTCATCCAAAGTGATGCAACAAGAGTACTGAAGGGTGCTAGAAAGTGAGAGCATATTTTGCCTATATTGGCTTCTCTTCATTAGCTTCCAGGATCGAATTTAAAATCCTTCCCATAATAAACATCCATCCATTCGCTTCCGCTTATCCTTTTCAGGCTCGCGGGGGGCGCTGGAGCCTATCCCAGCTGTCATAGGGCGAAAGGCGGGGTACATAATAAAAAATCTGACCCCATCTTATCTTAAAGACCTTGTGGTACCATATCACTATCACTTAATAGTGGTTTCTAGGGTATTTAAAAGTGTAAATATATACAGTAATAAGATGGTGTGTGTGTGTGTGTGTGTGTGTGTGTGCGTGCGTGCGTGTGTGTGTGTGCGTGTGTGTGTGTGTGTGTAGAGAGAGAGAGAGAGAGCGAGATCTCTGCTGTTGTTCCCGGGATCTGCTGGAGCCACTCGCCTAGCTTGGGAGTCACTGCACCTAGTGCTCCAATTACCACCGGGACGACTGTTACCTTCACCCTCCACATCCTCTCGAGCTCTTCTCTGAGCCCTTGGT
Source organism: Astatotilapia calliptera (assembly GCF_964374335.1). Taxonomy (NCBI): domain Eukaryota; kingdom Metazoa; phylum Chordata; class Actinopteri; order Cichliformes; family Cichlidae; genus Astatotilapia; species Astatotilapia calliptera. The sequence goes on along the minus strand of NC_137427.1, from coordinate 40,336,515 downwards.
ATTTCTCCAGCTTCTCGTGTTCCTTCTTCCTGATATTGCTGTCATTCGGAACCGCTACATCGATCACTACGGCCGTCTTCTTCTGTTTGTCTACCACCACTATGTCCGGTTGGTTAGCCACCACCATTTTGTCCGTCTGTATCTGGAAGTCCCACAGGATCTTAGCTCAGTCATTTTCCACCACCCTAGGGGGCATCTCCCATTTTGACATTGGGACTTCCAGGTTATACTCGGCACAGATGTTTCTGTATGCTACTTCCAGCCACTTTGTTCCACGTATGCCCTGCCAGCTAGCATCTTGCACCCTGCTGTGATGTGCTGGATTGTCTCAGGGGCATGTTTACACAACCTGCACCTGGGGCCTTGCCTGGTGTGATAGACCCCAGCCTCTATGGATCTTGTGCTCAGAGCTTGTTCCTGTGCTGCCATGATTAGTGCCTCTGTGCTGTCTTTCAGTCCAGCTTTGTCCAGCCACTGGTAGGATTTCTGAATGTCAGCCACCTCCTCTATCTGCTGGTGGTACATACCGTGCAGGGGCATTACCGTTCAGCTCACTCCTTAGGACTTGTCTGACCCTCTGCAGGTGGTTGCAGGCATCTTAGCGAACTCTTCATGGTCCCCATTTGCCTGTGGGATCCCCAGGTACTTGTAGCTGTCCTCTATGTCTGCAATGTTGCCTTCTGGTAGATCGATCCCCTCAGTTCTGACTACCTTCCCTCTCTTCGTTATCATCCGACTACACTTCTCCCGTCCGAACGTCATTCCATGTTGTATATGCTGGTGGTGTGGAGCAGTGAATCGATGTCTCGTTCACTCTTGGCATACAGCTTGATGTCATCCATGTACAGGAGGTGGCTGACAACTGCTCCATTCCGTAGTCGGTATCCGTAGCCAGTCTTGTTAATGATCTCACTGAGGGGGTTCAGGCCTATGAAGAACAGCAGTGTAGACAGAGCATCTCCTTGGTAGATCCCCAGTTGATGGTGACTTTTGCTATGGGCTTGATGTTGGCCTCTAGTGTTTTTTCCGCCACATCCCCATTAAGTTCCTGATGAAGGCTCTTAGGGTCCTGTTGATCTGTATAGTTCTAGGCACTTCAGGATACAGGTGTTTGACACTGAGTCATAGGCCTTCTTGTAATCAATCCAGGCAGTGCACAGGTTGGTTAGCCTAGTCTTGCAGCCTCGGGCAACTACTCGGTCTACCACTAGCTGGTGTTTTGCGCCTCTGATATTTTCTGTGCCCCACTCATAATAATAATAATGGATTGCATTTAAATAGCGCTTTTACTATTCCACTATTCATTCACTCTCACATTCACACACTGGTGGAGGCAGCTACAGTTGTAGCCGCAGCTGCCCTGGGGCAGACTGACAGAAGCGAGGCTGCCATATCGCACCATCGGCTCCTCTGGCCAACACCAGTAGGCGGTAGGTGAAGTGTCTTGCCCAAGGACACAACGACCAGGACAGAGAGCCCAAGGATCGAACCGGCAACCTTCCGGTTACAGCCACGGTCGCCCTCATGTGCTGAGTGGGACACTCATATGCTTGTTCATCTTAGTGTAGATCAGCTTGTTCTCGGTAATGGTATCGTCCATAATGCTGCATTCACATCATCTAGCACATAGGTGTCAAACTCTGGCCGGCGGGCCAAATTTGGCCCGCAGCCTAATTACATTTGGCCCGCGAGGCCATACCAAATTACTATTAGAGCTGGCCCACCGGTCTTAATTCAAATTCAAATTCAAATTCAAAATTTTATTTGTCACGTACACAGTCATACACAGTACGATATGTAGTGAAATGCTTGGACAACTGCTCGTGACCTAAAAAAAACAAAAAAGGAAAAGGCTATGAATAAGATAGGAAATAAATATGAAAAAGTTAAAAAGGGTAAATTTAACTAGGAAGGAATAAAATATAAATTAAGGTTAAAAATGAAATAACTGTACAACACAAATTAGAATGAAGGGTAAATTTAACTGGGAAAGAATAAGATAAAATATATAAATTAAAGTTGAAAATAAAATAACTGTACAACAAAATACACAATATAGAACTATATAAGAATGTATGAAGAAATCTAAATATAAATAAATATATACACAATAACAGCAGCTGTACAAGTATTAACTAGAAATGAAGAATATAGTGACCAGTGTTGTGCAAAAACAAAGTCCAGAAAGTCCAGTGTGTGTGTAAGAACCATATGTGTGGGTCAGTACTGTGTGGTGGTGTGATTGAGAGACCGTATCGCCTGCGGGAAGAAGCTCCTCCTCAGTCTCTCTGTGTTGGTCTTCAGGGAGCGGAATCGCTTTCCTGACCTCAACAGAGAGAACAGTCTGTTGTTGGGATGGCTGAGGTCCTTCACGATCTTCCTGGCCTTGGTCCAGCACCGCCTGCTGTAGATTGAGTGCAGGTCAGGGAGCTCGGAGCGGATGGTGCGCTCAGCTGACCGCACAACCCTCTGTAGAGCTCGTCTGTCCTGCATGGTGCTGTTCCCGAACCAGGTTAAGATGTTTCCCGCCAGGATGCTCTCTATGGTGCACGAGTAAAAGTTCCTGAGCACCTTGGAGGGCAGTTGGAAGTCTCTCAAGCGTCTGAGGTGGTAGAGACGCTGTCGGGCCTTTTTCACCACGGTGTTGATGTGACAGGACCATGACAGGTCCTGCATGATGTGAACTCCGAGGTATTTGAAGCTGTCCACTCTCTCCACTGGGCACTCGTTGATGACGGGGGTCTGGTAGTTCCTCTCCTGCTTAGTGCTGAAGTCCACTATCAGCTCCTTTGTCTTACTGACGTTTAGAAGGAGGTTGTTCCTCTGGCACCAGTTCTCCAGATTCCTAATCTCCTTCAGGTAGGCCGTCTCGTTGTTATCAGAGATCAGGCCCACCACGACGGTGTCGTCAGCAAACTTGATGATGGTGGTGGAGCTGGTAGTGGCCACACAGTCATATGTGTACAAAGAGTACAGCAGGGGGCTCAGAACACACCCCTGGGGGGCTCCAGTGCTGAGAGTGGTGGAGGCTGAGACATGTCCGCCCATCCTTACTGCCTGTGGTCTGCCGGTTAGGAAGTTGGAGATCCACTGACACATAGATGAGCTGAGTCCCAGATGCTCCAGCTTGGTGGTGAGTGTGGAGGGAATTATGATATTAAATGCAGAGCTGTAGTCTATGAAGAGCATTTTAACATAATTCCCCCTTCTAGTGTCCAAGTGAGTGAGTGATGTGTGGAGGAGATGAGAGATGGCATCGTCTGTGGAACGATTTGGATGGTAAGCGAACTGTAGTGGGTCCAGTGTGTCTGGTAGTGAAGAAATGATGAAGTCTCTGACCAGGCGTTCAAAGCACTTCATCACTACTGAGGTGAGGGCTACAGGGCGATAGTCATTGAGAGAAGCAGGGTGGGGTTTCTTCGGGACGGGAACAATGATGGACTCTTTGAAGCATGTGGGGATCACCGACTAAAGAGATGTTGAATATCTCAGTGAACACAGGAGCTAGCTGGTATGCGCAGTCTCTTAGGATACGACCTGGGATGCCGTCTGGTCCTGCTGCTTTCCTGGTGTTCACTCTCTTGAAGGCTCTCCTTACTTCATGCTCGGAGATGACGAGCACGTTTCCGGTGCTGGCAGTATCTTCCTGTCTGCAGCCGTTAGCGCCGCTAGCACTAGCATTGTTGGAGTCCTTAGCTGCAGCCTCGAAGCGAGCATAGAAAGTGTTCAGCTCGTCTGCCAGAGTCACGGCCGCGTTCGTCATACCGGTTGTTGGTGCTTTATAGTCCGTTATTGTCCTTAGTCCCCGCCACAGGCTCCTAGAGTCACTCTGTTGGAGTTGTGACTCTAGTTTCCTCCCGTAGCGCTGCTTCGCCTCTTTCACCGCCCTCCGCACGTTATATGACGCGGCTTTGTACGGGTCCATGTCCCCCGTCGTGAGTCCCGTGTTGTAGGCAGCGGTGCGGGATCTCAGAGCGTCGCGGATGGTTTTATCCACCCACGGCTTCTGGTTGGGAAACGTTGTGATAGTCTTTGTCTCCACGGTATCATCCGCTAGTTTCCCGATGAATCCCACAACCGCTTCCGTAAACACGTTGACATCATCATCGGAGCTGTTTCTGAACATGCCCCAGTCTGCGTCATCGAGTGCGTCCTTTAACGCGGCCACCGATTGATCCGTCCAGCGCGCGATCTTCCTCTGAACTGGAACTTCCTGTTTTAGCCTTTGTTTGTATTTTGGCATGAGGAAGATGGTGGCGTGATCGGATTTGCCAAACGGAGGGCGGGATTGTGCCTTGTAGCCGTCCTTGACCGTAGTGTAGCAGTGGTCCAGTGTCCTTTCACCCCTGGTGGGGCAGGTGATGTGTTGATAAAAGTTTGGCGCTGCGCGTTTGAGGTTGGCACTATTAAAGTCCCCCGTCACAATAAGCGCAGCGTCCCGGTGTTGTGTCTGGTGCTGTGCGAGTGCCTCATGCAGCTCGCTTAAGGTGGTGACCGTGTCCGCTTGTGGTGGAATATAAACGGCACTTACAATGGCCGATGTAAATTCCCGAGGTAGATAAAAAGGACGACACATGATGGACAGTAGTTCCAGATTTGGTGTGCAGGAGCGTGTGAGAGGAACAACGTTCGCACTGTTGCACCAGTTGTTGTTCACCATTAAACACACGCCGCCTCCCCTTGACTTCCCCGAGTCCCGTGTCCTGTCCATGCGGTGAACCGAGAAGAACTTGGCCGGCTGGATGGCGTGGTCCGGCACCGCTGGGTTCAGCCATGTCTCGGTGAAGCAGAGGAGATTGCAGTCCCGAATGTCTCTCTGGAACTTTATCCTGGCCCTGAGGTCGTCAAGCTTGTTCTCCAGTGACTGGAGATTGGCGAGCAGGATGCTAGGCAGAGGTGTGCGGTGTGCACGAGCTCTCAGCCTGTTCCTGACGCCGGCTCGCTTCCCCAGAGGTGTGGACTCGAGTCACATGACTTGGACTCGAGTCAGACTCGAGTCATTAATTTTATGACTTTAGACTTGACTTGAAAAAATGTTCTAAGACTTGTGACTTGACTTGGACTTTTACACCAATGACCTGGGACTTGAATTGGACTTGAACCGGTTTACTTGAAAAGACTTGATATTTCACCCCAAATATAAAATTCAACATGCATATTATATAGAGATTGAAAATGTGACGTCATTCAGGGGTAAAACCGCAAAGGATTCTGGGAACTCGTGGCAAGAGGTACTAGCGCACGCAGGCTTTCAATTGAAATCAGTCACACAGCGATAAAAAGAAACACAAAAATGTCAAGAAGCTGTTGTATTATTAACTGCAATAGCCGGGCGCATGACAGCCACGGGAAGCCGACGGGTAAAGAGATCGGTTGTTATCGGATTACGTCGTTGAAGAGACCTCACCGGCGCCATCTTAAATCCTAAGTATGGTATGGTATGTGTGGTGGTACAGTGCACAATGAAGTGAGACAGTGCTCCTCTAAGACCGTGGTGCTACATATAACAGACAAACAACACAGGACCACATAAAGTGCAATCGGCAAAAACTGCAAAAACAGTGCAACACCAGACAGAACAGAATGACACAGGACAGTACAGACACAACAGATCCTTTCGTGATCTGCATACTGAATTCTTTAGCATTGTCTATCAATGCCATTTTGTGAGAGAACTGAATGTAGTCAACCCTTTTTATACTTTTTAACTATTATTTGTTGTTCCTGGAGTAAAAGTAGAATGGTTAGGGAGAGCCTTCAGTTTTCAGGCCCCTCTTCTGTGGAACCAGCTTCCAGTTTGGATTCAGGAGACAGACACTATCTCTACTTTCAAGATTAGGCTTCAAACTTTCCTTTTTGCTAAAGCATGTAGTTAGGGCTGGATCAGGTGACCCTGAATCCTCCCTTAGTTATGCTGCAATAGGCACAGGCTGCTGGGGGACTCCCATGATGCATTGAGTTTTTCCATTTCAATCACCTTTTTCACTCACTATGTGTTAATAGACCTCTCTGCATTAAACCATACTTGTTATTAATCTCTGTCTCTCTTCCACAGCATGTCTTATATCCTGTCTTCTTTCTCTCACCCCAACCGGTCGCAGCAGATGGCCCCGCCCCTCCCTGAGCCTGGTTCCGTCTGAGGTTTCTTCCTGTTAAAAGAGAGTTTTTCCTTCCCACTGTCGCCAAAGTGCTTGCTCATAGGGGGTTGGGTTTTTTCTCTCTTTTATTGTAGGGTCTAGCTTACAATACAAAGCGCCTTGAGGTGACTGTTGCTGTGATTTGGCGCTGTATAAATAAAATAGTGCTTACTTGATATTATATAGTTATACTGAGCAGGACTTTTGTTCCCAATATTCTTTTGTAATTTTAACACTTTACTAACTGCCTTACAATACAAAGCACCTTGAGGCAACTGTTGTTGTGATTTGGCGTTATATAAGTAAAATTGAATTGAAATTGAATTGAATTATTTCAAATGCGGCTTGTTCATAATTAGCTGTGCACTATAAATTACTATGGCAATGTCAGAAGAGAACCACCTGCCTAACATTAAAGATAAGTGGTTAGATACTTGTATTTTTGGTCCTTGTACTAAAAAGCATGGGCTTTTTAGTAATGGTCTCCACAACAGATAAGGCGCCCATAAATAATGCATCTTACAACCAATCAACTAAGTCTAAATTTGACTAATGTGAGATAATGGCAGGAGGTGAGGAGAGTAACACATATTAGTGTGCATCCTACAGTGTAGCTTGAATTGTGTGCATTAGCTAACTTCGTGTAGCATTCAAAAACGTTTTGAGCTCAAGCACTTGTTTTAAAAGTATATTGATTTAAATGTAACTTTATATGTATACTGAACAGAGATGGGCAGTAACGCGTTACTTGTAACACGTTACTGTAATCCGATTACTTTTTTCAAGAAACGAGTAAAGTAAGGGATTACTATTGCAAAAACGGTAATTAGATTACCGTTACTTTCCCGTAGGAATGCTGCGTTACTGCGTTACTAAAACCGTGATTTTTTGCGAGAATGTCTCATAACAGTGACGTAAGCAAGTGCGACGTTTGTGACAACAGCTGTGTGCAGATCAACAGTGGATAATATATCGATTGTGGGAGAGAGTATGAGCGTGCAGCGTTTAAAGCGTGGAAGTACTGACCTTACTTTAAGTTTGATTCCATAAAAAGTGACAAAAACATTAGTGTCCGTTGTGCGTGGGAAGAAAACTTATTTTTACAGCGAAAAAACCCCTAAACTTCCGAGCAAGCACCGAGTGCGCAACGACGTAATGGGAAATTCACAGAGAAACTCGCGGATTCTTCCACTGACCGCCGCGGCACACCTGCACCAGGGTAAACCTCCGCCTACCCCACTCCTGCTTTACAGGTGAAAATAGAGCAAAAGGACCACTAGTCTTTGATTTTATTTATTTTCTGCTGTGTTTTACTTGCATCTATTTGAAAGAGTGAGTGTAAACACACACAAAAAAAAATTATGTGCTGGAATGTGTAGAAAATAAGTTTAAATATTAAACAAATTTCTTCCAGTCAGAGAATGTTTCATATAATTAAATTTTTACTTCATGCATAAAGTTAAAAGGTTAAAACTAATAAAACAAGTTTTAAAAAGAGAATTTTCCATTTGATTACATTTTGTATGATGGATTATGTAGAAAAAGTAGAATTGGGCTGAAAGATCTATCGCTTTATCACCTATTCAGGTTGTAAATCGTGTTTTTAAAAGGTAACTAAGTAACTAAGTAATTAATTACTTTTGAAAATAAGTAATCAGTAAAGCAATGGGATTACTTTTTGGGGGAAGTAATCAGTAATTAGTTACTGATTACTCTTTTCAAGTAACTTGACCAACACTGATACTGACATCTGATCAATGATCTAGGCATTTATAATTGGTATTGAAATGCTTGTTGTTTTCTGGACAAGAAACAAAATAACAAATATTTATTAACACCAGACGCAAAGTTTTTGCCTGTCACATTTACATATGTGCTATTCTAATTTTTACTGCTTGATGTGAATAAAGGAGAATAGATGTCCACACATGTTAAAACAATTTTGAGCAAAGTTCCCTTGATGCTGGGTTGTGAAAGCCTACCAACAAACAGAAATTTTATTGTTTATGAGTAGCCTGAGCTGAGTCCACTTCACTTTTAAAAAGTGATGTGGAAAACATGAAAAAAAAAGAAGAGAGCTTTGTATTCTCATATCTAAAGCCACTTTAAAGAATCACCAGTTTTCTAACAAGCGTTCTTTGGAATATGGAAGGATTCTAGAATATTCCAAGAAAAACCAGAAACGTTTGGCGGAGTTGGTGTGACAAACCAACACGTTCTCATTCCCAACTCGTCAAATGTGTGACGCATGGTCAGGCTCCCTCTGCTTCACTTATCAACGCGCAGGGTACCCCCCTCGCGTCGAGAATTGACGTGGTGGGTCCTCTCATTGAATACTATAGAGCTCCTTAAACGTTGTTTATTGACAACAAGAGATTTCCGCGGAAGAGCCTGTTGTCCGTATATTTATACATTTCCAAAATCACATTGTAGTGACGTATACAGAACACACTATATTATATAATGTAAACAACTACCTGAGAAACAGCAGATACAGCAGATATATTAATTATAGGCTATTACTTTTGTATCGGTTATTGCATTTATGGAGGGAGTGGTGTATGCTGGGTAATGGCACAGCTAGCGACTGGGTGACTTTATTCACCCACTTCGGCTGTTATCAGTCCATACAATGGGCGTTATTAGCACAAATCAGTCCCATAGATATGGACCATCTCCTGCTAGATTGTTCAGAAGGTTGTTATCATCCATCCAGATGGAGGATCACTAACAGGAGCGTGGAAGACTCCAGAATCCACTCTGGCTGCAATCCGGTGGATACAGCAGTGTGTACAGATAAGACCGTTTAAACGGACAGCATTTATAGAATGACTATTAAAAGTCAGCGAGTGTCAATAATGTTAATGTGGTCATGTTAGTAATACACCGAGTGCTAATATAGCAGCTTTAAGATGCATTTGTAAATATTAGTATGTGTTTTATGGTGCTAGCTTAAAGTTACGGTGTAAACGTTAGCTTATATTGGAGTAAAGCTGTTACTGTTTAAACGATGTTAGCACAGAAATATTAGCTTCTGTCATGACTGACGAAGTTACTAGTTAATAAAGTTTCCAGTAAAGTGTTTAATCGCAGCCACAGACTGACAGCAAATATCTCGATTAGCTTCAGTGCATCTGTAATAAATATGTGCAAGTTTCAGTGCTTCGTTTAAACTGTATGATACTTATACTGACCCAGGGTCAGTGTAAAATACAATCCTAGCTGTGTGAACAAAGCCTGGCTCCTTTAATCCTGCATGACAAACCTCAGGATGCAGGTTATTATTACTCTTTCCTGCTGGCACACCTGTCACACCTGAGAGTCAGCTAGAAACTTAGTGACGTGGACATCATGCAAAGACTGCCAGACTCTGTAATACTGCAAATGATCAGTGACTCAGGTTAACACTAAACTTTAAACAGTACCTCTGTGTCTCTGTGTGCTGAACAGGCTGCATTGACTGTGGGACTTTTCTGTGTTAAAAACAGGTTGATGACGGCTCAGAAACATTTGAAGATTAAAATTTAGCATTATGGCTGCTGGTGGTTTGTAAAGCCTCTACTCAGCTGTATTTTTGTTACTAATTTATGTTTGTTGTTGTTTAACACAGATTTCAGAAGAGCAAAGATGAGCACTGTTGCTTAATCCTTAATAGTTTAACTGGATTTGAAATAAAAAAATTCCAGATTCTTCTTCCACAGAAGTTTCATTTGTCAGCGTGGGTCTGCTGAGATACCTGAAGAACTCGTTTCATTCATTCTCCACATGATGTTCATTTACAGAAATTTTTCACAGGAACTGATTTCTCCCAAAGGGTGAACTAGTGTGTTTCCATAGATTACCTCTGTATGAATGTACTTCTTAAATGAAGGCAAGTGCTTGTCTTTTTTGTTCCTCAGGTACAGTACGTGATATCAAGGGCAGGCGGTCAACACTGGGGGAAGACAAGAAGCAGACGTACTTCCAAGAAGGAGCTGCAGTGAGGACACAGCCAGGTCACTGAGGTCAGAGGTCAGAATCTGAAATAGCTCAGGTTTATATTCTAGGGGTTATTAAAAAAATCGAAATGTATTTATAAAGAAACCTTTAAATAATAGTCATAATTATGATTATTATTAGAAATATCAAACATTTAAGTGGATTTTCTGTTACACATATTGTGTTAGCCCTGCGATAAACTGGCAGCCTGTCTTTGTCCTGTATCAGCTGGGATAGGCTTCATCCTCCCGCGACCTTGAATTGGATACAGTGGGGCAAAAAAGTATTTAGTCAACCACCGATTGTGCAAGTTCCCCCACCTAAAATGATGACAGAGGTCAGTAATTTGCACCAGAGGTACACTTCAACTGTGAGAGACAGAATGTGAAAAAAAAATCCATGAATCCACATGGTAGGATTTGTAAAGAATTTATTCATAAATTAGGGTGGAAAATAAGTATTTGGTCACCTCAAACAAGGAAAATCTCTGGCTCTCACAGACCTGTAACGTCTTCTGTAAGAAGCTTTTCTGTCCCCCACTCGTTACCTGTATGAATGGCACCTGTTTGAACTCATCATCTGTATAAAAGACACCTGTCCACAGCCTCAAACAGTCAGACTCCAAACTCCGCCATGGCCAAGACCAAAGAGCTTTCGAAGGACACCAGGAAAAGTATTGTAGACCTGCACCAGACTGGGAAGAGTGAATCTACAATAGGCAAGCAGCTTGGTGTGAAAAAATCAACTGTGGGAGCAATCATCAGAAAATGGAAGACATACAAGACCACTGATAATCTCCCTCGATCTGGGGCTCCACGCAAGATCTCATCCCGTGGGGTCAAAATGATCATGAGAACGGTGAGCAAAGATCCCAGAACCACACGGGGGGACCTGGTGAATGACCTGCAGAGAGCTGGGACCAAAGTAACAAAGGTCACCATCAGTAACACACTACAACGGCAGGGAATCAAATCCCGCAGTGCCAGACGTGTTCCGCTGCTGAAGCCAGTGCATGTCCAGGCCCGTCTGAAGTTTGCCAGAGAGCACGTGGATGATACAGCAGAGGATTGGGAGAATGTCATGTGGTCAGATGAAACCAAAGTAGAACTTTTTGGTATAAACTCAACTCGTCGTGTTTGGAGGAAGAAGAATACTGAGTTGCATCCCAAGAACACCATACCTACTGTGAAGCATGGGGGTGGAAACATCATGCTATGGGGCTGTTTTTCTGCCAAGGGGACAGGACGACTGATTCGTGTTAAGGACAGAATGAATGGGGCCATGTATCGTGAGATTTTGAGCCAAAACCTCCTTCCATCAGTGAGAACTTTGAAGATGAAACGAGGCTGGGTCTTCCAACATGACAATGATCCAAAACACACTGCCCGGGCAACAAAGGAGTGGCTCTGTAAGAAGCATTTGAAAGTCCTGGAGTGGCCTAGCCAGTCTCCAGACCTCAACCCCATAGAAAATCTGTGGCGGGAGTTGAAAGTCCGTGTTGCTCGGCGACAGCCCCAAAACATCACTGCTCTCGAGAAGATCTGCATGGAGGAATGGGCCAAAATACCAGCTACTGTGTGTGCAAACCTGGTAAAGACCTATAGTAAACGTTTGACCTCTGTTATTGCCAACAAAGGTTATGTTACAAAGTATGGAGTTGTATTTTTGTTATTGACCAAATACTTATTTTCCACCCTGATTTACGAATAAATTCTTTACAAATCCTACCATGTGGATTCATGGATATTTTTTTTTTCACATTCTGTCTCTCACAGTTGAAGTGTACCTCTGGTGCAAATTACTGACCTCTGTCATCATTTTAGGTGGGGGAACTTGTACAATCAGTGGCTGACTAAATACTTTTTTGCCCCACTGTACATGACTTGTATTGAATTGTATTCCAATTATGTAATCTGATCATTTACAAATTCAAGGTATCTAATCAAAATGTAAGTAATAGTTATAAAATCGGAAAGCAGAAATAAGTGTGACATGAATGTAACTGTGTGAGCTGACATAGACGACAGCTACAGTGGGGCAAAAAAGTATTTAGTCAGGCACCGATTGTGCAAGTTCCCCCACTTAAAATGGTGACAGAGGTCAGTAATTTGCACCAGAGGTACACTTCAACTGTGAGAGACAGAATGTGAAAAAAAAATCCATGAATTCACATGGTAGGATTTGTAAAGAATTTATTCGTAAATTAGGGTGGAAAATAAGTATTTGGTCACCTCAAACAAGGAAAATCTCTGGCTCTCACAGACCTGTAACGTCTTCTGTAAGAAGCTTTTCTGTCCCCCACTCGTTACCTGTATGAATGGCACCTGTTTGAACTCATCATCTGTATAAAAGACACCTGTCCACAGCCTCAAACAGTCAGACTCCAAACTCCGCCATGGCCAAGACCAAAGAGCTTTCGAAGGACACCAGGAAAAGTATTGTAGACCTGCACCAGACTGGGAAGAGTGAATCTACAATAGGCAAGCAGCTTGGTGTGAAAAAATCAACTGTGGGAGCAATCATCAGAAAATGGAAGACATACAAGACCACTGATAATCTCCCTCGATCTGGGGCTCCACGCAAGATCTCATCCCGTGGGGTCAAAATGATCATGAGAACGGTGAGCAAAGATCCCAGAACCACACGGGGGGACCTGGTGAATGACCTGCAGAGAGCTGGGACCAAAGTAACAAAGGTCACCATCAGTAACACACTACAACGGCAGGGAATCAAATCCCGCAGTGCCAGACGTGTTCCGCTGCTGAAGCCAGTGCATGTCCAGGCCCGTCTGAAGTTTGCCAGAGAGCACATGGATGATACAGCAGAGGATTGGGAGAATGTCATGTGGTCAGATGAAACCAAAGTAGAACTTTTTGGTATAAACTCAACTCGTCGTGTTTGGAGGAAGAAGAATACTGAGTTGCATCCCAAGAACACCATACCTACTGTGAAGCATGGGGGTGGAAACATCATGCTATGGGGCTGTTTTTCTGCCAAGGGGACAGGACGACTGATCTGTGTTAAGGACAGAATGAATGGGGCCATGTATCGTGAGATTTTGAGCCAAAACCTCCTTCCATCAGTGAGAACTTTGAAGATGAAACGAGGCTGGGTCTTCCAACATGACAATGATCCAAAACACACCGCCCGGGCAACAAAGGAGTGGCTCTGTAAGAAGCATTTGAAAGTCCTGGAGTGGCCTAGCCAGTCTCCAGACCTCAACCCCATAGAAAATCTGTGGCGGGAGTTGGAAGTCCATGTTGCTCGGCGACAGCCCCAAAACATCACTGCTCTCGAGAAGATCTGCATGGAGGAATGGGCCAAAATACCAGCTACTGTGTGTGCAAACCTGGTAAAGACCTATAGTAAACGTTTGACCTCTGTTATTGCCAACAAAGGTTATGTTACAAAGTATTGAGTTGTATTTTTGTTATTGACCAAATACTTATTTTCCACCCTGATTTACCAATAAATTCTTTACAAATCCTACCATGTGGATTCATGGATTTTTTTTTCACATTCTGTCTCTCACAGTTGAAGTGTACCTCTGGTGCAAATTACTGACCTCTGTCATCATTTTAGGTGGGGGAACTTGCACAATCGGTGGCTGACTAAATACTTTTTTGCCCCACTGTACATGCAGTCTGAAAAACCTTTGTTGTCAAGTTTGCAGGTCTATCAGCACGAGACATTCTTACATAGAAGAGACGTTAAAGTCTCTAACTCAGTGAAGCATTATTGGTCCCGTCTGTTTGGATAAATATAGTAAGTTGATGTATGTGCATTTATTGACACATTTTCTTAGGTGCTTATCCAGTTCAGGATCACAGTGGAGCTGCAGCTGGATATGTTCACTAAATAAACCTTACAAAAGTTAACAATAAACCTGCATCCCTGTACGTTGTTGTCCACAGGATGAGAAAATCAAACTGGAAGACTGTGGAACATGTTAATAAATGTTTGTGTTTATGCCTGTGTCTTTCACAGGAGGCGCTGAAAGGTTTCCCTAATAGTTCCTGGTGAATCAAAGCAGAACCATAAAGGTTGCTGGACTGCATGATGGCCTTACCCCTGAGCAGTCATCCTGTTACAGGAGGAACCAGTTAGAAGCTGTTTTCAAAGTAGTTGAGCAGATTTGATCTCAAGTAAGCGATTAACTGTTTGTTCATTTGTTCTGCCACTTAAAGAGCATTTAAGGACGTCTTTTGATTGTCAGTTGAATTAATTCTACTGGCTCTCATGGTCATTTGTGATTATGGACCTTACACAGAACCAGCTTTACCTCCAATCAGCTTTGCACACTGTTAGACCTCTGAGTTACAGCCACATATAAAACAAGGGTGTCTACAGACAAAAGCATGGATGTCCCAAGGGTTCCTCGGTGTTATTTCAGAAACATACACACACAGACACACACACTCACAGCAAACACAGTTTACCGGTGACATCACTTCATTTCCTCCATCAACAACCTCTCCAGGATCATCAAAGGCTTTTGTTGTCTCCGCCTCCCCTGCTCTCTCTTCTGGGAGACGGTTGGGGAATTTCCCAGCTCTCCTCTTTGCTGCTGGCTGGGGTTAATAGGTGTTCAACCCTCCTATTATCCAGTGGCGCTTGTGAATTACCAACTGAGTGATGTTTACTACTGATATCATATATATGTTAATGTGTACGCTTAATTGGAGGGGAGGGCCTGTGAGAGGGAGGGCGTGGGGTTGCGATCAAGTGTAAAATTGATTTGTGAGGCTCATATTTGATCAAGGGCAAGGTCTGGAGCTGCAGGCAGGGGTCCAGTGCCACAATTCTGTCCTTTTATTGAAAAAATATACTCTGTCACTCTGTTCTTCAGTATTGGTGTGGAATTGATTGGTTTCCACTTTATAATAGCAGATTTTTTTTGTCAAGTAGGTTGGAAGGATTATCTACTTTCACTTTGCTTAATTAAGCAGACTTCCATAAGTTAGAGCAGGAATTCCTGGGACAAATTCTTTGAATTACAGCAAAGCACTAACGATAGTTATTGGAGAGCTGATAGACATCAGTTTATTAAAATTACTTTAAAATAAAGACAGATTTTTCATACATACACATTGTAAATTTTGTGGAGATTAACTTGTGTTATAGGATAAAAATAAAAACACTAAATTACAGAACTCACGTCATAATATGCTTCACTAATGCATCGTAAACTAACAGTATAAAGTTGCTTTTTGTTGAAAAAATGTATTTAATAAGTTTGTGTGATGAAAAAACAGATTATGAATTATGCATTCCATTGTTTAGTATTTAGTATTTAGTATTTGTTTATTGTGTTATAGTCGATTAAAGGCAATACTGTTTGTTGTTTGATCTTCTTGGAACATTTTTTTTTTTAAAAAGCTAATTTTGTAACTGGATTTCATGTAATTTATTTTATAAGCAATCTATCATAATTATTCATCTAGTTTTATTAAAAAAATATTCATAAAGTTAAATACTAAATACAGCAGTTTTAAATGTGATAAAACATAAAGCCACATAATGTGGTGTAGTAAAAAGGCATCAATAACTGATATATTCAAGTGTTTTGTATGCATTTTAAATTTGTCTGAACATGCTTGAATTATGACACTAGCAGTCTGCTTAATAAAATAAAGTGAATAACTAAAATGAATTTCCTTTTTGTGAAATATGCTATCATAGTTCTGTAAGGTTAGTTCATTTTTGCTATTACCATAATTTAACCTGATATGTACAACACTGAATTTAGCACAACTTGAATTTTGAGATCATGATGTGTATAGGTGGTTAAAGAGATTTATGCTGTCTTACAAACAAGTTTCAAAAGGAGCATTACACTTTTTCCATGCATCCTACGACAAATCATTTGCTGTGCCAAAAACCCTGTTAGTTTGCAACATTTTTAATTTTTCAGAAGCAGACTGCTAGTTTCATAATTCAAGCATGCTCAGACAAATATGTTTCCATTTGATAATTCAAATTTCACTTCTGCTGCCAGCCACAGCTCGCTCATTGTAGCTTAAGCTGAAGGTTTTAAACCGTTGTACGTGAGCCGCATGGCTAAACGTCAGCTGGCTTTGAAACAAACAGCCTGCAAATGCTTTAAGTATATTATCAGCCAAGTTCTTTTTAGGGATGTATTGCTAAAGCAGCTTACCATTTAATTAATGTAACTTGTGCGAGATTACACCCGGCCCAGTCTTGTAAGCAGAGGCAGAGTCTTATTGACCTCCTATGCAAGAGCTTAAACACACAAGAATGGAGTTTTTACTCAACTTTGATGGGATAACTAGTATAATCTTTCACAGCAATGGGAGGAATAAAGTGTTTTAAACATAATACTCTTCCCAATGCTGAGTGGGCCCATGTGACACTCAAGAGTCACACTGTGACACAGAAATGTTGTTATTTTGTCAACTTGACTTTTGAGTCTTCTTTATTTTTCTTTACTGCTGACAGAAACAAGCGTGTTGACCGTGTGTAACTGTGAAAGCAGATAACCAGATAACCTTGTTTTCAGAACTGATTTATTAATTAATAAATTGTAAAAACACCATATAGATATTGTTAGTAATATATAGTTAAGTAACAAGCATTTTATTATTATTATTATTATTATTATTATTATTAAGCATTCATGTATTAAGTGGACTATTAAGGTAGTAAATGCTTAGTGACACATCTGTACCCTCCTGTTTGAAACACATTAGTAAAAACAACACTAGACATTCAAAATCCATTTTCGGTTTCTTACATTTGAGAAATGTTGTTCTATTTAGTGTTTATATTCTTTTGATTTTAGGTAAATAGAAAATTAAATTTATACTAGAAAATATATGCTTTGTTTAATGCTCACACACTTTTTTTTTCTTTTTTTAGTGTTCAGTGTCACCCTTTCAAACATTCTTTAAAAGTGGGATAAAGGGGACGGGAGGGATTGGGGGAGATTAGGCTACAGGATCCTCCAGGCATTGTCTGAGAATCTGCAGATAAAAAAAGAAAGAAAGAAAGAAAGAAACGCATTGGTTTAGTTTTGATTTGGGGATGGGGGCAGGGACAGAGTGGGGGTGAGATGAGAAGGGGGAGGATGGGGATAGCACATTTGGAGGCAGGTGGTGGTGTTGGTGGTTGGCCGCCTGGTATCTGGGGATTCGGAATAAAAGGAGGTTGGATATCTGGAATTGATATGCTGCTGTTTCCTGTTTAATGGCAGAAAGAGTATTTTCTTGCTTCAATATGGTTACTCATTGAGCTTCATTATTTTTGAATAATTAGTGGCAATACTCGTTTTACTTTTTTAAAGGGCTCTGTCCTTATTTGTTTTATTCAACTTTTGTATGCTTTTTTTAAGCAGAGGGAAATTTGCTTTACTTCAAAGACTTGGATAAGTCTCAATCTACTCTAGTTCTCTCCACAGGAAACAAAATCCACCTATTGTCATGGTATCACATTATAGAGTTATAATGATATGTATTCAGTGTTATTGCAAGACGGCGTTTAAGGAGCAGGAAGTGTGACTGGATGCTGTCAGAAGCACAAAGTAAATGACCAGCTTCTTTTTTTAGTTTCGTATGAAAACTGAGAAAATGAGTTTGGATGTGAGAAGCATCCCAGAAGAAGTTAAAGACTATTTTCCAGTGAGTAACTATTTGTCAATGTGTGAGGGAGCATTTTGAGAGACAGTATATGGAGTTCAAACATCAAACTCTGGACATCATTGTTTGTCAAAATGTGCTAAAGTAGGTGGTGGTGGCTTAAGCTGACTTCAAACACAAAGTTGAGACATTTGACTTTTCCCAGTAAAACATGAGGGAGCAATTACAACCAACAACCACAAAAGAAAAGACATCTGAATACAAAGATAAATACCACATACTCATCTTATTTGGAAACCTTGCAGTTACACACAGATCAAGTTATTCATACACTGAAATTTGCAAGATTTAGAATCCCAGAGCAGTTACCTAACTAACAGTCAATAGTATAACAGTGACAGGAGGAAAGACTTTTGTAGAGTCTGTGACACCAAGCATGTCAAATCAAATCCACATAACCACCAAGAAAAAGGCATAGCATTAATATGCTAGAGTGCAACTCCTACAACACGTACTGGCATGAGCCCAGCCAAACTGCTCATGAGATGAAAAATCCACACCACTCTCCACTCATTAAAAATAAACTGATTCCAAAATGTTCAGATAAAGCTCTAATCAGAGGCAGAAATGCTGAAGCAAAGCAACAACAAGGCCTTTAGTTTAACAGAAGACATGGAGTGTAAGACTTTCCTCCGCTTCAGTTAGGAATCCAGTCATGGTGGAGCTAATTGAGGATACGAAATGGAAATGACTGGTGTGCTTGTATCAGTTGTACTCTCCAAGAGAGGGAGAGATGAGAAGGAACAGACAATATTTGCAGCTGTGGATATCATCAGAGGAAGCCACTGAAACCATGCCAATGAGGTCAGAGCCGGTAAGAACAGAGACATGTCAACAGGACTCTTGTCAGAAAGACAGTAGCAGTGATGCATGTAAAACTGGAAAGTCACACTAAAAATCCTTTTGGAAAAATCCTATAAACCTGCTGTGAGACTATGTTGGTTCAGAGAAATCAGAAAACTTGGGAATCTTTAAGTGGAAAGACATGAGATCTTTATGTCAATGCTTTTATGTTATGAGAAACTTTATTAGTTAAAGTTAAGTTACTAATTTTAAGAGAGAAATATTCAAGTATGTATTTGGTGCTTTAAGTGTTAAGATTTAAGGTTACAGCATTATTATTATTATTATTATTATTATTATTATTATTATTATTATTATTATTATTATTATTATTATTATTATTAAATTAATGTTTCTATTTGCAGACTTATATAACCAACCTTAAGACTCAGAGGGAGATCAGTTTATGGAGAACATGTCAAGGATTAGAATATTTGATATTTAATTACTGGTGTAATTGCAAGATGATTCCAAGGACCATTCAAACGTACACACACACCAAAGGACACATGTATGTAAAATAGTTGTGTATGGAGCTAACAGAGTTACATACTGAGTACAAATAAACTTTTTTTTTAATCTACACCTGTCAGCATCTCTGAGTTCATTGATTAGCATTTTACACCAGAGCTGTTAAATGTCTGTGAAGGTACATGTGCTTATGTAATGCACAACTAATTAATGATTCACAGTGACCCAAAGCAAGATGTATGAATTTCATGCTCACAAAAAATTATCACAGGTTTATTTGATTATTATCATTTTTCCATTGACTTCAATTATTAATGACTGATAATTCATCAATTTAATCCATTAAATTGATTACATAATCTGTGTCCATCCATGGGTCAACAACATTGCAACACTGAAACACTTAGTCAGAGAGAAACATAGGTTTGGCAATCAGAAAAGGAACCAACATGTCATCCTGTACCATGACTTTGACGGATGGATGGATGGATGGATGGATGGCATTCTGCAGAACAGTAGACAGAGTGAAACTGGCATAGGATCATTTTAATAATAAAGGGATAATAAAAAGTGATAAATTACAAATGTTCGCTTGTTGAATGTCGATGTTCTCTTGCATCAAATGACCTTCACTGATATGTTTGAAATCTGATGGAAAAAGCCTAGAGTTCAGAAGATGTATATTTGTCAGGCTATTTATACTTGTACTATTGAAACTTGTAACACTGATCAGAGGTTAAAGACAGTTATGCAGTTAAGTGATGATTAATCAGCTCCTGTGTGGACGTCACTGAGTGAGTTCTTTCTTTCTCACCAAAATGCATTTTAAAACGTCCTGCAGAAGGTTTTAAAGATGCATAAACGTCTACTACGCTACTTTACAAATCTTAAAGCAACTTTAGCACCCATCCCATTTTCAAAACACAATGTGGGTTTAATGTGCAAAGATTGTGGATAAGAGAAGTTCACTTGTCAAATATTTGTGCAAAGCAGGTAGATAAGTTTAAAACATAACAACAGTGCTGATGGATCAGCAGGTGGCTATCAACTGCTTGCCGACAGCCTGTCATCCTTTCCATATCAGTTAATCTGCAAAGACTGAATCTCTCCCAGTAATCTGCCTCCATTCACATGCTAAAAGTACCCATCACTGCCATTTGTCAACAGTGTTTCAGGTATTGTGATTATCACAAATGAATGATTTTGGTTTCCAATCGAACCAGTCCTTGAGCTAAATCAGATATTATTTTTTGTTTGGTATGACATGCTGAACATGAATATATAGATACTACCAACTGACTGTCTTTCAGATTCAGAAAGGTCAGCACTCAGAAAGTCACTACTAATTATGTATTTATCTATTTTGTTATAAAAAATTAATCAATTAAAAAAGAAGAAAAAACAATTAAAAAAACGAGAAGATAAAAATGATGTTCTTCGATCGCTATTATTTGAATGTCAACGCCGTTGAAGTTCATTTATTTATTCCCCCAACTTGTTCATTTTATCCGTTTCCTTTATTAGTAATATCATGATTTTACAGATGAGGTGAAATCTTCCTTCCCTGGTGGAATCTGACGCCTCAGACGGCTCCTGGTGCTAATGGAGTTAGATCAGCCATTAGCAAAGCAGATTGATTCATTACACTAATGTGAGTCTAACCCTGTTGGCCCTGTTGAAATGCGTGCAATATGACACTTCTCAAATTTGTTCTAACACATGCCCTGGGGAGCCAAACAGAGCTGCGCTAATGGGGGAGGTGGAGTCAATTATGCAGGGAAGAGCTGACTGTCAACATATATTAGCGCTGTGTGCTATCAGCTGGCTCAGCCCACTCAAACACAGCAACGTCTCTTCTTCTCTTAGTCTGCAGAAAAGCAGTTTTACAGTTTCACAGTTGATAAGAAGAACTTTTTTTAAGTAAAAAGTACCTCAAACCCACCTGTTACTATCTTTAAAATTAATGATGATTGATGACGAGTCCGTCTGTAAGAACTGTTAGATACAAGGCCTTTAGCTTGTATTTATTTATGAAGGTCTGCATCTGCTTACATCATTTAAATAAGTCATATTTAAAAGTATATATGGCCACATATAGATTTT
Source organism: Astatotilapia calliptera (assembly GCF_964374335.1). Taxonomy (NCBI): domain Eukaryota; kingdom Metazoa; phylum Chordata; class Actinopteri; order Cichliformes; family Cichlidae; genus Astatotilapia; species Astatotilapia calliptera. The sequence continues at coordinate 40,315,328 of NC_137427.1, read as the reverse complement.
GGATATATCAGTTACAAAAACATATAGGCATAAGTGATTTATTTTTCATAAAAAAGTATATAAATAGGAAGTTAACTTCAGAGTATTTTAATTCTTTGCTTTTCCCTATGAGCTAGGAACTTTTTAAATGATTTGTGTTGTTTTGACTAACAAAAGTATATAAAACAAAATTCTTGTACACAAACCTACCCTTGCTGCAAAATCCATACAGCTAGCACTGATGAAGACTATCAAGTCACTGATGTCACCAAAACTGTAATTTTTATGTTATGTTCTTCCTGCAGACAAACTTATGGAGTATTTAAGTGTTAAAAGCATAATCCGTCAGATTCATAATCAACAGTGAAAACAGTAGCTAAAGCTGACCTGCTCCAAACATAGGTTGAGAAGAGAATATGCTAAGGCTGGGGGAGTGGAACAAACTCAATTTAATGGTATATAGTTCAATATAAATGCCAAAAAAATAAGTAAGACAGAAACAAAATATAATACAGATGCAGATCTATTCAATAGATGTGTTGCTTTTGGCCAGGACCAAAATAAATATCCTATCTGCATAGGACCTTGGCAATAGTCCTGGTTCAAATGTAAAACTTTACATTTGCATTGTCAGTGAATTTAAGAAAAGTCTGGCACTGAAAATAAACAAACTGGAACTAAACTCATACAAGACACACTTTCCTGCTTCAACATACATTTCAGGCGTGTTTTTCTGGGTTCTTTTACCAGTTGCAGCTTAGATAATCTGCATAAACTGTTTGCTCTTTAATAGCATGTTTGATCATCTTTTTGTAACAATTTTGTAATAAATTAAACTTTGTAATAAACTTTCATATCTTTAGTTAAAGATCATTTTGTAACACTAAACTACAAAAGCTTAACTGTATGGTTTTGGGCATATTCCTCCATAGGTTTCCTCCACAGAATTATAGGTTGACTGACCTCATTCAAGATTCAAGCGTTTATGGTCATGTGTACAGAAAAGCATTTCTCTGTACAATGAAATTCTTTCTCTGCTGTCCACACACAGATGCTGGTTAATATGTACAATAGAAGTAGAACAGATACTTACAATGAGTATATGTAAGTATTTGGTTAAAGCTTTATAGTCATTCCCCATTGAATGACTGGGAAACAGATAACATTAGTGATTCCATTATTGAGGTTGATACTAGTGTCTGAAAACAAACTTTGGGTTCAGCAAACCACAGATTGTTGTTTGTTTTGTTTTGGTTTTTGGTTTTTTTATTTTATTCTGTAGGGAAACGATGTCTGCGGCAAGTGGAGATAAGGCCAGTTCTTGTGGATGTGAGGGTGGGTGGTCTCTATTTACCTGTAACTGAAGGGGATTTCAGCTCCCTGCAGGTCACTGCTTTACATTGTGTCCCCCTTTTGTGCTTCGTCAGCACTCACGGCAAGCACTGCAGAGTCAACGGACTCATACACAAGAGACCAAGGAACATATGGTCACCCTCTCCTCATGAACGCTTTCACGCAAACAATGACAGGGATCAAAACATGGTGAAATGAGCTCGAAGTTTGCAATTGAGACTATAATATTTGGCTGTGGTGTATTCATAGTAGTAACTGACTATGGGACCGCACTGGTCTTCAAAAAATCCCAATGTGTGTTAAATAATAACTAATAGTAGTATGTTTTTTATTATAATTTTATTCTGATGGTTAGTTTCTGATGTTTTTCACAATAACTGTTTTCAGTAATAAAATATAGAACATTGGGTCTAATTTGGGTACTAAAGTAGATTTTCTGATAGGTAGTTACAGTATGCTTAATTGTAGAATAGTCACTATGCAAACACACTGGATATATTAATAATGTAGTATAATCCTAATGAAATTATATAAAAGCAAATTTTTTACATAGTAGTTTTTAATTTTGTTGTTTATTGTACCATTTATTATATTTCTTGTGGAAGTGAAGTGTATTTTAAGACACTTGGACAATATGACTGCCAAATTAATGTAATGCAGTGTTTATTAGTTGTTGCTTGGTTTTTTTTAATTTACTGATTTCTCATTCTTTGTGTGTTTGCTTACTGGGAGGATTTTTAAATGAAAGAGTTTTTTTGTAAAACACTATAAAACATCCTGATTCTTCATTTATAGTCAGTTTCTTTAAATGGGTAGACAAAACAAATCTGGTGGCATATATGTTTGAACCCATCTATTTAAAATCTTTTATGACAGAGCTTGCATCTTTGTTTACATTTATATCGATATATTTAACAACTAGTATGAAACACTCCACTCCATTATGTCTGCTTTAATTTTTGTAATGGTCACAATATTTTTTGGTCGTGAACTTCATGAATTAATTTTGAATCATGAAAAGTGTAATTGTTTTTGTTATATTACTATTGCAGAGCAGTGTAGTATCAAAATCTAAACAAAATTATTTTGAAAAAAATGGCACCTGTGACATTTCCTACAAATTAGCAACAAGTGCGGTTTGTTGAAATGATTTTCATAGTTTAAGAAAGTCAAATCCAAAATGTAAATTCAGCAATTTCCACACTGTGTTAAAGTTATTGTAGCAGTTATTAAAAATCTTGTGCAAATTTCAGGAGAATCTGAGAAAATCAAACCACTTCAGTTCGTCACCCCAGCTCCAAATTTATAAATTTTTGGCCAAGCAGTTCCTGCACTGTTTGTTCATTTGTGTGAATGGGGAGGTGTCCGTATTGCAGTACATCTGCTGTTTTAATAGCATAGCAAGGTCTGGCTGCTATGCCACGCAGGTGCGGCTCCTTCCCCCCAGAAGGCCAAATTCTTCTATAGCCATGTGCTGCCTGAGCAAACTGTGCTTCTAAGCAGGCCTATCCCATCGCTGACTGCCCACTGCCCTAGCAACATGCATTGTTGCTCTATGCAAATCCACTCACATTGGGACAGAGGGTTGGGGAGGGGTATCCTCAGCTCAGGAGCTGAGATAGAGAACGGAGGCCAGCCAATAAATGAAAGTTTGCCTTAAATCCTTTGGATAATAGAGGCAGAGGTTGGGACTGAGCTTCGAAGCCGAGATAAACAGAGGGATTACTCCTCGGTTTTGCATCGCTCAACCTCCTCTGGGTGGCCCTTAACCATCAGGAAAGCAAAGACGGGTGTGTGTGGGGGGAGGGGGGGGGGGGGGCAAGAGAAGAAAAAAATGTTTAGCTCATAGACATTCACACACCACATACGTGGAAAGAAGTGAGCCTAATTCCAACAAAGACTAAGAAATTAGCAATTAATTTATTCCAACCTCCCTGCCCTGGCTCCTTTTCTATTTTCAGCCCAATTGTTGGTTAGTTCGGCAACATCTGGTCCAGAACAGTCAGTGCGCCTGATGATGGATGCACCCTCCATTAAAGTAGAATGGCAGAGAAAATCTTCCCTTTTTCATTCATTTCTTGTCCATGGGAGATTAGTTTGGTTCGATGTGAAAAGTAATCATTAAAAATGTTGCTCTTTTTGCAGGCCATGCATATCCACCTCAGGCAGCACCTTTATTTGCAATTGTAATTTGAAGAATAATTAAAGAAGTTAAATGATTCTGTAAATGTAAAACAACTTGAGTCTTTGTGCTCAAGGGTGCATGAACCTGCGTCTTATGGCTGGTTGCTCTGATAAACTCAGTAATGAAAGAATGTCATTTGTGTCTAATGACAAATTTTGAAGTGTTTTGGATTTTCTCACTCCCCTGTCTTCAACTCATGCGCCCTCTCATGACTGACTTTAATCTGGGCAGGCTCTGGGGAAGACAAACCGCAAAGAAGCCTGCATCAATCATTTCTATCAACTGGTCACTCAACTGGTCAATTTAGGATTTTATCTGTGAAATATGTTTGTTTGTTTTTTAATTGTTCATTCATTTGCAGATTATCAACACATCTGTTTGGTTTGTTTTAAAATTTATGAAATTCATAGAGTATTAACATATTTGAATGCTTCACTTGAATAAAAGAGAGAAATTTGTTGACTCAGCACCAACAAATTAAATCTCTAGCCGCTACTTTATTCAGTAAAGTGGAGAGGTGGCTTAATATCAGTCACGTCAGTCTGCTTTTGAGCTGCATCACCAGCACTTAATATACGCCTCTCCATAACAAACACTCTCCTGCACACACACACACACAAACACACACACTGAGAACGAGAAGGCCAGATCTCGTGGAAATGAGCTGTTGACATTATTTAGTGTCATTGTCTATGATAACAGGACCAACTGCTGGGATTTAGCAGATAAACCCTTTGAGTGAAACCCACGTCCATTACAGTTTTCCATACGTCAGTTACTGTTGCCCCATTTAAACAGAAAGATTTTGGTAACATTTACATGGTTTTTAGGAAATTACTATAAGGAAATATGTTGAAAATCTTCCTAATGAGAAAGTGAGGAATAAAAGAACTCGTGACATCGACCTTGAATGAAATAGTGTCTGACGCTAAAAATAGATCTTTTGCACTATTGCAGTCATCCCTGGAGAAATTTCTTTAACAGTTTGAATAATAAAATATCAGTTTTAATTTGAAATACTGGCCATTAACACACATACGCAGCTGACAACAAACATGATGCTGTGACTACATTTGCAACATTTTTTGGCCATAGCGCCAAATTACAAACAAAATAATAATAATGATACTCTGCTTGAGTAAAAACGCTATGCTGGATCAGAGAAAAATGATCACTGCAGGTTAGCTGCTCTTAATTTACTTTATTTTATAATGCAAAGCCAGAAAACAGTTCATAAACCTATAATGGACTAAAGATTTTTTTTAATCTCTATTTTATCTCTCTCTTTAATCTCTGCTTTTAGCTAATTAGGTTGCCAAAATCCCAGGGCTGAAGGATGTTTCCATTGTTTGTCCTCATATCCCTGATATATCCACATATCCTGACACCCATTATTATTTTATTTTTTAATATAACCATACCGTTTCATTTTATTTCATTTATATCACTACATCTCTGCAGCTACCTAAGCTTCATAGCCTGACACAATTCAGTGTTGGTAGTGTCATAGCAATGATGACACTATGGAAAACCAAGAGGAAATCAGTGTGTCCTATGTAACTAAAGGGTATGTAATCATACTATTTTGAGTTAATGTTCTAGGTTAACACAGTTGACTTTATTTATATGCATAAAGTCTGAGACACAAAGTCATATATTTAACACTAACCTGGAATAAAATGGGCTTATATTTAAATGTATACAAATCCAAAATAATCAAAGCTTTCTTCTGACCCACTGAGTTCACTTTGGGTACCTAATGTCTATTTGCTTTAACCAGATTTATTGCTGGAGTCTTCCTCAAAGCTCCCAGTACTTTTCCATTTGGAGATAGGACAATAATATGACTTCACTGTGTTTCATTGTGTAATTTCACTTTTATTTTGATCAATCCATTTTCCCATGATCCTATTTGCAACATCCCACCTAGAAAAGCAGTCGGACATAACAAAAAAAAAAATCTTGAAAGAACACAAAGGCACAAAGAGGAGGAGGGTACAGCAGTTGAGACAGCCGTCTCAAGCCTAACAGGGAACTTGGTCTTGCCATACAGCCGGGCCACTCCAATTCTGAGCGAATGCTAATGAGATTGCTCTGATCCCTCCAGTGCTTCCCATGTTTTCAACACCTTCAAGGACCACATGGCGCTTGCAGCATAAAGACAACTAAATGAGAAATCTGAACGTTTTTTGTGACGCTAGGGGCCTCCTTGCTTTTCAACCTGGCCGCCCATTCAATGTACCTCCCCAAAAAGAAAGGATAAGAAAGAGAGTGCTGCAGGGGGTATGGATGAGTAAACTTTTCAGGGAAAATGGCAAATTTGTGAACCTGAAGTAATAATCAATTTATGGCCAAGATAGGGCAAAGCCTTTGACGCAGGATGAATCATGAGTTGGAAAGACTGAAAGGGATGCGAATAGGAAGAGAGATGCTCAAATTTGGAGGCTGTTTCTCACAACCGCTGTAATGAGATCACTAACATCTTGAGCTTGCCTTCACTATAGCCACCAAACAACAGGCTGCTAGATGAAAGGTGAATCCGTCTAGGTTCCTGCTGGCTGGTTCAGAAGCACTTTAATAGCTGAACGCCCTATGAAAGGTTCCTGGGCAGTAGCTCATATTAGCGGCAGAGCACACTGCTTAATGGGATGATGCCTTTTGGCTTTTGTCACGAGATGATTAAGGGCTTCGTTGTCACCGCTGCCTGTTGAGCGCAAAGGCACTAGAATCCACTTTGACTGGCTTATTGTGTGAGTCTATGTGGTAGAAAGAGGACCTTTTGATGAATACACCTCTCAGGGATCTATCAGGTGAGCTCTGCATTGGAGTCTCACATCTACTCCCCCTTCAAAATATCTTAAGTGCTTTGTTTTCCTCTAAAGACCCTTGAATCTGTCGTCATCTTTGGGCAAAGACAACTGCCTGAAAGGGGAGCAGCAAAGAGAAGAAACTTGAAGAAAAAATTAGTACATATGTGAAACCAGTTCACTTTATATAAGTTTATGTGGGTGGGAAGTATAGTTGATGTGCTTCTTCAAGTGATTTTAACAGTTAAAGACAGTCATCCAATAAAATTCATTGTCTTGCTACACTATTCATGATAATTGCAACGGAACAAGTTCAACAGCCAGAAAAAAGTAACGAATTTAAAGAATAAATTTGTTGTTAAGCTACATCAAAGCCAGTAAGTCAGAATTAGTTTATCACAATCCTTTGTCAGCTTTAGCAGCGTTCAGGAAACAGCACGGGTGAAAAGACAATAAATTTGAAAGCTTTCAATACAAGGACAAATGTGTGTGTGATACACTGCAATTTACCCCAGAAAGAAGGTTATTAAACCAGAGGACATTAAACAGAGAATGCACCATGTTCATTTTTTGCAATCAATGCAGGTCCTTTCAATTGGGAGAGCTTCATACCCGGGATTACTTTGGTGACTTAAGAAGCTAGACTACCTCTGTACCCCCACCATCTGCAACTTCACCCCCTCCACCCTTCTTCAACCTCTCCACCCCCCCCCCTCAAAAATAGCACAAGGATACTGCCAGCCTTTTCATTCCCTCCTAACAAGGCAGCTCCAAAGCACAGGCCCACTCCAAGTAATTAAATCAATCCCTTTGTATTGCCCAATATTCCCCTTCAGTGAGTGAATGCCCAAGATCTGATTATGGCTCTTCATGCATATTCAGGCTGAAGCTACAACTTGTCTATAGCAGTCTCTTATGTTTTATGTTCATCGTTATGAGCAGTTAACATGCAACAATTTCCTTTTTTTCCCTTTTCCTCCAAACTTTTTTTTCACATACATCAGTTTGCTCCAGCAACACTGGGAAATGAAGTGCAGTCACTGACTCTGGAGGCTCCGGCACATTTAAGAGAAAGCTGTAAGATAAGGAGAAGTTAGGGTTGGAGCCCAAAAGACAAATTGGATTAGCAAGTATTGGATTAAAGGTAAAACGGAGGGATAACAAACAAGAAAAGCTGCCTGTGATCACAGGGTTTAATATATTTCTTTTCCTCTCGGATCCCTTTCTTCTCTCCCTCCCCCTTTTTCTTTCTTTCTTTCTTTTCGAGCAAAGATCCCAGGCTTAAGACAGACTTATTAAAACTGGGATTAATTTGTAATGCTCTCCTAACCCTCGGGGTCAACGAAAGATTTGTTATCTAAAGCAAACAGGAAAAAATGTACTATAACAACACGACACGCGCTTTAGGGCAGTATCTGTGGGGCTTCTGAGAGATTGTAGCTTTGTGCGAAAGCTGTTATCCCTCAGATATTTATTTAAGCGGTGAAATAAAAGCCTTTTGGGATAATCTGTGTAAATATAATAATTGCTCCAAATCTTTGGAATATTGTATCCTTTTTTTATTTCAAATATAACATATGAAATTGTGACTAATAAAACATTTTCATAGCTATAATATCATATATTATTATATATTAATAATCTATAATAGCAAAAAAAGGCTCTTCTTTTGTTCAGCAGACAACGAGACATAGCTGTTCTCATAGGCCTTATCTTTTTAATAAAGCACTTGGCCAGATTGTGATCTTAATCTTATTTGCTTATGGAGGCTTTGTCCACTCAGATAAGTACTAAGTTCTTTGGGGAAAAAAATCAGCACCTCTGCAGAAAAGAAATAAATATCAGCCAACTGTTTTCTGGCCTTTGGGTTTCTTCCTCAGGGTTTGCAGTTCAAGGGACCAAATCTCTTGGCCCATTGCCCATTCCTGTGTTGTTGAAATATCTAGTCTTCCTCAGTGTTGTGTTGTACAAGACTATTACTGCGCTACAAAATAAGATTTAAATTAAAAATAAATAAATAAATCTTACAGTCTGTAAGTTACAGTCTTTCACAATATATCAAGATTTTGTTATTGTCTTTGAAATTAGGGCTAAGGGCTAAAATAATATATTTTAAAAAAATTATACAGCAGTGAGACATGACATTAAATGCCATTCACTGTAAATCTGATTCTATAATTTAAAAAAAGTGTAAGTTTGTTGAGCAATTTCTTAGCACAGAGCAGAAAACCCGTCAAAGTCGAGGCACTGGACAAATAAAAAAATTGAGATACTGTTTGCTTTATATATCTGTTCTTTGTCTTCAGCTGAACTAGACTGTATGTGCAGAATTTTATAAAGTGGGTCTGGTAGATGATAGTTTCATCTACATCACTTTTGTAAATGATCAACCTGTAGAAGGGATATTTTTGTTTCTTTAACTGACAGAAAAGTGCTGAAGCCTCTGATTTTTTAGTCTAAATCTATGGCCATCGCCAAAAATATAACCTAAAAATGAAGGTTTTGTTATTGGGCGAAAAAAGGTGATATTAGGATTTTGTTTTAGCTGACCTAAAAAATGCCTCCATCCTGTTTTAAAAACAACATAAAATTATGTTGCTTTTATTAATCATTTTCTTAACCAACTTTACAGTTCAGGGTCACATTGTCACGGTTCTGGGTCAGTTTTGACCCAGTATTTTGAGTTTCTCGTGTCTTGGTTTAATTTTGTATTTTGATTCTTTTACATTGTTGACCATTATGAGAATTATAGGTTTCTGTTTCTGTTTTAGGATTTGCTCCTTGGTTGTGTTCTCGTGTTTATTGCAGGTTTAGTTCAGTGTCTAGGCTGTCTCTCAGTGTCTGCGTCTTTGTTTAGTGATTCATGTTTCCTGTCTTATTGTGAAAGTCCACATCTTATGTTAGTGTGTGCAGCTTTGCTCCCCCTGTCTCGTGAGTCCAATCCCTCCCAGCTGTGTCTCCCTCCTGTTGCCCATTCCCTGATTACCACCCTGTGTATATTAGGCCTGTGTTTTCCTGTGCTCTGCGTCGTGTCGTACCATCAGATTATGCCTAGCTGTTTCTGTTCTCAGTAGTCAGTGGTCACTTCATGTTTTGTTTTCGTGCCAGCAATAAAGCTGAGGTTTTGAGGTGTATTCAGTGTCCGAGCCTCGCAGTTGGATCCTCCTCTCCATCTGCCTGCACACAGAGCCCTGACACACGTGGGTTGATGGTAATACCTGAAACTAGTACACTGATACTATAATCTAAAATGCACAATAATTCTAAACAAGGACACTCAACAGCCCTCATTCTTACTTCTATTTTTTTTTTTTTACTTTCATCATTCATCTTGATATCTCAATAAAACATCTTCTAGTAAAAGTGTTCAAAATAATGTATTTAGATCATTAGGATCTTTAGTTTGTACCATCTGTGTGCAAGTGGACAGCTGCCCTGACATGTCCGGGCATAAAATGGAAGGCAAGGAATAAATCTGGCCTCAAGCACTTGTGAAGGTCTATGAGATCATAGTCCAACATGTGTTAAACAAGAATATCATAAATTTTAGAAAAAGCTAGAGAGGCAAGGTTGAGATAGTTTGGAAATAAGCAGAGAAAGGACAGTTGTTACGGTAAATATGGAGCTGCCAGACAAAAGGAAACGAGGAAGACCACAGAGGAAATTCGTGAATGGCGTGAAGAAGGACATGGAGAAGGTTGGTGTGACAGAGAAGGATCCTAGGGATAGGGTGAGATGGAGGCAGATAAGCCACTCTAGTGACCTAAAGTGAGGAGCCAAAAGACGAGGACAAAGTAAATAAATCCATCAAAACATGTTAAACATATTTACGTTAGATTTAAATACCTCAGCTCGTCCTGTGATGGCCGGCATCTGGTGGGGTCAGCTGCCCGTGGCCTCTGGGTCTCTGGGGTACTTCTGTTTTTTGTTTTGTTTTGTTTTCTGGTTAGTTATTTTTTGTCTTTGAGGTGCTATTTATTTTTTTAGTGTGTTTCATTAAAGATGCAGCAGTTGAAGACCTAGTGTGCTCATGTGTGCTTTGTTATTTTTTTCACTTCCCCACCTTTTTTTGTATCTCACTTTCTGTCCCTTTTCTTTTCCTCCTCCTTCTTCTCTCTTTTACCACCTGTCAGCTCTGGCTTTATATAACTACACAGAAAATAATTTAAATAATTATATAAAATAGATGTATAAAGAAAAAAGAGGGACCTATAGAAAGTCTATAGCACTCCTCTTGGCAAAGCAAATGTGTTTGGTAGAACAAAGCATTCAGACCATGAGTCTGCTTGCTAAAACTACTGGATACAACGGGTTAAAAATAAATAAATAAATAAATGATCACCTATCATTTCGGACGATCTGATTTCCTCGTGTCAGCATTGTTCCCACATCATCATAATTAATGTTGTTCCAGGTTCAACATTGCAAGTGACCAATCACCTTCTTGTGACGTCATTCCTTTGCGACTTCGAAATACCCGCCTTCGAGTATTTCGAAATACAAGTGAAGAAGCGAAAAACCGCCGCCTGTCCGCCGAATTTGAAGTCAATTTAGGATACTTTCCTTTAATAAACGGTAAGCATTATACATATGTTCCTCACTTGGCTTGCTGTTTGTTTGCTAGCGATAGGCTACTTGACAACAGCATTAGCTAACCAGTGTTCTCTAGACCAGCGTTCCCCAACTTTTTGGGTGTTTCGTGGCCTGGGGGTTGGGTCAGGCAAAATTGCAGTAGCTTCCCTGATCATTTTACAAACATAAGTGAAGAGAATCTGGACTAAAAGGCCTAGACTTATGGTTGTGTGCTGAATCTATGAATCAAACTATCACCTGGAAACATAATTAACTGGTCCATAGCTGTGAAACTGGACATGAGTTCTTGATTCTATGGAGATTAACAGTAATCCAGAAATGTACAAATTTGTCCTGGTACATCGCGTAAATGTTGTCCCTGGGACATCGCGTAAATGTTGTCCCTGGGACATCGCGTAAATGTTGTCCCTGGGACATCGTGTAGATGTTGTCCCTGGGACATCGTGTTAAAGTTGCCAGAGACATACCATATGAAAGTTTAGCTTCTTTTAGCCCCTGTTTGTTTTATATTATTTTATATATATATTTTTTTTTTAATATTATATTTAATATTTACATTGTATTGCAAAAAACCCCAAAACAAGTTAAAATGAATTAATGAATATTGACTAATTAAACCTTCGTTATTTTTCCACCAGAAATGGACGACATAATTAGAAGAAGTGTTCTGAATGACAAAAAAAAAGAACTGGAAAAGACACACAACTTTGTGTGCATGTGTCACAATGCCAGGAGGACCCATTCAGTGTTGTGTTAGAAAAATTGAACTCATTAACCCTTCATGGACATTATAAATGTTTAAATGTTGCCTCAGGTAAAGACAGGAAAAGAGACTATTACAAATTCAACTGCATCATAGCTGGGGGGAAAAGTCGAAACAGCTACAGAGCAGTGGGCTGTAAGGCCTATGTTTCATTTAAAGTACTCAAATGTTGGAAAGACCACACAGTCATCGTGCAGCGTACATATGATAAGCATGATGGGCATGATCCTTCGGACCCAAAAGACGCACATTTCAACAATATTTCCAGTGATTTGAGGAGGAAGATTGAGGAACTGCTTTCCCTTGGAACTAAGCCAGCCATCATACTAACCGAATGTCATAAATGGGCCAAAGAACATGGACACAGAGATCTTCACAACAGAGAGCATTTTGTCACACCACGTGACATTGACAGTGTTAGAACCTGCATGATGAGGAAGAAGCACTTTAACTGTGGAGACAGTCAATGTGTACATACCTTACTTAATGGAAAACATCAAGAACATGTTCTCTTCTATCAACCATACACATCTGACCAAGAACTAATGATTGTTTTGCAGACACCTGTAATGAAATCAAACATGGAGAACTATGCAAAACAGTTAGTATTTGTTGACACCACGCACTGCGTTAACCAGTATTCATTTCCCTTATTCACACTTGTTGTAAGAGATGATCATGGGCATGGAGTCCCTGTGGCCTATGCTATTGTCAATTCAATTCAATTCAATTCAATTTTATTTATATAGCGCCAAATCACAACAAAAGTCGCCTCAAGGCGCTTCATAGATACAGAGAAAAACCCAACAATCATATGACCCCCTATGAGCAAGCACTTTGGCGACAGTGGGAAGGAAAAACTCCCTTTTAACAGGAAGAAACCTCCGGCAGAACCAGGCTCAGGGAGGGGCGGCCATCTGCTGCGACCGGTTGGGGTGAGAGAAGGAAGACAGGATAAAGACATGCTGTGGAAGAGAGACAGAGGTTAATAACAGATATGATTCAATGCAGAGAGGTCTATTAATACATAGTGAGTGAGAAAGGTGACTGGAAAGGAAAAACTCAATGCATCATGGGAATCCCCCGGCAGCCTACATCTATTGCAGCATAACAAAGGGAGGATTCAGGGTCACCTGGTCCAGCCCTAACTATATGCTTTAGAAAAAAGGAAAGTTTTAAGCCTAATCTTAAAAGTAGAGATAGTGTCTGTCTCCCGAATCCAAACTGGAAGCTGGTTCCACAGAAGAGGGGCCTGAAAACTGAAGGCTCTGCCTCCCATTCTACTTTTAAATACTCTAGGAACAACAAGTAGGCCTGCAGAGCGAGAGCGAGCGCTCTAATAGGGTGATATGGTACTACAAGGTCATTAAGATAAGATGGGGCCTGATTATTTAAGACCTTGTATGTGAGGAGCAGGATTTTGAATTCAATTCTGGATTTAACAGGAAGCCAATGAAGGGAAGCCAAAACAGGAGAAATCTGCTCTCTCTTTCTAGTCCCTGTCAGGACTCTTGCTGCAGCATTTTGGATTAGCTGAAGGCTTTTCAGTGAGTTTTTTGGACATCCTGATAATAATGAATTACAGTAGTCCAGCCTGGAAGTAATAAATGCATGAACTAGTTTTTCCGCGTCACTCTGAGACAGGATATTTCTAATTTTAGAGATGTTGCGCAAATGGAAGAAAGCAGTCTTACATATTTGTTTAATATGTGCACTGAAGGACATATCCTGGTCAAAAATGACTCCAAGGTTCCTCACCGCGTTACTGGAGGCCAAGGTAATGCCATCCAGAGTAAGAATCTGGTTAGACACCATATTTCTAAGATTTTCAGGGCCGAGTACAATAACCTCAGTTTTATCTGAATTAAGAAGCAGAAAGTTAGCGGCCATCCAGGTCTTTATGTCTTTAAGACATTCCTGCAGTTTAACTAATTGGTGTGTGTTATCTGGCTTCATGGACAGATAGAGCTGGGTGTCATCTGCATAGCAGTGAAAATGTATGCTATGTCTTCTAATGATACTGCCTAAGGGAAGCATGTATAATGTAAACAGAATTGGTCCTAGCACTGAACCCTGTGGAACTCCATAATTAACCTCAGTGTGTGAAGAGGACTCTCCATTTACATGCACGAATTGGAGTCTATTAGATAGATATGATACAAACCACTGCAGCGCAGTACTTGTAATACCTACAGCATGTTCTAATCGCTCTAATAGGATATTATGATCAACAGTATCGAACGCTGCACTGAGGTCTAGCAGGACAAGCACAGAGATGAGTCCACTGTCAGAGGCCATAAGAAGATCATTTGTAACCTTCACTAAAGCTGTTTCTGTGCTGTGCTGAGCTCTGAAACCTGACTGAAACTCTTCAAATAAACCATTCCTCTGCAGATGATCTGTTAGCTGTTTGACAACTACTCTTTCAAGGATTTTTGATATGAAAGGAAGGTTGGAGATTGGCCTATAATTAGCTGAGACTGCTGGGTCTAGAGATGGCTTTTTGAGTAAAGGTTTAACTACAGCCAGCTTGAAGGCCTATGGTACATAGCCGATTATTAGAGATAGGTTGATCATATTTAAGATCGAAGAATTAATTAATGGCAGGACTTCTTTGAGCAGTTTTGTAGGAATGGAGTCTAAAAGACACGTTGATGGTTTGGAGGAAGTAATTATTGAAGTTAACTCAGAAAGATCAATTGGAGAAAAAGAGTCTAACTTAATATCAATGGTATTAAGAGTAACTGTAGATAATATTACATCTGTGGGATGATTATTGGTAATTTTTTCTCTAATGATAAAAATTTTATTTGTGAAGAAGTTCATGAAGTCATTACTAGTTAACGTTAAAGGGATGGTTGGCTCAAAAGAGCTCTGACTTTTTGTCAGCCTGGCTACAGTGCTGAAGAGAAACCTAGGGTTGTTCTTATTTTCTTCAATCAGTGATGAATAGTAAGATGTTCTGGCTTTGCGGAGGGCTTTCTTATAAAGCAGCAAACTATTTCTCCAGGCTAAATGATGATCCTCTAGATTTGTGACACGCCATTTCCTCTCCAGATTACGAGTCATCTGCTTTAGGGTACGTGTTTCAGAATTATACCACGGAGTCAGGTACTTCTGATTTGAGGCCTTAGTTTTCACAGGAGCTACAGTATCCAGAGTCGTACGTAGTGAGGAGGTGAAATTATTAACAAGATAATCGACCTCTGTTGGGGTAGCGTTCAGATAGCTGCTTTGCTCTGTGTTGGTACAGGGCATTGGAGATGATAACAGTGGGTGGATTATATTCTTAAACTTAGTTACAGTGCTTTCAGAAAGACATCTACTTTGATAAAGTCTACTCTTCACCGCTGTGTAATCAATTATTGTAAAAGTAAATGTTATCAGGAAATGATCAGACAGGAGAGGGTTTTCAGGAAACACTGTTAAATGTTCAGGTTCGATGCCATATGTTAAAACAAGATCTAGAGTGTGATTAAAGTGGTGGGTGGGTTCTTTTACATTTTGAGAGAAACCAATTGAGTCTAATAACAGATTAAATGCCATGTTGAGGCTGTCATTTTTAGCATCTACATGGATGTTAAAATCACCCACAATAATTATTTTATCTGAGCTCAGAACTAAATTAGATATAAAGTCTGAGAAATCAGACAGAAACTCTGTGTAAGGCCCAGGTGGACGATAGATGATAACAAGTAAGACTGGTTTCTGAGTTTCACAGCTGGGGTGGACGAGGCTAAGCATCAGGCTTTCAAATGAATTAAAAGTCTGTCTGGGTCTTTGGTTGATTAATAGGCTGGTGTGAAAAATTGCTGCCACACCGCCCCCTCGGCCTGTGCTTCGAGATTTCTGGTAGTTAGAATGACTCGGGGGTGTTGATTCATTTAAACTAACATAATCATCCTGCTGCAACCAGGTTTCTGTAAGGCAGAGTAAATCGATTTTTTGATCAATTATTAAGTCATGTACTAACAGAGACTTGGAGGAGAGAGACCTAATATTTAATAATCCACATTTCACTGTTTTACTCTTTGGTTCAGATGTGGATACTGTATTGTTCTTTCTTTGTAATTGTTTATGTTTAAGTTGTTTGTTGCTGGTTTTTAGTTTGTTTTTTGTCTTTTTGGAAGCTGACACAGTCTCTATGGAGATGGGTTTTTGGGGGGGTAGCAGGAGGAGAGAAGCTGCAGAGAAGCGTGTAAGACTGCAACTCTGCTTCCTGGTCCCAACTCTGGATAGTCATATTTTGGGGGGTTTAATAAATTTGTCCATATTTCTAGAAATGAGAGCTGCTCCATCCAAATTGGGATGGATGCCGTCTCTCCTAACAAGACCAGGTTTCCTCCAGAAGGTTTGCCAATTATCTATGAAGCCCACATCGTTTCTGGGACACCACTCAGACAGCCAGCAATTTAAGGAGAACATGCGGCTAAACATGTCACTCCTGGTCTGATTGGGGAGGGGACCAGAGAAAACTACAGAGTCCGACATTGTTTTGGCAAAGTTGCACACCGATTCAATATTGATTTTAGTGACCTCCGATTGGCGTAACCGGGTGTCATTACTGCCGACGTGAATTATGATCTTACTGAATTTACGTTTACCCTTAGCCAGCAGTTTTAAATTTCCTTCAATGTCGCCTGCTCTGGCCCCTGGAAGACAATTGACTATGGTTGCCGGTGTCTCTAGCTTCACATGTCTGAGAACAGAATCGCCAATTACCAGAGTTTGACCCCCGGCGGGTGTGTCGCCGAGTGGGGAAAAACGGTTAGACACATGAACGGGTTGGTGGTGTACCTGGGGCTTCTGTTTAGGACTATGCTTCCTCCTCACCATGACCCAGCCGCCCTCTTTCCCCAGCTGCTTGGGACCTGCCGGGGAACAGCTAGCGGGGCCTACGCTATTTTCGGCTGCACCAGCTACAGGGGCCTGGCTAGCTGCGGGTGAATGAAGGGTGCGAAGCCGAGTCTCCAATTCAGTAATCCTGGCCTCCAGCGCTGCAAATATGCTACATTTGTTACAGATATCATTACTGCTAAAGGAGGCCGAGGAGTAACTAAACATCTGACACAATGAGCAAGAAAGTGCAGGAGGGACAGGTGAAGTAGCCATGGTGCTAATGAGTCGGCTACGAGCTAAGCTAGGCTAGCGAGACAGTACAGAGACAGTGAGTGAATACTTTGGCTATAAATTAGGTAGTGAGTACACAGAAAGTGTGCTTCGGATGAAGCACGTGAAGATTATACTATGAAAGAAGAATGTATTTAAAAGTTGTTAATTAAATCGCTAAGCAAATAAGCTACTCAGAAACACCACTGTGTTTGAGCAGGAACAGGAAGTGATACTCTACCACAGAGCGAGCGAACACCAAGTGACAGCGCCACCAAGAGTGTGGCAACGAAAGTCAGAAAACCCTGGAAACTGTTCTTGGAATAGTTTGTGAGCATTTCCCAACTTCCCCGAGGTAAATAATACATTGACAGCTATTAATTTTGAAATAATTCCTTTTCAAAAAAGTTATAACATGCCAGAATCTAATGCTATAGCTGCAGCATGGGCTGCAAAAAACTTTCCTTTCCAGTTGTTAAAGTTATTCCTATAGGCTGTATGCAGTATTTTATATATCTACTTGTGAGTTGAAATGTTTAATTTGGCATTGAAGTGGTGCTTTGAGATAGCAAAAACATTTTCATACTGTTTAATCTCATTTAGTGTTTTCTTTTTTTCTGTAGAGCATTTATGGTTGACAAAGACTTTGCGGAAATAAATGCTTTGCAGAAGGTTTTTCCAGAGTCAGCTATCCTTCTATGCTGGTACCATGTCTTGCAGGTAAACCACATTGTTTTCTTTTCATGTTGTCTAAGATGCACCTGAAACACATTTTTACAACAGGGTCCTGTTGTTATGATTTGCCTCATTGTGATATTCACCTACTCAGGTTAATGAATATAAAGGGATAAAATGTTGAGTGACTATGTCCATCCATTTAAGACCACAGTGCACTCATCTTCTGGTGGCTGCTTCCCAAAGCTCTTTTTGACATTTAAAAATATGTTTGCCTGGTTGATTTCTGTAATGCACAGGTCCTCTTGTCCAGTGAGTGACAAAGTTATTTTTGGACGTCAGATTTCTTTTATGCTTTTTGTACAGCTGCTCCTCTGTCTCTCTCTCCAGATTAACTTTTTTCCTCTTACATTCACAGGCTGTTAATCGATGGCTTTCAAAATCAGAGTCCGGGGTCCATGGGCTTTCTAACACCCAAAAGAGAAATGAAATCATTTCTTTCTTTTGTAAGCTGAAAGCTTGCACATCTGTAAGTGTAATTTGTCTATTTCACATTTTGATTTCTTGATTACACTAAGAGCATAATAACTTTCAGTTGCTAAAAAAAGTTACAGAGAGATACAAAATAGATTTTTGAAACAATTTCTAAAACTGGCTTCTTATCTTGCTTATCAAAACAAGCACTTAAGCTGTGCAGAACATCATTGTGTCACCCACTGTGCAGTAGAACTTGTGAGTGGGATTCTTTCACAGACAGATGCTGAAACCAAATATGCTTATAGGTTTAGTGTTCCTTCTTAGCCATTGTAAGGGAAGAAATAATTGCTTCTTAATACAAAAACACGACATATTATTAATAACTTAAAATTCTTAATGTTATTCAATAAAAGGAAAAGGGCTTCAATACATAATATTAAAGATTTCAATAGGTCTGTTAAATGGATTGAAATATATTCTGTTGCATCCAATTCTCTTAGGAGGACGACTTTAAAGCCACATCAGCAGAGTTCTGCCAGACATTTAAGCAATACCCTTTGGTGTGCCAGTATTTTCTGAAGCACTGGGAAGGCATTGGCCACATGTGGTGTGACTACGGCCGTCGGTTCAGTCACGCTCGTTCTGAAACAAACAATGTGATTGAAAGGTATGATTTATTATTTTGACCTCATTCGATTGTATTGCTGAAAAAAAGATATTATGCTTTAATCCAAGAGGCTAAACTGAGTAGGTTCGTCATGTCATTGCCAGAACAGGTTTTAGGCAAATCCTTTAAATTCTAGCAGCGTTTTTTATGTTATCACAACAAAAAACAGAGTAGGTGGATTTGCCTAAATCAGCTAAACCGGCACAGAGCATTCCTTTATAAAAGACGTGTGCAATAGGTATTCCAATTTTTTAAAAAATAATACAGTCTTGATTAAAACTTTAAATTCCTTCAATTACAGTTACTAATCATTTCAAATAACTGTTTTTCAGATTTTTCCACCGCCTGAAATACCAGTTTTTATCTGGCTACAAGAATAGGCGTCTGGATGATCTGATTGAAGTGCTCCTAGGGAAGGCCGACGACTACTTCTCAGTCATAAAAACCCTGCAAGATGTGGGCCGCATGAAAAACAGGTTTGCTGACACCTTGTCTCAAGTTTCAGACTCTGCTTCAAGACTGATGGAAAGTGGTTGGGCTCTTAAAATTACAGTCCAGAACAGCCATGGAGTTAATGCATATCAAGTCCCATCTGAGTTAAGAGAAGACATGGTGTATGATGTCTGCCCTGTTGAGTCCTACTGCAACTGTACATATGGCTTACGAGGACTTCTTTGCAAGCATCTAGTGTTACTTGCAAAATTAGCAGAGGCTGACAATGACATCTATCCAAACATGGAAACAGACATTTCTACCTTGGCAAGAATTGCAGTGAAAGAAAGGCATTACTTTGTACACTGTGAGGACTTGAAAGTGATAAAAATGCCAAGTTTGTTTGGAAATCTGTGTTTTTTTGCATCGGCTGAAACACTTCAGTGCACTTGTTGTACGTTCTCTCACTATAACACATGTGCTTGCCTGAAGGTGGCTTGTAGCCATTTTAAACAAATGAAAAACTCTCTGAAAAGTCCTCTATCAACTTTGAATGACACTCCTGTAGTTGAAAGCACAGACAAAAAATGCACAGAAGATGCAGTTGGAAAACTAAATGCTGTTTTAGACACAGTTAAACAGTGGGCATTCATTCCAGAGGGTATTACTGCAATGATAGATGAACTGCATACAAATGTCTTAAAAACAAAACAAGTAGGCAAAAGTATATGCCAGTACGAAATAAAGATGACAGATAATGCACGCAAAATTAGGCCATTGTATTCTAGCAAGAAACGTTCGGCCAGCATCGACATTCCAACAGTCTGAAAATGAATGTGAACAGTCGATAACCACTGAAAGAGAGACATCCTCTGGAGAAAATGAAAACCTTTTGGAATACAAAACAAAAAAGAGAAGAGTTAAAGCTAAGTATATGCACAAGTAGACTTTTGTGTGACATTTCAAAGGGACTGCATCCATTACTTCTGTTTATTGAAACCTAAAGCTGAATAGCTGTCTTAACTTTCTGCCAAGGAACAGATGAAAAGAAATTGTTTGGTCTCTCAAGCAGTTGTTATTTATGTGTGTTATTCATTACGTTGGCTTGGTTGCTGTTTTTGATACAAATTCATCTGTGCCCATTGTAATATTTTCATATGTTACTATTTTTATATTGCTATGCATTATAAATAAAGGATTACTTATTACTATTAAAGGTCTGCATTTGTAATTGTTGGTATTATTTATAAAATATGCGCTCTTAAGTTTTTTGCTCCATAAAACGATACCTGTCACTTTTTGGACATAGAGTATCAGCTGTTGAGAATCCTGGCTCATACAAAATAGAAGTAAAAGGTTTCAACATCCAGCCTTTTTATGATTAAATACAAAGTGTAATAACAGAGTTATTGGGGTGTGATTTTGTTAATAGTTAGTCTTAAGTATAAGTTTAATAGTAATGAGTAAGAAAATATAGCCAGAGTAATGGAATGAGACTAACACCTGACCTCACACTGAGATTTGGTATGAAGTGGCATGTTTGTGCTAATGCTGACATTGGGGCTCAGAGTTCCTCTGTGTGTATATATTTGTGAACGTTAACTTGGCTAATGTCCAAGGGTTTGACTGCTTTCCTGTTGGATTGTATCACAAAGAACAGGGATAAGAGCACCAGTGGCCGTGCACACCCTCATATCTCTCCTTCACCCGATCATTAGTGTTGGAAACTGGCATTAGCTCAGAGTAGATTAGACTTCAGTATAGTGCAAGTGATTTGATTTTATGATTATTTGATTCAGTTTTTTCTGTGTTCAAGCTCAATTACTTTAATAAAATATGTTGAATTCAAACAAATAAATAAACAAATAAACTGTGGACATTACCCTTTTAAACCTTTCTGAAACAAGACAGGTAAAAACCAGTGTATAAAAGTTTACATAGGTATAAATAGCTCTAACACTTTACTCCAGCCTGGCGTCCACACATGTGGACATCACATTTTGGGTTATTTAGACCAAAATACTAAATCTTGATCAACAAGTGCCTGATATACAGTTACGAGGACATTATACTGCAACTGTTCTATCGAAATTTCAAATTAATGTCCTCATATGTGGCTCTCATTTTTCTCAGAAACAAAAATTAGGTAAAAAAAACAAAACCTGGTAATTCTTTCTTTTTACATTCATCGGGTTCCAATCGGCCCAAATATCAAAGAGAAATTAAAAATGCATGCCATGGAAGATTTCGGGTCTTAGGGGGTTAAAATGACCAGATCCCTCCGGCCTGTTTTCCAGGCCACTAAATTAAACCCAGTCAATTACCAATTGAACAGAATAAAAACCTACGAGGTCCACTAATAGTCCAAAAGTCCAAATCTTTAATAGAAAAGACAGGCAGAACTCAAACAAACAATAATCCAAACGAGGAGCATATATACACACTGGAAAGTAAATAATTATAAGTTATTAAATCAGACTAATTAAATACAGTAAAACTAATAAGGGAAGACGAACACACGGGAAATAAAAATAACAGTGTAAACATACCAAAACTCAAAATAAAACAGGAAAGCTACTACAAACCGAGTGTGACACAATTACATTCATATTGAAACATATGTGATAATTTTCTTTCTTTGTAGCATTTTTAAGATATGTGTTAGAACAGTCATTATGCTGTTTGGATTAGGAACCAATCATTTTTGCCAAATAGTTAACACAAACTTAGAACAACAATGAACAATTTTCAAGATTCTGATTTACAGAACAAACAAAAGTCACAAAAGGTTTCATTATTTAAGAGACAAGATCAAGTTTTTCACACAGGAATGAAATGACAGAATCCAGTGCAGCGGGGCCAAAGGTGTGTGTCAGCAAACTGAAGGTTGAGGAATCAGTCAGCTCATGTTTAAGATTGTGTTGGATTTTGAGAAGAGTCTGTCTGTTATTAGAAAGTAAGATTAACAATGTTACACCAATAACCCAAATACGGGGAAATGACAAATAATACCAAAAAAGATACAACTTTCATATTGTTTTACTAACTTACTTTGTCATATCAGCACTTGAATGGTCGATGCCTTTACAGACCATGTCTGTTGTGACATCGCAGGCCAATCTTCCGGCAAACCCGAGGGCTAGCTCCCCAGCCTCCTCTTCACTCAGAACACTAAACACCGTTACTTTAGTTTTGGCCTTCTTAGGCCTGTCAAGAATCATTGCGGGCAGTTTGGCTTTACGGCCCTAAAAAAGAAAAAGTGCAAACACCAAAAGAGCAGAGAGAGACACACACACGCGCACAAAGTTAAATGCTTTTGTTTACATGGTGTAATTGTGTATATGTTGCAGCAAATGCACAATTTCCAGCCACATTGTCACTTCATTGATACGAGTAACCCGGATTTATTTCAGGTGACATCAAAATCACGAAATGTATACCTACCCCAATCAAACCTCTGAAAACATGAACTGACATGTTCTCTGCGTTGATTCTGCGCTTGATCTCGTCTTCTGTTATTGTGTAGGTTTTCTTTTTTGAGCTTGGTACAGATAAGCGACCATGCACTCTGTAAACTGTACTAGTTCCTTCTGAATCAGTTTGGAATTCTGCATCTGCATCGATCCTGTCAACATCATCAGCAGCAGCATTATCTGTACTCAGACTTGTGCCGTATACTTCTGCTTCTTTTTCGTTGTCTTCAGTCTGTGTACCTTCATCTCTTTCAGTCTGTGTACCTTCATCTCTGACTGTCAGTCTTCCTATCTCACTGTTACTTGTCGATTTGCTGCAGATGTTCTCTCCCTTAGGAACTTTTCCTTTGTCATTCGCTGCCTGATGCTTTCCCTGATGACATTCTTCACTGGCTACTTCTATTGCTCCTCCTGTATAGCCACCCACTATGCTGCACAACTCCTTTCCCTCTGCTGTGCTGCACTGTGCTGTTACATAAAGAAGAATGATATAAACAGCACTATATCAATTTTATTGTGAAGAGAAATCCCCACAATACGACACAGTTATGTCTAAAATAGTTTTGTGTAAAAACTGGATCTTGAAACGTCCACTTTAATTACACAGTCCTGGTGTGCAAAGGCAAAATTACGAAAAAAAATTTCACTTTAAACATTTTTGGACATTGTTTAGTTATATTGTGACTTACTCTCACAGAAGATACAGATGCCACAAACAGACTTTGAACAACGCATGTGCTTGTATGCACCACATTTCTGGCACTGCACCTGTGAATTAAAAAAAAAAAAAAGAAGAAGAAGAAATAAACAAACAAAAAACAAATGAACAAAGTCCATTAAATAAACAATCTATATGGCTAAGGACATGTCATAGTGTACCCGGTCTTTGGCTGCAATCACACACCAGCACTGACTGCACTTCCTAGTTCGATCTGCAAAATATAATTTGTTTAAGTACAAGTTACATTTTCCAATGTTAGAGAAAAAGAAGGCAGCTAATTTTATCTTTACCTATTGAGGAAAATAAGTAGCGGCAAAGTCGGGACCTGAGCTTTGTGATTTCAGTGTTGTACTCCTCCACTTGTGTTTTACCGTCAATGAGAGATTGGGCAAACTAATAATTGACGAAGAAGAAAAAAAAAAAAAGAACAAAAAGAATTAGATTAACAAAGAAATGTTTGTTTGTTTTTAACCCCCCCACCCCCCCCCCCCGAGAAAAAAAAAAAACAGAGCAACCAAAGCAAAGCATTACTGCTGAAATGGTTCAATCTACAAAAAAAATTGAGATTTTACCATCCTGCCTCTAAGGCTTTAAAAACTGAATAGGCAAAAATGTAAACATTACTTATATAGGTTAAAGCTATAGTTTTCAGTACCATTATGACATGCACTCCACATGAGTTCCCATCCTGTTGATGTGGGTGGCTCACATGTGACAAGGTCCACTCTCCAGCGCAGCCTCTTGCTGAAGCAAATGAGCTGAGAGATCGCAGTTATTACAAATAAAAAGCATATAGAGAAATCAATAACCACGTTCAGTAATGATTTCAATTAAATTAAATATGTTATGTTAAATATGTTAATTAATTACCTCCAGTTTTTCAACACCGCACTTTTTCTGACCTCCGACTCGCCAAATGAATTCATATAGACTATGGTCCTCTTGGGTATGTCACAAAACTGTTTTGTAAAAAGATGGATATGGTAGGCTTGGGCCTTGAGCTTTCCTAATGAGGGACACTGAAAAGTATCATGCACTAGAGAGAGTGCAAAATCTGTGCAACTTACAAACAAGGTCCAGTGGCTGCCGTTTTCCAGACAGGCTCCAATCAATTTCTCATACATCTGAAAGATGTTTTTCTGGAAATAAAAATAATGTGACAAGTATGTTTTTCTGTCAAAAATGACACTGCAAAACTGCAAAAGCTTGTCAGGTGAGACTTGTAATTAATTCTGCAGATACACAAACATATAGAAAGTGTCATTTTTGGTTTACATTAATTAATTTCTATAGTGTGTACAAAACAAATCAAGACCACAGACTCAACACGCACCACTCAATTTTTGGTGTTCTTTATCAGTTGGCCAAGACAGAAATGTTTTAATCTGTGTGCATTGCTTTTGAGCAAGTCTTTACACAGAAAAGGTTTCAGAAAGGTATTTTTCAGGTTCTTCTGACAAGGCTTCAATTTTGGAAAATGCTGTTTGTTTATAGTGGCAACTTATAAACCCTTTGTGATAAGAACATAGTTACCACAGTCCAAGTCATACCTTCAAAAAGTATGCACTTTGTGCTCTTGTGGACCCATCCAAAATTTTTCCAGTGATTTGGCTTGGTATTGGATAAATGTGAGGGAAATTCTATAAAAATAACATAAATACACCTATGTTTTCAAATACATTACAAAAAACGTAAACATGCTATGTCATTATGATCAAACAAGCTTTTCAACATACCTCACACTGCAAATTAGATTAGGCCATCTATTACCTTATAAAACAAATAAATAAATACATATAAATAAGAACAGAACTAAGGAATACGATTCATTAAGTAAATTGTACAATAAAGTGTATTTAAAGCAGAATTTAACATTAGTTTTATGACAACATAAAAGGATTTTTATGTCAAGAGGTACCTCATCTGAAATGTTAGTCTGGTCAAACAGGGATTTCAAACTTGAAATACCAATAGAGTTTGGTCCAGCTACTCCCACAAGGTAATCTGTGAGAAAGCATATGCTGTAGTCAACAGATATCATTTTCTTTTTGCATGCTGCAACCATCATCCATTTCAGTCTTCTAGGAGCTTTGTCTGGTTGTAGTTCTTTTTTCTCCTCCTCATCTATTAATTAAATTGTTTTCTGACCTTCCTAACTGTTTCCGACCTGTCTTCCCAATGTGATGTTTAAGCAATATATGTATGGTCAGAAGGGGGTGAAATTTTCATTGCAGTTGTACGTGTAACATTGCATGTGATAATAAAAGGCTTGATTGGTTGATTATTCAACATGAGTTGACATTTACCTGACATTGTGAAGGAGTCACAGTTTCTGTAAGGGTGTAAGAACATAACATGTGGATTTGTTACACTTCTTTTTCACAAGTTAATAACAATCAATAATTTTCATTCCATTATTTACAAGCTATCACACGATGTCCCAGGGACAACATCTACACGATGTCCCTGGGACAACATTTACACGATGTCCCAGGGACAACATCTACACGATGTCCCTGGGACAACATTTACACGATGTCCCAGGGACAACATCTACACGATGTCCCAGGGACAACAATTACACGATGTCCCAGGGACAACATTTACGCGATGTCCCAGGGACAACATTTACACGATGTCCCAGGGACAACATCTACACGATGTCCCAGGGACAACATCTACACGATGTCCCAGGGACAACATTTACACGATGTCCCAGGGACAACAATTACACGATGTCCCAGGGACAACATTTACACGATGTCCCAGGGACAACAATTACACGATGTCCCAGGGACAACAATTACACGATGTCCCAGGGACAACATCTACACGATGTCCCAGGGACAACATTTACGCGATGTCCCAGGGACAACATCTACACGATGTCCCAGGGACAACATTTACACGATGTCCCAGGGACAACAATTACACGATGTCCCAGGGACAACATTTACACGATGTCCCAGGGACAACATCTACACGATGTCCCAGGGACAACATTTACACGATGTCCCAGGGACAACATCTACGCGATGTCCCAGGGACAACATTTACACGATGTCCCAGGGACAACATTTACGCGATGTCCCAGGGACAACATTTACACGATGTCCCAGGGACAACATTTACACGATGTCCCAGGGACAACATCTACGCGATGTCCCAGGGACAACATTTACACGATGTCCCAGGGACAACATTTACGCGATGTCCCAGGGACAACATTTACACGATGTCCCAGGGACAACATCTACACGATGTCCCAGGGACAACATTTACGCGATGTCCCAGGGACAACATTTACACGATGTCCCAGGGACAACATCTACACGATGTCCCAGGGACAACATTTACACAATGTCCCAGGGACAACATCTACACGATGTCCCAGGGACAACATTTACGCGATGTCCCAGGGACAACATTTACACGATGTCCCAGGGACAACATTTACGCGATGTCCCAGGGACAACATTTACACGATGTCCCAGGGACAACATCTACACGATGTCCCAGGGACAACATTTACGCGATGTCCCAGGGACAACATCTACACGATGTCCCTGGGATAACATTTACACGATGTCCCAGGGACAACATTTACACGATGTCCCAGGGACAACATCTACACGATGTCCCAGGGACAACATTTACACAATGTCCCAGGGACAACATTTACGCGATGTCCCTGGGACAACATTTACGCGATGTACCAGGACAAATTTGTAAATTTCTGGATTACTGTTAATCTCCATAGAATCAAGAACTCATGTCCAGTTTCACAGCTATGGACCAGTTAATTATGTTTCCAGGTGATAGTTTGATTCATAGATTCAGCACACAACCATAAGTCTAGGCCTTTTAGTCCAGATTCTCTTCACTTATGTTTGTAAAATGATCAGGGAAGCTACTGCAATTTTGCCTGACCCAACCCCCGGGCCACGAAACACCCAAAAAGTTGGGGAACGCTGGTCTAGAGAACACTGGTTAGCTAATGCTGTCGTCAAGTAGCCTATCGCTAGCAAACAAACAGCAAGCCAAGTGAGGAACATATGTATAATGCTTACCGTTTATTAAAGGAAAGTATCCTAAATTGACTTCAAATTCGGCGGACAGGCGAATTGACTTCAAATTCGGCGGACAGGCGGCGGTTTTTCGCTTCTTCACTTGTATTTCGAAATAATCGAAGGCGGGTATTTCGAAGTCGCAAAGGAATGACGTCACAAGAAGGTGATTGGTCACTTGCAATGTTGAACCTGGAACAACATTAATTATGATGATGTGGGAACAATGCTGACACGAGGAAATCAGATCGTCCTATAATTTCTGTAAATCTTACATGAAACTGGTCAGCTGTAGAAAATATGAGCTACACAAAACTGAAAGAAGTCCCAGTCACACACTTGTTTTCCCCACTGTGGACAGTCTTTACCCTTCAAGCTTGAGTCCTCTTGGTCAGGTTACTGAGTGGGAGAAGCCACAGAACAGAAAAGAGGTACAAATGTTTGAAACACACATATTTTAAAAAGTCACAAGGAAAACTCCATAAAGTTACAATTAAAGAACTTTTTCCCACAAGCGTTTGATGAATTCTAGAGTCTTTACCTTACAATATAAATCCAATTAAACTGAAGAGAACTGAACTCAGCATGGTGGCACAGTGGTTAGCACTGTTGCTGCAGGACGGCGCTCTTCTGGACAGCGATCTTGATGTTAATCCTGGGAGTAGCTGGAGCTACTCACCCAAGTAATCGAAGCACTTGGGGCAGTGCTTCGATTACCTGGGTGGGGGAGCACTGTTGCCTTCACCCTCCACATCTTCTCAAGCTTTCAGCCCTTGGTATTTCTCAAGTTTCTCATTTTCCTTCCTTGTGATGAAGGAAGGATGTATAGCTACATCTTCCTCTGCTTGTCCACCACGACTATTCTTTATTATCTCCAGTCTTGATCCATCCCTCAAGACTGTAAGACCAGACTAACCAACCTGCACTACCTGGATTAACTACAACAAAGCCTATGACTCACAGTGCCTCACACATGGATCCTGGAATGCCTAGAACTGTACAAACCCAATAGGACCCCAAGAGCCTTCATCTGGCAATGTGGTGCCAGGATAACCACCTCCAGCTGAACGTCGGCAAGACCAAGGAGCTGGTGGTGGACTTCACAAGGAGTCAGCACAGGAACTACAAGCCCATTATCATCAGCAGAGCTCCAGTGGAGAGGGTGCAGTCCTTCAAATACCTTGGTGTCCACATCTCCTCAGATCTGACATGGTCTGCTCACATTCAGATCCAGTTCAAAAAGGCTATTCAGAGCCTGCACCACTTACGACAACTGAGGAAGTTCAGGGCCTCTCCAGGGATCCTCAGGACTTTCTATATAGTTGCCTTGGAGAGCATCCTCACACAGAAAGTCCTGGTATGGGAACAGCTGTGTCAAGTACAAAAAAACTCTTCAGAGAGTGATCCATACAGCAGAACGCTGCAGGACTGCTCTTCCCTCCCTACAGGACATTTACACCAAAAGATACTGGACCAGAGCCACTCAGATACTGAAGAACCTGTTCCACCCCAGCAATAAACTGTTCCAACTTCTGCAATCAGGCAGAAGGTTCTGCACCATCCGGGCAAGAACAGAGACCCTCAAGAGGAGCTTCTACCCTCAGGCCAGCCGTGTGTTACATCAGAACCCCCCCCCCCACACACACACACACACACACACACACACGCACACGCACACTCAACCATAACAAACTGAGTCAGGACTCACATACTCCCAATCATGCCTGATCCTTCTGACTTCATTGGGGCACTTTAAGTCACTTTAACACCCCACTCACGCAATGTACATTCCCAGATTTTTGAACTGTGAATTTCCAGGTTGTTTTATTCTATTTAACTTAGTGTATATAATCCACTCACTTATTGCACATAATGTCCTCTTTGTATATATCTACTTACTTACTGTATAATGGGGTTTTTTCTCTCTCTATTTTGCACAGTCGAGGAGCGTATCAGGTCACATTTCACTGCATGTTATACTTGTATAACTATGTACGTGATAAATAAAAGGATCTTGAATCTTGAATCAGGAATGCAGTGGAAATAGAAAACAACACTAGTGACCAACGTCAAACCAACAGCACAAGTCACCATTAAGTACAGGATTGAAATGAGAACCATGAAGAGGCCACTAGGAAAACTGCAACCATCAAATCCCTGTAGAGAGTAAGTCCTGAGGAGTCAGCTGAATGGGAAGAACAGGATCTAGGAATTCAGCACCTATCCCCTGCCTGTCATCAGATACCCTGCTGGGATAATAAGCTGGTTAAAGGAGGAGACAGACGCCACTGGCATCAAGACAAGAAAGCTCCTTACCATACATGGAGGGCGTCACACCACATCCAGCAGTCTGAGACTGTACACTAAACAGACGAAGGGTGGCTGGGAGGGCTGGTGAGTGTCAGAACCAATATCCAGGATGAGTTAGTGAAGATGCTCTCTCATCGCGACCATCAAGATGCTAACAACTGATAGTGTGCTTAGTGAATATCTTTCCCTATGTGTTCCCTATGTGTCAAATTCAAATTCAAATTCAAATTTTATTTGTCACACACACACAACCATACACAGTATGACATGGGGGTGAAATGCTTGTAGCTGTACAATGCCCGACCATTAAATGACAGAAGAAAAGTTTTACAATATTTTCAATTTACAGTTTACTACAAAAATTTACAAATTAACTTAGGAATTTACAGTAAAGAATGTGCAAATAGCAGAAGAGATTATAAAGATAAGGATTATAAATTATAGGAATTATAGGATTATAGGAAATGTGTGGTGGTGCGTGTGGTGATGTGTGTGAGAGTCCAGTCTTATAGTGACGTGTTTGGGAGAGTCCAGTCCTTCACCTGGTTCAGGCCCCGAATAGCCTGGGGGAAGAAGCTCCTCCTCATTCTCTCTGTTTTGGCCTTAAGGGAGCTGAAGCGCTTCCCAGACCTCAACAGTGAGAAGAGTCCATTGTTGGGATGGGAGAGGTCCATCATAATCTTCCTAGCTTTGGACTTGCACCGCTTGGTGTAGATGGACAGCAGGTCAGGGAGCTCTGATTGAATGATGCGTTCGGCCGAGCGCACCACCCTTTGCAGATCTCGTCTGTCCTGCTTGGTGCTGTTCCCAAACCAGGTGCAGATGTTTGCCGTCAGGACGCTCTCGATGGTGCAGGAGTAGAAGTTCTTGAGCACCTTCAGAGGCAGATGGAAGTCTCTAAGTCTTCTGAGGAAGAAGAGACGCTGACGGGCTTTCTTAACCAGGGTGTTGATGTGACAGGACCATGACAGGTCCTGAGTGATGTGGACACCCAGGTATCGGAAACTGTCCACTCTCTCCACTGGCGTGCCACTGATGATGAGGGGTTTGTAATTCCTCGCCTGCTTTGTAGTGAAGTCCACGAGCAGCTCCTTAGTCTTGCTGATGTTTAGGAGGAGGTTATTCTCCTGGCACCAGGTCTCCAGGTTCCTAATCTCCTCCAGGTAGGCCGTCTCGATGTTGTCGGAGATCAGGCCCACAACAGCAGTGTCGTCAGCAAACTTGACAATGGAGGTGTGCTAAACATCTGTTTTATTCATTGCAGCTTTAAAAGCCAAATCCAGACCTGTTAATATTGTGACTGTAGGTGGTCTTGTTGAGGATGACACTCTTGAAAAAATGATTCGATTTTTCAATAACTCTCTTTTAGAGAGTATCTTCCTTTTAAACTTGCTGAAATCATCAGAAAAAGTGAAGACTTAGTCATCTTTTGACAGAGTCAAACTGCCTCATTTCATTCCTGCTACTGAAAGAATGATCAGTGTCTTTGACATAATTTTTCCTTTTTAGTAATCCTGCACAAATTGCCCTGTGTTGCAGTTTGTGTATCAGCTATTTGCACTGGATTAATGTGACTTAATGGTGGCAAGTGTTCAAATCAATGTTTATTAACGGTTTCTTTAAGTGTTTAAAGATTAAGTCATTAACATATTGATGAAGTTTTCAAAGTTGCTCAGGGTGGAAAAAAAAGAGTGTTGGAGACCTGGAGAGGGCCTGACACTAGCCACAGAAAAACAAGGTGGAAACAAAGAAAATATTTCTTCAGAGGAAAGCATCAGGCAATGTTTCTTCTCTTTTATAAAATACAACATATCGCCACCAAAGAAAATTTCACTTTACAGTGTACACTATTCTCCCTGGCAAGATCTGGTGATCCGTTCATATTTACTGAGTAATGTCATGTATAAAAAAACATGATTTTCAGCCTTTTTAAAAGAAAGTGTTTTAGCTGTGTTCTCCTTGGGATGTGACACACTCAGCTTAGATTGATTTTCTCATTCAGCAGTGACCTGCTGCAAACCTTTGGCTCAGAATGGTAATTCCCTCTCTTACCTGATAAGGTACCTGATCCATAATAAATCAATTGTAATTAGTTTTATGTTTGCAGGGAATGAAGGAGGGGCTGCACTTTGCTAAGGGGACCCTCTGCTTTTTCGCCCCACCCTACCCACCATCCTTATTTGTTTCTAGCCACCATCATCTGCACACCTGATATCAGTTAATCTCCTGATTATTAAGTGGGGATTATTGATGCAGGAGAAGTGGCTGTATTTGCTGTAGTCTCTTCTGTCGAGGACATGATGCTTTTGTTTGCTCTTCACTGTTTGTGCTAAGGGTTTTATGTGTTTGTGTGTATGCATGCATGTTTGTTTTGTTTTGTTTTGTTAGTCCAATAAAAGTTTACTGCCTAACCTTGTTTCACTTTTTATTTTTTGGCATGACATTTATGATTTAACATCCAGTCTGTCAGCATTTTGTCTCAACTAGTCTAAAACTAGTCTAACTCCTGCAGCAGCCAGTTTGTCACATGACTTGCTTGTGTCGAGGTCTGAACATTATCCAGTACTTTCTCATTTGAAAATGGTAGGCAGTCGACCAAATGACTGTGAGGCATACAAAGAGGAGTCCATTATTTTATATGTATTGTTTTACATCTGTATTTAGTACAAACTACATACAGAATCCTGAATCCCTCTTAGTTATGATGCAATAGGTGTAGGTTGCTGGGGGAGTATTTCTTCTTCAGTCACCTTTTTCACTCACTATAGGTAGGGATGGGTATTGATAAGATTTTAACGATTCCGATTCCATTTTCGATTCTGTTTAACGATTCGATTCCTTATCGATTCTTTTTTTTTAAAAAGGAGAACACTAAAGTCGATTAGCTTAGAACTGTGTTTTATATCTTCTCTTTGAACAAGATAGAAATTTAGGAGTAACATGGCCTTACAAACCCAACAGTGAGATCTTAAGAGATCCACAGCCTACGGCTCTTCAATGGGGTGTCACAGGGTCCCCAGGAAAAAAAATGTATATGTAAAATAATAAAATAAATATTCTCCTGTAGCAATAACAAAGTTTAACATAAATTATTCTGTAGCAATTACACAAGAATATCCAGTAATGTCCCTGCCTACAATTAAACACATTCACTTACCAAAGTGAAATCGGGGGCATCTGCTGTGGCAAATGGGTGCAAGCCTTTGACCACAAACTTAGACACTGCTCGGTGACATTCGTCTATCCTGGCCTGAAAGGAGACGCTACCGGTAGACTGCAGTGAGAACTGCCAGCATCTGAGCCAGCCAGACTCTGTCTCTCTCATCATGGTTATCTAAATGCAACGCACAGTAATAGCAGGTTTTGTAATAAGGTAGATCGCGCTAACATAATATGCAATGCTAATTGATTAGTTACCTGCAGTATTAACAGGAGAGGACGTGGAAACGCTACCGCTGCTGCTGGGTTGAGCTTCGCTAGTCCGGAGCGGATCAAAAACACGACATTCGTTGAAAGCAATCGCGTGTTTTTTGAGCAAATGCTTTTGCATATTCGTAGTGTTTCCTCCCTTTGATGAAATCTCTACTTTGCAAGTATTGCACGTTGCCCTGTTGTCATCCTTTCTCATAAAGTGTAACCAAACTTTTGAGCGTTTGTGCCGCTCAGGCGCCGTGTTTCCTACTGGGTAAAAGACGCTACTCAACGTGATGACGTCATTCGGGGCGACTGGAATCAATAAGGGAATCGTTTTTAAAAGTGGCAAATGATTCCAAGGAATTGAAACAGTGGGAACCGGTTCTCAACAAGAACCGGTTTTCGATACCCATCCCTGACTATAGGGGTGTCCAAATTCATAGGCGGTCTACGTGGGCCAGGTCCTCCGAAGGCTGGGTAGGCCGGACGTGAGCGGCTGTGAAATTGGACGGTCTAGCCTTCAGTTTTGCGTCACCAGCTGTCTCGGTGGAGTTTAATAAACTCAGCCGTTTGCTCCTTGCTATCTAAAATATAACAGGACACTGGCGTAAATTCTCGATCATCTTAGACTTCTGTTTAATCAGTTTTCCGTTTGACATTTGTTCAGCTGTATCCTCAGCCAAACCGATTTACTCAAGAACAAATAAAACACTAAAAACAATAACAGTTTTAAGTTTAACCTAAGTAGCGAAAGACCGCAGGAGGTTTGAAAACGATGTGTGAGGAGTTCGCTGTTATCGCCCCGGCTAGCTATCGAGCTGGTGGGTAACAGACGTCTCCAAAAATGTTGGAGTTTTGCAAATATGTGATGTCTTGATAAACCAAGCAGATATTTGAAGTTTACACAGCTACATTCTCACCTGAAAATATCTTAAAAGTTTATTTTGTGACCCAGAAAAAGTAATAAGAATAATATTAAAACTAAGTAGCTGTCACCATTGTTGGAAACTGGAATTGGCTGGGCCGCGCTATGAATCCTGGGATATGGTGGGCCACGAAGGATTACACCCGACCCATCCTTCAAATCTGAGGAAAAGGAGGACGCATTTGTAGGAGTCTATGAATTTGGACAGCCTTTGTCACGTCGCTGTGATGTAATCGGTCTAAAAGTGCAGCGTCAGGAGGATGCAGCCTATGAATTTGGACACCCCCTATGTGTTAATAGACCTATCTGCATTGAATCATACTTGCTCTCTTCCACACCATGTCTTTTATCCTGTGTTCCTTCTCTCACCCCAACCAGTCGCAGCAGATGGCCCCGCCCCTCCCTGAGCCTGGTTCTGCCGGAGGTTTCTTCCTGTTAAAAGGGAGTTTTTCTTCCCACTGTCCCAAAGGGCTTGCTCATATGGAGGTCATATGATTGTTGGGTTTTTTCACTGTATGTATTATTGTAGGGTCCACCTTACAATATAAAGCGCCTTGAGGCAACTGTTGCTGTGATTTGGCACTGTATAAATAAAATTGTGCATATTTGATATTATATAGTTACACTGAGCAGGACTTTTGTTCCCAATATTTTTTAGTAACTCTAACACTTTTAACTAACTAAACCAATCAAACTTACAATCACCAATAAAGGACATCAGAAAACAACAGCACATTTTATAGTAATAATAATGACATACAACAGATGGTGTTGGTTTTGTACAGAATGTGACTCCTCTGTTTATCTGACAAAAATGAATTAATCCAAAGATTGCTCCTCTGGGAAATATGAACTTGTTACAGAGAATTCATCTTGTAAATCTTTGAATCAGTGAAGTGGAAATGGAAGTGGAAAAAAGTTTTGTTTTTTCTTGGATTAAAGATTATATAACAAGTGATCAGTCCCAGGGCATTTACCCAGGCCAACCCCAAAAATTTAATTTGGTCACTTTTAGTGCACTTCAATACAACACTGAATGACTAAAACTGTTTGCAAAAACCATACTGAACTTTAAGGAGATGTTAATTCACTTTCTCCTGTTGTTATCATCATTTAAAATTGTTTTAAATATGAATACTATTCATGTGAGCCACATGATCACTCAATTCAATTAGTATACAGAAACATCTGTGCCGAGTATGTATGAGAAATGGAGTATGAGTTTGAGTAATTTAGCTGTTCCATTTCCATTATCGATCACTTATTGATTCAATCTCTTAATCTATTCCCTTATCGATAGGGATGGGAATCAAGAACCGGTTTTTGTACTACTCGTTAAGTTACTATCATGTTACTCTATAAAATGATCTGAAACTCACTGTCTCATAATTACCAATTAACAATATAAACCTACAGGCTACAGTCCCACCCACCAACACAAATCCCTATCCTAATGAGGACACACACACACACACACACACACATATATATATATATATATGCAGCTGGATAGCGTAGTGGTTAAACTACACGCCTTTGGAACAGAGGATCGCAAGTTCGATTCCTGCCTGGGGCGTCTGTATCCAGTAAGGGTCCTAAGGCTAGACCCCCTATGCTAAGCAAGCCTACCGCAGACATGAGCGAGACAGATAAATATGAAGGCATGCCGGCTCGGACGTCGCCCGGATCAACAAGGTCCGCGTCAGGTGTTGAGGAACCAGGGCACCCTGACGAAAAGTGGGCTACTGGAACAAGAAGGCATCGGTGGGCAAGGGATGAAAACAGGGCGTTGTTGGAATGCTACTACGCAAGTAACCCCGGCGGAAGGGGCTACATGAATAGGATGAGGGACCTATGGATTCTTCGATACCCAACATCCACAATGACGGCGAAACAACTAGTAGCTCAGTGTTCCAACATTCGAAAGAAGGGACTGCTCTCACAGCTAGAGATTGACGAGGTACAACACAAATGCTACGGCAAGGAGGAGTCAGGACGCCAGGTCAGGGGGGAGATATCATCACCCCCACCCGAGATTGGGTACATAGCCCCAAGTGCGATAGGAGAAGGATCGTTGAGTGCGAGAGGAACTGACCTGAAAAATAGGATCATGACCAAGCTTGAAACCTGGATCCCCCGTAGCCGGTTACCAAGATTACGTGAAGTACCCTCAGAAGGTCTGCTAGATGATGTTAATGCAGCACTACGGGCAATACCTACAACCACGATTACCGACACTAACAAGCTGATCTACAATACGGCAGCAGTGATCAGTGAGATGCTTGGCTACAAGTTGAACAGCGACAAGGGGCAGTACCCTCCATGGAGAAGGAGGCTAGAGGGCAAGATCAAAGTAGCACGGAGGGAGGTTAGCCAACTAACGGAGTTGCAGAAAGGTGCGACAAATAAGGTGCCTAAGAAATACAGCAAGCTGTCCATACCTGAGGCCTTGGAAACTGCCAAGCAAAGACTCACAGCCTTGGCCAGCCGCTTGAGGAGGTACACCAGAGAGATAGAAGGCAGGAGAATAAACCAGCTGTTCTCCACAGAACCAGCAAAGGTGTACTCTCAGTGGCAAGGGAACAATAAGAGAACAGCACCACCAAGGCTGGAGACGGAACAATACTGGAAGAGCATATGGGAGAAGGATGCAACCCATAACGGCAATGCTCAGTGGCTAGAGGATCTGAGGGCAGACCACAGCGACCTCCCTGAACAGGGTCCAGTAACCATCACAGTGGCAGATATCCAAGAAAGGGTCTCCAGTATGAAGAGTTGGACAGCACCAGGGCCCGACATGGTTCACGCCTACTGGCTAAAGAAGCTGACTGCACTCCACGAGCGTCTGGCAGCACAAATGAACCAGCTGCTAGTTAACGAAAGACACCCGGAATGGCTAACTGAAGGCCGGACGGTCCTGATCCCCAAGGACCCCAAGAAGGGACCGGTCCCCTCCAACTACCGACCAATAACCTGCCTCAGTACTACATGGAAGCTCCTGTCAGGCATCATATCGGCTAAGATGAACAGGCACATGGGTCAATACATGAGCGGGACACAGAAAGGGATTGGCAAGAATACCAGAGGTGCAAAACACCAGCTACTGGTAGACAGAACAATCAGCCGAGACTGCAAGACCAGACTGACCAACCTGTGCACTGCCTGGATTGATTACAAGAAGGCCTATGACTCAATGCCCCACAGCTGGATACTGGAATGCCTAGAATTGTACAAGATCAATGGGACCCTAAGAGCCTTCATCAGGAACTCAATGGGGATGTGGTGTACAACACTAGAGGCCAACTCCAAGCCCATAGCACAAGTTACCATCAAGTGCGGGATC
Organism: Astatotilapia calliptera; assembly: GCF_964374335.1. NCBI lineage: Eukaryota > Metazoa > Chordata > Actinopteri > Cichliformes > Cichlidae > Astatotilapia > Astatotilapia calliptera. Next base: position 40,278,035 of record NC_137427.1, on the reverse strand, counting down.
TACCAAGGAGATGCTCTGTCCCCACTGCTGTTCTGCATAGGCCTGAACCCCCTCAGTGAGATCATTAACAAGACTGGCTACGGATACCGACTACGGAACGGAGCAGTTGTCAGCCACCTCCTGTACATGGATGACATCAAGCTGTATGCCAAGAGTGAACGAGACATCGATTCACTGATCCACACTACCAGGCTATACAGCAATGACATTGGAATGTCGTTCGGACTGGAGAAGTGTAGTCGGATGGTAACAAAGAGAGGGAAGGTAGTCAGAACTGAGGGGATTGAACTACCAGAAGGCAACATTGCAGACATAGAGGACAGTTACAAGTACCTGGGGATCCCGCAGGCAAATGGGAACCATGAAGAGGCCGCTAGAAAGGCTGCAACCACCAAGTACCTGCAGAGGGTCAGGCAAGTCCTGAGGAGTCAGCTGAATGGTAAGAACAAGATCCGGGCCATCAACACGTACGCCCTGCCCGTGATCAGGTACCCTGCTGGGGTAATAAGCTGGCCAAAGGAGGAGATAGAAGCCACTGACATAAAGACAAGAAAGCTCCTGACCATGCATGGAGGGTTTCACCCCAAGTCCAGCACCCTGAGGCTGTACGCTAAGCGGAAGGAAGGGGGCCGGGGACTGGTGAGTGTCAGCACCACAGTCCAGGATGAGACAAGGAACATCCAAGAATACATTGGGAAGATGGCCCCAACTGACCGAGTGCTCAGTGAATACCTCAGGCAGCAGAAACCCAAGAAAGAGGAGGGAGACGAGGAACCATCATGGAAGGACAGGCCCCTGCACGGTATGTACCACCGGCAGATAGAGGAGGTGGCTGATATCCAGAAATCCTACCAGTGGCTGGACAAAGCTGGACTGAAAGACAGCACAGAGGCACTAATCATGGCAGCACAAGAACAAGCTCTGAGTACAAGATCCATAGAGGCTGGGGTCTATCACACCAGGCAAGACCCCAGGTGCAGGCTGTGTAAAGATGCCCCAGAAACAATCCAGCACATAACAGCAGGGTGCAAGATGCTAGCAGGCAAGGCATACATGGAACGCCATAACCAAGTGGCCGGCATAGTGTACAGGAACATCTGTGCCGAGTATAACCTGGAAGTCCCGAGGTCAAAATGGGAGATGCCCCCAAGGGTGGTGGAGAATGACCGAGCTAAGATCCTGTGGGACTTCCAGATACAGACGGACAAAATGGTGGTGGCTAACCAACCGGACATAGTGGTGGTAGACAAACAGAAGAAGACGGCCGTAGTGATCGATGTAGCGGTTCCGAATGACAGCAATATCAGGAAGAAGGAACACGAGAAGCTGGAGAAATACCAAGGGCTCAGAGAAGAGCTCGAGAGGATGTGGAGGGTGAAGGTAACGGTGGTCCCCGTGGTAATCGGAGCACTAGGTGCGGTGACTCCCAAGCTAGGCGAGTGGCTCCAGCAGATCCCGGGAACAACATCGGAGATCTCTGTCCAGAAGAGCGCAGTCCTGGGAACAGCTAAGATACTGCGCAGGACCCTCAAGCTCCCAGGCCTCTGGTAGAGGACCCGAGCTTGAAGGATAAACCGCCCGCAGGGGCGTGCTGGGTGTTTTTTTTTTTTTATATATATATATATATATATATATGTGTGTGATGCTAGCAGGCAAGGCATACATGGAACGCCATAACCAAGTGGCCGGCATAGTGTACAGGAACATCTGTGCCGAGTATAACCTGGAAGTCCCGAGGTCAAAATGGGAGATGCCCCCAAGGGTGGTGGAGAATGACCGAGCTAAGATCCTGTGGGACTTCCAGATACAGACGGACAAAATGGTGGTGGCTAACCAACCGGACATAGTGGTGGTAGACAAACAGAAGAAGACGGCCGTAGTGATCGATGTAGCGGTTCCGAATGACAGCAATATCAGGAAGAAGGAACACGAGAAGCTGGAGAAATACCAAGGGCTCAGAGAAGAGCTCGAGAGGATGTGGAGGGTGAAGGTAACGGTGGTCCCCGTGGTAATCGGAGCACTAGGTGCGGTGACTCCCAAGCTAGGCGAGTGGCTCCAGCAGATCCCGGGAACAACATCGGAGATCTCTGTCCAGGGGCGTGCTGGGTGTTTTATATATATATATATATATATATATACATATATATATATATATATATATATATATATATATATATATATATATATATATATATATATATATATATATATATATATATATATGTATGTATATTAGTAGTTAGGTATGAACACAAAGCCAACAATACGAAGCAAAGATGAAAACCAAACTTTAAAGTGATGGTCATGTTGATTCTACTATAGAAACATGAACAGGTGGAAATGGAGGCTGCAGCCTGACTTCTCATCCCTTTTTTACCTGTTGAAGTTTAGCAGTGGCTGACTTCACCACAAATAACAGCTCACTTTATGACGATGCTGGGCTGGGGTCAGCATTCACTCAGCTTTAAGATTACTCTGTGTTCTTGGCTAGCTTAGCATTAGCATGCTGTCTTCACAGGTGCTTGCAAGGACCCGAAGTTGTATTATCAGCATAATTGTTACTGTCCTGGAGCAGCCTCCACTTTACCATCATGCTCTCATCCTTTTCTGCGGTAAAAACATCAAAGTAATATCCTCCTCTTCACACACCGAGGTTAATTATGGAGTTCCACAGGGTTCAGTGCTAGGACCAGTTCTTTTCACATTATACGTGCTTCCCTTAGGCAGCATCATTAGAAGACATAGCATACATTTTCACTGCTATGCAGATGACACCCAGCTCTATCTGTCCATGAATCCAGATAACACACAACAATTAGTTGAACTGCAGGAATGTCTTAAAGACATAAAGACCTGGATGTCCTCTAACTTTCTGCTTCTTAATTCAGACAAAACTATGGTTATTGTACTCGGCCCTGAAAATCTTAGAAATATGGTATCTAACCAGATTCTTACTCTGGATGGCATTACCTTGGCCTCCAGTAACGCTGTGAGGAACCTTGGAGTCATTTTTGACCAGGACATGTCCTTCAACGCACATATTAAACAAATATGTAAGACTGCTTTCTTCCATTTGCGCAACATCTCTAAAATTAGAAATATCCTGTCTCAGAGTGACGCTGAAAAACTAGTTCATGCATTTATTACTTCCAGGCTGGACGACTGTAATTCATTATTATCAGGATGTCCAAAAAACTCACTGAAAAGCCTTCAGCTAATCCAAAATGCTGCAGCAAGAGTCCTGACAGGGACTAGAAAGAGAGAGCATATTTCTCCTGTTTTGGCTTCCCTTCATTGGCTTCCTGTTAAATCCAGAATTGAATTCAAAATCCTGCTTCTCACATACAAGGTCTTAAATAATCAGGCCCCATCTTATCTTAATGACCTTGTAGTACCATATCACCCTATTAGAGCACTTCGCTCTCGCTCTGCAGTCCTACTTGTTGTTCCTAGAGTATTTAAAAGTAGAATGGGAGGGAGAGCCTTCAGTTTTCAGGCCCCTCTTCTGTGGAACCAGCTTCCAGTTTGGATTCAGGAGACAGACACTATCTCTACTTTTAAGATCAGGCTTAAAACTTTCCTTTTTGCTAAAGCATATAGTTAGGGCTGGACCAGGTGACCCTGAATCCTTGCTTATTTATGCTGCAATAGGTGTAGACTGCTGGGGGATTCCCATGATGCATTGAGTATTTCCTTTTCAGTCGCCTTTCTCACTCAACATGTGTTGATAGACCTCTCTGCTGAATCACACTTGTTATTAATCTCTGGGTCTCTCAACCAGTCACGGCAGATGGCCGTGACTGATGCATCCTTTTCCTTCCCACTGTCGCCAAAGTGCTTGCTCATAAGGTTTGATCATATGATTGTTGGGTTTTTTCTCTGTATATTTTATTGTAGGGTCTACCTAACAATATAAAGGCGCCTTTATTCTAAAGACTGTTGTTGTGATTTGGCGCTATATAAATAAAATTGAATTGAATTGAATATCCACGCTGTAGACTGCCCCACTACTTTCCTTCTCCTTCTGGGAGCTTGAGGGTCCTGCGCAGTATCTTAGCTGTTCCCAGGACTGCGCTCTTCTGCACAGAGATCTCCGATGTTGTTCCCGGGATCTGCTGGAGCCACTCGCCTAGCTTGGGACTCACTGCACCTAGCACTCTGAATAGCAGCTGGATAGCGTAGTGGTTAGACTACATGCCCTTGGAGCAGAGAAGCGCAAGTTCAATTTCCGCCTGGGGCGTCTGTATCCAGTAAGGGTCCTAGGCTAGACTATATATATATGTATATATTAGGGGTGCAACGATATTCGTATTGATATTGAACCGTTCGATACAGTGCTTTCGGTTCGGTACGCATATGTATCGAACAATACAACATTTGTAATTTATTTTATCAATTTTCCTTCTGACGATGCTGTCTGTGTTGAGCGCTCAGTGAATCTGCGTTCGACTACTCCGCCTAGGCTGCACTTTCCAGCGTAGATCCACTGAGCGCTCCACACAGACAGCATAGTCAGAAGGAAGAGCGCAGGGCAAGCTAGCGAGACAGAAGTTAAGCTCTCCTTGCAACAGGCAAATTGAACCTCATTCAGATCTGGCGTTTGGAATTATTTTGGTTTTCATGTGACGTATGACCCTGAAGGTAAGCGAGTCATGGACTAAAGTAAAACAGTATGTTGGATGTGCCCTGCAATGCTCAATTACATTGGTGTGAACTAGTGTGTTAGCGCAGTTAGCTCGTTAACGTGTTGGCCGTCTAGCCCCATGCACGGAGAGATCGGCGGTAGCTTGTTAACGGAGATTTGCCGTGTTGTGGCGTTAAGGTCATTTCAACGAGATTAACCTGAAAGCACTAGTGGGAACACAACGAATATGACTGCACATTTACACCGACATCATCCTAGTGCAAAGACAAAAACAACAAGCATGCTACTAACTTTAGCCGAGTCATTTAGACAGCTGTTAGCACATGATTCTCCTTATGCTGCTGAGAATATAGCCCAGAAGAAGCGGATAGTATAGCTTTTATTTTGGAAAGAGACATTTCTCTGTAATAAACTCTCTTTTCCAAAGATGAGTGATTCCTCAATCAGATACAGGGCTCGCAATATCGCTAGCCCGACGTCCCGGGGCTAGCGATTTTTTTCAGTCGGGCTACCAAAATCTATCTCTTCCCTGCCCGTCGGGCTATTGTAGGTAAAATATATGTCAATGCTTTTGCATTCTTTCGGAAATGTAGCTGGGTAATTATGTCATTGGCATCGGTGAGCCACTGTCAATATGTGACATATTGAAGTCGCGTTTGAATTTGCGCTTGTTTTTTTTGCTTTCACTTTGCAATCGTGCGAACTGTGTATAGAGAGCGACAGCACTGATCTGTGAGTGATGATAATTTGTGCACCAATTCCTCTGACATCGTCTTATTAATTGTTAGCTTACTATGCAAACATGACAAGTGAAATCTCCCGCAGCTTAAACATGTGAGAGGTTGATCGCGCAGAGAATCGCTGAGCTTATGTGAGTGTGTGTGTAAAAGCAGCAGGATATATATTTTAGTTCTGCTGAGCCAAATAAGACAGGTCGGGGTGAAGAAGTGACAGCCAAAGAAAAGCTTACCACAAAACGGAGAAGTTATGACAAATCAGACTATAAGGCAAAAAGAAAGTGCAGCTTTATGGTTTCATGGACAAAAGAATTTCTGTGGCTGCAATATGATGAGCTAAATAACCAGGGCTGCACATAAGTGGTCCGCAGGTGCGCATTCGCTGTCAAAATAAAAAACACGCACAAGGGTTAGGGTTAAATTTAAAAACTGTACTTTTGAGTTAAAATATATATTTATAATTTTAATAAATGACAAATTAAAAATGCAAGAACATTTTTTTGTATCGAAAAAATATCGAACCGTGACACCAAAGTATCGAACCGAACCAAACCGTGAATTTTGTGTATCGTTGCACCCCTAATATATATATATATATATATATATATCACATGAATAGTCCCTTCATGATGCTTTTCATTGTGAAGACCCCACAATAATACTCAATGACCAATTTGAGCAAGCAATTGGCAACAGTGGGAAGGAAAAATTCATTTTAACAGGAAGAAACCTCTGGCAGAACCAGGCTTTACCCACGCTCCCTAAACCCAGGCTGCTAGTAGAACGTCAGTTGTGTACCACATAGTTGCTTTCTCACCGTGTGAACTAAACTGACTCACCTTCCATCTAATTTTTTGCAACATGTTTTCACAATGGTAAATGGCCTGTATTTGTATAACGCTTTACTAGTCCCTAAGGACCCCAAAGCGCTTTACACATCCAGTCATCCACCCATTCACGCACACATTCACACAATCACTGAAAAAAGCTGCTATTTTGCTTTTTTAATCACGTAATCATTTCCAATAAAGGCCTATTTACTTCAGTACTTCCAGCCATTTATCAGTTTCCTTCCACTTATCCAATTCAAGGTCATAGGGTCCTGGAGCCTATTCCAGCTGTCATAGGATGAGAGGCAGGGTACACCCTGGACTTCATACATATTTTAATCATTCATAAAACCATTAAATTGTTCAGCTGTACTTGAGTTACAAACTAGAACTCCCATAGAAACGGCCCATCATCAAAAATAACGTGAGAAAGTTTTAGGATTTACAATAAAGTAGTCATCACAATCAGAAGAAGCAAATATACCACCCTCTCACCTCCAACATGAAGAAGTGAGGGAGACTTATGATTCCCCAGTTAACAATGTGCCACCATAGTTCATCCCTGCCATTGATTTCTCCTCCATTTATTTCTGTTTTAATTCATGCTCCGGGTCTCTGTATTTGAAAGTTCATGCTCCTCTCTGAAAGACAGATTCATGAATAGAGTCCGCTACTTTTGTAGTCTGCTGCAGTTTTATACAATAAGCTTTTTTAGACGTTCAAAATCAATATTTAATCCTGTGCAGAGGCTAATCCCCAGGACTGGACCATTTGTGAGGTTCTTTGAGCTTTGTTACACATCTCCTGGCAGCTCTGTGCTGCAGATTGATTAGCTGTAGTGCCAGAATCCTATCAAATGCCCAGCCCTGATGATAGAGCAAACTCTCTCACTGCTTCTAGTTGACTGGACTACAAGATAAGGACAAATGGCAGTTCCCTTTTTCGTGTACACTAAGGACAGGGTGGGAGTGTCATGTGCATAAGATCAGCAGTTGTTTGGGAAGGTGTAAATTCACATTTTAGACGGCTCTTTTCCAAACAGTTATACAGTGAGCAGCTAATCAGTCAATCCAAAGACAATATATAGATGACTATTATTACCAAAGTAAAACAGGAAATAACTATGAATACTGAAAATGAGTGACCATAAAACGGTAATGAGGAAGATAGAAATTGAAATTGAAATTGAAAGCACTAAGGAAATGCAAGAAGATAAAGATATGAACAATAACTAACTTGAGAATCAAGCAGAAAATACTTAAACAAGTATTTGAAACCAAGTATTCAAAAACCCTTAATCCAACATCTAGGACCATGAGAAGACATATTGCTCATTTATACTTATCTGATAATCATACAAAGGTTCCAGATCGCCGCATGAATGTCCCCATTTTGTGCTGTTGTGCTGTGATGTGTCAGAACTGACAAATGTTCCAACTGAAAAATCAAGTTATTGATTTGTTTCTAACATTCAAAACAACCCATGAAAGTGCCCTGAAACAATTATGTTTCCTCTGTTAAGGGTCTAATGAGGACCTTCAAAGGAAAACTATTTGGGATTTGGTTTTAAGCACCAATACTAGCTGGTTTATTCAGGGGTTTTTTGTTTGTTTGGTCAGTTGCTAGGTTGGTTAGGGTTTTTTAACAAATAATTAAATAAATAAATACACTCTTTTACACCCTTTTATAACTGTAAATTTAAAAAAAAATTTAAAAACAGCTTAGTTTTCAGCAATGCAGACCAACTATGGACGAAAGATTTGGCCTGTCTAAGCAATGCAAAGTCCCCAGCATCCAACATCAGCATGGAGGAGAGAAAGGCATTCACATTGCTTAGTAATGACGACAACATTATCATCCATCTGGATTGTCCGGATTGAACAATTGTCTGTAATTATCAATCTGTTGGTAGGCAGCTTTAAACACCAAATCCAGAACACTTTGGATTTTTTTGAGAAAATGAGAGATGCCGTTAGGGAGGCAGATGAAACAATGGCCTCATGCGATGTTCTCTTTACTTGTGTTCCAGTCAGTGAAGCAGTTTAAGTAGTTCGTAAGAAATTACAAGACAACCCCAACCTCAGCAACAGAACCACCCTCAGCACCCACGAAGTGTGTTTGCTCTTGGAACTGTGTCTTGATTCTGCATATTTCACATACAAGGGTTGGTACTACAGGCAGAAACATGGGTGTGCCATGGTTTCCCCAGTTTCACTTATTCTGGCCAACTTATAAATGTAAGAAGTGGAAAAGAGGACTCTGTGCTCCAACCCTGGAGCACCAATAAGTCATCGGTTCAGGTACAGTGGCTTGCAAAAGTATTCAACCCCTTGAACTTTCCCACATTTTGTCACATTACAACCACAAACATGAATCGATTTTATTGGAATTCCTCGTGAAAGACCAACATAAAGTGGTGCACACGTGAGAAGTGGAACGAAAATCATACATGATTCCAAACATTTTTTACAAATAAATAACTGAAAAGTGGCGTGTGCATAATTATTCAGCCCCCTTTGTTCTGAGTGCAGTCAGTTGCCCATAGACATTGCCTGATGAGTGCTAATGACTAAATAGAGTGCACCTGTGTGTAATCTAATGTCAGTACAAATACAGCTGCTCTGTGACGGCCTCAGAGGTTGTTTAAGTGTCATGGTTTCGGCTGTGTGGCAGGCAAACGCAAACTCACGGGGACACGGGGGATAAACTCCGATAAACTCAAAAAGCACAGCTTTATTGCTGGAAAAGCACCTCACAAGTTATAGAAAACTAAACTGGGAAAAACTAAATATAAAGCTCACCAGAAAACACAAGGAGAATCACACACAGTCATGAGGGAGAACGCGACACCGAACTGAGGGAGACGCGGACGTAAATCCACAGAGGGTTAAGGAGGGAAGTGGGAGCACACGGGGAACACAGCTGACACAGATAATCGTAACAAGACAGGGCAGGAGTGAACACAACATGATGCATACTGATGAGAGACTGTCAAAGTAAAACAGGAAGTACACAGAGGTTAAGACAGAAGGAGAGAGAGAGAGAGCACAGACATAACGGGCTGGGGAAAACATTGAATGAAACACAAGGAGGGGAGATGAGGGCTCACAGATACAGAGGGGCACACAGAGGGTAAAGGTCACAAGGGGAAATCAAAATAAGTAACAACTTAACAGAGCAACCCAGGAACCGAGGCCTAAATGTGGAAGAAGGTGCTCTGGTCAGATGAGACCAACATGGAACTTTTTGCCCAAAATGCAAAACGCTATGTGTGGCGGAAAACTAACACTGCACATCACTCTGAACACACCATCCCCACTGTCAAATATGGTGGTGGCAGCATCATGCTCTGGGGTGCTTCTCTTCAGCAGGGACAGGGAAGCTACAACTGTAGCTGCCTCCACCAGTGTATGAATGTGAGAGTGAATGAATAGTGGTATTGTAAAGCGCTTTGAGGGGTCCCGAAAAGCACTATATAAATGCAATCCATTATTATTATTATTAAGCTGGTCAAAGTTGATGGGAAGATGGATGGAGCCAAATACAGGGCAATCTTGGAAGAAAACCTCTTGGAGTCTGCAAAAGACTTGAGACTGGGGCGGAGGTTCACCTTCCAGCAGGACAACGACCCTGAACATAAAGCCAGGGCAACAATGGGATGGTTTAAAACAAAACACACCCATGTGTTAGAATGGCCCAGTCAAAGTCCAGATGTAAATCCAATCGAGAATCTGTGGCAAGATCTGAAAACTGCTGTTCACAAACGCTGTCCATCTAATCTGACTGAGCTGGAGCTGTTTTTCAAAGAAGAATGGGCAAAGATTTCAGTCTGTAGATGTGCAAAGCTGGTAGAGACAAACCCTAAAAGACTGGCAGCTGTAATTGCAGCAAAAGGTGGTTCTACAAAGTATTGACTCAGGGGGCTGAATAATTACGCACACGCCACTTTTCAGTTATTTATTTGTAAAAAATGTTTGGAATCATGTATGATTTTTGTTCCACTTCTCAAGTGTGCACCACTTTGTGTTGGTCTTTCATGTGGAATTCCAATAAAATTGATTCATGTTCGTGGTTGTAATGTGACAAAATGTGGAAAAGTTCAAGGGGGCCGAATACTTTTGCAAGCCACTGTATGTGGCAAACACCTGGGTGAAAGTCAAATCTCTAATTGCTATGATTTATACATCCAGGGAAACCAAACAACCTCTGGTTAAGCAGATAGCACAAAACAGAAGAGCTAACTCATTAGGCCAGGACTCCGCAGTCTATTTACACCTACAGACAAGTGGACACTCTTTCAATGATGAGGCTGTACACATCCTGGACAAGGGAAAAGACCATCTCTGAATCGAGGAGGGGGTACATCTTTCACCATCTTACAATGCTGTGATTGCAACCATTCCCCAACTCTCTGTGAATGGTACTCATGACCATTGATCAGTTGTCACTGATCAATGTTCTTTGATCAGTGGTTGTTAATCAATGGTCATGTGAATTTGCATATTAACGATCATAAAACTGACCTTACAGCCCATTGTTCGTAAGTGGTGCTAATTTCGATCAGTAAGCAAATGTACTGTTTATAATGTTGAGGAAACCTCCAGTCAGCTGAGACTGAAGAAGTTAGTCGGATGAGCGATGACGTTTCTCCCAATGAAAAACGTTACATCCAGCTGAACAGAATCAACTTTTTGGGCAGCTTAACTCAAGCATTATTATTCGTATGAAAACTGAAAAACAATTAGGTTTTTGCAGTGCAGACTTTGAAAAAAATTTATTGTTCCAACTGTTAGCATGCAGTGTAATTCTGACCCTTTGTTGGCATCCAGAATTGAAAATGACGTATTTCCTGTCTCCCTCCCGTCTCCCCAAACAGCTCACTGCAGATGGCCCCGCCCCTTCCTGAGCCTAGTTCTGCTGGAGGTTTCTTCCTGTTAAAAGGGAGTTTTTCCTTCCCACTGTGGCGAAAGTACTTGCTCATAAGTGGTCATCTGATTGCTGGGGTTTCTCTATATTATTGTAGGGTCTTAACCTTACAATATATATTAAGTACTTTGAGGCGACTGTTGTTGTGATTTGGTGCTTTATAAATACAATGTAAATGTTTTATGCAATACTTTGAATTTACTAATAAAACTGGTGAGGGGGAAATAAGAAATTATGCTAGTTTGCCACATTCTGATTGGATGGGACTGATTTAAACAATAAAATCAAAGAAATTCAAAAGAAAGAAAATTATGATGAACGAACTTTTTTTTTTCATTAAATCAAATCAAAGGTGCTTTTATAGGGGGGGGGAAGCAGGGGATATTTTTTTAATGACCCAAACCTTTTTCAAGAACTGTAACTTTTGCACTGCAAAGATCACATGCAGTACACACATCTTATTTCTCTTTCAAACAGAGAAGTACTTTAAGGTAATAACCATTTTAAAATAACCATTCCTGGGAAATGCTTCATCACCTTCAGTATGTTTTTTTTTAAAATCCGTTTACAGGGAGGGTTACAGGGAACTGAATTTGTGCATTCCTGCATGCCTTGCCAGCATTCACATGGTTACCACTGCTACACATTGTTAGAGACATCTGAATGAGTGCTGGCTATGCAAGTTTTAAGGTGATTGCCCGAGGGGCAGTAGAGTGAAAGAGCGAAGAACAGAGCCAAAGGGGGTGTGGAGTTGGAGGGGGCATAATCCTAAAAGGATTGGAAGTCTACCCCCCATCCCACCACTCACCCACACACACAATATACACATGCACACATCCAAGTCATTCCCTCCATACATATCCCTCTCTGTGTTTCAGGGGGTGATGGGTACTGGATGGGGTCAGTTGGTTTTGTGGCCCTGGTGTCTGATTTCTCCCTGCTTGTAAACCCCACCACCCCACCACACCCTCCCTCTATCTTCATTGTTTGCCTTCTTAATGAGAGGGGTGTGGCCATAGGGGCCAGTGACTGACAGCTACATACTCCTCACTCACTGCTCTTCACTTTGTCTCTGTCAGTGTTCGCTGCTGTCTGTTCTGTACCTGACACTGAATAACGAGACATGTTTCATTTCAGGTTTCTGCCTTCTGTCAGTCCAACACCTGGGTGGATTCGTAGCAGTACCGTCAGAGTGTGAGAAAGGACACTTTCTGGAGAGCACGGTTTCTTAAGGGGGAATTAACAGAGTATTAACAGAGAACACACTTTCATGGAAACTACACAGGTTTCAACAGGAGGCACTCGGGGATCCACCCTGACTGCCTCCTGTATATAGATGGGTCTATACTGCTCATGCTTTGGGTTGACTTTTTAAAAGGCATGTTAACCAACGCATTGCCTTTCCATTTGCCAGAATTAGCGTGTGTAATAGAGATATGAGCAAGGCATCCTTTAGCACTGAGGCTTAATCTATTAACATAAAATCAAAAGAATATTTCAAACCTAGTTTCAGAATTTCCCTAAAATTTAGTGATTTAGTCACACAGACTTATACTTGACAAAACCTTAGGGGGTTAACAGTGTTGATAAAGTGCACATTACCAGATTTCTCAGGATTTCTTTTACTTGCATAATGGAAATGGGTTAATGAATCGAAAGGTTTAACTTCAGACTTTAATCAGTCCACTATGTTGCATTTTCTTTAATCAAGCAGAGCATGTTTCTCTATTTGTTTAAAACTCTGGACAACGTGTTTAAACATTTCCCTCCCTGTTTACATTTTGAAATTCTGGTTTTGATTTACAGATTTTAAAAAAACTTTAGTTTGAAAAAAATAGAAAAAAGATAGATGTCCCTGGGCACGGGTCCTCTTTCAGTGCACTTTTTGGAAACTACAAGTTAAATCTTTGAAATACATGAAATCTAAAACTCTTGAGATGCCGATGGCCTGAAAAGAAATGTTGACACATACATGGCTAACGAAAGTATATCTTAGAGTGACAGTGTCCAACTTGACAGATGGACACCTCTAAACAGATAAATCTTTTCATACCTGTGCACGCCCATTTGGTGATCATAAAATGTGTATTCTCTCTGTTACATATGCACATAACCAAAGAGATTAAAAGGTAATCACCAAACGGTATTTATTATAACCGTAGCAACAGCCCCCTCACTCGAGGTGCAATATCACTGATCATACACTGCACCTCTCAATGCACCTGCTCCTCAGATGGCATGTATGTATATGTATGTGTGTGTGTGTGTGTATATATATATATATATATATATATATATATATATATGTGTGTGTGTGTGTGTGTGTGTGTGTGTGTGTGTATATATATATATATATATATATATATATATATATATATATATATATATATATATATATATATATATATATGTGTGTGTGTGTGTGTGTGTGTGTGTGTGTGTGTGTGTGTGTGTGTGTGTGTGTGTGTGTGTGTGTGTGTGTGTGTGTAAGCATGTATGTGGAAGTATGTACACACGCATGCATATATGCATGTATATATACATGTATGTATGTGTATGTATGCAGGTGTATGAATAAGTTGTACATATCTTTCTTGTGTAAATGTAAATCTATCTGTGTTGTTATGTAAATACTTACTTACGCTATTGTGTATTTCACACGGAGAGATGCCAAACTGCCTTTTATTGTTCTTGTAACAGCTTTTCTATTCTATTCTATTCTTATCAGATTTAGGGTTGTGGTATCATACAAACTGTGTGCCTAAATGACATGATCTATAAATGAATATTGCAAAAATATGTTTAAATTTATTGGTAGTCTTTTCTGATATTAAAAAAATATATATGTAAAATGTAAAAAAAAAAGGCTTGACTGCTTTTAAATATAACAGATAATTTTAAAAGATTTTTTTAAACTGTGTACTTCACAGTATAAAATCGCTGTGTTAACTGCAGATGGTCTCTTGAGCTTGAGCCATCACGATATCAGATTTTCATATGATTTTTCCACATCATTGTGCTGATGAAATAAATCATATTTTTCTGTAATATGTCTGGGAAAAATACTAATGATGCTCTCAGTCAAATTTATCTTTGTTTACTGTGTGCTGTCTGTTTTTGGGGAAAAAAATTAATTAAACTCAAAATACCTTTGTCTGGTAAAAGAGTCTATAACACATCCAAAAAGGACAGTTACATGATATTTTGAAAATTCAATATAGGTCAGTACATGTAAAACATTTCTTGTAGTAGCATCTCCTCAATGTAATTGTCCTGAGGAGGTGTTACATAATCACATTCTCATCATACTGAGAAATTTCCAGAAAAATATATGAAAGACAAACTGCAGATCAGCTGTACAGACTCATTTCCTGTAGCGTAAGAAAACAGTTCAAAGACCCAAAGCTCAGTAAGAACTAGATCACTCACACTTACCACAGCAGTTTTCTACAGATTATCACATGACACAGTCTTGGGGAAATAATGCACTATTAGAGAAACAATCCTAAATTTACATCACCTAAGACAATGCATCAGATTAGAAGATTTTTATACAGTTTTGCCTCTTACTGAGGCAATTTTTCAGTATTATCAAGTTTTAGTATTGCTTACCTGAAAGTCCCAGCCGGGCAAGAACTGAGGAAAATCACAGTCATAGCAGATAGTGTGTTTTAGTTATCCAGGATCACGTGTTCTCCCCCTAAAATCTTCTCTGCACACTGAAGATTTTAGGGGGTTTCTGCCCTGCCTGCATGGAAGGTTCTATGTGAGATTTTCATATACAAGGTGGGAAAATGTGCAGCAACCTAGCCAAAGCCTCCTCCATGCTTTCTGATAACCTGGGGTTTTATGCATCTTGCTTTTAATAAGCACCAACACCACAGATGAGAGCCTCTCCAAACTTAACCCCCACCTCCAACACACACACACACACACACACAAACCTCTTCAAGCTGCTTGATCCCTGGATTTACGGGTTTAGTATTAAGAAAATACTCCTGCAATTTGGGATTAGACCCACAAAAACCCTCCACAACAATGATTCCGTCCATTTGATATCTTGATACTAGTGATCAATCCCTGGCTTTGTCACCTTCGTCAACAGCCAATTTCCGGGAGAAAGCGATGAGATAGATTACAAACTTGTTCATACTCATTTACCCAAACAACATACCGATTTTATTCTTTTTGATTATTATTCATTTTTTTTCCTCAAGGCCACAAGGCAGACTTTCTCCATTAACATAGATTATTTGGTTATTTACTTGATGTGTTGTCAATAGAAGAACAAGGTTGTTTGAGATATGCTTGTGATTAACTCGGAATAAAACAGGTTTATTTTTTTCTATTATTGCACCTTAAATGAAACACTACAATGTTTTTTTCTAATGTGATAGTTAATAGTTTGTTTATTTGTGTTTTCTTTCGTTTAACTGTTTTTAAAAGCTCTGCCATTTTTATTATCTGATGGAAATTCTTTGAAGTAAATATTAATGCGACCTAAGTGTGAAACCATATTGGAAATGACTTAACACTCAAAACACTACGCCTAATAAATATCAATGTTTTTCGTTACTCTTCAAAGCCAGATTAAAGCTAGCGTTTAATTTAATGAATGTTAACATTATTTGTTATAAATGTTTCTTTAATTGTATCAAGGTTCCATCTCAGGTTTTGCACCTGAATCGTGGTTTTCTCGCTGTAATGGCAGCCGAACCACTCTCCAACTTTCTGACCTGAACTTTTCACTCATGTCACGTGATGTGACTTAGATTCGCAAGGGGCGGGCTTTTCTGTGTCAAACTCGGGGGCTGGTTGGTCGCTGTCGTGGCTTGTATAGGCGCAGAGTGCCGTGATTGGCTCGCAGAAAGAAGGCCCGTGTGCTTTCTGGGCTCATAGAAGCTAGGGCCCTAGAGACGTTCATTAATCTCCATCCGTCAGCGTCGGCTGGAGACAAAACGCTCGCGGAAGAGAAAAATAAGGCCTATTTTTTAGTTTTAGTTTTTGTTCATTTCTCCGTACGCATTTGTTTAACAGATCGAAGACAGGTGTGGTTTTCACGTGGAGCTTCCGAACCTTTTTTCTTACCTCTGCCAAATAACAAAAAAAATTGCGCTTCATGAGGATATTTTTCTTGAACTTTGGATCTTACTGTTTTGACACTTAAAGGGAATTTTAAAATAAGGAGCCCGAAGAAGGTGAGACTGAAATGTGTTCCTAATTTTAATTGTTCTTAATGATCTATTTTTCTTTTTCTCTTCGCTTGTGAACGTGTCTTTCTTTTTCCTTTTTGAATATGTAATCGTTTTATCAACGAAAACTAGCTTTAAAAGGCAATGTTTAAAAACAAGTCAGTCAATCAAAAAATATAATTATTTATCAATGACATATTTCACAACTTTAACAACACAAAACTTTTAAACGTATCAATCGCTCCAGCTAAAAGTTGTTTTGTTTTTTGTTTTTGTTTTTTTTGAGGGGGGGGGGGGGGGGGTCTTACTTTCTATTCTGTCGGTGGACTTTCAGCCCGCAGCCTACCAGTTACTTTCCTGATAAGGGCACTCTGCTAATTGTCGCACTGTTGACCTAATCTAAATTGTAATGGAGTTCATTTGCACACAAGTTTAGCATTTACATTGCGCGGTTTGTCTGCTTCCTGTGGTTATGGAAATAAGTCGGGCTTTATTTGGCGCTTGAGGCCTCAGTTCAGATCCAACAGGAGGCCCGCGGCACCTTCCAGGTGCTGCCAAACGGACCCCAGTGGATTTTGGAAATTCTGAGCCAATATTTAGCCCCACACTAATGTAGACTCGAGTTTTACAGAAAAGGATAAATGAATCAAATCCAACATGATGGATATTCCCTGTAAATTTAGATATGGAAGCTTTCTGTATTTTATCATGTCTTTATTGTTATATTTTCTTACCCCAGTTTAGGTTATGTTACTTATTTGAACTCATTTTCAGCGAAAAGCAGTAATGTTACATGTGTCAGATGATTACGTGTGCCATTTTGCGCATTCTTTTTTTTTTTCAGAAGAACTGCTGGAGAAATACAAAAGAAATAATAAAATATGAGCTAGAACAGGATTAGCAAATACTTCTTTTTTTAATTTATAATATTAAGATCTAGTGAGCAACCACTTAAGACTCTGATACTTGCAAAGACGTCTGCTTGAGAAAAAAGTTCATTTGGACTGACGCAAACCTACGTTGCTGCAGATCGATTTTATTGATCTATTGAATTAATGAAATCATAATGAAGATCTGAGTGATAACAGGGCTGTTAAAACATCCTGGTGGATGTTTAAGAAAAGTCAAAAATGTGATTACTAGATTAATAGTTTAGCGGGAGTTTGAGGTTTTCTTTATGAGAAAAAAGAATTCAGTTTCCCCGTAAGCATTTTTTGGGGCGCGTGGGGGGGGGGGGTGGGGGTGTCTCTAAACTGATGTTGTCTTCCAACACGGGCAAAGTTCAGGCGTTTTGTAACACTTTGTTCCAGTTTATTTTACTGCTGGAGTTGGGGGGTTTCCCCAGCACAAATATGTGAAAAGGTTCATATGGTATATGGTTTGTGTTTTCCTTTAAAGCTTCTTGGTGGGTAATTTGGTTTCCAGTGATTATTATTGTTCATAATACATTAACATTCATGGGCTAAAATGATTTTAAACGCCCCAAATATAAAATAAAAATATAAAAAATCAAATGTTTAAATTGACGATCAATATTGTTATACTTTTTCTAACAGCATGAAATTGTATTTGTGTTTTTCGTGTTTTCAGAGTGTTAAAGGCTGTGATTAATGTTTGGGGTTGTTATTATTATTGACAGGCTTCTCCCCAAAGTCAAGTTTTGCATCGTTTCTGCGTGTGTGGTTTTTTGTTGGTTGTTTTTTTGTGTTTGTTTTTTGAGTTTTATTTCTCAGCGAACACTTTTTTTTTTACTTACGTGATAAGCTTAAGAAATTACCTCTTTTCAATAAGTTTCTTTTATTATGAGTATTAATTGTCGCGCATCTGCGTCTCACAACCAGAGCCGGACACAGGGGAGCTGAACACTCGACAACCGGGAGATCTACACCTGCCCTCTCCGTCCAGACTCCGGTCTCTCCTCCCGCTTGCTTCTAGCATGATGTCCTATCTCAAACAGGCCCCGTACGGCATGAACGGGCTGGGCCTGAGCGGAGCTGCCATGGACCTGCTGCACCCGTCTGTGGGATATCCCGGTAAGGATCCGTGAGCTGCAGGGTCGGTGCCAAACTGACGACTACGTGAACTGGAGATGCAACATACTGAGACGGGGAGGGAATCGATTCACCTTCCTATTCCATGAAAAAGCATTATAAAATTATCATTTGCCGCCTGTAACATAGAAATGGAGCCGCAGTTAGAAAGTCCATAAATATCAGTCTCAGATTATAGCAAAGCAGGAGAGGCGTTTTCTCTAAGTGCAGAAGTGGATTAGTTAACTCACCAGGACACCAGAACATCTGACTAGCGCGCGCATAATATTCCTCCACGCTTTTTTTCTATTTGTTTAGCAGTTTTCAAGCTTTAACCGTGCTTTAAAACAAGTTGTACAAACTGATGAAAGACCTCTTTTTAATTTCAAAGACTCTGACCTGCACAGGCCCATCTGCTCAGTGTCCTCCTCAGTCATGCTGGTTACCCCGATCGCTGCAGAGACTCTATACTGTGAACTGAATAAACTGGGTGGCAGTGGCAGATATGCAGTGGCATATCTGGGATATGAGTGTTTAAGTTTTTCATTATCAGACTGTAATAATTAGACTTATAGTTCGAGTGTATTACTAGTGACATTACTGGGTGGGCCCGGACCCCTGAAGCCCGTGTTAACGCTGGTTAGCTGTGAGAACCTAACGCAGACTACCGCATGAGTTTCAGCCAAATTATTCCCAATAATATCCTTATAATAATAACCAAATTGCCATAGCCTAAAAAGTGTTTTGCTTCAAGCTAATGGGAGGTTTGGTTTGTTTTCCGTTTTCGTACTGCTAAGCAGTGAGTGTAATGATTGTGACAGATCCCTGCTAAGCGTCATATTATCGTCCTTTAACATTTTTGGAATTTCGATGGTGAATTTGTAAGGAGCACTGTTATCTGGTAAATGTTCTTATTAGATAAATTACTTTGAAATCCAAAAGTGAAACTTCAAGACCGAACTTTGTCATTGCTTTATTTCGCAGTACTTCGCAAGACCTTAATATGATATTTCATACAGGCCTATCACTCCCCTTTGTCTCGATTGGAGGAAATGCTTATATGTCAAGATTTATATAATCTTAAAAAGGAATATAACTTCTGCATCCAAAAAAGCAAAAGACTTAATGAAGGTGCGATATGCTCGAGGTTTGGAAATTTGTAATTTGGGACGAGCAAACTAGTATTATACGGTATTCAATAGACTTCAGTCCAATACTAAACAAGCACTTCGTTTTCAGCCAACCCGCGGAAGCAGCGCAGGGAGCGAACCACCTTCACCAGGACTCAGCTGGACATTCTGGAGTCGCTGTTCGCCAAGACCCGTTACCCGGATATCTTCATGAGGGAGGAGGTGGCGCTGAAAATTAACTTGCCGGAATCAAGAGTGCAGGTCAGCCACACACAAAACCTGTTTCCTGGTTTAGAACTTAAATGTTTAAATGTAGGACAAGAAAAGGCACTTCCATGCACCGAAGTTGTCGTTTTACATTTCGTGGCACCTTTCGATGGATTTTTTAAAACCTCAGGCATCTGCATGATTGTGAGAAAAGTCTTTAGTGTAAGGGAAGGATTTGGCTGGGCTGTGGCAGAACGCAGGGCCACCTTTTGATGTGGTGAGCTTTCTTTAAAGAAGGCTCTGAAAGGTTTTCCATGGGTGGCTTTAGCAGCCCTCTGCTGGGATTATAGCATATCTGGGATATGACACTATGACAAGCCCAGATATCTGTATTATTATTTCAGCTGCAGTGGTTGATTTTCTTATGGAGATTTGCATTTAAAAAACGCTTTTTAAATTGATGTTATAAACCACAAGGTCATAGAACACCATTTTACATTAATATACTCATCGTATAGTTGTGACCATAAACGCCATCACAGGATTTATTAAAATAAAATGCGATAAAAAGAGTTCTTAGGCAGTTAATATAGTTTAATGCAATCTTTTGAACATTATGAAAGCAGTGTATCAGACTTACAAGATGTAATGTTTCAAAACTGATAATTTATTTACATTTAAAAATCAAAATATTTTAGAATACTTTTATTTATCAGCATTTTCCACTTTTTACAAAATATTTTCTAAAGCATGTCATCACTTATATACATCACCACAGCACTTACTGAAGGAGGCACCAGACAAAAGTTTAAAGTTAAAGATGTCGCTGGCATGCATCAGGTATTTTTAAAATATCATCAACACTGGACATTGCATTCACCACAATTTGTAATTTACATAAACATCTTAGTGTTAGATGCCTTAAATCTTTGGCAAGTTTGAAAAAATGAGTAAGAAACAGATTTGTTTTTAATTGTTTTTGTTTTCATAATTTTTATTCATTTCATTCGAAATATTTTTAGTGCCAAAAACATCCCATATTTACACATTCTAAAGATTAATTAATTAATTTATGTATTTATTGTGCAAGTGTGTACAAGAGGTAAGGTGGGATTACATGAGGAAGTATAATAACAAACAGCAACAGCAAGTGTTTCCTTCATGCTATTTCAGCCAGGTTTTACAGTTTGTTATTTCTGACCTGGTGCATGCATGACGATGACCTTTTGACCTCTTCTCCTTTCTCAGGTCTGGTTTAAGAACAGACGAGCCAAGTGTCGGCAGCAGCAGCAGAGCAGCAACAGTGCCAAGGTAAAACCACTGAAGAAGAAGTCATCTCCAACCAGAGAGAGCACTGGTTCAGAGAGCAGCGGTCAGTTCACTCCGCCAGTAGTGTCCAGCTCCTCCTCCACCTCTTCCTCTTCATCCGCCTCCTCTTCCTCATCTGTCTCCTCTGGTCTAAGTGGACCTGGTCTTATTAGCACATCTACCTCCATCACCGCTCCAGTGTCATCCATCTGGAGCCCGGCACCTATCTCACCAGCACCAGCACCGGCCACTCTGCCTGACCCTGCCGCCCCTACCAGCGCGTCCTGCATGCAGCGCTCTGTGTCATCATCTGCGACAAGTGGAACGTCGTCCTATCCTGTTTCCTACAGCCAGCCAGCAGCAGCGTACAGCCAGGGATACCCGGCTTCAGCATCAGGTTCCTATTTTGGTGGCGTTGAGTGCGGCTCATACTTGGCACCCATGCATTCCCACCACCACCCGCACCACCCTCACCAGCTCAGCCCAATGACTAGCAGCTCCATGTCAGGACACCCACATCATCACATTGGCCAGACGTCAGGACACCACCATCATCACCACCACCCACCGCACCACCACCAGGCATACAGCGCACCCAGCCTCGCCTTTAACTCCACAGACTGTCTGGATTACAAAGAGCAGACAGCAGCTTCAGCCTGGAAACTCAACTTCAACGCCTCCGACTGTTTGGACTATAAAGACCAGGCCTCATGGCGTTTCCAAGTGCTGTGACTTCCTGTATTTTGTTTTCTCTTCTGTGCTTTTAAAGAAGTATTTTTTTTTGTTGTTGGTGGTTTATTTTTGGAGATCCTTTAAAGTAAAAGTAGTGACATTTGAAAAAGGAAAAAAGTTTAACTGTGAGCCAATCAATATAATTTGAAGCCTCAACTTTGACTGTGTGCTTTTCAGTGGAGTGATTCATCCAGGATTATTTTTCTACTCCAAGATTCAAGACAAACTGACGCTATACCTTTTGAAGGCCTTTATTAGTGAAACTTCAATGGAACATTTGTTATAGTCCAGTCTGGGATTGCCACACAGATCATTCTTCAGAAGATAAACACATCCTCTCTGAGATTAATATACACTGGACTTTTGAGTTGGCTTTTCTTAGATCTGAAACAGGATGCTGCTATCATTTTCCAACATGATTCTTGTTGAGGAACTGTGGGTATTTTATTTTGGAGACTTAATTGCAGCAATTGTTTGTAAGGTGAAAGATTCTGCTATTTGTTCTCTGCAGAGGAAAGAAAATTAAAAATGTGAATTTAGACACGCAACGTTAGTATTGCATTGAAATTTGAGAGATGTACATTCGTGTCTTTATAATAAAGTCTTGTATAAACATGAACAGTCTAACGAAACTTTTATTCCTAAATAAAGAATGAATCTCATCAACTTTAGCTAGTGAACAGCAGTTTAGAGTATCACACAATAACTAGCTTAGTTTTAAAATAAACCAGGCTAAACTGGCTAAACTGGTTTAAAGGTGTAGATATGGTCACATGAACAACAGTTTGAACATTTTACTTGTTTTATTTATGGTGTAAGTTGTTGCTATGGCACCAAAAGGCATTTTTTTATGCTTGGTTGAAAAATATTGCTTTAAATTTATTTTTTTTTCAGAAAGATTTCACCAAGTGTTTTATTTTTCATTTATTCTATTTAATTTATACATATTAGCACCTGGAAACTTGGCCAATCATTTCACCATGAGCAGGAGATGGACTAAATGCCTAAAAAATGCCTTATAGAAAAAATAATGGAATTATAGAAGCAGCAAATGAATGCAACACCCTGAAAGTAAATCTCTGGGGTGTTGCATTTAAATTTAAGATCATTGTAAATGTATTACAATGTGTGTAATTTGTTACATCGTTTTTTACATAGTTTGGTCATAGTCCTGACAAAGAACTACGAGGAACTCGAGGACATTCAGTGAGTCAGTGATAAAATATGTTTCAGAGTGAGCCATGAGAAAGTTCAATTCATCTGAATTTGTGAGCTATTACCATCTTGGAGAATTTTCTATCCTATTCACTAACTCTTTATTCAATGAAAAAAAATGAGCATGCCTGAGAACAAAATATACCTAGTAGGTAAATCAGGTAGGAACGGGATTAAGTAAGAGACTGATTAAAAAGATTAAAACCAACAGCAGCAGATCTATCACTCTAAACATACTGCGGCTGAATGTTAATACAACCATATATATATATATATATATATATATGTGTGTGTGTGTGTGTGTGTGTGTGTGTGTGTATATATATGGTGGTGGCTAACCAACCGGACATAGTGGTGGTAGACAAACAGAAGAAGACGGCCGTAGTGATCGATGTAGCGGTTCCGAATGACAGCAATATCAGGAAGAAGGAACACGAGAAGCTGGAGAAATACCAAGGGCTCAGAGAAGAGCTTGAGAGGATGTGGAGGGTGAAGGTAATGGTGGTCCCCGTGGTAATCGGAGCACTAGGTGCGGTGACTCCCAAGCTAGGCGAGTGGCTCCAGCAGATCCCGGGAATAACATTGGAGATCTCTGTCCAGAAGAGCGCAGTCCTGGGAACAGCTAAGATACTGCGCAGGACCCTCAAGCTCCCAGGCCGCTGGAAGAGGACCCGAGCTTGAAGGATAAACCGCCCGCAGGGCGTGCTGGGTGTATATATATATATATATATATATATATATATATATATATATATATATATATATATATATATATATATGTATGTATGTATATATATGTATATATATATAAAGAGAGAGAGAGAGAGTTAATATTTCATTGAACTAAATACACGTTAATTTTAAGAACTATCAGCTGCATGCATTAGCTTTGCACTCAGTTGTAATGTTATCTCTGGCAACCAGAAGAAAATATCCAAACAGCATGTCAATAATCAAACCCCTCCTTCCCCCCTGCAGTGATGGGATCATAGCCGGGCAGGTTAGCAAACATGTACACTGGCATCCCTGCTGTTTGTTTGGCCATGTCGACAGTAATGTACAACTTATTTGATCCAAGGGAAAAAGGGACGAATCACGATTTTAATTAAGTGGCGTCCCGCTTCCTCACTGTGTCTGTCCAACAGCTGGACAAACAGCTTTTTGTAAACATGGCATCAGTGCTGTGTGTTTGCCCGCTCTGCATCCCGCTGGGCTTTAGCTGCACGCACCACAGATTCACGCAAACATGAGCCGAGATTTAGCACATTAGAACAAACTAATCTTCAGGCCATGTTCAGCCAATAAATGCAGTTTCATTTAGAGAAAGGACACTTCCCTCTGAACGCCTGCTTCATATGCCTTATTGTGCAGTGGGCCGCTCCCTGAGGGTATGAATATTTACTTTCTGAATCCTTGTAGTGACTAAGTGACTCTGCTTTTTAGCTTCTCAGTTTTCCTGAAGGCTGCTGAAAACAATGACTTCACAGGCGATCACCTCACTTTTCCTGATGTAACAGCACTTTCAAGGATATTAAAGTTTCCTCATGAGTCTTGTTGATTTAAAATAAATGATTCATAGAGGAGATGGTAGCAACACAGCAACTTCCTGGACTTAATGACAGGAGATCAGTCTTTATAAAAATCTTGCTAAATGTGCAGGTGAATGCAAATGTTTTCAAATTCCTCAGACACAAATAAGCACGTACTCATGTTTCAGTTTTTATGTTTGTTTGTCAGTTGCAGAGTCCACGATGCATTTTGTCTAAGTTAGCACAAAGACGAGAAACAGAAACTATTACATCGTGTCTTTACTAGAGACTGAGACCTCTGTCAAATAATATGAATTGTTGTCAGATAAGCAAGTGCTACACACAGCTAATATGTTTTAGTAACATATCAGTTATGTGCAGATTTAAAATTTAAGCCCACCCAACAGGTGTTTTTATAAATTAATAGCACTTTCATTTAAAAAAAAAAAAAAAGCATCAATTTTATGACACAGGGAGGATGGAGTGTATCCCAGCTGTCACTGG
This sequence comes from Astatotilapia calliptera, assembly GCF_964374335.1. Lineage (NCBI taxonomy): Eukaryota > Metazoa > Chordata > Actinopteri > Cichliformes > Cichlidae > Astatotilapia > Astatotilapia calliptera. The sequence goes on along the minus strand of NC_137427.1, from coordinate 40,253,050 downwards.
GTGAGAGGCAACGTACACCTAAGACACTCTCCAGTTTATCACAGGGCTAACACAGAGAACCATTCACACCTACAGACAATTTAGAATCAGTAATTAACCTGCAAAGCATATATTTAGGAGGAAATGAGGGTACCAAGAGAGAACACAGACAAGCAGACTCTACCCACACATTCACAAACCTGTACACATTCACACCATACATTCACAATACTGTATTTGCAACATTGACAAACCAAGCAGTTTATACAAACCCAGAACCTTCTTGGTGGAGGGGACGGTACTAAACACTGAAATCTCTGTCAAACAATGCTGCGCTCTACTGACAGCCAGCTACAGTCACATTCACATTTGCTGCCAGTGTAAAGACACTAATTAACCCGACCGGTTACTATAAATAAGCAAACCATTATTATTAAATATGTTTATACATTTTCCATTTTTTTAGATTGATTTTTTTTCTCTCTCCCTCCAATTGCTTATCCATGGTTGTGTCATTCAGGTCAGCTAGGATTATAGGAACACTGTATTTGCATCATTTTGTGTCTGGGTGATAATAAGTATCATTAAGTCAGGCGTGTCAAACATAAGGCCCAGGGGCTGGAATCAGCCCAGCAAAATCTCCTCCAAAATGTAAAGGAATGCATAAATTTTGGTCTTTTAAGTCTATTTTCATAAGTCTTACAGAAGATGAATTTCTGTGAATTAACAAAATCTTTCTATTTTCTGTTCACAGAGTCATGCTGACATATTTCTTTATCATGCAGAAAAAGAGTGCTGTTGAGTGCTGCACTTCTTTTTCTTATATGAATTAAATGTATGGTACTTAGTATTAGGATTCAAGTCCAGTGTCAGGATTCCTCCAGCTCTATACGAACAGAAGCATCTCTGTAAAGTCCTGGAAATTTCTATCTTATTCCTAAATTTACCTTGATTGCATTCCTCCAAATTTATTGCTGCACGTCATGATAGTGCATTGATTGTTAGATACACTATCACAATATTAATGTGTATGTGTGGTGGGGTTTGTGTGTAATCATGGCAAAATGTCATCTAAGAGACACCTATAGCAAACATGTACTATACTTTGGTAGGTGTTCATCTGTGAAAACATTTATTGAATTCAGGAATTAATTCTCTTTCTCAAGTAGAGAAACTAGAGAAAAGCAAAATTGTGTTTCAATTTTCCTGCAACAGATAATTTGTTTACCCCACGTTTTTGTATGCTGTTAGAATTTAAAAGAAGAAAAACATCAAGGAAAAGTGGATAAAAAAAACAAGTACGTTATAATTTTGAACATTTACAGACTGCATCTCTGTGTGTATAGTTTCATATGGAAATCCGTTTAGCATGGTGGGTAAATAGATTACTACCCTGAGGGATTAGGGATTGCCTTACTGCTGGCCCACTAATCCCAAGCGCAGACTGTCAAGAGCCCTGACATGTCTGGGACTCCTTCAGCACAAAATGGCTTCTAACCTGTTTAAGACGCCAATCTAGTCCCACACACACCAACTAACAACGCCACTTCCTCCACCACCAACATGAATGTTCCTATCAGAGCTGTCACCAATGGAAAAGACAATGACGTTTGTCTTCAAAGTGGGAAGATTAGATGCTGCATGAGACAAAAGCAGACTCTTTGAAGTGATTTCTCTTCAGCAACTTAGCTGCACAGGAAGTTGGTGAGATTTATAAACTTCAGTCAAACTTAAAGACGTTTATGATCAAACCTATGAACATTTGAACAATTTCAGGGTGTGAATGAGTTTTTAATGTCTTTCAATTTCTTCTCTTAAGCACTTCAGTTTGCTTGTTCACAACACATTTTTAATAGTAAAGTAATTGTGTGTGAATTTTTATTACTGGCTGACAAAATGGAATGATACGATAACTAAAGTCCTCTTAACCATCATGGACACACAGACTTCATATGCATTTTGAATGTAACGATTTAGATCAATTGTTTTTAATATTAATTTGAGAGAGTGGGGACAGCATGAGTGACATAGCTAAAAGTTTCTGTAGTCTTTGGATGGAGGCATCATGTTATTTATGACATTTATGCTTACATTAATAATATGACAGTGTAGGCATATTATTATTGATATATACTATCAGTGCTTCATTGATCTTTTAGCTTGTATGTCATTGTAAAACCCCTTGTAAATGTTTATCTATGCATTTGTAACAAGTTAACATTTTGTCTTTGTGATTCTGTATGTAAGGTGTGGACATTACTAATTAGTTCACCGCTAACCAATTCAATAAGTGTATCTGTACAATTCCAGGGCAGTAACCTATTGTAACATGAAAACAGCATAGGCTGCACCAATACCGATACCCTAAATCAGAGAGAGATGGAGTGTGTCTTGTTTTCAGTTTCCTACGTTTGATGCATTTTCTTTCCAAGTGCCTCCCAGTTCTAAGGTTGTGCTGGCTGAAGCACGGTCTCTCCTTGAAACAAATGGCGATAGGAAATCTCTTTGTCAGGACCGTGGCTAAGCCTAATCTAATGATTCTGATGACTGGGGGCCGTACTTAGCAGATTGCCACTGGCCTGCTTCAAACGAGCCGCTACGGATGGAAGTTTCCCAAGGATTAACACTTAAAGAAGAGCAAAGAGGGAGAGAGAAAGAAAGAAGACAGTCTCTGCCTTCTAGGGAATCCCCATTAAGTTGAGACTTGGGGTGGCAAAGAGGAATGTGTTTCTGCTGAGCTGTGATCCTGGTCTGTTTCACAAGTAATGGAAAAGCTGGCCTCCTCCATTTGATCTGTGACCGCTTCCAAGACTGAAACATGCAACTGCGACCCTGTCATATAATCTGACTGTAAACATGCACCCATTGATGGTAGATGTCATTTTGGTCTCTGTTAAAGAAGTAAGTAAGAATCTGCATCTGCTTTCTGCCATTTTTAAAAGCCTCCAACAGCAAAAACGTTTGTGCTTCAACAAAATACTACTGAGGTTCAGAAGAAATCCTCAGAAGGATCGACTGCAAAGTACAGGCCTTTATGCAGAAAAGGACATCCAGTGGGAAATGGTGATATGCAATCAGATATATCAGCTAACTAATTTGCCTAATCTTCATGGGGCTTTAGAGTGTGTTGAAAAAGAAGATAAAAGGGGCTAAAGGAACCATTCCAGACATTAGTCCCTGGAAATAAACATTATGAGGACTTCTGGAGAAAACACAGCATATGACAATAAAAACTTTGTTTGACAAAAATCGTCACTCAGAATGGAAACAACACCTGGCCAATATCTTGAAAGATTTTTACATGACAGATGGCATAATCGTAGCGGTCAAAACACACAAGGGCAGCATTTACCCATAAACAATGATTAACCACCGTAACTGTCACTGGCGCTGTATTGACTGGAGTAATGGGGGTTTCAAAATGGGAAGCACTATTTAAGCAACCCTTGGCACTACAAGTAAAAATCCCATTCTCTTTTTCCCAGAGGCAATGTCTCACGTCACAAGTCACTATTATGGCTCAGGTTGGAAGTAGCTCTGCTCATTTAATCATTATTCTTTAGAAAACATCTAATGGTAAAAGATACAAGTGTAAGCATTTGTGGTTTGCATAAAATCTGATTTCTCACAATGAAAAATGTATTAAAACTGGTGGCAACAATTTCAATCTCTGTGATCGGGAAGTTAAGGAAGTGTGACATGCAAAAATGCTGTTTATTTTATCTTTCCATTTAAAATCTAGGACTTATGATGACAATCATAAATCGAGATTACCTTTATCATAGTAGTTTTTTAAACTCAATGAAACTGCCATTTCAACCTGATATTTCCTGTACCTGGTGTCCCTGTACTTATCTAAAATTTACCCTGACAAGTGTTTTTTAAGCAGCAATTTTTTTATTTTATCCCATGTCAACAGCATCCACAAATGACACAGTTTCACTGGTAACCTGCGGGATTTTAAAAATCCCAAGTCGTCTTAATGTTAGACAAAGACCAAGTAAAACAGACTAAGACTAGCCTGGGAAATATCTGCTATGAGAATAACAAAAATAAAAACAACACAGAAAAATCACATATTAATGCAAAAACACTAAAAATATTATGTTAATAGAGAAGCAACAATTAGAGTCCTTCTATTGAAGATCATAGTGAACATCTTTAAATTGTTTGAAACCTGTAGTCACGAAACAGAAGACACTATTTTTCATTGTTTCCAATAAAACAGTTAGTCTCTGTGACACCATTCTGAAACGAAACAGTTTCTTGTCCACAAATTTCTATTGTATTGTTATTCAGTCACTATGAAAGTGTTTCATTAATTGAGCATTCCCGGATGGTTTTGTTTCTAGAGCACCAGTAACAAGTCAGAGCATGTGTATGCAGGTTTCATTGCTGCTGTCACTGCTTTGACAGACAGGCTTGTGCAACACAAGAACCCAGGATTAAATTTAGCCAGGCAAAAACAAACACTGATGTTTTAGAGAGACTTTTGACCCACTTTAAACTTCAGCCATGTTCCTTTTTTGCAGCACTAAGTCATATCTGTTGGCTGAAATCAGAGTTAGTGCCTGATCTGTTGCTAACTACTGCTATACACTTTGTTTTTGCAAACTCTCCGAAGTTAATATATAGAGTAGAGAAAGTCAGCGGTTTGATCCCTGGCTGCTCCTGGCTGCATGCCAAAATATCTTTGGGTAAGATACACTAACCAGATGTGTTCATCAGAAACAAAAAGAAAGGGCTTAGACGGTCTCTTAAAATTTAGCAAACTTATCCCATTTCAACTTAGAGAATCATGGGAATATTTCACCAGATGCCGTTTGGGCCACAATGTTGACGCTGTGTAATATCACTACCTGGTTAATGATATTACGCAACGTGTCAATGTTGGTGTTAGCGCATCTTTAAAGTAGGGAGAGAAAAAACTTACGTTGAAATCAGATTAATTACATGATCTAGATTTTTCCGTGACAGCTGGGTTAGTTGGAATACACAGGATCCAGTGTTCTGTCAAGTCAACATACACTGTTGGATCCGCATACGTGTAGCATAATGTGACAGCTGTATTTGTTGTGACCAGCAGCAATCGTAACCCTAACCATATATCAGTAGAAAGAAATAAAATACACATCATTTACAGCTTGTATGCTGAAATGACAGAAAACTCCCCTTGACTCTGACCTGCATAAGCACAGGATGGATGGATGGATGGATGGATGGATGGAGGTAATGTAACACAAGATATGTGCTAATCTTATTTATTTAAGAGCTTTAGAGGCTCACAATGAGGAGCTTTATTCTAAGCAAAGTGGCAGCCTTATCATTAGCAGAGATGGAAGGCGATTAAGAGCAAATTATAAAACAAAGAATTAAATTGTGAGAGTCAATCTAGATTAGATCTCAGTTAAAAGGAATCAATTTGGAAAGTGTGGTGGCATCTGGACCTCACGTAAGGGAACGTCAGTCCTAAATGATAGAAAGCACACACTTTTTTTCACTCCCAGTATGACTAATACTGTCATCTAACAAAAAATGTGGCAGCCCATCAAATAACGGCACTCTTGCCTTACCATTTTCAATATGAGGAATATGAAAAAAAAAGACATCTATTCATTCCTTGATCTTTGGTGCCTTTTTTACTCTGTTCATTGCCAGAATATACTAACTACAATTTAAGCTGTTGTCATAGTCAACTTTTATATATTTATAAAATTCTTTACTTTTTGAGTCAGAAGCCTGACAACTTGAAAGTAAGAGTCTTTTCTAATGAGCCTTTATTTTTTTCCACTTGGAAGATGACCACATGTGATATTAAGGTACATTTTATTTTATAATAATAATGGATTGCATTTGTATAGCGCTTTTTGAGACCCTCAAAGCGCTTTACAATGCCACTATTCATTCACTCTCACATTCACACACTGGTGGAGGCAGCTACAGTTGCAGCCACAGCTGCCCTGGGGCAGACTGACAGAAGCGAGGCTGCCATATCGCACCATCAGCCCCTCTGGCCAACACCAGTAGATGAAGTGTCTTGCCCAAGGGCACAACGACCGAGACTTTCCTAGCCGGGGCTCGAACCAGCAACCTTCCGATTACAAGACGAACTGCCAACTCTTGAGCCACGATTCGCTTTACTGATTATTTTCATTTTGTGTTTACTGCAAATGCAAGGGTATTCATGAAAAACAGCAGACACATTGTGTCTGTGTGTGTGTGCATTAACTGTGTTCTGTGTTCCACATAGACAATAAATGTGCAAATCTAGATTGAGTGCTGCAGAAATCATACATTCATCTTAGAGATGTCAGCGTCTGAAAGGGAACTCAAACCAGCTACCTGTGGGTTACCAGTCAGCGAATGTCTAATTTCCTGTGTATCAGATGCTCAGTCAAACATAGCAGGTTAGCATTAGCCCCAGCAGATGTAGAAATGCAAAACCTTTGGAGTGATAAAATTCTCCAAGGACAGTGTTTTGTAGTTTGGAAACTCACTTTCTGTAGGTTGTTTCTTTACATAATAATGTAAAACATACAAACCAAGTGAAGGTTATACTAAATTCACTTCCATTCCTTCCATGCCTGTAATTAACTGACTTGTGTTAAGCTGATGTTTAGAATAAAAAACAAATTTAAAAGTAAGTTTGTGTAATGATCAGAGATGGGCAGTAACACAAAATCCGATTACGTTTTTTCAAGTAGCGGGTAAAGTAAGGGATTACTATTGCAAAAAAAGTACTTTCCTGTAAGCATGCTGCGTTGCTGGGTTACTAAACCGTGATTTTGTTTGTGAGAGTGTCTCATGACAATGACGTACGAGTGCGAGACATCCGTGGCAGCAACAGACGTGTGTAGATCAACAATGCATAATATGGAGTACGACCATGCAGCGTTTACAGCTTGCAAGTACTGACATTACTTTGAGTTTGACTCCGTAAAAAGTGACAAAAACATTATCGTCTGCTGTACACTCTGCGTGGGAAGAAAACGTCTTTCTAAAAAAAAGAAGAAGAATAGAATTGGGCTGAAAGGTCTATCGCTTTATTACGTATTCAGGTTGTGTATCATGTTTTTTTTAAGTAACTAAGTAGTAAAGTAACTAATTACTTTAGAAAATAAGTAATCAAGAAGGTAATGGGATTCCTTTCTTGGAGAAGTGATTAGTAACTAATTACTATCTTCAAGTAACTTGACCAACACTGGTAATGATCAGATTTAAACCAGATAAACTAAGATGATTAAAGGAATTAGATTTACATCTAACTTAAAAAACATAATTTCAAGGTTTTTTACAGTTTAAAAAACATCAGATACATTAAAAAAATATGAATGCATTTTGTTTCTATTTCACTGAGTATCTGCACAATAGTAAACACTGGGTTTCATTTAGGCAAACGTGCAGCAACTGGATGAGGAGACAACTTGCATCAGTTTTTAAGAAAGAAAGAAAGAACAGTGTCACAAATTTCAACACCAGCTGACCCAGAGGACAGATCCAGGCCAAACGTTAAGACTTTCACATCCGAATCGATACTTCTAATGTGTGAGCCAACTTTTCAGCTTTAATTAAAACAAAGTTTATATCAAACAAAAGAAAAAAAGCACTTAAATTATCATATGTGTATCCTAGTGTGTATTTTTGTGTTTGCAGTGGGTTCATTTAGAGACTAATTAAAGTAGAAATTGACCGACTGGGTGAAACATCAGTGCCCCAACCCCACCCCCACCCACCCACACACACACACACACACACACACACACACACACACACACACACATAGCCTCTTTTCTCATCATTAAAGTGGTCGTAGGAGTGTTAACAATTTGACTCCCCCCTAAAGGGTCTCTTAAGTGGTGGGGTGGAGGAGGAATTGTTTGAAGACTGACCCTCCCTTCTTGTTTTTTTGCCCCCCCACCTATTTCCTTTCTTCTTATTCACTTTTCTCCTGTTGTCTTCTTCTTCTATCCTCTTTCATACTCCACAGCCTCAGCTCCTCCTTTCCAATCTGCTTGGCTCAGTGGACGATTCTTACCGGACGAATGGACTGGAACTGTTGCGGTTCTTACTTGTGTGTTTGTAGGAGTGTGTAGTGTAGTGTAGTGTGTTTTTTCCTTCTTTTATTATTTATGCTCGTGAAATCAGAATTAAAAGACTAATATAAGATTTAAACCAACCCAAAAAATCTAAAATTGAGCCATTTAAATCTACAGGGTGGGCCATTTATATGGATACACGGTAATAAAATGGGAATGGTTGGTGATATTAAAGTCCTGTTTGTGGCACATTAGTATATGTGAGGGGGCAAACTCCTCAAGATGGGTGGTGTCCATGGTGGCCATTTGGAAGTCGGCCATCTTGGATACAACTTTTGTTTTTTCAGTAGGAAGAGGGCCATGTGACACATCAAACTTATTGGTAATGTCACAAGAAAAACAATGGTGTGCTTGGTTTCAACGTAACTTTATTCTTTCATGAGTTATTTACAAGTTTCTCTTTGTTCACAGCCATTGACATGTTGAAGAGGTTAACACATGAGGAGCGGATCGAAATTGTGTTGATATCTGGTGAAAGCAGTAACCGGGTCATTGCAGCAGATTTCAATGCAAGACACCCTACGAGACCACCCATCTCCCACGCTACAGTTAGCAAACTGCTTGCTAAGTTTCGTGAAACTGGTTCAGTGTTGGATTTGCCAAAATGTGGACGCAAGAAAACTGTCACTAATAAAGTAACATCAGTGGCTGTCCCAGCTTCATTCAGCAAGAGCCCACAGCGTAGCACTCGCCGCATGTCACTGGAGAGTGGCATTAGTTGAACATCCCTTCGGCGGATATTAGCTACTCACAAATGGCACCCTTACAAACTCCAGCTACTGCAGCATCTCAGCGAGGATGACCCAGATCGGCACACAGAATTTGCAGAATGGGTAAATCAAAAATTGGAACAGGACCCTCAGATCACGCAGAAGATTTTGTTCAGTGATGAGACAAACTTTTATGTGAATGGTGAAGTTAACAAACAAAACACCGCTATTGGTCTGACACTAACCCACATTGGATGGATCCCTCCAAGACTGTTGGACCAACAAAAGTGATGGTTTGGTGTGGTATATGGGGTATAACGATAGTGGGTCCATTCTTCATCAATGGAAACCTCAAGGCCACTGGATATTTGAAATTGCTACATGATGATGTGTTTCCCTCTTTAGATACGAGATGTGCAGCACCTGAAACTACGGATATTGGATGCCTGTGCTGGCACTTCTCCTGCGGTGTTGCTATCAGTGTGTGAAGAGTGGGAGAAGAGGGTTGCATTGACAATCCAACACAATGGGCAGCACATTGAACACATTTTATAAGTGGTCAGAAACTTGTAAATAACTCATGAAAGTTACGTTGAAACCAAGCACACCATTGTTTTTCTTGTGACATTACCAATAAGTTTGATGTGTCACATGGCCCTCTTCCTATTGAAAAAACAAAAGTTGTATCCAAGATGGCCGACTTCTAAATGGCCATCTTGGACACGACCCATCTTGAGGAGTTTGCCCCCTCACATATACTAATGTGCCACAAACAGGACTTTAATATCACCAACCATTCTCATTTTATTACCGTGTATCCATATAAATGGCCCACCCTGTATAACCAGGATCCAGCAGTCTCCATTAAGGCCAACACTTTAATTGTTATAAACAAATCGAAAACATAATTAAATACAAACAAATTGATTTTGTTAACTATTGCTTTCACAAAAAGTGATGTAATATTTATTAAAGATAACCATCTGGTTAAAACCTGATTTGTAAAGTATCTATGAAAACTGTCTGGATTGTAAAGTTGTAGCTTTTTTTGGGAAAATGTATTGCATATGCACGCAGTGTGGCATAAATTATTAAAATTTTAACCAGCAAACTGATTTGCGTCCTGTTTGGGGTTTTTTGGCTCCAACCTTTTTATATCCATTCTTACATTTTTTCCTTTGATCCTTAAAGATCACTTAAAATGAAAAAAATGTGCTTGCTGTGGAAATGAATGGTGCTGAATGACATGAAACACTACTTTAATGCCAGTTTCAGAGTTATACAGTTAGTACCTTTAAAGCTTTATATTTGATAATATGACAGTTATTTTATCCTCCATCCACTCTACTTTCTGTTATTCATGAAGCTCATTATAGAACTAATAGTAATTTCTTCCTTTTTCTTTTCCTTTCCTACCTTTCTTCCTGTACTGTAGTTCTATATTTCCTTCTGTTTGGGAGGCTGCAGGCAGTCAGCCTCCAAACAGGCAGTCTAGTCACTGGCTGCCAAAACTAGAATTAAGTCAGTTGCCTGGCTGGATAAGAAATTGGATTCTCTTCCTCTCCTGTTATCCCTCTGGACCAGATCCTGTTTCCCCCTGAGGGGTATGGGGGAGGGGGTAGGTTTAGTGGTGATGAAGTGGGGTGGGGGGTGCAGGTGGCACGAAGGGGTTAAATCTTTGCCAGGTTGCTGTCACAACCAGTGGCCACACCTGTCCTACCAGCCCAAACACACACAAACACTAAAAAATCTTGATCTCCACATCTGAGCAGCAGCTGCAGCTGGCCGGGGTTTGAGTCTCCGGACTGACCGAAGTCTTCTCCACGCCACACAAGCTTATTTAGCAACACAGAATGTAACACCTGGCCAGTCCTCCACCCAGCTGGACAATAACACCACTGACTGATATCAATAGAGGCTTTGGAGTTTCATGACAAATCTCCTAGCAAGTTCAGCTGGCACCAAGTTGGGGGAACAGTGGTACACGGCGTCCTGGATAAAAGAAATCGGAGGGAGTGCTGCATTAGCCTACTGTTTTGTTGTGCAATAGATATGTTTGGGCAAAGAAAATCTCTGAGTTTGAGCTTCAGAAAAATAACCCCAGGTCTCTGTTTTTTTCATTTGACTGCTTTTCACCGATGCTCCCTGCTAATGGACAAATGTCACTCAGCCGACCAGTCAGTTCATTACTTTGTTTTAAAGTGAAATAGTTCAAATAAAATGGATCAATAGGTTATAGTCAGAAAGCTATAACTCATTTACTTATTTTATAATTATATTAATATAGCACAAAGTTCAGTTATCTTAAATGTGTAAACTGTACTTTTTCTCTTTTACCTGAGTACCTATATATTTATATTACCTCTGGTGTTTATATGGCACCAACACACAGCATGATGTGGAAACAGGGGTTGTTAAGGGTGAGGGACAGTTTTGTTTGTGAAATGGACCATCGGGCCTCAGAATACACCTTCTCTTTTACTGGTACATCAAAATCATTTTTTCTTGTCTTTCTAGAATTATTTGGAATGTAAAGTCCTCTATAATTGGGCCTATATTTTCCCAAGCTGCTGTGGCTGTGCTTATCAGTAAGGGATAAGAATTAACACCACATAGGGAACCAAATAACATTTTTTTAAAGCTGGGAGACTTAAGTAGAAAATTGGCTTAGCATGCAGATAGCAAAGTCAACAATGGGAACATACATCCCAGCTCAGAGTGATTGAAGTAGCTGTCTTTCTGATGAACAAAGTGTTTGATTTTCTCCACGGCTCTTACATAAACTGCTAACTTAATTTCACACTTTGGATCTGAGGGTGACAACAAACACTTTAATTAGAGGAAGATGATGCAGAGAAAGGGAGGGAGGGAAAGGTGATAGACAGTAACAAATCCCCAGCACACTCCAGCCTAAATATACAGCCAGCAAAGCAAAATATAATAATTTTTTCTCCTACTTTTCATATCTTATTATTTTTCTCTTCATTTTCTAGTTTGGAATTGTGAATATTTTTGCATAGCTTAAAGGCCTCGTGCTATCTCACCCAAACCTACATGGTTCATTTGCATCGTCAAGGGTTTACACTGGAGGTTTTGGGGGCTAGAGGGGGTGTGTGTGTGCCATAATTAGGCCTTTGTGGTTCATATTTGGACCAGACAGCATACCTGCCACCTTGGCTTGTAGGTGCTGTAGCCTGAGTAGCACCTTGTAGCCCAATGAACCAAGCCTCTCGACACTGTGAGATTAGCTTCTTTCATAGACCCTCCATTTTCTAAGTGGCTGTTTTTACACTGGAAGTAAGAAAGGGAATGAAAAAGAGCTGAACAAAAAGCATAAAACATTTTGCACTGATCCTACAGACAGACATTATTAAGCAGGCAGACGGATCACTAGAAGTGATAAACGCTGTGAAATAAATGTGCCAATCATGGCCTCAACCTTGTCTATAACCCCTGAAACAAATGCCACCTCTGCTCGCAGTTTGGGCTTTAATGGTCAGCAAATAATCAAAGCACTTTTTTTCTCCTGGGGGGGATTAGCAAGGCGAAGCTAAGCCCGCTGGACCAGACACCAAGGGGGTCTCCTTATCAGGGCTAGGCTGCTGGATGGAGCTCCACTACAGGACAGATTGCTTTCACTGCTGCTCTTCTATAGGGAAGAACAAAGACACACCACCGCCAGGATAATGCCCCAGCTCCGGTGAGATTCCTAGAGCTCGAAAAGATGCATTTATATATTCATTATGATGAGCAGTGAGATCATGTATCCCTCTACCTCCCCTTGTTTTCTTCTTTCTTCTTCTTCTTCTCGTCTTCTCATCTTCCAGCCGGCCTCAATTATACGGGGTTAATTACCTTTGTCGAATTCTGTTCTCTGTGATTGTGCAGTTTGAAGATATGTATACAAATACATGAGCATTGTGTAAGTGTGTTTACATGTATCTGTTATAGATCACTTGCTTTTGGATCTCACACAACTGTAGGGTCTTTACCTTATATCATAAAGCATCTTGAGGCGATTGTTGTTGTGACTTGGAGCTATATAAATAAAACTGAACTGAATTGAATTACTGTACATGTTAATAAAATGAATGGTTCAGAAGAAAAAATAAAGTTCAAAGCTACTGTATAACTACATTGTCTCTGTGTGGTTTAATTAATCAAACCCATCAAATGGTTCATTGGGCCAATATCAGCCTGTTTATATCAATAATTAATAATTTTCAAAACAGTGACCTCTCCCTCATCACTGGGGGAGAAGTCACTGAGGCAATTAAACAACTCCTTGGTGGCAGGGCCCCTGGGGTGGATGCTCCTGAAGGCTCTGGATGTTGTAGGGCTGTCTCGTCTGTCACGCCTCTACAATGCTGCATGGAGATCTGGGACGGTACCTCTCGATTAGCAGGCCGGTGTGGTGGTTCCCATCTTTAAGGAGGGGGACCAGAGGATGTGCTCCAACTAAAGCCACCCTGGGAAAGCCTATGCCAGGTTGCAGGAGAGGAGAGTCCATCCATTAGTCAAACCTCAGATGCAGGAGGAACAATGCAGTTTTCATCCCAGTCACAGAACAGAGTAATAGCTCTTTACCCTTTGAGGACTTTGAGGAAGTTTCTAACTCAGAAAATACTTACATAAAGAAAACGTAAAAGACAAATAATAAATCATATGAAGTGTTTGAAAACTCTGTATAAAAGCCCAGTATCTTATTTATGGTGACCTGTGAGCTATCATTTGCTGCCCATATGTAAGCAACTTTGTGACCATCGTCCAGCCCATGTTGGGCATCATCGTCATCAGCATCATATATTTTTGTCACTGATGATCCACTCTGTTCTGTGTCTGACTCTTGTTCCTGGACTCCATATCTCCATGTTTCCATGTATGTGCAAGGAATAGGAGGGAGGTACCATCACTAAATAACAACATTTTACCAAAATAAATGACTGCAGATGCAAAAAAAAACATTTAAATAAAATGTTTAAACTGAGACATTTTGGTATTTAGTGAAAAATGTTATCTCATTTAAGGTGCAACAAAATGCTAAAAAGGTAAGTTTTGCTAAAAAGAATGTACTGGAATACTGGAAGTGTGTCCTTTGGCCAAAGAGATATGGCTTCATCTCATTTTACGCTGCTTACAGAGAAAGCAGGGAGAGGTCATCCCCATAGCTAAATACGGTGGTGGGAGTACAATTACTTAGGGGATGCTTATGTGAGTTTGGGACTGGGAATTTTATCGAAGTAGAAGGATTCATGAAGAAAGAAGGATATGTGAAGATTTTGAAAGAAAACCCCCAAGCAGTCAGCAGCAAAACTGGGTCTGGGTCATCGTTTTGTCTTCCAACACAACAATGACCCAAAAAATAGATCTTTAGAAGCAAGATAAAGAAATGTAGGACGGTCCTTAACTGCATACCCAAACTCTCTTTACTATGAGGGAGAGAAATAATGGCAGTATGCATCTAATGAACAATACTGCACTGCTATAAACAACAACAAGAAACTAGAATCATTCAACAAGCACAAGTTCCTGAAAACTTAAGCAGAATTAACATGATAACAGCCAAATACTTTTATTCTCATGGATACACAAACACACTATAATAAATAAAAGTCAATATATACAGTCCTCCCAAGCCATTTTGGCCAATTCAATTCAATTCAATTTTATTTATATAGCGCCAAATCACAACAAAAGTCGCCTCAAGGCGCTTCATAGATACAGAGAAAACCCCAACAATCATATGAAGCACTTTGGCGACAGTGGGAAGGAAAAACTCCCTTTTAACAGGAAGAAACCTCCGGCAGAACCAGGCTCAGGGAGGGGCGGGGCCATCTGCTGCCACCGGTTGGGGTGAGAGAAGGAAGACAGGATAAAAGACATGCTGTGGAAGAGAGACAGAGGTGCTCTAATAGGGTGAAATGGTACTACAAGGTCATTAAGATAAGATGGGGCCTGATTATTTAAGACCTTGTATGTGAGGAGCAGGATTTTGAATTCAATTCTGGATTTAACAGGAAGCCAATGAAGGGAAGCCAAAACAGGAGAAATCTGCTCTCTCTTTCTAGTCCCTGTCAGGACTCTTGCTGCAGCATTTTGGATTAGCTGAAGGCTTTTCAGCGAGTTTTTTGGACATCCTGATAATAATGAATTACACTAGTCCAGCCTGGAAGTAATAAATGCATGAACTAGTTTTTCAGCGTCACTCTGAGACAGGATATTTCTAACTTCTAACAAGGTAATGCCATCCAGAGTAAGAATCTGGTTAGATACCATATTTCTAAGATTTTCAGGGCCGAGTACAATAACCTCAGTTTGATCTGAATTAAGAAGCAGAAAGTTAGCAGCCATCCAGGTCTTTATGTCTTTAAGACATTCCTGCACTTTAACTAATTGGTGTGTGTTATCTGGCTTCATGGACAGATAGAGCTGGGTGTCATCTACATAGTGAAAATGTATGCTATGTCTTCTAATGATGCTGCCTAAGGGAAGCATGTATAATGTAAACAGAAGTGGTCCTAGCACTGAACCCTGTGGAACTCCATAATTAACCTCAGTGTGTGAAGAGGACTCTCCATTTACATGCACAAATTGGAGTCTATTAGATAGATATGATACAAACCACTGCAGTGCAGTACCTGTAATACCTACAGCATGTTCTAATCGCTCTAATAGGATATTATGGTCGACAGTATCGAACGCTGCACTGAGGTCTAGCAGGACAAGCACAGAGATGAGTCCACTGTCAGAGGCCATAAGAAGATCATTTGTAACCTTCACTAAAGCTGTTTCTGTTCTGTGATGAGCTCTGAAACCTGACTGAAACTCTTCAAATAAACCATTCCTCTGCAGATGATCAGTTAGCTGTTTGACAACTACTCTTTCAAGGATTTTTGATATGAAAGGAAGGTTGAGATTGGCCTATAATTAGCTAAGACTGCTGGGTCTAGAGATGCTTTTTGAGTAAAGGTTTAACTACAGCCAGCTTGAAGGCCTGTGGTACATAGCCGATTATTAGAGATAGGTTGATCATATTTAAAATCGAAGAATTAATTAATGGCAGGACTTCTTTGAGCAGTTTTGTAGGAATGGGGTCTAAAAGACACGTTGATGGCTTGGAGGAAGTAATTATCGAAGTTAACTCAGAAAGATCAATTGGAGAAAAAGAGTCTAACTTAACATCAATGGTACTAAGAGTAGCTGTAGATAATATTACATCTGTGAGATAATTATTGGTAATTTTTTCTCTAATGATAAAAATTTTATTTGTGAAGAAGTTCATGAAGTCATTACTAGTTAACGTCAAAGGGATGGTTGGCTCAAAAGAGCTCTGACTGTTTGTCAGCCTGGCTACAGAGCTGAAGAGAAACCTAGGGTTGTTCTTATTTTCTTCAATCAGTGACGAATAGTAAGATGTTCTGGCTTTGCAGAGGGCTTTCTTATAAAGCAGCAAACTATTTCTCCAGGCTAAATGATGATCCTCTAAATTTGTGACACGCCATTTCCTCTCCAGCTTACGAGTCATCTGCTTTAGGGTACGTGTTTGAGAATTATACCACGGAGTCAGGTACTTCTGATTAGAGACCTTAGTTTTCACAGGAGCTACAATATCCGGAGTCGTACATAGTGAGGAGGTGAAATTATTAACAAGATAATCGACCTCTGTTGGGGTAGCGTTCAGATAGCTGCTCTGCTCTGTGTTGGTACAGGGCATTGAAGATGATAACAGTGGGTGGATTATATTCTTCAACTTAGTTACAGCGCTTTCAGAAAGACATCTACTTTGATAAAGTCTACTCTCCACTACTGTGTAATCGATTATTGTAAATGTAAATGTTATCAGGAAATGATCAGACAGTAGAGGGTTTTTAGGAAACACTGTTAAATGTTCAGTTTCTATGCCATATGTTAAAACAAGATCTAGAGTGTGATTAAAGTGGTGGGTGGGTTCTTTTACAGTTTGAGAGAAGCCAATTGAGTCTAATAACAGATTAAATGCCATGTTGAGGCTGTCATTTTAGCATCTACATGAATGTTAAAATCACCCACAATAGTTATTTTATCTGAGCTCAGAACTAAATTAGATATAAAGTCTGAGAAATCAGACAGAAACTCTGTGTAAGGCCCAGGTGAACGATAGATGATAACAAGTAAGACTGGTGTCTGAGTTTTACAGCTGGGGTGGACGAGGCTAAGCATCAGGCTTTCAAATGAATTAAAAGTCTGTCTGGGTCTTTGGTTGATTAATAGGCTGGTGTGAAAAATTGCTGCCACACCGCCCCCTCGGCCTGTGCTTCGGGGTTTCTGGTAGTTAGAATGACTCGGGGGTGTTGATTCATTTAAACTAACATAATCATCCGGCTGCAACCAGGTTTCTGTAAGGCAGACTAAATCGATTTGTTGATCAATTATTAAGTCATGTATTAACAGAGACTTGGAGGAGAGAGACCTAATATTTAATAATCCACATTTCACTGTTTTACTCTTTGGTTCAGGTGTGGATACTTTATTGTTCTTTCTTTGTAATTGTTTATGTTTAAGTTGTTTGTTGCTGGTTTTTAGTTTGTTTTTTGTCTGTTTGGGAGCTGACACAGTCTCTATGGAGATGGGTTTTTGGGGGGGGTAGCAGGAGGAGAGAAGCTGCAGAGAGGCGTGTAAGACTGCAACTCTGCTTCCTGGTCCCAACTCTGGATAGTCATATTTTGGGGGGTTTAATAAATTTGTCCATATTTCTAGAAATGAGAGCTGCTCCATCCAAAGTGGGATGGATGCCGTCTCTCCTAACAAGACCAGGTTTCCTCCAGAAGGTTTGCCAATTATCTATGAAGCCCACATCGTTTCTGGGACACCACTCAGACAGACAGCAATTTAAGCAGAACATGCGGCTAAACATGTCACTCCTGGTCTGATTGGGAGGGGACCAGAGAAAACTACAGAGTCCGACATTGTTTTGGCAAAGTTGCACACTGATTCAATATTGATTTTAGTGACCTCCGATTGGCGTAACAGGGTGTCATTACTGCCGACGTGAATTATGATCTTACTGAATTTACGTTTACCCTTAGCCAGCAGTTTTAAATTTCCTTCAATGTCGCCTGCTCTGGCCCCTGGAAGACAATTGACTGTGGTTGCCGGTGTCTCTAGCTTCACATATCTGAGAACAGAATAACCAATTACCAGAGTTTGAGCCCCAGCGGGTGTGTTGCAGAGTGGAGAAAAACAGTTAGACACATGAACAGGATGGTGGTGTACCTGGGGCTTCTGTTTAGGACTAATATGCTTCCTCCTCACCGTCACCCAGCCGCCCTCTTTCCCCAGCTGCTTGGGGTCTGCCAGGGAACAGCTAGCAGGGCCTACGCTATCTTCGGCTGCACCAGCTACAGGGGCCTGGCTAGCTATGGGTGAATGAAGCTTGCGAAGCCAAGTCTCCAATTCAGTAATCCTGGCCTCCAGAGCTGCAAATATGCTACATTTGTTACAGTTATCATTACTGCTAAAGGAGGCCGAGGAGTAACTAAACATCTGACACAATGAGCAAGAAAGTGCAGGAGGGACAGGTGAAGTAGCTATGGTGCTAATGAGTCGGCTACGAGCTAAGCTAAGCTAGCGAAACAGTACAGAGACAGTGAGTGAATACTTTGGCTATAAATTAGGTAGTGAGTACACAGAAAGTGTGCTTCGGATGAAGCACGTGAAGATTATACCATGAAAAAACAATGTATTTAAAAGTTTTTAATTAAATTGCTAAGCAGATAAGCTACTCAGAAACACCACTGTGGCTGTATCCCAATTCAGGGTCTGCAGCCTTAAAGTACGCAGCCTCAACGATCCTCAAGGGCCGCGTACTCAAAGACCGCTAAGGCCGGAAGTGCGAGGCTTGTGTAATGGGACGGTCTAGCCTCCATTGCGCTGATACTGTTGTTTGTCAATAAAGTTTAAAAAAAAAAAGCCTCCATTGCGCTGCCCAGGTTGCCTAGCAACCATGATACTAACCACTGGAAACGTGTCATAGCTTTGTTTGACAGAAATGAAGGAGAAAATCTTTGGTTCATTTGTTTGTTTCTACATGAGCTTTGATCATTCTCTGTAAGATTAAGCTCAGCTATTGAACGGCGTATATTTTAAAGTAAAGGCTTTAAAACCAAGTTAGTACAAACATCACTAATGTCACATAACTTTGCCGACATGTGGCCAACAGTAATGTTTTGTTCTTCGTTATTAAACATTTGCACATAAATAAGTGACATAATATTCAGTACTTAAAGTGTACTCTTCGGCCGCCCTTCACCCGCTGTTTTTTTCTGCAAATTTATCCACACCCATCGCCACGCTATGCATTCTGGGATATGTTGGGCCACGAAGTCTACACTTCCACAGCCTTAAAATTCAGGGAAATGAAGGACGCATTTCAGGGCCACATTTCGAGCAGCCTTTGAATTGGGACAGCCTTCGGCGCGCCGCTGTGACGTAATCGGCCTTGAAATACGTACTTTAAGGCTGCAGACCCTGAATTGGGATACAGCCTGTGTTTGAGCAGGAAAGGGAAGTGATACTCTACCACAGAGCGAACGAACAGAGAGTGCAGAGAGCTTCGAAGGATTGATTCTTGGCTCTATAATAACAATTTTTTTTTAAAATCAGAAAAGTGTCCTTCAACATAAGATTTTGACAATCTCACCATATACAATGCATAATATCATCAACGGATTCTGAGAATCTGAAGAAATCTCTATGTTCAAGGAATAAGGGTAAAAAACAATATTCAGTGTCTGTCATCTACTGGTCCTCAGGCATGATTCTGGCATGGAAAACACTCGGGCTCAGGAACAATTCCAGAAATAGCCGCTCTCTACAAATGCAGGTTAAATCCAGATGTTCCACCAACTGAAAACATTTTTTCCATCACAAACCCAAAAATGCAACAGAAAGGTTGAGTAGCTAGAATCCTTTATCAGACAAGAAAGAGGTCAACATTCCTCTCCTAAAAGGCAAGCAGTTGATCTCCTCACTTCCCAGACTTTACAACTGTTGTTCAAAGAAGAGAGCATGCTATAGTGTGATAATCACTGAAATCAACATTAACTAATCTGGTTTTTTAAATGAATAATTTTGTCCATTTGGACATTTGATACGTTTTCTATGTTCTACTATGAATAAAATATGGGTTTATATGAGACTTCCAAATGATTGCATTCTGCTTTTTACTTTTAAAATTAGGGTTGTACTGTGGAAATGGCCCTGTTGTATCTATCTTGTACAACAAAGTAAAACAGAATAATAATAAGAATAATAAAAATCACTGTTTCCTGTTTCAACTTCTTTTAATTGTATCAGAGATCACTGTCTTTGTTCTAAGCCGTAACTATTGCTTAAGTCAAGCAAATGGTATGTTGTAGGGGAAGATGCTAAAATGGTCACTTTCATGAGCAAATCATACTATATGAAAGATTTGTCTAATTCTTACAGCACTGAAAAGAGTTACTCTTACTGAACAGTGTTTGCAACTCACATTTCATAACAAAATGAGGGGTGCTCAACCTGACAATGACTTTCACATTGTGTAGCGACTATGCAGCTATACACTGTAGAAGTAACCAGGCTTTGAACATGTCTCTCAATCTGTCTTTGGGGAAAGACATTAAACGAGAAGCTCTAAACTATCTAAACTACTTTTTTTCAAAAAGCTTTAATCCTCTAAATGTCAGTATGCGCTGACATGCAAATACACACATAGTACAGTATGTACAGTAAATTGGTGTAACTAGTCCAACAAAAGCAAGTTGAAATTTACTTTTTTAACACTGCTGTCCAAGGTTTACTTACTTCACTCTATATACAGAGTAGCTGTCTTTATGTAAGACAGCTGAGCGGAACTCAATCCGGTTGTTCAGTCTGACGTCACTAGCTGTGTCTGGACCTAAACTCCGCTGCAGGTGCATATATCAAATGATCACTACTGAGAGTTGAAAAACTGTCTAAAGTCTTTCATCTTTAATAAAATGATCAGCATTCTGCTCTACCAGGTGTAACAATTGAGTTTAACATCCAGGCATCCATGAAAACGGAATTTATGACATTTAACGGAGTTAGAAGTTAGCAGGGAGTTAGCTCACTAGCTTCTATCTAAATACAATATAGCATGTCCTGACTGCGGGGTTTTGGAAACAAATTAAAACGTACAGCTCTGTTATCACTTCCAGCATAAATGAAGACAGAAAACTAAACAGCAGTGAGGTTTGTAGGGTTACTGAAGTTGGGCTAGCTGGTATATAATGATGTGCTACGTGACCGCTAGCGACACAGCTATGTTAGCATAATATAAACAAGCTAACTTTTTTTCCACTCGATAAAAGTTAACGTGAGTGTTCTCGGTGGTCAGGAACAAATGTAATCGCATGGCAGGATGCTGTAAAAGGACCAAACTTCAGCCAGGAGAACAACTGAGATAATCCATCCACAATACGAGGTTAGTCATTCATATACTGCTGCATGGGCTGGGCTGTAGTTACATCCTAAGGTTTTAAAAACTGAGCTTAAATAAATGATTAGCGATAATAAAAGCCGAGGGAGGTCAACAGTGATCGCTGACTGTTTTAGGAGCTTTTTGAGATCAAATAGAAGAAAATACATAACATTAAACATGTTAACAACACAAAAGCCATATTAAACGCAGACTACTTTAGGCCCGGAAGTAGGATTCGTCGTGTCATCACTGAACAACCGGATAAACAGTACAACTATAAATGTTTCTGTTAGTGGCTATGTTGTTGATTTTCCTTGTGTCACACTAATTCCAAGTTTTAAATTACACCTCTTTCTCTCTCTCTTCGAACTTTCTCCTCTTATTAGTGTCTCTGATTTCTCCTTGTCAGTCCTTTGCTCTCACTCTTTCTTTCTCTGTTGTTGGCCTGTAGGTCTTTTGGGGGATGTTCGGCTCACTTCTTGCCCAGAATAAAGGTGATGTAAAGGAGTACAGAGCCTGAGGAGGCAATGTAGGGATGGGTGGACAGAGTGGCGCCAGGATTTAACACAGCCACATCCAGCAGGCTTCCTCAGATTCTCCCAAAACAGACTGGATCATGTGACACATCAGGTGAAACTAACCCATGCAGATGTGTCAGGGATCGTCGGATGGAGTGATAGTGTGATTTGGTGCAACATAAATAAAATTGAATTCAAATTATTTTAATAATTTTCTCCCTAACATGTGTTTGCCTGGTGTTTCACAGTAAGAGTACGAACAAAATGTAAATCTTTTCCACATGAGAAATCTAAGGATGTTTCAACCCAAGTGGGGGGGAAAAAAGGAAAAAAAGAAAGTTTTTACAATGAGTATTTGCTGATCATTTTTAAAGTTAATAAAATATATTTTGTTAAAAACATAAATTATATTTTAATTAAATCATTCTTTTATTTCTTAGTACTTAGTACTAGTTTGTGCACAGAGACAGAGAGGGTTTTACATCTGAAATTATTTTTTAAAAAGAAAGAAAGGTAAAGAGTTTCAGGAAAAAACAGAGAATTTTAGAGCTATACGAGACCCTGTCCCTGTCCAGTGTTGATGGCTGTTTTATGTGGCAGTTTGTTTTTGTTTTTTACTTACCTAATTAGACTATTTATTTTTATAAAAAATTTTAATGGGACTAATTAAAGAATGTAAACACAACCGTGTACAACCTTGAATCAGTTACTGAAATAAAAAAAGGAATATTCATCACAACTATGTTTACTATAATTCCCCCAGTTTAAGGAGATCCTGTACCAGTCATGATGTTTAGAATAAGTGTCCACATAGTGACAGATGTCATGTTGGTGCACGTGCCTGATATTTATATTGTCAACTGACAGATGTCAGAATGATGGGGACATGATGAGGACAAGAGCTTATTAGTGCATGCCTTCATCAGGTCACAGGTGTAGGCATATACAACATGGCCGCAGGAGTCAAAGCCATGCAAGAGGTGCTGGGGCATGCCAGTAAGCAAATAAGACCACAGACTTTAAAAGGTCATGCACAGACAGAAAAGACATGAAACACTTCAGGACTTTGTCTCCTGTCCCCGAGGATGTGAGCAGAGTTGAAGGGTTGAAAAGTTCATCCGTAGGGTAGAAGAAAGGTGAGTAGAAAGGCGATGGAGGCAGTCATGCAAAAATTTGAGGCAAAGACAGGACTGGGGGTGGGGGCAGGATTAGAGCAGGCTAAGGTGACAGAGGACAAATAGTAGAAGGTAAAATAGTAAGTGGTTTACAACATAAACTGAGGTGGTTTAGATTTACTTTGAGTTGAGTAATCACCAACTTCAGAGTAATTTAACTGAATGTGGTGTCAAAACTGAAAGCAATACAGTTTCACTGCTTTTTGTGTAAAATAGTTAAATTAAACATTCATGGATAACAGCAATAATTATTTTTTAGCATTTAAATATAATTTACATTAAAGAACCCATACTGATGGATTAAACATGCAAACACATGAAAATAATTTTGGTTATTACAAGCAGAGATGGGAAGTAATCCGATTACTTTTTTAAGTAACGAGTAAAGTAATTTTGCAATTACTATTGCAAAAAAGTAATTAGATTACTGTTACTTTCCCGTAAGCACGCTGCATTACTGCATTACTAAACCGTGCTTTTGTTTGTGAGAGTGTCTCATGACGATGATGTACGAGCGACATCTGTAGCAGCAATAGACATGTGTAGATCAACAATGGATAATATGGAGTGTGGGAGAGACTACAATCATGCAGCATTTAAAGCGTGGAAGTACTGACATTGCTTTGGGGTGGCTGTAGCTCAGGAGGTAGAGCAGGTCACCTACTGATCGGAAGGTTGGAGGTTCGATCCCAGGCTCCTCCAGTCTGCATGCCAAGCATCCTTGGGCAAGATACTAACCCCAAGTTGCTCTCCGATGCATCCATTGGAGTATAAATGTGTGTGAGTATAGTTAGAAAGCGCTCACTATAGAGGTAGTGCTTGTGAGACTGGGTGAATGTGTTGTATAGAGCGCTTTGAGTACTCCGGGAGAGTAGAAAAGTGCTATATAAGAATCAGTCCATTTACTTTGAGTTTGACTCCATAAAAAGTGACAAAAACATTAGCGTTCGCTGTTCACTCTGCGTGGGAAGGAAACTTCATTTTACAGCGAAAAATTTAACTTCAAATCTGAGCAAGCACCGAGCATGCTGCCACAGGAATGTGAAGTTCACAGAGACACTCCTGGATCCCCCCACTGACATGGGGCAAACCTCCACCAGCCCCACTCCTGCTAACCCAGTGAAAATAGACTTAAGAGCAATAGGACATAGTGCTTAGAGTGAGTGTAACACAAAGAAGTTTTTTTATATGCTGGAATATGCAGAAATTAGGCATAAATGCTAAACAAATTTCTTCACGTCAGTGTTGAATATGATTTCATTTTTGCTTGATGCAATGTGGATAAAATTAAAAGATTAAAATGAATAAAACAAGTTTTAAAAAAAAAACATTAGAACACTTATGTAAATATGTGATGTCTTGATGAATCGAGCAGGTATTTGAAGTTTACACAGCACCATTCTCGCATGAAAATATCTTAAAAGTTTATTTTGTGACCCAGAAAGAGTAATATTTCAAACTCCGCCAATCTGTGTTCCTCCGTCACTGCCTCGTTTGAGTTTTGGACAAAATGGATTCTGGGATATTGCATTTCGTCATTTCGAGCTGATTGGAGACCAAAACAGCCAATCAGATTTTTTTGCATCCAAGTCTGCGATTGGTTGGTTTTGTGGCACAAACATAACGGTGTACAGAAAGAGTTGAACACGCACAGAGAGAAATGTTGAGAGCGCAAGCAACACATTGCGAGCAAGCACAAATGCAAAAAACTGAGTGAGAGGGGCTGCTATTGTGTGTGTGTGGATAATAGAAAACACTGAAATAAATTTTTTGCACACAGCAATGAATTTTGTTCACTCAAATTTAGCTTTTCTTTGCTCAAAATAAATTTCTCCTCAAAATGCAACACTTGCAAATTTTTTTTACGTGCGCTCAAAGTTTTTTTTACATGAGCACAGTTTTTTTTACAATAGTGCATAACAAAAATTAGCAAAAAGAAGGTTCTTTAAGTTTAAGATGTTGAAGCAGAGTGCTCCGAACCAGACTGACAACAGAAATGTGAGTTGACAGCCTGAAAATTCCTCAAATTGTTGTGTTCGTCTGAGACCAAACAGCCTTTCTGTCAGTCTTTAGGGAGGGGAAGCATCCTTTTGGCCTGCAAAGGAAGTCACAACACTTTCCTTCTTCTGTCTTCACCATTAACCATTGATCAGCGTCTAGAGAATCGTCTCTGGCCCTGAACCAGCACTTTAGGGTGTTTTCTATCAGTGCCATTCCAGGCAGATGGCAGAGTAAGTGTGATTGGCAGGAGAAGTGGAAGAAGCAGAGACAGAACAGAGGCTGCTGCCAGCAAGCATTGGGAGGGGGGAATAAGAGTGTGCAGAGAATGGAGGGGTGCAGGGCACGACCAGTCTTAATCATCCCAAAGGCTTGCCAAGTGCTGACGCTCTGACAAGGTTCTTTAGAGCCGAGTGATGGGTTTCCAGCTCCACTGATAATTTTGGGGGCAGTGGGGAGGTTTCTGATACCAGAATGTAAGTCATTAATGTGGTTCTGTAAACAGCCTGTGTTTGCTGCCAACAGCTACGCTGATAGTCTTTCCCATGAAATACAAGAGAAGAATATAGGCAGGCCGGCAGCATTTGCTATCAGAACATCTGAACTGGCTCTGAGTTTTAATCCTGGGTTTAGATGAGTTTCTCCGATCTACTCTACAAATCCCCATTGGAATGTGACCATGCACATGTCGCTCTTGCTGAGATATGAATCTACTCAAGCGGCCAGCAGAGTGGCCTCAAGAAGCAGATGAACAAAGCTAACCACCACCAGTTTGGAAACCACAGGTACAAAAAGGCGGATGGGTGTTGGCTTCATAGGGGTGAAGATGAAGACAAAGACGGCATGGAGACACCAAGCCGGCAGCTTCATGTATCTGAGTCACGCACAACTGAGGAGACAGCCACCCATCGTAGATGAGATCATCTACAGTAAGTTCAACCTTAGGTTAGTAGAAGCTCTCACTACCCTTAATTTCAAGTGTCAACCATGCACCAAGCAAAAACCGTTAGTCCGATACAATCACATTCCTCTTTGTCTGTGTTGTTGTTCCTGAAAGTTCCTGAAAATATTCCTAATCCCCATATTGTTGGTTCATGAGTCATAACAAACAAGTGACAAGCTGCAGGAGTGATGCCAATTCAAAAGTGACAACAACTGGTTCAGAAGAAGGAATATTTAAGTTCTTTGTCTCTATATGTTCAGTTACGATTGGTGAAAGGCTAATATCCAGCTGAACAGACAGAAAACTGCATTCTCCACATTCCTCCTCCATCCTGACAACCTGATAGACAGCTTCATAATTGCAACCAGAGCTCACAGTAATGAGAAATATTATTGTCAACAAACTATTTCCAAGTCGAGCTATGCAGCTTGTCTTTCTGGGGGCTGTATGGTAAATATTTTTGCATTATGGCTACAGGGAGCTCAAATTTAGATTTAAAAAAAATGAAAAGGGACACAAGTAATACTCTATCAGCTACCTTTTTAAATGAAAAAAACAGAAACCGCAAACAAAGTGTGTTGGCTGACGGTCTGCAGCGGAGGTGGAGGAAGAGGTGGAAGTGGAGAAGGTCATGCAGAGGCAGTTTGAAACTCCTCCAGCTCAGGTTTAGGTGGAACAGGACTCGCTAGCTCATTCTCAAGTTCCGGCAGAAGATACTCACCAGACTCTCTCTGCACAGGACACACCAGTAGGTAGGTGCCAAAAGAGATACAGGGTTGAACTGAGGCTGCGCAGGGGAAGAATGTCACCTGGAGCCACACTTCCTCTTGCAAAGAGCTTGCTGCAGTGCGGGGCAATAAGTAATTGGCAGCAACAGCAATAGAGAGGTGACCATGTGGCAAGGGACTGCTGGAATGTGGAAGACGGACACTCCTTAATAGGGCTGCCTATGCAGCTCACTCTGAAGATTCTGCTAAAGCTGAGTAACAGTGTGTGCTGCTATCTCAGTGTATCCCAAGAGCCAGGGCGTAGACGAAATGTAATCACCAAAGAAAATAACCTGAATCAGTTTCTTGTATTATAACATTCTTGTAGTATTCCTGAAGCTGGGTGACTATTTCCTCCAAAATAAAACTGGAGTTCACGAGGTTTGTGTGGTTGCTGGTGGAACTCTTCTCTAGTTTTAAAATTTGATTCAAACCTTTCCGATAAAGTTTATAGTTAGGCCTGGATCGGCTGACTGTGAACTATCCCTTAGTTATTCTATTATATGCTCAGACTGCTGCAGGACTTCATGCAATACACTTACTACTTATTCTCCATCTATTCCTACTCCCTAAATTTAGATATCCCTGCAGCATGTCAATAATTCTTTTTGTCATCATTTTCCCATACTTTGCTTGTGTTTTCTTTTCCTTTCTTTTTCTTTTCTCACTAATTCCTGAATAATGAAGCCCTATTATACCTTTTAGTATTATATTATCCCAATAGACCACTTTTCTCTCAAGCATCAGACATACTTGTGGTTCCTAGAGTTTCTAAAATTAAAAGGAGAAGGAGAGCCCTCAGCTCTCAGGCCTCTCTCTCTTGGATCCAGCACTTAGTTTGGTTTGGGGAAACAGATACCATCTCTAATTTTAAGCATAGTGCATTTAGTGTTTTTGGGAAAAACAACCCTTTTTCAGTACACCAACCACATGGCTTGTGCTGTATTTTATCTCCATAAAATACAACACAAGAGCAGACTCGAATTTCTAAAGCTCTGTTTTATTTCACTAAAAATGGTTCTTGCAGAGTTGAAGATCTTACAGACCAATGCCCGATGCCATGCATTCTTAGCACACTCTCACTATACCTTAAGGTGTGACAGATCTATCCTTCCCCATTACCTAATTCAGCACAACACCAGGTGGTGATCAGTTGACAGCTCAGCTTCTCTCTTCACTCAAGTGTCCAGAACATATGGTCACAGTTCTGATGATACAATTAAAAATATCCACCTCTAACCTTGGTGACACATGCTCTTATGGACGTGCTTATGTTCAAACATGGTGTTTCTTATGGACAAAATTTTGTCCAATGACAACACCACTCGGGTTCAGATCAGGCAGGCCTTTTAACCTAATCACACCCCTCTCACCAGGTCTCACTGCAGTTCCCCACGTGAGCTTTGAAGTCTCCCAGTAGAACAATGGAGTCAGCAGATGGATCACCTCTGAGCACCCCATCCAGCGACTCTAAACAGTTGTTTGTTGCATAAGCGCAAAAACAACATCAGGATCTGGTCGCTGGCCCAAAGGTGCAGGGAAACAACCTTTTGCCCACCAGTAAAAACGCCAATGTATAGGCAGCAAACCAAGAAGATGGACAACCATCCTAGCCCACAAACCCTCACTGAGGGCAACTCCAGACTGGAACAAGGTTTAAGAGGTGTGTTGAGATGAACCCAACATCTCCCAACCTAACTCGCTCTTCCTCACCAGACAGGTCACATTCAATGACCCATCAACACCAGCTGCAATAGTCGGGACTCCACACGTGGCTGCCATCCAACACACACTGCACCAAACCCCTTCAGCGCCTCTTTTTGGTAGTGGGCCGAAAGGAGAACAGGTCCATGTCTCCTCTTTAGGCTGCGCTATTTCATGGACTCTCCCTCCGGCACACTTCCTAGGCTTGGCTCCGGGGTGGAGCCTTTTGAACCCTGTGCTGGGCAGGGGACACTGTTCCCTTGGTTGTCTTCATAATGGTTGTTTTAATCACTCTTTGCCTGGCTTCTCACTTAAATTATATGATTACTCGCAGTTACAGGTTTTTCATGTTTTTTTACATGTTAACTCAAAGTCTAATTTGTAATTTCATTGATATTTTAACATAGTAAAATAAATAATGGTGATTTAATAAAATTTAATTTAAGGAAAATAAACTGTTCAATTACAGGTGTGTGTGTGTGTGTGTGTGTGTGTGTGTGTGTGTGTGTGTGTGTGTGTGTGTGTGTGTGTGTGTGTGTGTGTGTGTGTGTGTGTGAAACATCCCCCTCCACAGGCATATGTCACAGACTGACAGCTGTGGAGGGCAGGGAGTACAGACAATACAAAGTAATGAGAGATGTGGCAAACAGGCTCAGCCGTGCCTCCTTTACCGTCAAGCAACTAACATGACATGTCAGCTCCACACCACAGCACTTTGTTCATGCTTCGGCTGTCAAACCTGAAGAGGTGCTTAAAGTAGAAAAAATGTTGCTCATTAGTACCAGCTGATTATAAATATTTGTAACAGGCAGTTGGTGTTTCATGTGACGAGCCCTCACATGCAAAACACACACTAGACTTTTTCTGCTTCCTTATTTGCATTTGTGTGTGTGTGTGTGTGTGTGTGTGTGTACACATGTTGCATGACACATTTTTAATGACTAAATTGCAAAAAAAAATGCCTTATGTAGCAAATGTGATACAAATTAGAACTCATATACAGGTATATGCAGATTACAATTAGATATATTCTTATATATTTTGTCTAAAGGTTCAACAAACACTCCATTATCAAACAATTAAAGATTTCTGGTAGTTATTTCATGGTTCAGGTTTTAAAGGGTTAAGTCTTCTTAAGCATGTGGTGTCTTAGACTTTAGAGTAAGAGCTGGTACTGGATGTAGTTTTGAGCTGCAGTAGCTCAGTAATCAACAGAAAACAGCATGTAAAAGCAGTTTTAACCTCCCAGAAAAAACATCATTTGTATTAGAAGTGTTTATTCTACATAAAGAATGTATATCAATGGGAGACATACAGAATGGTGAATGCTCACCATGAGCAAAATCTAAGCTTCCAGCAAAAAATGTTGGGTCCCACTAACTCCAGCTCCTGAAGCTTCAGAATGAGAAGAAAAAAATCCATACTTCCTCACAAATGTACTGTACGCAGAAGTGTAATACTATGACTTTACAACTGTTATATATAGTGACAGCTGAAGTTATTATATTTATCATCTCATTACTTGGTTCCTCTAGTGCATTTAAGATTCTTTTTTACTTTGGCACGTTATACCCACTTGAAAATTGTTGCAGCTCACACACACCCTCCCGTGACAATCACACTCCCCAACAGCAGCTACCTTCCATTGCAGAATATTGTCTCCTGCTGCACCATAACATCAGATGCCAACCTGACTGGGCATCTGCAGCTGAATTATAAAAAGTCCAGCTTACCAGGATCGAGCCATACAATCCAAAGGCCAGAAAGGATCCACAACCGATATCATTATTACAGAGGATATGTATCTGCATGGTTTGAAACTAAATAATGAGCCCTGGTGTATATGAACCTTTTAACCACTCAGAAGAAGTAAAAGTGATGAAGAAAAACTATGACATAACTATAATATCTTAGTTGACACTAAAACTATGTTCAAAATGACACAAAGGTCACTAGAAAGAGCCCAAGAACTGTCACCTGTACCGCTTAGAAAGAGTGGGAGAAACAAAAAGCTTCTGTAGAATCCATGGTTAGCATCTAATCACACAGAGACAAGTTAGTAAACAGAGCAGAGCATTTGTCCGCAGGTAGCAGAAAACAGAAATAGTTTCAAAAGAGCAATTCTCAATTCCAAACATTTCTATTGTGAAGCACACTTGTAATAGGTCCACAAGTAGGTCCACAAGTAAGACAATGCAATGCAATGCAAAAGCCCAGGATCTGAACTAAATTTTATTTTGTTTAGGGTTGCTAGGTCTGTGTGATGAAACTAGCTCAATAACCAATGAATATTAGGCCAAACCCTCAGTTCACTGCAAGCACTTGGTATACCAGGGGCCCTGAGTAGACAGTTTCTCACATTTATATGACTTTAATTAACTAAACAACAATGAACACATAATTTATAGTATAAACTAGAACATGAAGCTTTACGCTAGATGTTGGACATGTTCCAGTAAGTGAAAGACAATGTCAAAATGTCAACTTCACTGTTCCCGAATTAAGCTTTGTAAACAGCGTCTTCAACTGGATACCATGAACATTTTCATAATTAAAACAGTGACTGCAACGGTTTAATAGAAATAGAGCAGAATCAACTCTTAAATAAGAAGTGAGCATGGAATAGGGTTGCAAAACAGAGACTGACAGCATTGAGATGCTTGCTCAATAATAAGAACAAAATATTGTCCCACGACTCACACCTTCAACGCATTCATGATGCAGATGTAAAATTGAAAACAAAATAAAAACGTTAATGTGCCACACTGGTTATGGAGAGGACAGGAGAGGAAGGATGATTATTTTGAGACTTTTAACTCTTACATCTAATGTCCTCGTTTATTGTATAGAATTTAAATACGGCATGAGATCTAACCACAATGTTTTGCTAATTTATTTGTTTATATCTTGGGGGAAAAAAACGATGTATGATAATTTTGTGCTATTCTATTACACATTTTGCCATGATACAGGCAGTTAAGGTAAGCTAAATTAGTTAGTCTGTACTATTGTGATCAAATTTACAGTGATGCAGTATGTTGGATTGGTTACATCTAAGGTACTGTTACTAGGTTACATCACGAGTACCAGAAATCATTTTATATTTAAAGTGATGATGTTGATTAGATTCACTCAACTATATATTTTATTCTAACTTTATAGCGTTCCGGGTTTGGAAAGTCAATATTGGAACATCAGTATGTCTGCTAACGACATTTTGTACGCAAGAAAAATCTACTGGGGCTCACAACACAAATTCTACTGATTATTTATAGATAATTCTTTTCCCCACTCTGCACCTGATCTTAGAATCCCCCCATCTGCCAAATCTAACTTTAACCCCTGTCTGTACATGATGTTAAAACCAAACAAACTGTCTTTTTAAGAGCCCCAGTGTAAGGATTTCTCTCCCCATATGACTTATACTGATATGTACTCAGATTATGTGTGCTATGACTGACTGACTGATTAGCTGGCTGGCTGTTATTTGCCAGGTTTGGACATGCTGTTCAAATAACTTAAGTGTGCCTAGTCGTGACTATCTGTGCTACCAATATCAGCATGAAAGAAGAATTCACCTCACAATAAGTTATCACAAGATTGAAGCAGGGGCAGGCTGCCAGGTCAGTGGGGGTCACAGCTATGTGAGTGTTTGTCATCACCAGAATTGTTCTTTTTTTTAATTTGCAAAAAGGTTTAATGCTAAAGTAAATGCTTTAGTTGTCACAGGGTTCACATAGAGAGACAGACTACCTTTCACACCTATGGGCAATTTAGAATTACTAGTTAACCTAACCCCACTAACAGCATGTCTTTGGACTGTGGGAGGAACAGAGAGTACCCAGTGAGATCACACACAGACAGAGCATACAAACTCTACACAGAAGCCAGATGGTGGATTCAAACCCAAGACCTTCTTGCTATATGGCAGCAGTGCTAACCACTGTGCCAGACAGAATTCATAGACCATAAGATTAATTCATAAGACCAGCACTTTGCAAAATAATAATAATAATAATAATAATAATAATAATAATAATAATAATAATAATAATAATAATAATAATAATAATAAAAGCCATGTCTTGTTCCACAGAGCAGTTGGAGAGAGTTAATTAATATTAATATATAGCATTTAGACTTACACAATTATTGACATTACTATTAACTATTTGAAATAACCTTCTTTAATTTCTGTATACATATTCACGTGTGCTTAACTATTTTCTACTCCAAATATTCTTGAAACATGACCCCTCTGACTGCAAAAGAGAAGCCACCATATTGCACCTGTATGCATATAGTGACCTCTACTGACAGGAGTCAGCAGGTGCAACAGTATGAAACACAATCATTTGAAAAGTATTGTATAGTTTTTAGGAGTTACTTTGTGTCTACCGTTCTTTTTCTGTTTCCCTTCCCTAAATAGCTGCAGTATTTAAAGCGAAATGATAATACACACAGTACTGTGCAAAACTCAACTTCTTCAGTGAGTATTGGATACTTTTTCAGTTATTATTGGTCAGTCTCCACCTGACTACTTTCATAGGAATGTTTGTTAAACGACTTCATTCTGACTTAAGAATAGTACAAGAATACAAAAGGCATATAACTCACAGAATGAATCAGTGCTGCATCTGTGCATAAGAGGGGAGAAAACGTTCAAATCTATCATTAACTAACCCACAAAGATTTCACAGAATGATCTTAATGGGTACAGGTCCCCCAGTCAGAAACCTGCCAGCATGTAAAATGTCCTTTGTGAACAATGTCAGCACGCACAGCTACTGGCATCAGTATGTTTACTTATTGCAGCTTACTGCAACTCTGCATCTTTCTTTGTGAACACTAGCTTTTTAAAGTGATTTTAAAGTAGACATGAATACTGCTACACTATGCATAAATATGCTAATTTACACAATGGAGCCTTGCTTTTAAACACTGAAAGATTTAACAGTCTTTCATGCAGCGGTCCTCATGTGAGCCAGTTTTGTCATACCGCTTGATGATTTTTGCAACTGGACTTGGGGACACATTCAAAGTTTTAGCAATTTTCCGGACTGACTGACCTTCAGTTCTTAAAGTAATGATGGACTGTCATTTCTTTACTTAGCTGATTGGTTCTTGCCATGATATGAATTCTAACAGTTGTCAAATAGGGCTGTCAGCTCTGTACCAGCCTGACTTCTGCACAACACAACTGATCGTCCCAACCTCATTAAGAAGGCAAGAAATTCCACAAGTGAACCCTGATAAGGCACAGCTGTGAAGTGAAATCCATTTCAGGTGACTACATCATGAAGCTCAGTGAGAGGAGGCCAAAGGTTTGCGGCGCTGTCAACACAGCAATATATTTAGAGTTATTTATCTTTTTTTTTCTTTGCTACATAATTCCATATATCTTGCTTCATATATTTGACGTCTTCAGTATGTATCTACAATGTAGAAAGAAGTGAAAATAAAGAAAAAACATTAAATGAGAAGGTGTGTCCAAACTTATATTTCACCTTAGTCTCCTTAAAATGTAAATATACTTTAGGTTCCATCTTCCCATTTGAACATTTATCATCAAAAGAGTAGTTAAATCAATTAATCACGAAACAATAGCTTGATTATTACATGATCAAATATAATTGTGGCCAACTTTCTTGTACCCGAACTCCCCTAACCTCAAAACAGTTTATTTGAACATTGTGAGTTTTTCTGTCTTTAAATCGAGCCCTGTCTGAATGTCTTTGCACATCTCTGTATCAACACCTGCATTACTATTGCCCCTTGCTTTCCTTCCAAGACAGCGTTGATTCTGCAGCAGTCCTCATGTGACCTGAAAAACATACATTTTGGGTTGGAGCAGCCATGATATCCCGTTCCCCTGCAGTGACGTCACCTACTACAGATATTCTTATTAGAAAAGCACTACTATATTACGCCCATTATGACGATTAATTTACACCTATGGTTGCAGAGGAAAAGCTTTAGCGGTTTGGTCAGAGGCTATTTGCGTCCTCAAAATCTCATTAAGGGACTAGACGGACTGCAGCAATCGTGTGTGTTTGTGTGTTAATGTGTGTGTATAGGTAGAGAGTGGAGGTGTGACTCGGGCATACGAGAAACAAGAAGCCGTGAATGTGACTGCACCGCGGGTACAGTCGCTTTTGGTGTCGCGGTGAGATCCTCGCCTGCCGTATTCTCTTTCTGAGGGTGTCTGTGTGTCTTTCTCTCGTTACTGAGGCGCCATTTCTGCTTCAGAGGACGTCTGTTTTTAGTAGAAGACAACTAAACACCAGCGGCACCATGTTAACGCTGCTGACTTCCATGTATCTGGTGATGCGGACCGTTTCATCGCGGGTGAGTGGAAATCAGCATCAGCAAAGCATAGGATGTTAGTTTTACCACCTTGGGGACGGAGCTGACGACGCGTCCTTGAACGCATCATTAAAGTCAAACTTGACCGATGCAAACGGTCACTATTCACTTTAGCTTTCGAACTAATTGATATTAATAATTCATGTCTGCGTTAGACAGGTGCATGCCATTGTCGTTTGTTCTAACTGTTGTAGTAAACCGATGGTTAACTCATACAGCCCTATGTTGTGTTTCACCTGGGCCTTTTGCGTTTAACTACTGGTATGAAACTGGCTACCGGAAAACCTATGCTACATTCATGTGAATGAAGAAACTCAGCAGGTTGCGTCTTTCTCTCACCCCGTTGTCATTGATTTGACAACAGCCGTCGCCTTCACACTTAGCAGCTTTGGTAAAGCTTACACTGACAACCAAACTAAAATAAGCAAACCAACTTCCGCAGGGTTTCTTCAAAATAAAAGAAAAAGCCCCCCGATTTTTGTTTGTTTTTTTAACTCAAGCATGAAGATACACCCTTGGCACGGCAGAAAGTACAATAGTAAATATATTATGATAATGTCCAAATTAAAACTATGATAAAACATGTTGTTGTTTTTTAAGTAAAATTGAAAAGAATAATTACACAGAGTAAACTTAAAACATTTGAATGAATAATAAATCAACACCCTAAACCTTCGCTCTGCATGAAAAATGAACACACAAAAAAATTCCCTGGCTTGCTGGAGTCTCTCCCAGCTCATACAGGAACCCATGTACAGTGCACCTAAGAAAAACACCCTTAAAACTATATAAACAGAATAAAAGGACATAAATCGTGTAACATAGATGTTTTGTCTGCCAATGAAGGCTTAGCAAATATTATACACTTTCCATCCTTTTATTTTGAGGGCCATACACCGGTGGTTGTTCCCGCTGCTTTGATGCAGTACACCACGCTGCAGATTATCAGCACCGCGGTCAGTTCCCGCCCAGCTACCGCCAACACAGACCTGTTTCGGGAAAGTTTAACTGAGCCCACACAAATCCAACATGGCTGAGCTGAATGATATGCAGAAGAATTCTGACTGTAACTGAAAAACTCACTTGGTCCTCTGTTTTTTTCTCCTAGAACAGACCCTGCATTCCTTCACTTCCCTCCCTTCAGTTATCAGTTGCTAAAATACACTACACAGCCAAAAAATGTGTGATGGCTGAATATGAAAATGTGCCGCTACAGCCTTGACTCTCCCATTCAGGCTTTCTGCATTGTGTTGTAATTCTTTTACAGATTGGATATTTGCAGTCCCTGATTATGATTGACACCCATTTAAAGCCAAAAAAACCACTCTCTTTAAAAACATACCTTACCACTATATCCTATATTTATCAGTGTAACTATCAGTATAACTGTGGTTAAATATTTTTAAAAGGCTACATTTTGTTGTTAAATTTGGATTTCTTTTATAGGTTAAGCTTCAATGAGCAATGGGAAAGGATGCATAGAGAAAGTACATTAAAAAGAAAGAAGTTTTGGCATCATTGGATAGTTAGAGTGGAAAGAGGGCAGAGGAATGACTTGCGAAAAACAGGGGACTCACAGCTTGAAGTTATTTTATTTTCCCCATGTGAAATGCATTCTAACTGCTAAGCTATCAGGTCACTTCAGCCTCCTGACTCTTGTTTGTGACCTTGGTTGTGCCACAACACAACAGCAGATTAGATAGCTCAGCTCAGTGCAACTTTACCCCCTGCTAGGTTGACTGGCAACTTAACAAGATAGCAGCTGATCATGTTAGCTTCCTGTAGTGCATGAAGTGAACTCACCAAAAGTAACTGTTCACTTTTGGCCCTGACTTGAAAGCAATCAAAATAATTCACACCTTACTGTAAAACTGACTGACTTTTTCAGATTGACTTTTTCTACTATCTACATCAGGGGCGACGTTTTGAGGAAAACATATTGCTGCTTAGAGTTTGAAATGAAATCTTTAGAGTTTTAGATGCTTTAAAGGGGATACAAATCAACTGAAACAAAAGTCTCAAAGGCAAAGACTTGTGGTAAATAAAATAAAGCCTGCATGATGTTATAGGGGTCTTGGAGTGGGAAAAAAAAATCCCAGAGGAAACACTTAACAGGATTTCAGGGATTCTTGAGGAGGTTAGTAAGGGAGCCTCATGAGTTCTGATGAGCCTGAAAAGCCTGGTCTTTTAAAAATACACAGGTTCCAAGTACTTAGATGTAGAATAAATGTGCTTGGTGTGAATAGTCAGAGATGCATTTACTATTTATAATATTGTTGGTAGCCAAAAGGTGTCATCTACTATGCTTCTGACTTACAGAGAGAATGAGAAATACTTTATCTCATAGTTGAAAAATTATTTTGTTTTTATTTTTTATTTTTGTAATTATAAAATAATAATAATAATAATAAGTAAACATGAAATCATTGAAATGACTCCATTATTCATATCCAATTCTGAGCTTGAAAGTACTTTAAAAAATTAATTCGGAAGTATAAACCTGTATTACACCAATCCCTGTGCAATAACACCTGCTTGCTGGCCTGATTTGATTTTTATTGTTTTTCAACAAAAATAATAATAATAAAAGAAATGAAAAGACTGTTACAAATTTGAATTCTAAAATGCAAACTATAAGAAATTCTGACACCTCACACAGTCGCAAAATGTTCACTCATTAACGGAAAAAGAAAACGGTTTGACATTAATCTATAAACACTTAATGTCATGTAATGCATGATGACCTTCATCTTGAATTTAATGGAAAAAATCATCAAGTCCTTTGAGGAAGTTCCAGAAGTACTTTCCATGGATGATAAGGGTCCAAAAGGCTTGGTTCATGTAAAAGGCTCACTGATACAATGAAGAGATTCTGTACACTTGAGGTTGATCCTGCTACTGCTATCAGCAGTTAAATCATCAATAAACACTAGTGACTGACTTAAACTCTTAACCACACAAGCAATCTCTACCTCCACCATGTTTTAGGACTCTAAGAGCTTTCATCACAAACTCAATGGGTACAACAATAGAGGTCGACTTCAAGCATATAGCACAAGTCACCATCAAGTGTGGGATCTACCAAGGAGATGCGCTGTTCCCACTGCTGTTCTGCATAGGCAACATTGCAGACATCGAAGACAGCTACAAGTACATGGGAATCCCACAGGCAAATGGGAACTACGCAGAGGCCGCTAGGAAAGCCGCAACCACTAAGTTCCTGCAGAGGGTCAGGCAAGTCCTGAGGAGTGAGCTGAAGGAAGAGAACAAGATCTGGGCTATAACACCCACGCCCTGCCCACGATCAGGTACCCTGCTGCAATAATAAGTTGGCCAAAGGAGAAGATAGAAGCCACTGACATGAATACAATGAAGCTCCTGACCATGCATGGAGGGTTTCATCCCAAGTCCAGCACCCTGAAACTGTACGCTTAGCGGAAGGAAGGAGGCCGGGGACTAGTGAGTGTCAGTACCACAGTCGAAGATGAGACAACAAACATCCTCGGTTATATCAGGAAGATGGCCCCAACTAACCAGGTTCAATGAATACCTGAGGCAGCAGCAACCCAAGAAAGCAGAGCAAGAGGAGGAACCATCATGGACGGACAAGCCCTCTGCACGGTATGTACCACTGGCAGATAGAGGAAGTGGCTGACATCTAGAAATCCTACCAGCAGGCTGACAAAGCTGGATTGAAAGACAGCACAGAGGCTCTAATCATGGAAGCACATGAACAAGCTCTAAGTACAAGATCCTTAGAGGCTGGGGTCTATCACAACCAAGCAAGGCCCCAGATGAAGGCTGTGTAAAGATGCTCCAGTACATCACAGCAGAGTGCAAGATTCTAGCAGGCAGGGCATACATGGAACGCCATAACCAAGTGGCCGGCATAGTGTGTGCCAAGCATGGCCTGGATGTCCGGAGGTCAAAATGGGAGACACCCCCTAGGGTGGTCGAGAATGACCGAGCTAAGGTCCTGTGGGACATCCAGATACAGATGGACGTAATAGTGATGGCTAACCAACCAGATATAGTAGTGGTGGACAAGCACAGGAAGACGGCCGTAGTGATAGACGTAGCAATACCGAATGACAGCAACATCAGGAAGAAGGAACACAAGAAGCTGGAAAAGTACCGAGGGCTCAGAGAAGAGCTCGAGAAGGTGTGGAGGGTGAAGGTAACAGTGGTCCCTGTGGTAATCAGAGCACAAGGTGCAGTGACCCTGAAGCTAGGTGAGTGGCTCCAATAGATCCCAGGAACAACATCTGAGATCTCTGTCCAGAAGAGCGCAGTCCTGGGAACAGCAAAGATACTGTGCAGGACCCTCAAGCTGCCAGCTCTGGTAGAGGACCCAGCTTGAAGAATAAAGACTGCCTGCAGGAGCAAGAGGGGAATTTATGTGTGTGTGTGTGTGTGTGTGTGTGTGTGTGTGTGTGTGTGTGTGTGTGTGTGTGTGTGTGTGTGTGTGTGTGTGTGTGTGTGTGTGTGTGTGTGTGTTTCACCTCAGTTCTGTGAATACTTAATTGACAATTAAAGTGTTCTGAGAATTTTAAGGGAATTCATCCACTTCTTGATATATTTCGGTAGTTTCGGTAGCCAGAAAGGTTTATGGGGTTCCATTCATTGGGTCAGTGTTGAGTCCCCATATTCCCAGTGTTATTATGTTATTCCATTGGTGTTTTCGTTTTTTAGATTGCTCATTCTTAAAACGTTCCATAGAGAGGGCCTTAAACATACTTCTGTAAGTGTAAATAATGCCGTTCTTGAGTTTCAAAGCTGTCATTTTGCGAAACAAATGATGTTCCGCTGCCGACCACAAGATGTCGACAACATACAGTTTATAGATGCTCTGTTAAAAAGGACGCTTTTCAGAAAACCATCCACCATATTCAGCACAAAGGGGCGCGGTTTCACCAGAGTGATGCATTGTGGGAGAATGGGTTCTTTTCTGTATTCTCGGCTGTGTCAAAACATCTGACTTAATATTGAAAAGGACTACAAATCCCATGGTGAGTGTGAAGAGTCGGTTCGCCGCCTGACTTGCAACACAAGGCTAGAGGTGACCCCGCAGTCCAGTCCGACTCTGACAGGGGGAATCAGGCACCGCACAGCAAACCTATCTGCATTCGCTAGTTAAAATGGTAAGCTGGAATATTTTGACCTCGTTGGCTGATAGTAACTATGTAAACTAGACGTCGAATATCATAATACCGTTTCTCTTGGTTAAAAAAACGGTTTATTTAATGATGCACTAATCGTTAACATTGACAAGAAGGCGGCAGAGTAATTGTTTCATCTCACTTCATGCTGATGGTGTTACGAGTTTTTAATAAAGGTTATCTTTGTGTTGTACGAGACCCAAGGGCAAAGCAGACACGCGCAGGCTGTGGCGCAGGAAGGAGATGCGTTATCGAAAATACGGAAGATGTAATACAGCAACGGTCTGTTGCGGGTTAGTGCACCGCTGTACTGTTTAACAGTCGCTGGTTCACTGTACATCAAAACCTCCATTTTAATATGAAGGAGAGGCGGTGGCGTGGCATCGGCCTCAAATTACATCAGCGGCCTTTTCTTTCAATCTGTTGGCGTAACCAATCACAACAGGAGCTCCATCAGATTGAAATCTCTCTTACAAACCGCCCAGTTAGAAATAATGCAAGGCGGGCTCTGAACATACTTGTGTGCAGTTTATTTTGTGTTTAAAATGCACGTTAACCCTGTATGCAATTCGCCCATTTCATTGATTATTTCTCATTAAAGTGAGTGCGAAGTCATACAAGCATGAAAGGAATTCCTTCCATGCTTGTATATACTTAAGTATGTCTGTCCACTGCTTGATGAATTTCATGCATGGACAATGAGACGGAGATACCAAGTGCTCACAGAAAATAAACAATAATTTTGCTACTCTTGCTATTATGCAAGAATATTAGATCATTCTGTTTGTCCTAATTTTCAAACGGGCTTTGTTGTGAAGTTTTGTCTATGAGGAAGACATCACTGTCCTCAATGTAAAGATTTAGTTTGTTATGCATATGTGCTTTTCAACTAGAAAGAAAAGTCACAGCCAGTGAGCCAACAATGATAGTTACTGCTCCTTCATTTCCTGCCTCAGTTGTTTAACTGGGTCAGTGACGCTAATGTTTTTGTCTACGCAGGCTGAACCAATCCGTGTTCTGGTGACCGGCGCTGCTGGCCAGATTGCCTACTCCCTGCTGTACAGCATCGCCAAGGGAGATGTGTTCGGGAAGGACCAGGTGAGATTCATTCTGAGCTTTGATTACATAATGTTCAGAAGCAGCAGAGTCCCCTTCTCTCAGATCCCGATCTCTGACTGGGACTGTTATATAATGGAATTAGCATGAGTAATGAACATGCCTTGTTAATGGAGTTCTGATCTGTGAGAGAGTGTAGGGAAAAAGGAGAAGTGAACAAAGTTTTCAAATAAAAGGCCTCTTTATGAACAAGTAGTCTCTGTGAGCCTAAAGCTCAGGCTGCTCTAAACGCTCTTTCGCTGACATGGACATCTCATGTACACAGTGCTGCCTGTAAGCACAAAAGCCCCTCCCACTTGCTGTTCACTCTTATGTTTGATGAGTGCAGCCGTTTGAAGAAAGTTGACTTAAAGGGAGTGTGGTCTCTAAGTGGGAGGGGCTAAAACAGCTTGTTTTAGAAGATGAAGCCAATGTAAGAGTATTAAACTCGTAATCATGCAAAGGTATGCTATTAGAATAAAATAACAGAGCTTTAATAACTCATATGGATTTAGGAAGGCATTGGAGAAAAGCATGGGAAAACTCCCACACTTGTGAAGGTTTGGAAGAACAAGTTTTAGGAACAACAGGTTCTACTTTAGTGATTGCATCTGAAACCTGATTCCATGCCAATATTGCAGTTTAAAACATGACCTTAATGAGTCACTCCATGTGGGAGGTGACACCGGGAAATGCATCGAAAGGTCTTTGTACGAGGTGTAGAAAGGAGCTAATCTGTCCCAAATCCTTTCACTTTCATGCTATATTCACCTTAATTACAAAAAATAATAATCTTGCTTCTACTGAAACATGCTGCACTGAGTGTTTTGCACATTTTTCCCGACATTTATAAAATGAGCTCTGCATAACCTTATCAAAGCATTATTAAGTGACTTAAGTTTGCTTGCTTTTGTCTGCCAGGATACTGGACAGCACAGGAAGTTTGGATAACTGACTGATCCTGTCCGTTCAAGATAGCATTTTCACTAGAAAGAGCTTACACGTTAGAGGACATGCTAGAAATAGCCAGTGTTAGCCAGACGAAAGACAAA
This sequence comes from Astatotilapia calliptera, assembly GCF_964374335.1. Classification (NCBI taxonomy): domain Eukaryota; kingdom Metazoa; phylum Chordata; class Actinopteri; order Cichliformes; family Cichlidae; genus Astatotilapia; species Astatotilapia calliptera. The sequence continues at coordinate 40,211,025 of NC_137427.1, read as the reverse complement.
GTACGAAATAATTCTGTAGATGCCCGGCTGATGTTAACCATGCGATTTCCCCAAGTATCTATCTGTCCCTGGATTTAGCCACTAGCAAAATCTAATTTTAAGCCACATCAGTGTTTTTCGTGGATACACCCTGTTTTGCTTACAAATAAATCAGTAAAAGTTTTTGGGTTTTTTGTTTGTTTTATATCACTTACAATAAAGTGTTTGGTTTGAACTTGTGTGATGCACATTGAACACCATAATTCAAGTTGTCTTACTGTGATGTCACCATGTTGTGTTCTCAGCCAATCATCTTGATCCTCCTGGACATCCCCCCCATGCTGCCAGTGCTTGATGGAGTCGTCATGGAGCTGCAGGACTGCGCCCTCCCCATTCTGAAGGGTAAGCCCACACCGTGTGTCTGTGCATGGCAAGAATTCATGGTGAATCTTCTCAATCAGTTGGATCTAAACTAGCCTTTTAACTACAAAAATAACTGCTTGTTTATTTTCTGGAATCTTAAAAGGTGTTGCCTGCCTTTTGAAGATGTTGACAAATATTCTGCAGAGCTTTTGCTAATTATTTTGAATCAGAAACCACTCGATTATGTTAGCATGCAATACATTGTTCAAAAGCTGTTTATTGCTCATTTTAAGCTCAAGTGGATAGAAGGATGGAGATTTTAAGAAGTCAGCGGCCAGATGCAGCCACAGATGCTTGTTGTGCTCCATCTGGAATGCAGTACACACTGTGTGTGTGTGTGTGTGTGTGTGTGTGTGTGTGTGTGTGTGTGTGTGTGTGTGTGTGTGTGTGTGTGTGTGTGTGTGTGTGTGTGTGTGCCCTTCATAAACTGTGGGCAGAAGCCTTCTCTGTCTACTGCTGCTGCTCTTTGGAGGAGTGTCTAAAGTACAGTTTCTGGTTGGCTGCTGGTTCAGGCACCACAGCAGCCAATCAGAGCAGTGGTGGGACAAATATGAATGGAGTAGAGATGAACCCCGACTGAAGTCCAGGCTGATACCAGCCAGCTTACGTCTAACGTCAGACATCAAGCACATCTTATCAGCAAAAGCAGAATCAGCCAGGGCTGCAGATATTCATGTGGACTCAGTCGCTCAGTAACAATGAGCTTTTATTACAGTAAAAATTGTGAGAAGGTTAATGTGACCCTATCGAGGACTATCTTCACTTGGGAAATGATCATTTTTTATAAATTATCACACTGATTTTGCCATTAAAAAATAAATACTACTGTCCAAAGTTTGTACACAACTAAGAACAAAAAAAATCGCATAGTAGGCATGCCAATCAGCTATACCCTACGTATCTTTGAGATGCCAAGCTTCTGTAACTTTCATTAAAGTAGTCGCTATTTTTAGTCAGAACTTACAAAGTTATGTGCAAAGTTACGCTTGCAGGGAGTAACTGGGTACACTGGGTACTGATGCTGGTTTTAAAAATCAGTGTGTGTCTTATCAGTCCATGCATTTACTTTTTCTTATCATTACGTTCCTGCAGGGGCCCCTTTGTTCAGATAGCTCATGGTGCAGTGTAGTGATAAACACAGAAAGAAAATCTCCTGACAGGATTGTGCTTGGGGTTTGCAGACTAAAACAACTGTGTGCAACTGACAAATAAAGGCTCTCTCTCATCTCGCTCATCAAAATGTTGTCAAAATATTGGAATATTTAAGTCCGAATTGCGACAGCTAACGTGCTTCGTCTCCAACAGAGGTCATCCCCACTGACAAGGTAGAAGTGGCTTTCAAGGACATTGATGCCGCCATTTTGGTGGGTTCAATGCCCAGGAAGGAGGGCATGGAGAGGAAGGACCTGCTCAAGGCCAACGTGGCCATCTTCAAGACGCAAGGAGCTGCTCTGGACAAGTATGCGAAGAAGACTGTCAAGGTGACCCCTCGACTTTCACTATACCCATATTTACGTTCATTCCATTCGCTTTTTTTGGGGGGGGGAATATTATTATATTAGTATAATATTATTTTCAGATATTTTGTTGAAAATCTGTGACTTAATAAGCCAGTTGCAGCTGATGAACACAGGAAGTGAAAGTGCTTATCCAGAAAACGTCTTTTGCATGTCAAAACCATCTGTTTGTCTGCTGGACGTCACACAGCAGCGTCATGCTGCTGCATAAAAGAACTGCAGGTCTCCAAAGGTTCCAAGTGTGTTTTGTTGAACTTGCATTTTGTACTGTGCCTAATCTTAAAATCTCTAATTCAGTGAGGATTAGTCCCGAGTACTTTATCTTCAAAAATCTTTCTTTTTCATGCCAGAGTTCTGTTTACAAAGGGGAGAAGAATATTTGTGTTTTAAGTCCTTTTTGTCAAGAGAGCTAAATTTATTTGTGTGATTCATTTCTGAGTTTGTTTATGCAACAGAGCGCCGTGGGCCATAACAACCTGCCCTGCTGACTTTTAACAGAGCAGCTACAAACTCGGGTCACTACCAGCGTAGAGCTAAATCGCTAGTGCCGTTCTTTACTGTAAACGTTTACGTTTTTGATTACTCCATTAGTTTAAAAGTTTAAATTTTTTTTTAATAAATGTGTATTTTCAGGATAACAGAAGATTTGAGCATCTTCTAAATTCTGCTCACCCTGTGACTCTGTTTTGCCAGTTGTTCATTTGCTTTCTGCAGGCAAAGCAAATTCAGGAAATTGTCTCAGACTCTGTGTCTGACAGATATGTTTGGATCTCACCCTGACAGGTTGTGGTGGTTGGAAACCCCGCAAACACCAACTGTCTGATCGCCTCCAAGTCTGCTCCATCCATCCCTAAAGAGAACTTCTCCTGCCTGACCCGACTGGACCACAACAGAGCCTGCTCCCAGGTACATGTGTTTACAATTTACTATTGTTTTGTTTACAATATACATTTGTATAATACAGGACAACCTGCTCACATCTCCAACCAGCTGTTGACCACACATCACTGAGGCAATTAAACACTCATCCTGCTGGGACAGTTTCTGTGAGAAACTCTTAAATCAAGCTGACGAGAGTTGTCATCATGAAATTATTTTGAATTGTGAACTATAGTAATGCATAAAATCCTATCTGACGTGACTGTAGTTCGTCTCTGCCCTAAATATGTCCGGACATGCTTTAAACTTGTTTTGTTTTTTGGAGTAAACCGTATTATAATATTGTGATGTACATTAAGATCTGAAACTGACATTTGTCTTTGCAAAGACAGCTGAACAATATCACGCACAAACAAGGGCCCAGAACGTTTAGTTGCACAAAGTGTTTTTTCAGGTGCTCAAACTTTCCTTTGGTTCGATTCTGTCAGATGGAAAAATACACTTAAGTTCCCCAGTAACAGTTTGTTTGGGGTTTTTTTGCTTATATTGATAAAAGATTTTATATCGAATAACCACTAACTGGAAAACGCACCATTAATTATAGTGTTGACATATCATGGTTACTATTTTAAAATACTACTTCTGTTTTTGTTGTTGTATTCTCTCCTGAAGGTGGCGATGCGCTGTGGCGTGTCCTCTGACCAAGTGAAGAACGTCATCATCTGGGGCAACCACTCCTCCACCCAGTACCCCGATGTCCACCACGCTAAGGTCAACCTCCAGGGAGCCGAGACGGAAGCCTACCAAGCCATCAAGGACGATGCCTGGCTCAGAGGAGACTTCATCTCTGTGAGTTATTGACTCCATGCCAAACATAACAAACAGACAGAAACTTTGTTCTAATGTGAAACCTTCTCCTCTTCATCCTGCAGACAGTGCAGCAGCGTGGTGCTGCTGTCATCAAGGCCAGGAAGCTGTCCAGTGCCATGTCTGCCGCCAAGGCCATCTGTGACCACATGAGGGACATCTGGTTTGGCACCAAGGAGGTCAGTGTGGATACAGAGATTAATCCCAGCTCAATTTTATTTTATTTTTTTTAGTGTTTGACAATAATAAGAATCCTGATGGTCAGAAAGGTAAGTACTCATCTTTAGACCTGTAAGATCACATCAAAAAAGCTTTTTCTTTTCTTTTTTCCAGACAAGTTGCTGAGTTTGTAGTCTTCTTTTATACATTTCTGCTTACATGTTATTGATGCAAACTGATTGAAACTGTTACCTGTCTTCAAGGGTGAATTTGTCTCCATGGGTGTCTATGCTTCTGGAAACTCCTACAACATCCCAGAGGACCTGATCTATTCTTTCCCAGTCCAAATCAAGGTGAATACATGCTGGACCGTAAAATAGGTCCAGATTAGGAAGTAAATGGTAAATGGCCTGTATTTATATAGCGCTTTACTAGTCCTTACGGACCCCAAAGCGCTTTACATATCCAGTCATCCACCCACACATTCACACACAGGTGATGGCAGCTACATCGTAGCCACAGCCACCCTGGGGCGCACTGACAGAGGCGAGGCTGCCGGACACTGGCGCCACCGGGCCCTCTGACCACCACCAGTAGGCAACGGGTGAAGTGTCTCGCTCAAGGACACAACGACCGTCTCGGTCGTTGTGTCCTTGGGCGAGACACTTCAAGCCGGGGCTCGAACCGTCAACCTTCCGATTACAAGGCGAACTCCCAACTCTTGAGCCACGATCGCCCCAAGTGACTGTTCAAAATCTGTCCAGGTTCTTGTGTTGGGCTGGTTTATATACAGGCTACATACATCTGTCTACATAAACAGCTGCTGCAGATCATTCCCACACTGCTGCTGCTTTATGGTCCTTATGTGAAGCTAAATAAACAATGTTAGTGCTTATAAATCTGTAGCAAACCGATTTGTCTTTTCAACAGCATGTCCACCTGCACTCTTCTGCCTCCATCGGTTCAGAAAATGAACATGGCCCAAACTCTTTAAGGTTGTTGAGGGTGTATTTCTTTTTGCCTGGGCATCAAGCAGTTTGTCAGCGTTAGCAAGTAAGCTGATGTTAGCTGATATCAGCTAAAAAGAAGAAAAAAAACATGCTGTAAATATTAAAGCCTGTCAAACAGCAGAATACTGCAGTGGACATCGACGGAACATTTGTCTCACTGAACGGATCTTTTGGTTTTCGTGATCAAACGTGATTCTGGCTCATGTTACCCAATGCTTAACCAAAATCAGATTAAAGTGGTTGCCTAGCTTGCCTAATTACTTAACAGCTGCAAAATGAACGTGTGCCCCTTATCACATTCATGTAAATTTAGTCGGCATTATAACTGGTACTTGTATATAAAGTGTATATACTCGTCTCCCAGATGATGTATAAGATACATTAGTGTCCAAAACTGTAGGTTAGTCACATGTAAGTCACTTCATGCTTTTAGTCGATGTTTGTCGCACAGTAACAATAACAGTGTAACAACAATGCTCTTTTGCTGACAGCCTTAGTTGAAGATGAGTTTGGACAAAATGCATTAAATCGCATAGCTCGACCATTGACTCTTCTCTCTCTATCCACAGAACAAGACCTGGAAAGTGGTCGATGGCCTTCCCATCAATGACTTCTCCCGAGCCAAGATGGACGCCACAGCGGCAGAGCTGGTGGAGGAGCGAGACACTGCCCTGGATTTCCTCTCCCAGTGACTGTCACGCGCCGGTGTCCAGAATTTAGTTCCCCCAAAGGCGCGCTGCTCTCGGCTCTGAGATTCCACCATAATAAACCGTCCAAGCTGGCGCCCGCGTGTCACCTCTGTGTGTATGTGTTTATGCGTGTGTGTGAGTGAGTGTGTGTCACTTGGCCACTTCAGGTTTTCAGAAAACCTGTTTAATGAACATAGCCTGGCCTCCTACATCTGCAAGACACTGAAAAATGTCTGTGGTGGTAGATAACACGCAGTAGCTGTCCAGAAACTGTAACGGAACATGTCACCAATAAAGCAAGAAACCGACCAAATCAGGCCTCAGTTGTGCTTCTTTCATGTTTAGGAGTCTCAGCAGTGGATACAATACAGGTTTTAAACTTTTCTTTAAAGACTGGGGTTAAACTATCATACCCACCTGGATCTGTTATAATAGATGGTCCACTGTCAGAATACAGTCTGAAAGACACATGAATGCAGTATAGGGGACATTATGTGCAGCACAACCTTTTAAAATATTATTGATATCTTTTCTATATCTCAATCTTGTAAATCAACTTGCAGTGATGTGTGGGAAATGAGCACCAATATTGGAAAGTTTTAGCCAGTGTCTACCTTATATGACACTATGTCATTATAAGGTAGACACTGCATAGTGTGGTGTTTTACCACTCTGAAAACCTCAGAAGGCAGAACAAAGCTCAACCCAGGTGGTGATGATACCTTTACTTTGTGATTTCTATTAAATCCTCCAGACAGTTGCAGTAAAAGCCTATTAGCCACAAGAGGGCAGTATCAATCTGCACATAGACAGCTGAGGATTTTTTTGTGTTGCGTTCAGTTAATAATTTATAATCAGACTCTTCCTGTTTGCAACTAAATTAATAGGTAACTATAGGGTTTCAATTGTATTACCAGTGTTTATATAAATGAAACCTTTTTTTTAATCAACAATAGAAGATTTCTTTTTCTTTTTTTAATAGAAATGAATACAATACAAATAAAACCAGAGTAAGATATGTGGAAACAGGAGATCAGTAATGAAGGCTTGTTAACTTCAAAAGAATAAATGGCAGTTATACTAAAGCTGTTTTTGTTTTGTTTTTGTAAAATTAAGCACTGGCCTACAAAAGACAGAGAGACAGATAAATGGATCAATTTAAATATCCACCAGCTCCTTTTAAAAGCATGCATTCCTCCCGTTATAACCATAAAGAAATAATATAAAGAAATGGGGCTAAAACCTGCAGCAAACAGCATAAAAGTTTTAGATGTGACAATTTTGGGGGCTTGGGGACGTAAACAGGGTTTTCTTGGTTTTCTTTGTAGAGTTTTGCAGTTTGGTGGATCTATCTGTAGAAAAAGGAAGAAGGGTTAATGGCCAGCAGCTTCGATTGACAGGCGTTTTTAGCCAATCACCACTTGGCACTAAAGGGCGCACCGTTACGTCACTTACCATCCCGGCTCGCGCTGCGCGGAGCTGGTTGTGGCTGCTGTCAGCTACAAGCTAAAGGCAGGATGACGACACCTTTTAATGTTATTTGTTTTTAAATTAAAATGAACTCCCCGGTCTGAGCCCTACTCGATCCCCGTCTGAAGTTGTCCGTGTTGTTCTCGGGTGTGTTTTGAGGCCCTTCCGTTACTTTGACAGTGTTCAGGTGAGTGAGAGCTCAGTGAGAGCTGTGGCTGCTTTGCACGTTGGTCAAAACGAGTGTTTGGAGAAGCGTAAATGAACATTGAAAAGCGCTCAAACACGAAACTGCTTCTGCCCTGTGTGTGCGCGCTGAACAGAAACGTTTCACCACGGTCTTCACACACCCTACAGCCAAATGGACACACAACAATCTGCAGCTGATAGCTTTAGTGAATTTTAAGCAAACGTTGCAGTTTTTTCTTTGTGGTGCAATGATACGTGCCTTTACGTTGTGCCAGCTGGAGTGGAATCTCAACCTTTGACCTTTAAACAGCAGCGTAAAGGTCAGGGTAAAGGTCACCATTAAAGCTTGCAGGTGATTTCAGCAACAAACCACTGATAACTTGGGAAACCAACTAAATGGATTATCTGAATGGAAGAAATATAGCAAAAGCTCACATTTAAAAAGGTGAATTGATTTTTTTATTAATATTTTATTTTCAGCATAGCGTTTCTACACGTACCAGTTTTCTTTAGAAGCATAAATTATTTCTGTTTGCACACAATAAAATAGAATAACGACAAAAAAGAATTGTCAACAATATTAGCCCCCTGAAAAACTGGACTAGCATGAAGTACAGCTGTGCAATGAAAATGCTTCATCTCTGTAATGCTCAAAGCAAAATTGAGTTTAATGTGAAGGATAACTTCCAACTTACACACAGTATAAAAACTTAAGCAAGGGTTTGTCACTTGAAAAAACATGCTAAAAAACATTTTAGACTTTTTCTGTACACCGTATAGAAAAAGTCTGACAGAGATGAAAAGTGGATGATTTCAAACATGCTGAAAAGAAAACTAGTGAGAGAAGTGGCTTAAGACTCCAGAACCACTACGAAGACAGCAATGACTGACTTCCCTGTCAGAAATTGTAGTCTTAAAGAAGGTCAATACCAGAACCTTTTACACACCAAGAAAAACTCCACTTCTGCACAAGCGATATGTTCAAGCTCAGGACAACCTGGAGAAAGATTATGCATACTGGAAGGCCATCCTTTGGTCAGATGACATTAAACTGAACCTCTTCTTATGTTTAGAAAAAGAAACCCAAAGAACACCATCCTCTCAGTGAAACACTGTGTTGGGAGTATTGTGAAAGGAATCATAAAGAAAGGACGTGAAGAAATTTGAAAGAAACCTCAAGCAGCAGAATTAGATCTAGGTTATCGCTGTGTCTTTCAAAACAACAACCCATAACATACATCATCTCTGGTGAAGAACTACATGGCAAAGTCCAAAGTGAATATTATTGACCGACCTGCACATCCCACTGAAAGGCTGTGGCCATCAAATCTACAGAAGCTTGAGAGACTCGTCAAAGTAGAATGATGGGGTGGGAATCCTCAGGAGGTAGATGTGAAGACATGAGTGGGCAACCCCCAACTGTGGGCAACTGCAGAAGGTAAAATAGACGAACAAACAGTTTTAGGGTGGACCTACTCTGTGACTGAGGAAGTTGTTATAGTATGAGCAATCCTGACCTTGGCTTGTCAGCCAGGTCTACCTCAAGCTTTAAGGCCTTTGGATAGTTTTTATTTTTTAATATAAAGTTGACACTAAAAAAAAATCTGAAATCTAGAAATCAGATTTTTACTGTAATGCAGGACATAAAAAGCCAATCTGTATTCTGTTTCTTAAAGAACTGATTAACTGAATGTTTCAACGGTACACAGCGCCTTGTGACAAACCCCCTGGCAGCTTGTGATTGGTGTGTGGGGTTGGGGGCAGGCCTTGAATTAAGCTTGGGGTCAGAGCAGCGGCTCTGTGAGCTTCCTCTGAGCTGAGGATGAGGAGTATGTGTGTTGTTCTCTGACAGCTGCTCACTCTGCTTTTCTTTGGGACCATTGTTCACTGTGAGCTGACATACCTGCCACCAAAAGCTGCCAGCTGCTTCGTTTCTGCTGAGCTCGCCCCCACTGTTAAAATGACTCTGACTGTAGCTGGTAAGTTTGCATCTTGGTTGACAGGATGGACTTTCTGAGTGCAAGTCTGTTCCCTCAGACATTCGTGTTGTTAGTGTCAATAGATTTTCTGGTTTTTCCTTAAACTCTCAGTCACCAAGATTACCCGAGGGGTAAAAAAGCGACTTGAAGACTCCAGCACGTCCTCAGACATCCTGAAAGTCAGACTTTAGTATTGACACAAACACTGACATAAAAGCACCTCGTACTGTTTTAAAAGTGAGCTTCTGCTGACTGGTTTGTGTTGCACTAACTTTTTTTTCTTATGTAATTCCGTATGTAATTATTTGTTCCCAAGCTTAATGTGTGACCTAATATTTGATGTATTAAGGATAAAGTACAAGCGTTTAATTCCAGAATTACAATTCCTGTCAAACCTGAGCTTTAAAGGTTTTTTTTTTAAAGCGCTTATAATTTATGTAGCTGACAGAGAAATAAAAGAACAGAGAAATTAGCTAAATGAATATTAAAATATATTCAAAGTTGCAGCTGGCACCTAAGAATGCAGTAAAGAATAAATTCCAATTCACAGATTATAATTGTTCCTTTAACTGTGGCTCTTTTTCTAAAATATATTTGGAAACCAGTAACAGCCTGTGTATTTAATCTTTGAGCAACACATCTACAGTTAAATTAAATGAAGACGACCCATGCATATGCTTACAGATCTGACTCGGAGAGCAATGACAGAGTTTGAGGAGAAGCTCCGTCAGCAACATGAGGATTCGATGCACCGCGAGCTGGAGGCTCTGCTCACCACAACCAACAAAGCTGAAGCAGAGGTGGGAACGCCTTTGGCTCTGCTGCTCCCTCCAAACATCCCCACAAATGCTCTGAAACTCTGAAAAATCCTCTCAAACATCACAGGACAGGAGTAAACGTGGGATTTTTCTGCATAGGATTATCTCGTGCAGCCCCAGAAAAGCTTTTTTGTAATTTAATACTATTTTTCCCTCTACAGTTTTGTTAATTGAGGTTTCATTTACCTAATTGTAGTTAATATGTGAGAGAAAACATGCATATGTCAAATAAGGTAACACATACCCATTACTTTTACTGCACGCAGACTGGCGACTGGCCATGTGTACGTTTTTTTTGTGTTTGTTCTTCTCATCCTTCGAGCTTTTGTCATCTTCTTTCTTATGGTTTTGTTAAATTAAAACAAAGTTTCTATCACAGGGTCGTCACAGAGTTGGTGCGTAGGTTGTAATGACACAAAGCGCCATCAGCTTTTTTGCCATTAACTGTTTGGTTTTTACTAGTAATTTTCATTTTGTCAGATTTAGCTCTGAAGCGATGTGGTTCTTGAAGGATGCGGTGTTTGCACTGTAGCATAAGACAGCATCTGATTCGCTACTTTTGTTAAATTTGTAATTTTCTGTTACATTCTTGTAGTTTTTGGGAGACACACGAGGTGACAGATACCATGGACTCATTGATCTGTTATATATGTAGAACAAATGTTTGTACATTATTGCGTACAGAGAGTCCATTACATTCATCTGAGCACGTAGATTTTGTTGGCAGAAATTTGGCCTGACGGGGGAACCTGAGGTGAACAACCCAGAGGTCCTGTAAATGATTCATACCTGCTTCAGTAATCGGCCTCAGACATTATGAAGATTTTAATGTGGTGTAGCTGTCACTCTGAAGGATGAACGAAGACAATGCTGCTCCTTTTCTTTTAACATGCTACAACATTAATTGATAGCTTATAAACCTGTTATGGTGCTAATTTATGAAGCAAGCATATATGAGTAAGTGAAAAAGCAACTTTAGACACGTCTAACCTGTTTTCACAGATGAACTTTGTGTTTGTGTGTGAGGTCTCAAAGTCCAGGGACACTGCGCTTGTGTGAAATGTTTTCAGTTTGTCTTTTAATGAGGTGGTTGTTCGTGGTCGATTATGTTTTTGTGCTGGTTTAAAGCCATTTCACCTCTTGAAACCAGCTGTCTTCATCCAAGTTATGAAGGTTTCATCTGCTATGATCACATAAGAAGTTGAAATTCTAAAGACATCCCTTTGGTCTTGTTCTGCACTAATATACCACAGTATGCACTGTGAATGAAGTCCACTTTGTCCTTGTTATGCTTGTGGGCTACATAAAATATTATTAGGGGTGCACTTTAAGAAACCAGGGTAGACATGTAAACCAACCTGCAGATTAGAGCTTTAATATGATTAGCTGACAAAAACAAAATGTTTGTAAATAAAATCACCTTTGTGTTTTTAGTTTGAAGCTTTTATTGATGTATAGCCAACCTTTCTGGCGTCCGACTGACTGACTGTTTCTAATAAAGCTTATTTTGTATTGATTTATTTAATGTAGGAAGGGTAGTTTGAAAGCCAGTGAAAAATCACTCTAGATAAATGCAACATATAGACGTTAAACATAGATTCCTAATCAGTGAGTTTTGATATTTGACTTCTTTTGTTTCAGATCTCCAGAAAAGATTTTGATGGTTTCAAGAAGCTCTTCCACAGATTCCTGCAAGTCAAAGGGCCTTCAGTGGACTGGGCCAAGATCAGCCGGCCACCGGAGGAGTTGGTGAGCACAAGATAATGTTTCTGGTTAACACGGCTTGAGTTTTGACATTGCAGTGCTCTGTGCTGGTGCTCATATGTGCTTTAAATGTTCCATCTAAAGCGCAAGTACGCAGTGTGATAGTTGCACACCCTCACTCTCTGCGCATCATCTGCACTTGTAGTTTAGTTGGTTACAGTTCTTACTGTCTTGGAATAACTGCGACCACATAATTTCCTCAGGGATTAATAAATTATTCTAGAAGTAAGCTAAATAAAAGTAAGCTAGAATATAACCCATCTGAGGGCAACAGAAATATGTAAGAAAAACCTCACAGTTGGGACCTGCTAACAATCCACAGCTGCTTAAATTGTAAGGGAATAATTACATAATCTACAGATGAGCAAATGTATTTTTCCAAATATTTTCTAACTGCTTCAGTTTATATCTTAAAGCTGTATACATGTTATACAGTATGTGCAGGAGCAGCATCCACTCTTAGATCAACTCCAACCCTGAACAGTCTTTGAAAAGACCTTCTGAAGCTTTTAAATTAAGAATTAAACATTTTTTAAGACTTTTATATGCCCCTAAAAAGCAAACTCACTTACTGCATAGTTCAGCTTAATCATTAATTCAATTCAATTCATGTAGAGATGTCCTGTCCCAAGAGTTTGCAGCCAGTGTGGTGATGGGCTTCATGGCTGCAAACACCATCTACACTGTGCTTTATTCCAAACACCAATTTCTTTCACGTGTTTATTTATCCTTCAGATGAATTATATTAAAAGTTCAAAGAAATCAACAGGCAACGTTTTAGAAAGGTGAATTCAAAAATGAACATTTTAAAGATGAGTAATCGTATTATTAGAGTACAATGTTTACTTATTAACTTGTAACAGTGAGGCTAGCGCGCACTTACCTAACTCCAGTCTTTATGCTAAGGTTAACATGCACTCTCCTGACTCTCCTACACCACTGTGGCGACGGGTGTCATACTTCAAAAACAAGCTACTGCAACCAGATCTGAGGATAGTGAACGCTCAGGCCAAAGCCAGCTGTTTGTCAGCATGGTGACATTTCACACACATGTTCAGTTCCTGCCTACGGTGTTCCCAAAAATATCAGCCAAGTGAAGGTTAGGACTAAGATTAGCCTGACTGCTGGAGCATTTCAGAGTGTCGTGCGGAGCACCCACACATCTTCCACTCGCACTCCCCTTCTGACCTTAATCACCCTGTGCCTCAAACCACCGCTGTCGTCATGAGCGTGGTTCAGAGAAAATGAGACACTGCGTTCTAAGTTTACTGGTGCAAGACATGCGTAACACTCGCCTTTATATGTACAGCATCGACTTTGTGGGATTTCCATACCTTGGTGATTGAGCATGCATCAAGACAATATGATGGAGGTTTTAAATCCTTTATTTACACAGTTTTTGACATTGTCCATGAAACCACCCTCACATTTTCATGTGTCAGTTTATTTCAGTCTTCGACTGAATATTTTCCAGAGTTGAAACAAACACTAATATATTTACAGTCATGATGAGCTGTGGATATCTCAAAGGAATATTACAGGAATAATGGATATAATTCATTTTTGCTGTTAAAAACCAAAATCACTGGTGGCCGTGGAGCTGTCCACTTGTTTTCTCAAGCTTTGGCCTCCTGTAGCTCAACAGGCAGAGCAGGTTCTCTATTAATCACAAGGTTTGTTGGTCAGTTCCCGGCTGCTGCAGTCTGCATGCCAAATATCCTTGAGCAAGACACTAAACCCAATTTGCTCTCCAATACATCCACAAACACGTGAGGCAAGACTTTACTGAGGTCATAGAGCAAAGGTCATAGATTCCTCTATAGCTGATCACCTGCAGCTGACCGTCTTTGGTCGGCCTCCAAGCTCACACCATTCCAGTAGATCTTTAAAAACCTCAGAACGTCACAAAGCATGAAGAGAAAAGCAATACAAGATGTCCCAGTGTTTGTTACAGTGTGACTTGCTATATATTTAACAGTTGCTCTGTTGTTGGATAGCTGTTTATAGAAGCACGGGCAGAAATCCAGCTTTGATATGGTGTGTAGTGTGACCATAAATACATGTGTCCTTTCTGTGTGTCACACTGTGTCATGAGGTTTGAAAAGTCAGAAGACTGCACTTCCAAAAGTAACTCTGTTCATTCCAGTTACGGGAGGTTATCTGTTTTGGAAAAAGTTACTGTTTAATAATGAAGCCACAAATATCCAAGTAAAACCTTAAAATAGAAAACTCCTCCTGCCCATAACTGTAGACTACAGCTTCACCCAGTATAGACCCAGCAGGCTTTATTCGGCATGCACCATTTGGAAGCTAAAAAACACCACAGAGATTCAAATTGGTTTCCCTACACATTTTTTTATTTAATTCTTACTAGAAATGATATGAATATACATATATACACATTTAGTTTACTTGTCCATGTTCTAATACCCAGCTACACATATATTTGTATCTGGGTATGCATGTTTGTCTGAATATAAAAAGGGTTCAAGTAAATGGTCTTACTGTAGACATTTGTACCACAGAAACATCTCTCTATAAAAATATACATTAAGTGTTATGTTTTTCCTTATTATCTGTAATGGATATATATGCTGTTACAAACATGGTCAATGTTTCAAATAATGAGGTAATACCTGTGAGCGCCAGACTGCTGCTATCACAGTTTCAGACAGTCTTTTATTACTCTTGGTTCTGTGTAATATCTGCAAGCAGATATTCCTAACATGGATTTGATATATTGGGGAACAAGTGAAAATTGTGTCCCCAAAGTTGATCTGGTCGAAGCAGGAAAAATGGGCAAGCGTGAGGATTTGAGAAAGTTTAAAGAGGGGCAAATTGTGACAGCTGGACAACTAGCTCCCAGTCTGCAGTGGTCAGCAGTGTTGGTCAAGTTACTTTAAAATAGTAATTAGTTACTGATTACTTCTCCAAGAAAGGAATCCTGTTACTTTACTGATTACTTATTTTCAAAAGTAATTCGTTACTTTATTGCTTAGTTACTTTTTAAAAACATGATGCACAACCTGAATACGTAATAAAGCAACAGACCTTTCAGGCCAATTCTATTTTTTCTGCATAATCCATCATATAAAATTGAATCAAATGAAAAAGTTTTTTTTAAAACATTTTTTAGGTTTAATCTTTCAACTTTATGCACATTGCATCAAGCAAAAATTAAATTATATGCAACAGTGTTTGACTTGAAGAAATTTGTTTAACAGTTAAAGCTATTTTCTTCATATTCCAGCATATAAAATAAAATAAAATATTTTTTGTGTTCACACTCTTTCAAATACATGCAAGTAAAACACAGCAAAAAATAAATAAAATCAAAAACTCATCGGCACCGAGTCCTGTCGCTCTTAAATCTATTGTCACCTGTTTAGCAGGAGTGGGGCGGGTGGAGGTTTGCCCGGTGCTGCAGTGGCCATGTCAGCGGGGTGATCCGGGGGTTTCTCTGTGGATTTTACACTCCCGTGGCAGCGTGCTGGGTGCTCGCTCAATTTGAACTTTACTTTTTGTAGAAAGAAGTTTTCTTCCCTCACAGAGTGAACAGCGGACGCTAATGTTTCTGTTACTTTTTACAGAATCAAACTCAAAGTAATGTCAGTACTTCCGAGCTTTAAGCGCTGCACGATCATACTCTCTCATATTATAATATATATCTCATAATATGTTACTCATACTTGTTGATCTGCACACGTCTGTTGCCACAGACGTCGCACGCTCGTACGTCATTGTCATGAGACACTCTCACAAACAAAATCACGGTGCAGTAACACAGCGTGCATACGGGAAAGTACAGTAATCGAATTACTTTTTGCAATAGTAATCCCTTACTTTAATCGTTACTTGAGAAAAGTAATCAGATTACAGTAATGCACTACTTTTCATGCGTTACTCCTCATTTCTGGTGGTGACATAGCAGCTTTGTAGTGAACAAACAAATCTAGCACTGATGGGTTTCACTGTGTAACTTGCAGAGCTGTTTGCTGAACCTTATCCGTACCTTATTATATATATCTGTACTATGTAAATAATGTATATTTTTATAGTTTTTTCATTTAAATTATTACAGTACAATATCCTGCACGTCATGGATATATACTTATAAGCACAAACATATGGACTTTTACATTGTTTTTTATATTATTTTTTACTTTTTAACTTTTGTTTCTTCCCCCCCCCCCCCTTTTTTTTTAGTTTATGTAAAATCCTTTTTAGCATGTCTGCACAGTCGGGGGGAGTACTTTTTTAGCCAGGAAAAACATTTCACTGTATGTTGTACCAGCTATAACTACATGTGACAAATAAATAAAGAATTGAGAATTGCTGTCTGTGCTTATCAGACTAAAGCCTGGTTGTATTGTTGCATAACATCCTGATGACTTACATGTAAAACAAACTGAACTGTTTGTTCAATCTCACCTTGACCTTAACTTGAGCCTCTTCACTGTTTTGTTTTACAGTATTAAAAAAAAGCTCTACTCTTCGTAGACTTTTAACTCCCATCTTACTCATTTGTGGGATTTTGCTCAGATCCAGCCCTATGACAGGATCAAGGCGAGGGGACTACCCGACAACATCGCTGTCAGTCTCAACAAACTTGCTGTGGTCAAACTGAATGGCGGTCTAGGAACCAGCATGGGCTGCAAGGGCCCAAAGAGTCTGATCAGTGTCCGCAATGAGAACACCTTCTTGGACTTGACAGTGAAACAAATTGAGGTAAGAATGCAGAAAAACACTGCACATCTTAACCTCTGATGATCAGGATGAGTCCAGGGTCATGTTTTTGCCTCTGGTGAACTACCTTGAGGCAATTGTTGTTCTAACATGGTGCTAAATGATTGTGTGTTTTCAGCATCTAAACAAAACCTTTAATGCTGACGTGCCGCTTGTACTCATGAACTCCTTCAACACCGACGAGGATACAAAGAAGATCCTGCAGAAATACAAACACCACCAAGTCAAAATCCACACTTTCAATCAGAGCAGGTGCAGTGCGCACACACACACATACGGAGAGTCTGTGAACAAAATCTGTTAAGTATGAAATAAGTGTAAAAAGCCAGAGGTGATTAAAGAAATGGTTCATTATTTTTTGGGTGGATGGAAACAGAGACAGATGGAAGTTACAGTACATATGTCATTGTTAAAGTGGTAAGCAGTAAAACTACAACAAGTCCATTAAAAGGAAAGCTGGAGCGTTAGCAGTGGACAAATAATCTTTGGTGTGTTCTTAAAAAAACAAAACCTGGAAGGAAGACAATGCTGGATCCATTCAGAACATCCAGACAAGTAAAGACCAGATCACTGTCCATCAGACCTGATGTTAATATTCAGGTCTGCACTGAAAAGAAAACTTCATGAGAGCAAACACAGAGGACTCATCAAAAAGTACAATCCAGTGATTTGACTCCAGAGCGAAACAGTCGGATTAGGCTTTAGGACAACGACTATAAGGAAAAATAAGAAAAGCAAGTTTTTAGAAGACTTGAAATGTCTTTTGATTTGAAGTACACTACATGAACTATAAAGAAGAACAGGCATGTATGCATCAGCATTCACTACTAATTTTTATGATGATGTTAAAAAAACATTTCCAGATTCAAGATTCTGAAGACATATCGAGCTATGCTGTCTTCTCTGATTTGGTAGTAAACAGACAAGTACAAAAGTGCACAAAATATAGAAAAATATAATTTATAAGTCAGTGATTTGAGCATTAAACATTTGTGCGCACAGATTTGTGTGTAGAAACTGTTGGTAAATAAGGGCCATCGTTTACATCTGCTGTCCAAAAATAAAAGTGTCAAAGTTGCTTTGAGGGTAAATTTGTTTTGTCCACCATCTGATTTTCCTTCACTTCTCTTGGAATAGAGAGCTCTTCAGTTCTTTATAGTCTAAATGACGGACTCTTTATTTTCTTAATAGGTATCCGAGGATCAACAAGGAGTCCCTCCTGCCAATTGCTAAGAGCATGGGCACCAGTGGCGAAAATGCTGAGGCCTGGTACCCACCAGGGCACGGAGACATCTATGCCAGCTTCCAAAACTCCGGGCTCCTGGACAAACTCATTGCTGAAGGGAAAGAGTACATCTTTGTTTCCAACATCGACAACCTGGGAGCCACAGTTGACCTGTTCATCCTCAACCATCTGATGAGCCAGCCGGCCGACAAACGCTGCGAGTTCATCATGGAGGTCACAGACAAGACCAGAGCCGACGTCAAGGTATGTTTAGTATCTCCCTCATGGCGATCTGGCCCCGGCTGAACAAAGTGTGGCTCGGCCTGTGCAGCCTGTTTCCCTTCTGTCCAGGGTGGTACTCTGATCCAGTATGAGGATCGTCTGAGGCTGCTGGAGATCGCACAGGTCCCCAAGGCCCATGTTGACGAATTTAAGTCTGTTACCAAGTTCAAGATCTTCAACACCAACAATTTGTGGATCTCTCTGCCTGCCATCAAGAGGTTGCAAGAGAAGAACTCCATGGACCTGGAGATCATCGTCAATCCAAAGGTAATCCTGCGGAAATCTTTTTGTTTAACATTATGCTGTTAGACTTGTTTGTAGGAGCTACCACTGCAAAAACATTACCACTAACCTCAGCCAAAGGAATCCAGTGTGCCTGACATGAGTGACACTGTGATTCCCTTTTCATGGATAACTTAAAAAAACACCTGCTCATGACTAAGCAACAATTCTCAGATCCTTCTTAAATACAACCATCCAACAAAGAGGTGCCGCTTGGTGTTGGGAGGAAAAAGTCGGATGTCAAACTCAAAACTGCATGTAGAACATATACGTTGCTCCTAGAGGCTGCAAAGTTTGTAACTTGTAATGTCAGAAAACTGATATTTAAGAATCAAAGTACCACAAAATACTCAAGGACCTTTAAAAACCTCATAATCACAGTCCTGAGCTTTTGTGTTCTCTGGTGTTGTGATATGAAGCGATATTTTAAAGGTACTTCAAGTAATGAGGCTGTGAAAAGTTTTGGGGGCAGTATTAAAATGTTTTGGGTGTGTGCTGCTTGTCTTTTACTTTTTCTTTTTAACCCTGCTTCCATTTTCTCAAGAGGCTTTATCAGACGAATACTGTTAATATGTCGTCTTAGGATACAAATTGGTGTTATCATACATCTTACACAATAGATATTTTTGACATTAGCTCAGAGCAGTTTTTTCTGCACATTTTGTCAAAAGATTTGGTTTATTTTGAAAGCTATTTTTGAACTCAGGACTTGTGTAAAGTCCTGAGTTCAAAAAATTTGTTCATTCCACTCCTTATCGTCCACTCATCTTAGTGGGGTACTAAGTGTATTAGTACCACACTAAGATGAGTGGACGATAAGGAGTGGAATGAACAAATTTGATTATGAGCCTGTTGGAACTGTTTTTCCTCCTATTGACTGAAGCGCTGCATCTCTCTGTAGACCCTGGATGGTGGGCTGAATGTCATCCAGCTAGAGACAGCTGTGGGTGCTGCCATCAAAAGCTTTAACAATGCCATGGGTGTGAACGTACCCCGTAGCCGCTTCCTGCCCGTGAAGACATCATCTGACCTGCTGCTGGTGATGTCCAATCTGTACACCCTGGACGCCGGCTCTCTCACCATGAGCAAGAAGAGAGAGTTCCCAACCACGCCTCATGTCAAACTGGGCAGCTCCTTCACAAAGGTCAGCTGCCACCCAGAAAGCATCATCTCCACTCTCGATCCAAGCCTCTCTCAGCTTCTGTACTTTATCATTGGGTGCAATAAGGAATTGACAGGTTTAATCACGTTATATTTCTAATTAAATCTAACTACAAGTTAACTAAAGGAAAAAAAAAATCAGTTCTCAGGAAATGGAAAGATAATGTTTTCAGCTACAACATCATGACCTGCTTGCTGCTCAGCGTAGCGAGAAAGTAGGAGCATGTTTCAGTTTTATTTAAATAAGTCTGAACAGTCATCTGAAGGTGTTTTATGTTATAATGTTAGAGAGCCTAAATAATAAAATCAGGGTTTGGTTGCTTTTTGCTTTGTTGCTCCACAGGTTCAGGAGTTTCTGGCAAGGTTTGAAAACATCCCTGACATGTTGGAGCTTGATCACCTCACTGTGTCTGGAGATGTCACCTTCGGGAAGAACGTCTCTCTCAAAGTAAGCAACCGCTCCAATAACTGAGGCACAGTTGAACAGCGCCACCTACAGGCTTAAATCAAATACTTCTACAGAGCATTATTTCAGCTCTCTGAATTGAATTAACGTCGAGCCTTATTCGGGCCTACAGTACTGTTCCAGAAATTAGAAAGGAATTCCACCTTAACTGAACTTTGTGAGATATTTACAAATATACTTGCCAACAGAAATGTCCTTGGATAGAATTTACAGTATAAAATGTAAATCTTTCCTTGATACCTCTGTTTATTTCAGCCACTCTCAAGAGAAATTCCATTGCAACTATTTTCTGATTTGAATGAGATCATTTCAAGATGTATTTTGCAGGGAAAGAAACTCAGAATTAAATCTTAAAACACTGCGACTCTCCAAGGAAATGGGGGGAAACGGCCCCACCTGATTTTGAGGATTATTGCTATGCAGACCAGATTAAACATTTCATTTATGTCCCATGTTAGACAGAATAACGAGCAGCTCCTTCACTTTCTAACTTGACTAACCATTGTGAACAAATTGATTGAAATTTAGAGCAAATAGGTAGTGCATACACAGAATGTTTAGTTCACCTTTTAACATGTTTGCTCAAAGAAAGACCAGCTTAAAGATTTTTAGCCAGACTCAACAGTTTTCATGGAGCTTATCCCACAGGGCGGGAGGTGGGATACACCCTGGACAGGTCACCAGCCTGTCAGGGCTACTCAACTATATTTTTTAACAATAACCTTTGATTTCGAACAAAGGTTGCAAGAATACGTGACATTTCTGTCAGTTTTTCACTCGTTAATCGTTTTATTCATCAGGGTACTGTCATCATCATAGCCAATCATGGTGACCGGATAGATATTCCTGCTGGAGCCATGCTGGAGAACAAGATTGTTTCAGGAAATCTGCGGATCCTTGACCACTGAGGCCTTCTGGGAAAAATGCTCAAAGCCATTTGGATCTTAAAGATGACTTTTAAGAGATTCTGTTCTTCTGATGAACAGCAGGGTTGTTACAGCTTTTGTTTTAAACAGTTGTGTCAGTGTAAAGTCAGCCTGAAAAGGTCAGAGGTCAAATTCATCGTGCTTCCAAATTTCTCCAGCACTGTGTAGAAGAAATTTGCTGTTACTGCAAGACAATCACTGTAAAGTCTGGCTCACTGTGGTCATCTTTTTTCTTGTGTCAATAAAAAAGTGCAGTACGGGTCAGCAGAGCTTCCTGTGTTTTGTGGAAACGTCGGACTCATTCTTTATTTGTTTTATGTTTTTTTGTGTACAAGGTGAGATCAGAAAGTTCTGTGAACAGGCCCAGGAAAATGAAAATGATGGCTGATCTCACAGCGCCTCTGTGCTATTCTCAGAGTTGCTGCTACTTCTAATCACTGCTGCATCCCTTTACTCCTGCATCAATGTGTTGGGTTTGCTCAAAAACATACAAAGTCATTTGGATCTTATAGGTAGACAGGAGCATTAAGAGCTGTGACCCCATTAGCATATAAAGTGATTAAACCTGTCAATTCCTTATTGCAGCCAACGATAAAAGATCAGTGAATAATTATGCTCCTGGTCTTGCTCGTCACCTGACACTCGGCCTTAACTTAGGATCAAACAGACTTAAAACCCGTTTGATCTTAGTTGCAGACTCAGATTGGATCACTACTGATGATCCTCCTCACAAAACTCACAAATGATCATTTCATCACAGAGCACACAGTGTTAAATGGTCAGAAGAGAGATTCGTATATACTAGAATTCATGTTTTTGTACCCAAATCAAAAAGTAACTAGAATAAATAATAAAGTGCTTTTTTTGGTTTACATTTTGTCATTCAGAGCTTGCACATAACTACTGATTTAGGCCATTATTTATACTGTTAATTTGGGGCAGCTGTGTTCTGTTCGCCTTGTAATTGGAAGGTTGCCGGTTCGAGCCCCGGCTTGGACAGTCTCGGTCGTTGTGTCCTTGGGCAAGACACTTCACCCGTTGCCTACTGGTGGTGGTCAGAGGGCCCGGTGGCGCCAGTGTCCGGCAGCCTCGCCTCTGTCAGTGCGCCCCAGGGTGGCTGTGGCTACAATGTAGCTGCCATCACCAGTGTGTGAATGTGTGTGTGAATGGACGTGTAAAGCACTATACAAATACAGCCCATTTTACCATTTGTTCTAATAAATAAATATACACCAGTCCCCCTTGCTGGAATCTGCTTGAGCTGCTCCTCCAGTTTCCTACCCACTGGGATCACTTCATCTGCTCCAGCTGCCTCTTCAGCTCCTGGCACTCATCTTTTTTCCATTTTCTTTCTTCCTGATGTTACTGTCTGCATTTGTGATACATGTGGCAATCTCAGCAATCTTCTCCTCCCTGTCAGCCACCACCATCTCTAGTTGGCTGGCGAAAAGCTGCTTGGAACTCAAATTGTCACAGGACCATAACCCTGCTGTTCTCAAGCACCTTTGGTGTCGTCTCCCATCAGGGCTTGGGACTTCCAGTCCATAGATGCTCCTGTACATCATCTTAGTCACTTGATTGTGCCTTTCAGTGTACGAGTCACAGTTGGAGAGTCTCAGTCTTGTTGCCTCTGGTCTTTGTGCTGCCAGGACTAGAGTTTTGTACTGTTGTTTAGGCTGGCCTGTTCTAGCTCATTGGTAGGAGTTCTTGATGCTGTTTTTTTTTTTTTTAGTTATCGAGTAATAGTAATATTTCAAGTAAACCTTGTAAAGTTTTTGGCTGTTCCATCAACCATAGATATGACAAACCTTTCATATTTTTAGCCATCGTCATTCTCACTGTCTAGAGTAACTTAAAGCTTACTTCAGTGAAAGCAAGCGATACATGATCCAAAAAGCCGATGTCAGAAAGATCTAGTACATCCAGCAATGTCAAACGATCTCTTTTAAGTGTTCTCTATCCTTACTTCAGTAACTCCGCTTGAATCAAATACTTCATGTAAAATCTTTCATATCAATTTGGAAAGTGATAGAAAGGGTCGAAAATCAAATTTTTAAAAAACTTAAGTGGTTTCAAGCCAAAGATCTTACAGGAAGTGTTTGATGTGAGTTTTAAGAAAATGAATACAGCTAGAACTGTGCAGAATAGACCGATGTAGTAACATTGGCTAACTGGAAATAATAACACTCTTACATTTGCCTTAACATGTTTTGTGAGGCTCAGACAGGAAGTATGCTAGCTCTGAAGATGACAATGTGCAACAGATGAACAGACTGACAATAGGTCGCTCCATCATCCTGTTTTATTCACAGCAGGTTTGAAGGAAACAGATTCATTTGGACTCATACACACATGCTCATCAAAACCCCAAAAAGTCTCTCACACACTCACACACACACACAGTGGTATGGTAGGCACACTGTAGTGGAGAGCTCAGATGTGTCGTCTCTGATAGTCGATTCAAAGTAGGCACTTCTGAAGCAGACAGTGATGATCGTTAATGCTTCTGTTCTCTGGCGCGCCTGACGCTGACCGCTGCAGTCACATCACATTAATCCAACTGTGCTTGTCACCATATGTACACCATTTATGCCTTCTGATTAGTGTGGGAGTTAAGAATGACTATGGCTGCACATGTTAGATTAATCAATCATTTCAGAAGGGCAAATTATTGCAATGCCAGCTCATTAGTTTCATACCAGGAGATTTATCTTGGAAACAAGCTGCTTACAAAAGCCAACACATAGACTAGGAGAGTAGATGAATATTTGCATTTGGGAGTCGAATGGTTCCAAACAGCAGCCTGTCAGCCTGTAGTGTTCTTACTGCTGCAGAGACTGATCTGTGACTGCATCTGGACAGGTCGTTTGCTTCGTGTGACGGGAGCTCTCGGTAGCTGAACAGTCAGGAAGAGAAAATCTGATCAAATCTGATGTCATGAAGAAAACTCTGCTAGCAGGAGGAGGGAGAGCTGTAAGCACTTGTTACTTTTACCCCTGTGGGGAGTTGTGACACAATATTGCAGCATCAGAAGAAGGTATTCTGGATGATAGGTTTAATCAGATTTTCTCTTCCATCTTCGCAGAAAACTAACAGCTCACACAGACTGGAAGGTGCAAAAGTTAACAGCTGATATTCATGCTTCACATCCTGCAAACTCTCTGCATCGGTTTAGCGAGTTCTGCGCCACTGTCAATCATCACAACGACCAGGATCTGACTGGGCTGAAGCAACTGCATGACCAAACTGTTTTAAGGTGGAAGTTAAACCTTTTGAAGTGAATCTTGTCACTATGCCCATATACTGAAATTAAACCTTTCTCTCAGCTACTGTTATTATTATTTTGGAGTACAAAAAAGTAAGCAAATAAACCCAAAAGCAGCTGATCAGAGAGGATTGGAATAGTGTTAACATGGAACAGGAACCCTGTTGATTTTTTTAAGCAATAAGAATGACCCCTCCCAAGCTCTCCGAGTATGCAAAAGGGTAACCTGCCGAGCATGCGGTGTTGATAAAAATCCTGTCAGCTCCAGCATTGCAGACTGCTGGAGGAAAAAGCCTAACCCAGTATAGAATGTTTCCGGAGAAAGAAAAATAAATTACCCCCAAATTTCATAAGAATAATCCACATCCTGCCCTCCCACTAAAACAGTAATAATTTATTTTTTCATTTTCTATTGAATTGCACACACTGCGATGAGGTGGCAACAGTTTTTCACCAGGCGCTGTGCGTTTCTGAACAGTCTCTGAAGCACCGGTATGCTGCTGCTCTTCTCCCATACTCGCATTTTTGGTCCCTTTGGGCCTCTTCCAGCCTCAGCCAGCCCCCGGGGGTCAGGCTCCCATAACTGCTGAGGTAAGGTCAGTTCTGGAGATGCAGATTCCATCCTCCATCACCTCTTCTGCTCCCAGACCTCAACCATGTTCAGGTCGAGCCTCTCGAGGCTCTTCAGCCCCTGGATGTTCTCGGTGTAGAACGCCACGTCTACCACCACCAGCCTGCAAACACGAGTCAAAGTGTCAAAGACATGAAAGATGGGGAAGAGCTATGCTCTGACAAGAAGCAGTTTATAACCTCCTAAGACCTGAACTCTTCCACAGCAGCATTTTTAATTTCTCTTTGATATTTGGTCACATTGGGGCCCGATGAACGTAAAAACAAAGAATTACCAGATTTTTTTTTTTTTTAACCTTATTTTTGTTTTTAAGAAAAATGAGAGCCACATATGAGGATATTCTTTCAAAATTGGCAGCAATGATTCTGGCACCGTGGCAGCTGTCACTGACACACACCTATCACCTACGTTAATTCCAAAACTAACTCACAGAAGTGGAACTCTAAATTTGTGTCAGGTTTGTTAAGTACAATTCTAGCACTTTAATATAGCAGATATAAAGACATGTCAAGTATTCATGTAATGTTCAAAATTCTCTTTCAATAAAATGTGAAACAACGGGGAACACCAACAGGAAAAGAGGTGCTACTTCTCTTCAGAGCGAAGCAGGAAGTGCTGCTCTGTCATATCAACATACTCCAATCATTAGCTGGTTTTCAGGGCACTTACCCATGCTGCGGTCCTCCATCATTAATAACTCCAAGCCGAGCCAGCTGCCTCTTCAGATGCATTTTGAAACTGGCATTGATCCTCAGAAACAGCATCTGTATATGGATATACAACTCTCAAGTCTCTGATCAACAAGCTGTCACAGACACAAAGAGTAGAGAAAACAAAAAGATCTCACCTGTGTCTGTTCTTCAGGTAAAAGTTCATAAATGGCTTCGTGCATCTTTGCCATCTGCTTACAGATGTTTCTGAAGCAGGCTGAGGGCATCGGAGCCTTCACTTCATACTGAGGACATAAAAGGATACGCCTGAGGTCATGTGATTCTGTGCGCATTTGGAATACAACAATTTAAAATACACAGAAAGATTCTGAGAAAGTGCATTACACATGTCAAAAAGTCATAAATTCTGTACTAATAAAGGACAGAAATGGATACCTGACCATCAGGTATACAGTGCAAGTATAATTTAGTAGGTTCGATTATTGGTTATTTGTTTGTTCTATTATCTAATAGCAATGATTCTATTAAGTCTACATTAATTCAATACTATTATTAAAGTAAAAAAAAAAGGATTAACACAACTAACTGTGGAAATATTAGGCCTACACACACTGCCTGAATCTCATTACAACTGAAAGTCCTCTGTAAATAGAATTATTTTTATGCTTGCATAAAATTTAAAACCATTCATAAAGTGTTCTCGTGTTCCCTGCCCTCATCTAACCTTTGATAGAACCTTCTCAAACAGACTGTCCATGATGGCCACCAGCTTAGCAGAGATCTCTGCTATGTGATCGTTGTAGTCCTGCAACACAACAAACAGCCTCAGCAACACGACTCACATCGAGCTGAAATCTTTGGAGATTTTGTCATGACATTTTATTTTTAACTCTTCTCTCAAACTTTTATTTAGCCAGGATGAGGCCACACTTAAAGTGGTCATGCTGAGTGTTACCTTGGTGATGTGATCAAAGTGTCTGAGAACACTGAATTGTTTGGGCTGCAGTTTGGTCTCAAAATGAGCTCTGATGATGGGAATGTAGTGAACCACCAGCTGCAGACAGCGGGAAGCTAATGCTACAACACACACAGTTAACAGTAAAAATCAGCATTCTCAACCATTAAAAGTTGCTTCACATACTGAAAAAACAGGTCTACTTGTAAGCAGTGTGTGTAGCAGGTGTTATATACCAAGGTTTTTGGTGGTGATGGTCTTGAGGCCGACGATCTGCAAAGCTCCGGCTCCCAGAACCAGCTGGCAGCTCCGAGAGTTGAAGTGCTGCAGAAAGACAATCCAAGAAAATTCAGTAAACACCACCACTCTAAACCTAAGGCTAGCATACCAGCATGTCACGGCTGTGTCAAATGTAAACACTTCAGTGTTGTGATCAAATTGTCTCTAGGAAACAAAGTCTTTTCCTGTTTACTAACTACAAGAGGCTGAACTAACATAGGATCGTGTGATTTGTGTGCTGTTGAGTTTCTGACCTTGAGGAGGTCTGCCAGACGCGTCAGCATGTCTGTAGAGATGGATGGGATGTCATTGACACACTGGCAGTATTCTAAAAAGATCCGGATCAGCAGCAGAACCGTCCTGAAGGAACACAAAGGCTACTCAGAAAATCTTTTAAAACTAAATGTTCACATTTAAAAAGCATTTGCGCTGTCTAACTTCCAACTTTAATGACAGTGTGAGGACAGAATAATATTTAAAATCATGAAATATGTGATTTCACCTACCCAACAACTGCATATTTCTGCCCGTTGACAAGCAGAAACTCTGTGGGTTTCCTGTCATTGGGACCTGGAATGGGAAAACGAATGTTACAAATAATAAAGCTGTTCTTCTTGTGCTGTGATGTTTCTCTGTTGCTCTGTATGCAAGCTGTGGAACCAAGCCTCAGTGCATCACTAGAAACCTCCAAGCACCTGGAGCCTCTGACAACAACACAGAGCAGTTCTGCTCTACTCCCAGCTTCTTAAGTGTAATTTAAGTCTGTCTGCATGCATGTTTCTGTCCAAACTGGAGGAGGGGGAGACTGCTGCTGCAGTGAACAGGTTTCACTGTTTTTAACACTCTGTTTCACTACAACTCTTTGTATGTTACAAGTCCGCTCTTCTCTGCGCCTGCTGACAGACCAAGAACAGCACAAGCAGCACCAAGCAGACACACGACTGCACTTTAACATAAATTCTGCTTCATGTGGTCCGTTAGGGAAATTAACTGCCCAACCCTCACCCAACAGGTCTCATAGATAACTGCCTCTCAGGGAGTTCTTTTGTCCCCACTGTTGCCAAGTGCTGCTTATAGGGGACTGTCCAATTGTTGGGATTTTCTCTCTACGGTTTGGGGGTCTTATAAACTCCTTGACTGGACTGGACTGTGAATCTTTACTTCTTTATCCATTTTCTTATTTTACATCAAAGTCAGCATATATATGCAATGTGTGCGTAGGTTACTCTGTAAGTAGTCAAAACATTTCAGAACTGTAGAACTAAAACTACAGAAATTACAAATAAAATCAGGTTAATGAGGATTTTCGGACAGTGGAGTCTGATACCTGGGATTTTGCGCTCTGGTAGTGATATTCTACCATTAGCAATGGAGTTCACCAGATCCTGAAACTCAGCAGGAACCTCAGCCTGCTTCCAGCGCTCATTATCCAGCAGCAGGCTGCAGGGGCACAAAAGCAAACTTCAGCACCTACACTGCTACATTACAGGAGTAAGACCAGATACACACTCAAATTCAACCATGAAACTAAACCTTCACTCACTCACACAAACAGTTATCATATTTAAAAGCAAACCTTCACATCCTGAAAACAATGGTACTGCAGGTTACCTGAGTTTGGTCTTGCGTTCTTCGTGGAAGCGGTGGACGAAGCGGTTGGCCTGGCTCTGCAACGCGCCCCTCAGGGAAACGCTTCGCCTGCCACAGAGCTCCTCTGTGTCCCTGACAAATCCCTCCACTGCCTGTGAAAGACAAACGAACTCCGCTGAGGTCAGACGCTCCAGAGATCCATCCTGTTAAACGTAAACACAAACACTTCAATTACATTTTCAGGTTTATCCTTTTCCATAGAAAACCTCAAATACAGACACATGTACACCATACCTTGGCTCGGGCTGTGAGCACTTTGACGCAGCGGTCATGGCTGATGTCGGAAGCAGTGTACATGAGCTCCTGGAGGTTGTTTATCACAAGGTTCAGCTCAAAGTCGGTGGGCATCATGTTCTCACCAGGCCTGAACACAAACACACTCACTGTTAACAGGCTGAAGAACCGAGTCAAAGGTTTCACAGCTTTAATCCCTCTCAGTCATTTTCACTTTTGGTTAAATCATTTTTGTACTTTATCTTGGGCAACAACACTTCCATTTTTGTTTTAAGAGAGCCAGTCTCTACATTTAATAGGGAACTACAGGAGATTATAAGCCACTACAGTCCACACCACTCTGTAAGATCTGCTGCCACTGGTTTTCAAGTCCAGTTCTCGTGTAAGTTATGCGTGTTTGCCATTTTCGTAGAATCAACTAAAGAAATAAGAGCATCATGTGTTTTTGTGATAGGCGACCAGTAACAAAGTATCTAAAATGCAGTCATAACACTGGTTCATCCCTTTTTTTATGCTTGAATAATTCACGGGTCAATGTTAAGTAGCATCACAAACAAAAAGTGTTTTTCACAAAGTGCTCTGATACAGGAGCCGAACTGAAAAAGAGAGAAAAAGCACCCAATGTCTAAAGAAAAGCTCCTTCAGAAAGCCTGGAGAACTGCTGCTCAAGACAACTTTAATTACAAGAAAATCTGTCTTGTTGGAAGGCTCAAGACTTTTGAACAAAACTGTCACTTTACGGTTTGATGCTGTTTTCAGTAAATAAGAAGACCTGAATTGCAAAAAAAGGAAAATGCAACAGCCTTTTAACCAGATGTCAGTTAGAGGCTATGGTGCAACGGGACTGCAATTACCATGATATTTTTGTTCAAACAGAAAAAGAAAAAAAGAAGAAGAAGAAAAACTTAAGAGTGACATACATGAAGCTCTGCTCTCTGCTGGCAGACATTTCTGTGGCCCCAGAGTCACTACTGGCAGTCTCCACCCGGCCCTGCTGGCTCCTGAATCCTGCTGCAGAGCTCTGATCCTGGGCTGCCGGCACTACTCGCTGTTGTTTCTGCTCCTGCTGTTTCTGCTGGGCATCATTCAAAGCATCACTGATGAACAGGCCTTCATGGGTGAGGTAGGCCAGCTCAGCCTCTCCCTGCAGGAGTGACGGGACCTGAGAAGCCTCTTGGCCGGATGGTTCTGAACAGGAGTCCTCCAGGAGACGGGTTTTCTGGTTTGAGTCCAGAACCTCTAGAACCACATTCCTGATCACATTCATAGTGGCCTAGCAAACAGGCAGTTGGGTAATAAGGTGCACAATTAGATTCAGTTTGTTGAATTCACACAGAAAGAATATTTTTACCTGCATCAAATGTTGGATAATGTTTGTGATGTGTGAACCATCTTCTGAAGTCTAGCAGACTAAAAATAGGAGCTCTGTACCAGGAGCTGTTTTGACTAACCTTGATTCTCTGCAGGAAGAAAAGGAAGCTCTCAAAGACATTTTTCAGCAGGTCAAACCACTGAGGGAATGTCATCAGACGCATTTGGTCAGCAAGCCTTGAGAAACACAAATGCACACATGTACAGCGAGTCTCCATGAGGTTCAACTTGGACTGGTATTTTCTTTGTTTACAAAGTCAATGTGCTCATTAAACATTCCATAAAATGCTTTAATACAACCAGTGGTATTAATCACATTGTTCCAACTTACTTAACAACGACTTCAGCATCAATTTCTTCTATCTGCACAACACTATCTGCCACACACTGCAAACACAAAAAGGTTTCTATTACATGATAAATCGCAGCTGGATCGCTGTTATTTAATGCAGCGCTTAGAAACAGATAAAGACTGGACTGTGTCAGGAGGAGTCACACCTGAGAGACGATTGCCTTGGCCGCTACGATCATCTCATCACTGTAAATATCCAGAAAATCCAGCTTCCGCTGCCGCAGCAGGCCGAACACCAGCGACTCCAGACGCTCCTAAAATCCACAGACAAACGCACCAGAAAATACAGGGTCCTAAAACACTGACATGACCGGGCAGCAGGGTTTCAGAAAGCTGAGATGAATTTAATATGAGACCAAAGAATTCAATTATGTAATCACATTCAAAGACTAAAAACGAATACTGATACTCAGCATGAGCAGAGCTGCACAGCTGTATATAATGGTTTCTGTCAGACTATAATAATGACTTGCTGCCAGAATCAGATTCTACATTTTGTTTGATGTAACTGAAACTAAAAGCAGAAGCACATTCGAAATGACAAAGAAATATAATTTAGTCTTTCGATATTAAGCATCACACTGATGACAGGAACAGAAACGTTGATGTTTTGTGTGTGTAGATGTAGCAGGAATACTTATATTTATCATGTATACAGAGATGCATGCAAATGTAAATGGCAACCGCACATTCCCCAACAGTTGTTGTTGTCAGTTATCTTCTAAACATGACCATCCTGAAATCTATTAGACCCTTTGTGTTGAAGGTGATTGTTCAGACCTTCTCCAGAACCTGTGGCTCATCTCTCAGGCTGCGGTTCAGGTCACTGTGAGCGTACATACTGAAGTCCTCCACCATCATCTTATCAATCAGCTTCTCTAGCTCGCACAGCTGGGAGCCCAGATGTCTGAGAGATGCAAACACAGCATTGTACAGCTGCTCTGTTGGCTGCTTGTAGAACATCAATTTCAGACATCACAACAAAAACTATCCTAGTAAAACTGATCCAGTAAACACACTCTCACCTGAAGCTGTGGATGCCCTGCAGCTCTTGCTGGAGCACCTCCTTAGTGGTGGCGATAAGTTCCAGTGCTCCAACAAACTCAGAGGTGGAGAGCAGCAGCTGTACAGTGGGCTGTGTCTGATGCACTGCGGCCATCAGCTTCAGCTTGTTGTGCAGCTTCACGCAGTTGTTGCGAGTCAGGGCGGTGCAGAGAGCCTGGAGAGGTCCTTGGCACATGACCTGGTCCATGGCAGCTGTACGGCCCCGAAGGACGGCCACGGCATGCTGCGTCTCCTGCAGCTGGTCCTGCAGCTCGTGCTGCGACGACATAGCATGGAAAAACGCTTCGGAACGCAGCGAGATCTGTCGAGCAATGCTCACCTCCACCACATCTAGGTAGTGGCTGAGCTGGAGGAAAAAGAACATCATTTGATTAACTTCTACATATGAAGGTCGCTGGTTTAACTGATCTAATGACTGATGAGCACAAAAGTGCAAATCAACAACTATCCTGTTTGATTAGGATCCTGTTAACTGTAAGCAGTTAATCACATGACACATGACCGATACTAAACCTCCACTGCGGTTATATTCTACTTGTCATAAGTTTTAAATATCTTCAGGTAAATTAACTGAACAATAACAATATGCATTTCATCCTTAAATATATAACAACAGACGTCTAATTTCTGTGTTTAGATCAAGTCCATCAAATACAATTATAAATAAATTACAATTATCCATCATTTTTCTTAACCTCTCCAGTCAACACCAACCAGTGTCCTTTTAGAAATCATCTTGGTAACACCTCAAGGTAATTAACTTATAGAATGTATCTACAGGAACTTTAATTTCACTCCTCATCAAAAGTGACTGGACCGGTGAGTCTACAACTCCTGCTAGCTTTCCCTAAAATAAAGATTGAACGATATATTACAAAATTTCCTGGAGTGCCACGTGTCTTTCTTGTAAAACTGAGAAAAGCAGAAAATACTCACAGATGTAGAAGCTAAAGGGATTTAAACAAGTATTTAACAAAATTGCTACTAAAACTTATTAGTATTATTATTTTTAAGTTCCTTTTGTTCTTTTGTTATGCTACAAGGCCCCAACACCAAACTACCTCTTACTGGTCAGTGGTTGCTTCTTGTTTAGGTTGTGATTAGCTGTTTAGACAGATAAACATGCCGGTGTCAGAGCCAAAACCACTGTTTGTGGATGTGTAAAATTCAACACAAACAGCAGGGGGGGGCAGGAGCACCCTGAATTCAGCCCTCTGCAGGTTGATCATTTTCATTCCCATTAAACAATCGCATCCTTTATTCCTTACATTTCACAGTCCATATCAGTACAGATACTCAGCATGATGCTTTTCTCCATTGTGATCTGATGCGTTTTCAAAGGAACACTATATAACTGCCTTGGAGTGTTACCAAGATGGTTTGAAAGGAACACTTTGAAAACACATCAGTGCAGGTTTACTCTCGATCTACAGATCGCCCTCCCTGGGTGATCTGTATGTGTTGATGAGAATTCACCTTTTCCTGGAGCAGTTTGGAAGAAGCCACGTCTCTGCTGCTCTTCCCCCCAGCATTGTTAAAGTGTGACCAGGGAAGGACCATGTTGAAGGTAGCCGGGTCCTCAAGAGCAAAGTCGGGCTTCATGAAAATCTGACAATATAAAGCACAGTGAGACAGTGAAGCAGCAAGGTCACTCTGGAGACAGCCTGTTGTCACAATAGTGTCACTATCATGTCTAAGCTAATAAATGAGACATGCTTAGTTGCAAGTGTCAAAAGAGTCACAATGTGTTTGAGTCCACAGCTAAAATGATACAACGGAACTGCATTAGAGCATTGGCCACACTGTCAAAGTTAAAGGGAAAGAGAAATCCAAAGAGAATCAGACAGAATATTATGCATGTTTGCATAATTACCTTCGGGACTTGCTCCAGCTCAGTTCTGGATTTGTCTGGAATAAGCAACAAAAGCTCTAAATCACTATCGGTTACAGTAGTTATGTTTAAGAGTCAGAATATCCTTTTGTGTTGCTCAGCTAACAAAGTTTGATAAAGTTTAGTTTCTAAGACTGACACTAGAGTGTGCTCTGTACAAACTAAACAATAAAAATAAAAAAGACAGGAAACTTGTGAAAAGTGCAGCAAGCAGAGAAATGTGTTTATCAGATCAAATTCTGAAATGTGCATTAAAGGCATAAAATATTGTTTTGGAAGCAAATCAAAAGAAAGATAATAAAACCCGTGTGTTAAACTGTAAAAACCCTTAAATCTATTAAAGAGCCAAGGTTCAGGACCAAACTACGCTCACATACACTTAATGTGTGGTACAGTCAGATGTGACAGTGTATATGTATACACTGTAGCCTGCATATTTGCATCTGAAGTCATTGCGTGCTGCCAATCTTAGGCAGTCAGAGAGTCCTGCAGCAGCTGGTTAATAATTCATACCTTGGTTGGTGGTGATACTAGAGACAGCGTCGACATCATCTTTGTTGGGGCAGATCGTCTTGCAACGTTCATGGATTCGTTCCCTCTAAAAATGAAATCATGAAATCCAAAAAGGAAGTTCAGGATTTTTGGCCCAGCCCGCTCTCTGTAAAGCTAACATGATCGTTACGCACCAGGAAAAAAAGGCTTGAGTGAATCACAGAAGCCAAGTTTGATGATACAAACTAACAAAGGTTACAGCTGTGGGTCATTAGAGAAGAACAAAGCAACACACTGAACAAGAAATCAGATGCATGAAACCCGTAGGAGGAAGTGAAAACAAAGCTACAATAACATTTCTAAAAACTAGATGACTCTTACAAGAACAGAAATGCACTGTCAGAAGTGCAAGAGATGTTACAGCTCAATCTCACCACACTCAGCTGGTAACAAAAGTAATAAAAGACTAAATGAGGAACAGAAACCTTCTGTAAGAGCTATTTTTGCCACTTGAGGCATTATAAAAATGAAGCAGCACAGGCCAAGACAATTTAAGAATTTAAAAACACATAAGAACTTTAAAGCCTGTTTGTATTTTCATTATTTTAATTGTTTGTAGAATGTTTGTTGACAACATTAAAGCATCAGCTGCATTTCAAGACATCTATTCTACTTGAAACATGACAGCCAGTAAAGGAAGGTTTTAGAATCAGAATCAGAAACTTTATTGTCATTGTCATGAGAACAACGAAATTAAGAATGGTCCCCGATCATTGCATCATCCCTAGCAATATCAAAATATAAATAAAACAATAAAATTCAATAAATAAAATAGATAGAATACTTAAAATACTAATAAGATATAACAGTAAAACATTCACATACATTCCCACACACATGCTTCAGACCGTGCATAGATTAACACAAGAGTGGCGTGATGGACATTTTTTTGTAGTATTCAGATGTGTTATTGCAGTTGGATAACAGCTGTGTTTGAGTCTATTAGTCCTTGCTCTGATTGCCCTGTACCGTCCAACACATTTATCCAACACATTAAGGTGTGTTTGTACTGTATCGAGACTGGATTCCCTTTAAAACTTTGAATCTTGAATACAAACGTACAGCTGCTGTCTCTTAAACACAAAGACATTCCTCACTGGGGCTGGGTTAATGATGAACGTAAGACTATCTCAAAACGCCATTTTTACTCACGTCACTTCCATAATCGTTTAAGCACGCTACTCATCCTACCCACAGCGCTCTGGCTTTGGCTTGGTTACCAGTTAACTTCTGTAAATCAAACCCTACTTTAACTATTAAACAATAAATTACTATCAGTAACCATGTATGTTACTGTTCGTATCTATACACATAACTGCAGTTGTCATGTTTCCTCCAGTAGAAGCTATCAGTTAGAACTAATGTAGCTTAACTGTGAGGCAAAACAAGAAGAGCAAATCTCAGCCAAATGCCAGAGTAACACAACCATTGTGATAAGTAACTCTGTCAACAAATGAGTGCATGTACAAGAAAAAAAAAGAAAGAAAAATCAACATGAAAACCCTGACTGGTTAAAGTGAAAATCACATATTTAACATACAGACTGAGACACATCTTTCCATCACAACAGCTTTGGCATCAGTACTTCTATTGCTTTTTTATTTAGTAAACTCCTCTAGGAAATGCAAATGCCTCCAGTATTCAGGCTGTTTGAATTCCTGAGATTTAAAAAAAGGTCCAGCTTTATTCAGACATTTTCATCTTTTCTTCTTCTATAATGCCACCTTTGTTCTAAATGGTGGGAAAATACAGCAGCTGCTCATCAGCGGGAGACAGTTGCATTGTTTGCACAAGATCCATGCACAAGATTTCTTAAACTAAAGTTCTTAGTTAACAGATGCATTTCAAGACTTCTACTTTACATGTCCTGAGCAAAAAAGGCTACAAAGTGAAACTGCCTCAGATTCTTGACAAACCCAAAACAAGAGAAACGTAGAATCTTTCTCAGGAACCCCAAAAGGTTGATTGTAGGGTTTTCACTGGGAGAAACGTTTCGTCACTCATCTAAGTGACTTCTTCAGTCTCAGCCGACTGCAGGTTTCCCCAATCAAGACTCTCTCAAGAACAAAAATATCCTAATAGCATCTTTAACATTGACTCCACACAGATCTGAGCTGCAGTGATACTGACTTGTCAACAAATCATAAATGCTCTTAATAATTCGCTCTAGGTATTACCTGAGTCATCTCTTGCAGGTAGGGCCCAAAGTGCTCCTTGGTGATGTTGGGGAGGCAAAATGAGGGCATCACCTCCGTCTCGGTGAAGTCCAGCCCCCATGTTTTAGTGAAAAAGTCAGATTCCCTTTTGGCGAGCCGAGGGTCATTCAGTGCAGCTGGGAGGTTGACCTTCGAGCTATAAACTGTCCATCGGTCGTGCTCTGCCACCACAGATGGGCCATTACACAGGCCCTGCCCCTCACCTGGAGGACCACATAGAAATAAAGTCAGTGCTTTCATTTTCTGCGGAGAACAACAACTCATAATTTAAGCATCTGGCCTGCCATGGTTTCTTGGTTTTGTTTCCATGTTCCTGAACTTAAATCACAGCTGTGGCCCAGGTGAATGCAACAAACAGCAACATCACAAGCACAGCAGTAAATCAATGCACAACATACAGATAAAAACTGCAAGACGCTGTGTTTTCCTGCAGTGTCACAAATTTGTCTATTTAAAGTTCATTTGTGTTCAATATGACAACGTGAAAGAAAGAGTGGGCTTTAGATAGCCAGTATGTAAAAAAAAATGTATACTTAAAAAAAATATTAGCATCACTGTTTATGTTTCTATGTAAACTTTAAATGACTGATGACCCTTAGCGCAGATGTATAGATGAACATCTAGATTTTCACCACCTTTTATAGACTATTTTCACTGTCTAACTGCAAAATATGTATACTTTCTGGTTATGTTCTACTGCTAAAAATGATGCCTATGCATGCCATTGCACTGAAGTCAGTCATTCTTCCTACCAGTCGGCTCCTTCGGGCAGACGTCAGGCAAAGAGCGGATATGCCGGTAGCGAGGTGGGGAAGGATCTCGCTCCTTGTGATAGATCCCATCTCGGCCTCCGCTGCTGGGACGAGGCACTGGGGAGGAGCTGTGACTGGAGGCCATGTCATTGGGACGTGCCTCCCAGCAGGCTAGCTGGAAAAAAAGATGAAAACAGGGCTAGCATTAGATAGAGAAATCATAATCAGCACTATCAACTCCAAATCAGCAAAGTTCCAAACGAGTTATGTGGTCCATCTCTCTTAAAACTTTGCCCAATCTGTAAAGAGTCACAGATGTTTTCAGAAGATTGATCTTGTAAGATGTTAAAGCATCAATAATTTC
This sequence comes from Astatotilapia calliptera, assembly GCF_964374335.1. Taxonomy (NCBI): domain Eukaryota; kingdom Metazoa; phylum Chordata; class Actinopteri; order Cichliformes; family Cichlidae; genus Astatotilapia; species Astatotilapia calliptera. The sequence continues at coordinate 40,173,949 of NC_137427.1, read as the reverse complement.
ATAAAGTCACTGGGCATTGTTTTGGGGGTTTTTTGTTTTTTTAAATAAATAGTAATAGTGAGTCTTTGGGAACCATTTTTTGTAGTGGATGACTAGGGGACTTTCTGAAGTCTCATTCCACATCTCTGCAGGTTTGTGGTTTCAAAATGATGATTTCTTGAAATTGGCAGCTTTTAGTATCACGTCTTCCCCTTCTGTTGTACACCATTAGGGATAGCAACACTATATTAAAAAAAACGATTGGTGGCTGAATCTAATTAACCTTTAAATTTGAGTGTTTTTAGACCCATTGCCACAGTCTGAAATCAAGCACATGACCATGCAGTCTGTCTTTACAAAGTTTTGTGAAAGAATGAATCATTCTAACAAGCTCAGAAAATTCGAGTGTGGTACTGCAAGAGAAGGCATCCTAGTCCAAGTCTTCCCTCCTAGATATGATCAACTGTGGGGGTACTGTAGGGGATGTTATTGCAAAGTGAAAGCATTTAGGAATCGCAGCAACTCAGCCTCAAAGTGGCAGACTGTACAAAGTTATACTGTGATTGCTAAGTGTTGAAGTGCATAATGTGTAAAAGTTGCCAATCTTCTGCTGACTCAGTAAATGCTGTAGCATGGGTTTCAATGGCTGAGCAGCTCTTGTACTTGTAATGTGTTGGTGTTCCTTTAGTTTTGCCATAAAGTCTTACACATTCATCTAACCAGCAAAAGATCCAAAGTTTGATCATGGGACAAGACACAAACCTCTTCATGGTTGCATCAGAAAGAACATCCAGTACAAAAAAATTCAATAAAATGTGTTGAGCTACCTGCTATAGCAAACCCTTGTATATAACAGACAAATCAAAGGTAGCTTTTAGTGTAACTTGTTAGCTGCAGTAGAGAACGACTATGTGTTCAGCTTGCCATGTACAAGGCAGACTAAAGTTACATCAAAATTTGTGAAGGGCCTCAATTTCAATACAAGTTCTACATCAAACTGACACAGAAACGTGCCCTGGTTCATCCACTGGTGCAAGCAAGTCTCCAGCTCTTTCTGTGTGGTAATGTACACAGTGGTTTTATGGGGGGGTGGGGTGACTGGTACAGCTTTCAACAGTGCTGCATTAAATCTAACAACTGAGATAATAACATGCATTCATTTTGTTAACTACATTTGAAGGTTCAGTTAACACTTGCATGAGGCTGGTGACCTGTCCAGGGAGTACCTTGCTTATGCCCTAAGATAGCTGGGATAGACTGCAGCCCCCCCCCCACACACACACACACACAACCCTGAAGTATAAGATACCATAACTGGATGAGTAGGTGAAGAGCGAGGTTATCAGCTAATGTTGGCAAACTACATCCAAAAACTGACTGATACAACACACACATACATACATATGTGCTATTAAATAAAAAGTAAAAGACTTTTTGTAGCTCTCTGATGTACTGTATAACATATCGAACAGTATCATTTATCATTTCATTAAAAATGCTCCAAATACACAAACAACACAAATATAGAAAAGTCCTTTGGTTAAGTGACAAATTTAAGGCCTATCAACCTCCAGTCAGTAAGCCTACATACATCTGCAACGTGGTGAAAGTGCTCTCAGATGTGCTTAAATTCTTTAAAACTTAATGCAGACATTTTCTGCAGCATCTGTAGCGAAAAATGCAAGCTGACAAAAAGCTGACCAAGGCGGCAACACCCGATCAAACACAAAATGCATCTAAACTTTGACCACATGTTTCATATTTGATGCTCTGCTGATTCAACTGGAAAAGGTACCCAGCTCCACCTGCCTGGGTCAACAGACCTGTGCTGCTTTTCGGCCGTCTTACAATTGTTATACAAGGAGAAACTACCTATAGGGTCAGTTTTGTGTACCACCCTGTAAAATTTGGACCAAAGCTGACTTGGCCATGGAAGAACTGCATTTTTTAGAGTTTTACATTGGCTCCATTTCACAGCCCTGGTGGTTAACAACTGAAAGAAAACTGCTGGTTAAATGACAGCTGTAAACCAATGATATGTTGCTGTGCTAACAGTCAGTTGTAATCTGACTGCTCAAACTGTGGAGGTGTATGACCCTCTGCTGTTAATCCCATCACACAAATGAGAGGATTATAGATCTATGCGCTCCCCATTATTATCAGAACCGTTTTTAGCTCCTTCATATTGCTTTTACATTTTAAAAAAATGCTGTCAAAATATTAAGAACCATCTTAACACATAAAACTTCAGACTTGTCACAGATTCAAGCACTCACAACCATCTTGGATCCTTGGCCCGTCAATTTTCTACCACCCACTGCAACTGCATGGAGCTAAAAATAGGAATGATTGTCCGATTCATCTTTTTGAAGACAGACTGCTTTGAAGGAATAGGAAGGAATGGCAGTAATATGGTGATAGCCAAAGATTAAAATAAGTATTATTTGAATTTATTTATGCAGGTACATCAGGTATATAACTGGCTAGTTCTTCACTATATGACATATAAGATATGTCAAGCAGTAACACTGAATCCCATCCATAAAAGAAAAAGAAAAAAAAACAAGCAGGAGCAGCTTATAACACCTTCCTCATTTATTTTCATCTGCCCTTAGAAAACCGTTGTAAAATACTCAAAAACAATAAATCATCAGCAAATTACAGTAAAACAAGAGCATAACTGCACAGAGATATTCTTGCTGAGATCATAAAAGCTCAGTTATATTTCTATGTTGACATGTAAAGTCCAAAGAAAAATTATTTACCGATTCTTAGAAATCCAAATTATTCAGGAATAGTTTTGGACGGCATGTATGGACAAAGAATACTTGTTTTTAAAAAAAAAAAAAAAAAAAAACAGTGTGCACCATCCTATATTAGGATCTTATTAATTAATCAGGCTTTTAATCCTTTTCTCGGTATCAACAAAAGTGAAAGCACAATACCAAGGGGAGCCGCTGTATTGAACTCGATTCTACTTGTTTCAATCACATTATGATCTACTCAGCGAGAACTGATTATTTTCAGGCATAAACGTTTCCTTATAATGTAAATCTGAAACCCTAATATATTCCGGAAATTGTGCCAAGAAATAAACATGGCCTTAATGGGTTTTTTTAGTAATTAGCACAGTTAATAAATTATACTATAAATTTCCTCGCCCAATAAAACATCGTGATTATTTCTGAGCGGAGAAAAAACAGGTGTCCCTTGTAGTCATTTAATCTTTGATATTAAAATGTTTATGCTTTCGGCTGTCATCGTTGCTGTGCCTCCCATCGGGACAAGTAGATGTAACAGAAGCTAGGCAGCTAGCCTTAGCCTAGCTACAGTGCACGCATTGCTGGCAGGTGTTTGCATTACAACCGTTCACGCTGACAGTGAAGTCAATGCCTAACAGCAACATGAAACACACAAAACTAATTGCAGTTTTGTTGTCAGGGGCTGATGTGCTGCAGAATATTCGCGGCCTTATTAGCTACATGCTAGAGCTAACGCTACAGCTAATGTTGTCAACGGCAGTTACACGTAGACTAGCCAATGGTAGCAAGTTAGCCGGATAAGCTACCCCAACAGGCAACATAAAAACACCAAAGAAAGCCCGGAATGACAGGGGACCGAGAGGCTTCATTTGGACACCTACCTGTCATGTAAAATAAAGCGGACGGTGTGTCTTTTCTTCATAATCACAGTAGCACTAAAGGAAACGAGGGGAAAACAACAGGACTCACAGCAGTTAATACCGGTATACGGACCATCATGCACTGCTGGAAAGAGGAACATCAACGTCAGGTTCTTTATTTGCCTGTTTGCAAGTTTCAGTCTTCAAAGCTCGCTGCTGCCCCCTGCTAACTAAAGCTGAATCGGTCCATATCAATGTCATTGGTCCGTATACAGTAGACAACAAAGTGCGCACTCACCGGCCACTAGATACAGCTGTTAAACTGTTATATAAACAGTTTATGGCATATCTAATATAGCAGCAACTCAGCATTTTGTCATGTAGACATTGTTAAGACGAACTGCTGTTCAAATTGAGTATCAGAACGGGCAACGAAAGGTGATAAGTGATTGTGAAGCAGGGTTTAACTTAACTGCACAACAGAAGATCAGAAAAACGCTGACCGGGCATACTTACAGTAACAACCGCATAATTTTAATGGAATAACCTACGAGAGTAGTGCTATTGAACTTTCCGTCTTCTTATGGCCACTGTGTCCCCGGTCTTTCGATGGCTACTTCCAGCAGGATAACTCGCCATGCCGCAAAGCTAAAATAATTTCAAATAGGTTTACTGAACACGATATATTAAACGGTGTTACGGCAGTGCCTATCCCAGCTGTCGAGAGACAGGGTCACCAGTCTAACAGGGTTAACGAAGAGAGATAGACAACCTCACAATGTCACCTATGGGCAATTTAGCCTAACCCCATTAACTGCATGTCTTTGGACTGTGGGAGGAAGCCGGAGTACGCGGACAGGACCCACGCAAACACGGGGGGAACATGCATAGCATGATTGTGGAATTGAACCCAGAACCTTCCTGCTGTGATACAACAATGCTAACTAATTTATTTCTCGCTGGTAATGCCCTCATTCATTTTAGGATGCTGGATTTACCCAAGATTCAATTCAATTTTATTTATACAGCGCCAATCACAACAGCTGTCGCCTCACGGCGCTTTATATTGTAAGGCATACTTTACAATAATACAACAGAGAATCATGTGACCCCATATGAACAAAGCTTTGGCAGCAGTGGGGAGGAAAAAACTCCCTTTTAACAAGAAGAAACCTCCAGCAGAACTAGGCTCAGGGAGGGGCGGTCATCTGCCGTGAGGGAAATAGGACCAGATATGTTGCTAAATTTATTTTTTCATATTGTGAAATGTTTTAGAAAAAAACTGTAATTATAATAATTTTATGTTATTCAGAGGTTGAATGAAAATACTAGATACTTCAGTACACCTTAGTGCAGGCTAAACTGTGGTAAAGTTCACAGTAATGCACTGGACTGGTGCAGGACAAGGTGTGATAATCATGCTCAATGCGAGGTTACAAGGGTAGCGGACATTAATTCAAGGTACTGATGCTGATTAGATGAATGAATTTTACCTTTTATAGCAGCTTTATAGTGTGTAGAGGTTGGAAATGAGCCATATAGCTTATTGAACAACTGGTTATATCTTCTTGAATTCACTAAATCAGTAAAGACCAGTGAACTGGAGTCAGATCACATTCAAAATACAAAGTGTAAATGTTCAGTATGAATCCAAAGATGTGACTTGTACTTGAAAATGAGTTTATGCACATTTACCAATCTTGATCCAGCTGGCTTTCCATCAGCTGTACTTTTCCAGTTTGGGCTAAATGACGTCCCTTTTGCTCCAAACACATTATCCAGTCCACATCAGTACAGTACTCAGCCTGATTCATTTTCAATGTTCTCAATTTTTTGTGTATACACATCTATATCTTGATATATAGATAGACTCATTTAAAATCTAACTTCCACTACTCTTATATGAATACTCTGGTTGTATATGTACAGTAAACAAACAGTCACATAAATTTCAGCCTTGTTTTTATTGTTCGCTATCGGTACAAAAAAAAGAAAAGAAAAAAAAAAAGGAAAAGAAAAGTGTACAGCATGACTGCATAACCAAGAAGGAGACACACTTTAAAAACAGGCTAGTGACAAAATATAATGAATACCTGGTTCACAGGAAATGAGTCAGAGCGAACGTATCAGCATCTGCTTTGATGCTTTCAGACTAACCTTCCCTCTCATCACGGTTTTGGTTGATGATGCTGTTAATTTCTTGCACGATGAGTCAAAACAAAAAAATAACAATAAAGATACTTGGATAATATTTCTTAAAACTCATCAGGGACAAAAATAAAGTTTAGAGAAAGGTACAAGAAAGAGGTCCAAGAATCTTTACAATCAGAATAAAACATAATTAAGAAAATATGAAGTACATGATGAATTTAAAGTGACAGGTTTGGCCTCAAGATACTGGATAAATGCTGAATACAGAGCTGCTGAGCTACCTGGGTCTGTAAGGAAATGTAACTATTTCCTTATAAATAGTATAAATGTAACTATTCCCTAATAAATAGTATAAATATAACTATTTCCTTACAGACCCAGGTCTGTAAGGAAGTCTATATTTATTGCTTGTAAAAAAAAAAAAATTGTTAAAACAATGATCGCTGATTTGAAGTCATTCATCTCTTTAGTTGAAAAATGTATAAACTTATAGATGTTTCAAGTCACAGGAGAGCAGCTTAAAAAGTTTCCCAGATACAGTTTTGCTAGCTTGGGTTCAGAGTTTGCATTCAAAAAAAAAAAAAAAAAAAAGAGGTCACTTGATTTTGGAGTTTAAAAAACAATCCCCCCCAAAAAAATCAAAATGTAGTCTTACACTCCACGTAAGAAAAAAATGTTTAAAAAAAAAAAAAAAAAAAAATCTAAAATCCAGTGTTTCCCCTGAATAAGCTTCCAGACCAACATCTGAACACAACTCTTAACTCGATCTTGTTATCAGCTCATTAATGCAGTATGAGACGGTAATCAGCTACAGAGAGATGCAGGGAAATGTTGCACTGACTCATAGACAAAATTACATTAAAAAGGTAAAAGAATAAATTAAGTGTAAGTAAGTTAAAGATCATCACAGCTTTTCCAGACAGCTGTATCTGGGGAAGAACAATCACCTTTTTGGTGCCTGAACCATATAACCGTATAAAAGGTAAGAATCAACCCAATAAATGCACAAAAACACTAAATTAAGTTAAATTAAGTTATGAAAATTCCCAAACTGTAAATAGTTGCATCCCTCTTTTGTTGATTAAGGCTTCAGATAAAGAGTCAAGAGTCGTTCCTAATCCAGCGGGCTTTGGAAGATCAGTTTGACACAGCCGGTCTCCCTGCTCAGCGGCTGGATGCAGAATGGGCAGGCGGCATGGAAGGCATGTGTGCCATGTGGCAGCGGGATCTGGCTCCAGTACACAGTTGTTTTTTCTGAACAAACGTGGCCACAGGGGACAAAGGCGTGGGTAGGGGACTCCGCATCGACGTAGAACCCCGGCTCGCAGCCAAGCCACAGTGGCACATAAGGGCCCCTCGCACGGCACATGGGGCACTCCCGCTCCTGACACTCTGCTTCGACCTCAGGATCACAGCGCCCTCCCCAGCCATGGTAGCCATGCACATGGCCGCAGCGCAGGTATGCCCATGGTTGCTTCTCATCCAGGACGTCCTTGCGACGCAGGCTGGGGAAGGCCAGTGTGTTGAAGCCCACGGGACACTGTGGCCGCCCGGCATTCAGCTCCTGCCGTAGGGCCTCCAGGTGTTTGACAGTGGGAGTGAGGGACAGTCCTTCGGCCGTGCGCCACAGCAGGGTGGCACCACACAGGTCGATAAGAGACCCATCCACCAGCTCGTTGGACTCAGATTCCACCTTGGAGGGGGCATTAATGACCTGGGATTAATGACCTGGGCCTTGCGCATGTCTGTGTGTAACAGGTTTGCATGTCTTTGTGGGGACCAAAGATTGTAAGTTTACTATGCTTGTGGGGACCAACGGCCCTTATGGGGACAAATTCCCCTCCCCCACGTGTTTGAAGACATTTTTGAGTCTCAAAATGTGGTTTTAGTGTCAGGGTTACAATTAGGTTAGGATTAGAGTAAGCAGCTAGGGAAAGCATATCAATTAGATGTCCCCACGAGAATATGAAAACACAACTGTGTGTGTTTGTGTGGTGTGTGAGAGAAAACAGGAGTCGCTCACCATATTCCCCCTCTGCTGAGCTGATCTGGTCTCCCGCAGTGTAAAAACATTCCCACAAACTGAGATTTCCCTCCATTGACCAGGTTTGGAGTCCTGGCAGAAGCCGTGGCGAGGATGCATCACGAGAACTCCATTTGTCGTCAGTGCATCCATCTGCCCATCCTGCATTCTCCACTTGGCTGCCTTCTCCTATGAAGAGGTCAAATGTATGTTTAGCACATTCAAACTGAAGAAATGTTATCACAGGAAATGAGCAGTTTGTGCATTCTACCCCAAGGAAGATGTTTTTAGACGTGTCAAAGCCTGCGGCGTAAATTCGTGCAGAGTAAGGTGGGTTTCTTTGGCAGATGATGCGGCAGGCAAAGCGGGAGATGGTGCTCTGAAGTGTCTGACTGTCAGCTTGGTTCTGACCTCCAGGCACAGTATCCGTAACCACAAAGTCAATGGGACTCTCTGTAGAACGGCCAATCTGTAATTACACAGAGACAAGTGCTCATGTCTTGCTTGTTTTCAGTGGTGTTCATTATGCTACCTACAGAACATATTTTGTGGTAGACACCACTTTAATAAAGAAAACTGACATGTAACAATGTCATTCATCCAGTGTTCACTTTGACCTAAAAATCTTACGTGGATCTTACGTGGTCAGTACACACAAACAAAACAGTGAAGAAGGCGCAGCAGCGCCTCTTCTTTCTCAGGAGACTGAAAAGATTCGGCATGAGCCCCCGCATCCTCAGGACCTTCTATCACTGTGCCATTGAGAGCATCCTCACTGGATGCATCACCACCTGGTATGGCAACAGCACCGCCTACAACTGCAAAGCTCTCCAGCGAGTAGTGCGGTGCTCTGAACGGATAATTGGAGGTGAGCTTCCCTCCCTCCAAGACATCTACAGGAAGCGCTGCCTGAGGAAAGCGGGGAGGATCATCAAGGACTCCAGTCACCCCAGCCATAAACTGTTCAGACTGCTTCCATCAGGAAGGAGGTTCTGCAGCATCCGGTCCCGTACCAGCAGACTGAGAGACAGCTTCTTCCACCAGGCCATCAGACTGCTGAACACGTCATAGACACCTCAGCTTCACTACTGGAACTTCAACATTATGCACTCCATACTGTACAGTAATGCCACTGTTTTGCACGTCTCAACTCTGTATATTTTATATATTTTATTTTATTGTTTACTCTATTTAATTTGTAAAATATGTGTATACACACACACACACACACACACACACACACACACACACACGTAGAAAAATATTTAGTATACACATCCAGAAATGCATATACTATTATATATTGTACATATATTATTAGTTTCAGATGTAGCCATTCTTGTATTTTGCTTGTTTACATTATTGTATTTTGCACAACTCTGTTGCTTGTGAAGCTCGCACACAAGAATTTCACTCACATGTGCTGTACCAATGTACCTGCACATGTGATGTGACAATAAAAGTGATTTGATTTGAAAAAGGATAATACTGAAAATCACAAGGTTGAATATCCATGTAGGGTGTATGCTTTTCAAAGTACACACCTGGAACATGTCTGTGTTGCTGTCATGAGTGTACTCCACCACCACTGTCTGTGCGCGAGACAGCGTGTATGAAATACTGTGCTGCTCCTTGTTGCTGACGGCCTTAACAAAACAAACATGAAAGAAGAAGCTCTGTTAGTGTGTTTAAGACATGAAAGAATTTCTTCTACAGCAATCGCGGGGATGTTAATACTGATGGAAGCATGTCAGGAAGAGTATTTTGAAACTGGTAACAAATTCAAGATGTTTTAGTTAAATCCTATTAAGGGCATGTTCCATTTAGAGCATCATATTTAACCTGCAGACCTTTAAGATAGAACTGATTAAAAGAGTTAAATATGCGTTCCATATTCATTGTAGTTTCCTCACACTCGTCATATTTAGATTAAAATACACCAGAAATGTGCCACTTTCATTTGTGTTGAACTCTCACCTTGGCAGCTTGAGGTGTGCATGACATGTGGACAGTGCTCGGTTTCACACCGTTGGCCTTATTTCTGCGACACAAAGCGAAGCGGCTTTTCCGCCTCCCCTTGTCTCCATAGGGTAGAGACCCATTACACCTGAACACAGAGGATAACGATGAGCAAAACTGCTTTATGTTCAGCTGCATTTCAAAAAGGCATTTTAATTTTAATAATACATTATTATGAATGAATGAACCAAAGACAATGGCAAATCAGAAAATCATCTCCTGGCAGCTCAGCATTTAAATCAACTTAGAGTATGTTCATCTAGAGTTAAGCAGTGAGTAAGGAAACAAAGGGTCAGTGGTGCTCCAAATATTAGGAATCAACCTGGGAATGGAGAGAGCAGTGCCTCCATTTTAATCCACTAGACTGAGGATATTTCAAGTCTACCTGAGCACTCGAAGTGCTTTATTCAACATGCCTTGTTCACTCATTTGCACAAGCACTTTTTTGTATGCTTCAGTGCTTTCTAACATTTACACTCTGATGGATGTATCAAAGAGCAGCTTGGGGTTAGTAAGGATATCTGGTATGCAGACTGGCGCAACCAGGGATCAAACCACACACCTTCAGACTATTAGAGGACCTGCTCGACCTGCTGAGCTTCAGTAACGTGTCAGTGCTAATCATAGGAAGGAAGAAACGAGCAGTTGTAATTAACTTAGGCCACTGTCTCAATAAAAGTTCCATATAATTTTTTATTATTATTTATTTTTAGGAAAACACAGATTTAAAAAACGCTTTAAAGATTTAAACATGGTTATCCCAACTGAGCCTTCATTAAATCAGTCAAAGATACACAGGAAAGAAGGTCAGACACCAACTAGGGAGAAACCGAATGACAAACAGAACAACATTGCCGTCCCTTATGTAGCAGGTTTATTAGAGAATTTTCTCCAAGCATGGCTTCAAACGCCACCACACCCTCAGACAAAAACTGGTTCATCCCAAGGATGAGACTCCCACACACAAACTAAACAATGTAATGTGTGCTGTGTAGTGCAGTGAGGAGTGCTCAGACCTCTACACTGGAGAAACCAAACAGCTCCTCCATAAACGCACAGCACAACATAGATGCGCCACCTCGACAGGACGAGACTCAGCTGTACATTCGCATCTACTAGATAAAAGGTCACTCCTTCGAGGACACCGATGTTCACATTTTAGACTGAGAAGACAGATGAACAGACCAGGTGGCTTACAACACCAACTGTCTGCCACCTATAACGCGTTTTTTTAAAAATCCCTTGTCAGGCGCCTCAACCCCAGGATGATTGAAGACCTACACAGACGTATTCAGTAAAAAATGTAATCCAAAAAAAATTTTTTACTCCAATTTCTTAAAATCTCTGCTTTAATGTTCGCCAACGTAACCATGTCTAATCTGATCCAATCTTAGCCTGCCTGGAACTGGGGCTGACGTGGTCTAAATCAGTGATCAGTTTTGGATCCATCCTGCTTTGCAAGTGAACTCATATTCAGAAGACGGACTGTGCAGCTGCAATTAAAGCTCTCTTTGAAATACATTTTATACAGTTTAAGTCTTCAGACTCTTCACATCATCTCCAAGATGACAGCTATCTTTCCGTGTGACCGATTGCAACATGACAATTGATTCATTGATTGGTGTGTTCTATGGCTAAAGCTTTATTTAAACAGCGTTTGATAAAGTGACACACAGTTAGGTTTGCAGTACGAGGAAACTGGACAAAAATGCTCCTCTTAGACGGTCAGCCAGAGTCACAGAGTTAGAAAGATGAAGACTATAGTTTTTATTCTGAGCTGATATACATCTGTAACGCAACTGCTGTTTCAACCTTATGAGTGTGAAAGTTCTCAGTAAAGTGAGTTGGAGTTGAAGTTAACTCACTTTTTGGAAAAGAAGACCCAAAGCGTCCCTCAACTCATGGTTAACAAACTCAGAGCTGTTAGCTAAACCTGCAGGTCCCAGGTCTGCATCCAATAGAAAAACAAATAAAACGAAACTTCTCTGAATTTCCCAGAGAAACTGTTGCAGCCTCACCAACAACAAGGAACCACCTAAGAGAAATTTATGCCTGACAACCCTAGCAGCTTCACTTTCAGTTTTCTCTGCTAGTTTGTGTTGGCTAAACACACCGAGGCCGTTTCTCTGTAGTGTAGGTAAAAAGACGAACAGAGATATTGCCCAAACATTCCTTCCACAGCTTTCACTGCAGACAGGAAGCTTTGAGGGAGGGAGCAAAAAGTAACTACGGTTTCAGTCCAGAATTAAAAGCAGGATGCTGCGGTTGAGAGATTTATAGGTTATCCAACTGAGCCATTAGGATACCATTAAATGTGTCTGTTTTTTAAAAGCAAACTATCATGTTTTGAAAATTAACAAAAAACACAAAACAATGACAGCACCGCTGTCGTCCTGATGTGTTTAACATTTGAAAACACAATCCTGAATGTTATGGGGGCTCCAATAAGAGTCAGTTTAACTGAAGTTATCTTCAGAGTCAGGCTGCTGTTAGCTGCAGGTCAAGTAAACAGTTGAGACAAGCCATTCTTTCACTGCTTAATGCAAACTTCCTGCGTTTGAGATGAAGTACCAGCCACCTTTTTCTTAGACAAACACTAGCCACCCCAGTTCCGCTGTGGCTCCACTCTATGAACCACACTACAAGGTATGTTTTCACAAACTATGTGGATCTTTCTAATTAAATCTTATGACTAGTGTAATTGCCAGCCTCAGGGCAATCCAGACTGTTTAATTCCACGTGTGGTCACAATAATACAAAAGCAAACAAAAGGGCTAAAACCACAGCAGCCACCACGTCCCTGACCCGACCTCCCTGAACCGCAGGCTCACTCTTGTGTGCACAGTGAATGGCCTTTAGTCAGGAAGTCGGCAGCATTTAATGGCTGCGGTTGAGTTTCCCAACACACTTTAGTTATGCAGCACCCAACTGAATTTCTCACACTACAAGGCACATTAAAATAAAGAGACTTGCTTAAACCTACCCAAGTTTAGTCAATTTCTTACCTAAAACAGTGACGCTTATAAACTTCAAGGCACACAAACAAAGACTGCCAGGCCCTTTTAGATCAACAACAGCACAATTTGTCCTTTATACTACAGCTAAAGAAGTTGAATGTTACAACCAGGTTTAAGGATCGGTTATCAAACTCCAAAAATGGTTTTGATGACATCAAAAATATGTCTGCAATATCCAGCTGTTTTATCGTTTGGTTTAGAATTACTACGTACATTTTAGAAATTAAAAGGGATTTTAAAGAGACTTTTACCAAACACTAGCCACCCCGAGCACACAAGTTTCCAGGAACATATCTATAAGATACGGTCTAGAAATGCTTCAGATGGCCTCAAAAGTTTATCATGATATATCATGGAAGTTTGTGATTATGATATTTATAAAAAATATAGATAAAATATTGAAGAAAGTTGTATAAGTGATTGCAGCTTGCAGGCACTAAACTTTTTTTATAAGTGCAAACAAAACTAAGGATGTATCCCGTCTTCCTTTTCCAGGATTTTACTGTCATTAATGACAATCACATTCATGCCTAAACCCAATTAAAAATAAAACAGTAAGCTAACATTAGACGTCTTTGGCTTGCGGGAGGAGGCCAGAGTCCTTTACATGTAAATGAGTGGTTGTGACATTTATTAAAACATTTAGTTTTAGACCGCATTAAAGTCCCCTATCAGTTATGAATTTAACTCCTTTTTCTACATCCACTGTATAGAACAACTTTCTAGTATCAATTTCAAAAACCTACGTCGCCTTGTTCTCAAGTTATCATATTCACAACATTTTCAGAAAGCTTACTCTGACCTTGAGATTGAGGTCACTGAGATTCAAACTTGTCCCAGATTTTTTGTAGATGTGCCTCTGGTATCAATTTGAAGCTCCTATGCTGCTTTGATCTCGAGTTATCGCATTCACAAACTTAGGTGCCCACACCACCCGCCTGGCAGGGTGATGACAGTACCCCATCTTTCCACCTGAAGGGCTTTTACTCTGTGGGTTTAGAGAGAGTTTGCCTCTGTGGTCTGTGGGTTTAGAATGAGTGTGCGTACACAGTGTCTGCATTAACCACTTTTCCCTTTGACAAAAAGCAAATACGCAGATGTTGATTCCTGCCATGTCAGTTGTTCTTCATCTTACCATGACTGGGACTGCTGTATTAACCATCTCCACTGGCGGAAAAAATTCATATTTATTATGCATGTTTGGTTACTGTATGCCTTTTAAGTTTGATATTGAGACAACAGAACTCAAATGGAATCCCTCCTTACAGCTAAATCCCCCTGTTAAAAAAAATGTAAGAAAGGGTTTCCTCTTGTTAAGCCAAACACTGTGTTTTCACCATCGTTGATTTCTTGCCTGCATGTGTGCCTGTGGGTAAAATAATAGGATTTTGTTCCCTCCTTCCTGGAAGGTACAACATTGATCAAAAGCTGCTTATTTCCTACACATTCAACAGTTTTAAAAAGGATTTTAAAGAAAAAAAATGGTCTGAAGAAGTTCTGCTTTGATGACTTATGAATGTATGTGAACTCAGTAATTAACCGCTTACCCCAGAACGATGAGCTCCCCATATTTGACAGGTCCTTTGGTAGACATAAGGTGGGTGGAGATGTTTTCCTGACCCAGCGAAAACATCTGTGCAGGTTTCTGAAAAAGGCAGGCTGAGTACCATCAGAGATTCTCTACTGAAAGAGGCACACAGCCCGCCACCTGCAGACACAATCAGACCAAGGTTTATATTCTTGGATATAAAATCATCAAAAGTTTTCATGATTCGGTTTTAAAGAAAAATAATGAAAAACATACATCACTGAATATTCACTTTAAAAACATTTAGGCATTCATATAAACACACAAAGGCTTCAACACGATCCTATTCATTGCTACAATACACCCAGTGTCTTTGTACTGGGAGCAACAGTGGCGCACAATGTATCCATTCAAATCTACTGAGTGTTGTTGGGGTAATGCAGGGTCCATTTTATCTGTGAAGGCTGACTCACTTAGAAACACGCCAGGACTGATGTTATGTTCTTTTGTACTATGAAATAAACAAAAAACAGAAGAACAGAAAACACTTAACAAGCTGAGCCTGTATTCAGAATGCCAGCTCTGATGTCAAAAGGCCAAAGAGGACACATCATGATCATCTAAATCTGCGTGTTACACAATTATGACAAATACTGCACTGATCTCGACTGGTTGTCACACAGATGTGGGTATGTTGAAGGACCCCCAATTTTTTTCTTTGAGTGCAATCCCTAGAGTTAATATTCCAGCTTATGGAAAAAGTGTGGCAGATCACCGTCACAGATTCAGGTATAATTCCGCTCTTTGTTCAGCATTGCTAATATTCTGAAAATACCATTTTAATAATAATAATAATAATAATAATAATAATAATAATAATAATGGATACTTTATTGATCCCCATGGGGAAATTACTTGTTTTTCTCTGCATTTGACCCATTCACTCAGTGAAGCAGTGGGCAGCCCACTAAGCAGGCGCCCGGGGAGCAGTGTGTAGGGACGGTACCTTGCTCAGGGGTACCTCAGGGTAGCCGTTAAGTGGATTCGAACCGCCGACCTTCCGATCATGGGGTGACCACTTTACCTACTGAGCTATCCCTGCCCCCCATTTTAAGCAACGCTTGAAAAAAAAAATGCATTTTTTTTTTTTTTTAAAGGGCTGTTTTTAAAAAAAATATATTTCTTCACTCAACTTTTAAGGATTTAAGGAAGAAAAACTATCAATGAGTGTTGGCTATAGTAACAGGCTAAGAAGGACACGTTCAGCACAGCTGATGGACCAGTAAACGTTGTGCTATGCAAGCCGACTGGCCATGACAGTGTTTTCCTATAATCACATTTTTCAGAACAGGGAAAAAACAACTCCGTGTTGAGAAAATAAGTACAATCCTGCTACATTAAACTCATCTTTGACATTTTACCTGACCAGCTCAGTTATTAAGACATTAATTTATGATGCATCTTTGTTACACCCCATCCAGAACTGACATCTGTCTCACTGCATTGAACAGTTTTCTCCATAAAAGTAACAATACAAATATTGAATGAGTGGAGAATGTAAAAAATACACCTGAGTGTGCAGATTAAAGGTTTTAGAAGATTCAGCTTCCATTTTTCCCACAATACAGTAGTAGTGTAGGTGACGCCATAGCTTATAGTGAAGCTGAAGCTGCTCCTCTTCCATGATTGTTCTCTCTGCACCCAGTAAAGCATACAAATGGCTGTTAAACCCTGATCTTTTGGTTGTGGGGGAAACTGGTTACATATTTGTGGTATAGACTAAAATGATTAACTGAATGTTTAGTGGAGAAGACTGTTCTTGACCTTTTAAGCTTATGAACAAAACACTAAAATTTCTGTAACGTTCACCAATATTTATATTTAGAAGTCCATTACAAAGCAGAATTGTCTACAGCCAATAAGTTCAGATCAGGCCTCAGAGCACAAGAAGAAAGAAGGTAGAAGGAGTAACAGTTAAGTTTGGCAAACATCATCCAACATAATCGTTATTCCAGGCAGGACAAACTGAAGCCTTTACAGCATGTTTCCTCTTAATACCACAGATAAACGCATGATACAGCTAAGTGACGGGAAACAAGGAGTATATCAAGACACTATCAAGATAAGCTGGTATCAAAGCAACTTAGCAGAAAATGTATTAAAAGCTGTTAGGATGTGGCATTTCACTTCTAGATGAAGATATGCTGATGGCGATAAGCGCTATTCTGTGTTAGCATGCACTGAAAAGCTGTGCCATTTCTTGCTTCCCGTCAGCCTTTCATTTTAGCACATACTTCCCACTCAGAAGCCTTTCATGTGTTTTCTGCAGTATCAGAGCTTTTTGAGTTGTTTCCCCCACTCAGGTGTCCTCATGCTCTTCAACTTTACAATTTAAGAATGCATGAACTTTAAGACAAAACAGTTACCTTGTGTATTTTCACTAAAGCAATTTTTAATAATCAACCTACTTTAAATACTGTTAGATAAGATAATCTAAAACAATTTTACATAAATAAATAATAAAGTATTATTATTAATAATAATACTTAAACAAAAATATTAAAAATATATATACATCCGTAAATGGTGTTATTTACCGATTCTTAGTTGCAAATATCATTCAACAGGGCCAGGACCTGCTAATCCAGGATAAACACATGCACCTGTACGTTTCTACATCTACAATTAATTATCAACTAGAGCTTTAATGATAGTGATAATGATGAATGTGTAGTACGCCACCTGCCTATCTTTAAATACACCGCTGAAGGCTGACACTAGCTATGGCTGAATCTCAGTTGTGGACAAGGACAGGGTCAACTGAAGATACCACAGACCAGCATATTTAATGATGCAGCCGTAACTTGTGTTTTATATTGAATAAAAAATTCTGACCCTTAAACTTTAGATCTGTAACACCTGCTGCATCTGCTGACTCAGGCTACGTCCACACGTACCCGGGAATTTTGAAAACGCAGATTTCTCTATGCGTTTGCACCTTCCATCCACACGTAAACGGCGTTTTCAGTCACTGAAAACTGAGATTTTTAAAATCTCCTGCCAGGGTGGATATTTTCGAAAACTCAGTTTTTGCATTTACGTGTGGACGAGAAAAACTGAGAAAACGCAGCGTCAAAGGTGTGCGCCTTTTTTGACGTCACACTGTGCACCACGTTATTGTTTTGGTTAAATGAATTTCTACAATACTGTTAATTGTACTCTCTGCAGTGTTTAAATGCTTACATATACACACAGTTACTGTCCCTCCACACATACGACTCGGTTCTGCTTCTATGCCCCAGCTTTGTTTACTTTTCCCCCACCGAGGCTTCTAGACTTCTGATTGGCCAACATTTCTGCACGGTTAGGAATCTAGCGCCACCTGTTGCTTTGGCATGTTCCTAGCAGCATTTTCCTTCATTTCTGCGTTTACGTGTGGACGGGATTATTTTTTAAAACGAAAAAGGAAAATCTCAGTTTTCAAAAATACCCGTGTACGTGTGGACGTAGCCTCAGTTCATAGCGTGTGATTCACATCATCTTCATCACAGGCCATTCCTGTCTGGACACATAAGGTTAATCACTTAGAATAACTGATCTTCTGCATACTATCACCAAATGTCCTACTGTATGGATCTATCTCAGGTTTACATTAAAAGGAAAATGCATTAAATGAACTGAATTAATCTGTTGCTTCCTACTAATAAGTACATCAAAATATGTCACTTCTTCAAAATGCCGCACTTGCAAAAGGAATTATGTTGTGAAGCAGAAAAATTATCAACATTAAAAATTATTCTGAACAAATCTGTAACATTGTAATAATTATTTTACATTACACACTGATTCCAAGTTCATTGCTATAAGAATTATATAGACACAAAGCTTTCAATTTCTGACTTCATTTGAAAAACATCCTATGGCTAAAATTAAAGATAAACCTTGTAGGATCTCCTTGCAGCTGACTGGAAAGCTTAAGAGGTAATGTGATTTCAGTGCATTTACAACAAAGCGATGTCCCCGTGACTATCCAATGCCCTCAAAAATGTCCAAAGTTTATTTCAGTGAAATGCAGGGTTGAAGAGACACAGTCACTATCTGTAAATTGACACCAGATAACAAGGTTGAGTTCTAAAGTGACTTCACTCCTCTTTCTCATGTGCGTCTTTTCCCTCTTGTGAAAGCAATGTAGATTCTGACATAGATGCTATGTTCATACTGCAACTCACTGTATCCCGCCTTTGTGACCCATCTCTCAATTTGTAATCAGCCTCAACAACACAAAGCTCAAATGGAGTCACGGCTCCTCACGCGACCTAGTTTGGGCTGCCGTTTCTCACCACTGGCATGGTGACGATTCAGCCTTGATGTCATTTGATGGAAGCGCTGTTACTTTAGGTTATCAACATCAGCCTCTTATAAAAGAGTACAAATTTTTAGTGTACCATAATTAATTAACTTAAGCAGATGGGTATCAGCTGAATACCTGACTGCAAACTACATTGTCTGCTGCCTTCTTAATTTTTAAACACACTTTTTTTGGAAAGTCAAGCTCAATTTCACTAGTCACACGTGGGCCAGATTACTGCCAGATCTGTTAAATCAAGATATCACTTAAATAGAATCTGTCCTACAAAGTGGAGTAGACTGAAAAGACTTCAAAACGCAACACATCTCACAGTCTAAAGAAACAAACACAGTCACTGACATCCACCAGCCAGAAAAGGTTTACCAACCATTTCTAAGGCTTTGAGACTCCATTGATCCATGGTGTAAGCCATTTCCCACAAACAAACAAAAACTTCCAACAGTGGGGAACCTTCCCAGGAGTACCAGGCCTACCAAAAACACTAAAAAAATTCATTGACAACTCATCCCAGGAGGTCAAAGAAGAAACATCATCTAAAGAACTGCTGGCCACAAAAAAATAAAATCCATAGGAGAGTACAAGTACAAAAGGGTAATGTCACATTTGCCAAAAAAACCATCTTAATGATAACCAAAGCTTTTCAGAAAATAGCCCGTAGACTGAGGAGGCAAAAGGAACTTTTTGGAAAGTTAACATTCCATTTCATCTCGGTATGAACTAACAACACTTCCTCTACAGTGATGTGAAACACCCTTGCAAACATTTGCAGTTCTTGGTGTCAAAAGTGCCACACCAGCAGGTTCAGGGGAAATTCACTTTCAGATCGGGCCAGGTATGTCTAATAGGGCTGAACGATTATGGAAAATAATCTAATTGCGATTTTTTGCCCCAATATTGCGATTGCGATGCGATATGCGATTATTTTTTAAGGTCTTTGTCTTCTGTATTATTAAACAAAGACAAGCAATACATCATATAGTATGGCCAATACTATATTACATTAATTTTAAACTGTTCTTTCCTGGAAGACAGACCTCTGTTATGATGACATGAGGTGATGCATGAATTGATGACTGACATTTTTATTTAACTTCTTCAATCACAACAGTATATTTGAACATACACAATAGTTTATTTTTAGCTTACAAACATCTGAGCATAAAGTGCTGACAAGGAACCCTGGTGTAAACATTAAAATGAAAGTCAGTACAATGTGCAGATTGCAGAAATATACATAAACAAAATCAGTGGCTTTACCACACTCAGTTTTTCGACATCTGTGAACTACTAGACAGTCATTCAATTAAAAAATAATATTAAATAAATAAAACTAATAAATAAAAAATACACACATCTTACTGATCTCTGCAGTCAGTAACATTACACATAAAGTGCAAACATAATAGCAATTGTATAAACACACACACAAACACGCCTTTAAAATTTAAAGGCGTGAAATTGGACGGTCTAGTTCTGATTAGCGTCACCGCTGTCTCGGTGGAGTTTAATAAACTCGGCCGTCTGCTTCTTGCTATCTAAAATATAACCAGACACTGGTGTAAATTCTCGACTGTCTCATACTTCTGTTTAATAAGTTTTCTGTTTGACGTTTAGTCAGCTGTGCGAAAACCAAGGAGGAACCCACCCGGGGGATTAATAAAGTTTTATTTTATCTAATCTAATAACTTTAATCTCAGCCAAACCGATTTACTCACAAACAAACAAAACACTGAAAAAAGCCCAACAATAACATTTTTAGGTTGTCTAAGTGACTTATATATTACGTTTAACCCGAGCAGCGAAACTCCGCGGTGATCTGAAAATGATGTGCCGGGAGTTGTGCCGTTCTCGGCCGCATCAGTAACCCTCGAGCTCCCGGCTAGCTGTCGAGCTGGTGGGTAGCAGACACCTCTGAAAACGTCGAAGCACTTTTGCAAATATGGGATATCTTGATAAACCGAGCAGCTATTTGATGTTTACACAACTACTTTCTCGCCTGAAAATATGTTAAAAGTTTATTTTGTGGCCCTGAAAGATTAGTATGAGTAATTTTAAAACTCAGTAGCGGCCGCCATTGCTGGAAACTGGAGTTTGGCTGGGCCGCGCTATGAATTCTGGGATATGGTAGTAATTTGGACAGCCTTCGGCGCGTCGCTGTGACGTAATCGGTCTACAAATGCGGCCTCAGGAGGATGCAGCCCATGAATTTGGACATGTCCAGAGTATAATCGCAGCCTTTGCGGTTAGAAAATTGCACTTGATCATGTCGCGATATTATCGCAAATGCGATATATCGTTCAGCCCTAATGTCTAAATAGCCTTTTTCCCCATTAATAAATAAAATCATGATTTAAAAATTGCAATTTGTAATTCTCATGCCATCTATGTTTAATATTACTTTACATCATATAATAAATGATGTTCCAAAAATAAAAAAGAAAGACATCAGAAACAGGGAAAATACTTTTCCACAGCACTGTACATTGAGCTGTTAGTCACTTTTTTCTTTATCCACTATGGAAAAAAAAAAAAAAACAGACTATAAAGACAGCAGAATAACACCTGACACAAACGGGTACCTCTATCTGACCACTATATTGTTTCATTACTGTGAAAGTAAGGTGTTTACAGTACACAAAACTGCAGAATATTCACTGGAATACCATTCAGGATGGCTCACACTTATTTAGCCAAGCCAGAACGCCAGCATGGGATAAAACCATTATTAGGATTAAGACAATCCTAAAGTGCAAAGAACTATCATGGCTATGAGAGTTGGAGCCCTTCTATGGCTTACATGTACATGATGAAACTCTTAAAAGAAATCTATTTTAAATTTATGAACTATGCTAGAAAATTATGAGTTTACTTGGAACATCCAACCAGTATTTCTAAAACGCTGTGATCTGTAACTATTATTGAGTTGAAATAAAAGATTAAGTTATTCTAATCTAAAGCTCAAAGGAAATGTCAGCCAAGAGTTGTGGGTACTATACAAGTTAGTTAGCAAAAGAATGACACAACAGGATAAACTCATGTACAGTAATATTAAAGAAATAACAGGGGGGTGGGGGCGGAGGTGTTGGATGTTTACCAAACCAGACCAGCTACAAGGTACAAGACCTATACCATTCTGTGATGATTCCACATAACCTCTGAAGAAGAAATACCTCCCACTCCACACACATACCGCAGATGAGCCTGCAGAACACGAGCAGGCATGTTCTGCAGATACCTAAGAGGGGTGTGAAAAAGTGGGGACCGGCCAAAAAAAAGTCAACATTTTCAGAGATCTCCTCACTCCAGTGGTAAAAAGTCAAAGACTTTCTGTTTCATTATCTGGGTGTTAATTGGCTCTCTGGTGACAAAGTTGGGACAACTACCATCTTTAGCATTTCAGAGTTCTCCCACAGATTCGCCCTCAGGATTAATATCATAATTTTTCTGCCCTTTTGTTTGTGAATACCAGTTTGAACAACAGCCACAGAAACGTTAACGTATGTAAATCAGCTATAAATTGTGATATTCTGACAATGAAATATCTCAATTTACGTAAACTGTAAGCATCACTTCTGTTTATCCTCTGGTGCAACTCTCACCTAGAACTCCTAAAACTTTCCAGGCTTTAGATCAACATTCGTCTTTGGAGATGGGCTGACACATCTGTAGGCTTTTAATATGAGGGGACAGTTGGACAAAAAGGGCAAAGTTTTAACATTAAAATGGGGAACAAAAGCATCGTCTGTGGGGACAGATGGATGCTCTGGTAGGATGGTGAATGCTAATGAGTCTGTGTGGCCAGGACAAAGAAGGCCAGCTGGGCTACAGGACAGGACGGAGTACCACCACGGACAGAGCCCTGTTTAAGACACTAAATATACACACACTATATGTTTTACCTAATATGAATAATAACTTCAAATCCTGAATTCAATGAGCTGCAGAATATAGCAATGCTGTGTGTACATTTTAATTAAATATCTGGAGTTCTATTTGTGGCCACTCTATTGTGGACAAAACAGTACGACACACTATTACAGAAAAGAAGCTATGTTAGTGGAGTCAGCAGACACTTCAGAGCCGTTTATGACACACATACACACAGGACACTTCACAAGTTACTACGGAAAGGACGTGTCACCGTAATTTATTACGAAATTTAATACCATATACGACCATAAAAGCGTCGATAAAATTTGATTTACGTTTTCCAAAACTCACACAATCTCCCCCCCCCCCAAAAAAAACAACTTGTGTTTGGGATTTTGTCAGTGAAAAAAAAAAGACGCTTATCAACCTAAACCTATGGCGCTTTCAACCTAAATCTTGAATTGTTTAAGAGATTGGTATACTGTTGTTGCCCTATATAACGTCATTACGGTAACTCGTAGCTAGTTAGCATTTTTCGATCGTAAAACTTGAGAAAAAGCAGAGAATGTGTTAGTTCATTAGGTACTTATTTAGCATAAGGTTACCACTAACTACAGAGGACTAAGGCGGCGTTAGTGGCGCTAACAATGACGAAAAGAATCAACTCCTTAGACAATTAACTCACCGAAGTTACAGTTCGTCTTAAAGCAGTCTCATGTCCCGGATGTCTTTGTTCCAGGAACAAACGCTGTTAGCCGTTTTAGACCATAAATGTCACAGTTACTTAAATGTTTACCAGGAGTTCGGCGACTTTTTATCGATTTTGTTCCTAACAAAACCACACTGAGCGAATGCTGGCTTAACCGTTTTCTAACTCAACTGCGCCTCTTAGCTATCAAGGCTACTGATTTCCGGTTAACATTTCAGAGTAAAACAACTTAACTTACTTGAATACCAAAATACTCAATACTTACTCAAATGCCAAATTGTTTTCAAGCTGAAGTAAATGCCAGTAGTATGTCTTATAAACTTGAACGTCTACTTTTAGTTTTTAGTTTACTCATAGTTAATTAAGAGAACCTGGTTATTTGAGATGGTTGCACCATTAACACTTGTTTTATTATGAAAATACAAAACCTGTACTTCCGGTTTTCTCTGCGGTCTGCGTGTGTAGCTGTGCACAAACAACTATGATTTTAGGTTTATGACTTACTGCAGCTGTTACCCCAATAAGACATCCTCTCAAATTAGTCAAATGTTTCCTCACATTAGGTCATTCAGCTAAATTAAAATCAAACTCTGAATCAGAATCTGAATACTTATTAATCCTGAGGGCAATGGTTTGGTAACAATCAATTAAAATATATATAAAGACAGGAAATGTAACTGTAACTGTAACTGTAAGAAGAATGTAAACCACACAGCACAGATGACAGCACACAAGCATAAAACCTCCTGCGCATGAAATAATATATTTAAAGCCAAGAAGTCGGTAGTGAGCAAAATACGTGTCAAGTACATTCCAGGGACCTTAATCGTAAACTGGGATAATATGTATTTAAAATGTTAATAATGTCTGTTTAAACGCCGACGTGTCAGTTATACGTTTTGGTACCTTAGGCTGCTGCGTAAACTTTTGGAAGACAGGAGTGAGTTACCAACTGGTTTATTTTGATTAACCGTCCCCAACGATGTAGAGTTCCTACAAGCTTCATCCTGTTCCTAAATATACTTTAAAAAGTTATCTTGGTAGTTGTTGTTTGGGGGTTTGTTTTTTTTTAAATGTAAATAGTGTTGATTTTTTTTATTAGTATTTTTTCCAGTCATGTCACAACACAATTTAAATCAGATATTATACCTAAAACATCGGCCCGTCTATTTTCTTATACCAGTTTGAGGCAGGTTAACACACAGAGACAGACAACAGATAAAAAAAAAACAAGTGCTGGATAAACAGAACAGCTGTAACAAGGCTGGTTAAGGTAAAACGCTGTGCTGTGCTTGTAATGGAAGAAGAGCACTGTCCAACTTTGAAGTGATCTTAGTTCCTGGAAAATGAGCCATGTTCCTTTACTGAGAGTATTGGATGAAGTAACCTAAAGTGTCCAGCTATCATATAAGGACCCCGTCCTACTTTGGGCTCCGCCTCCACATAACTTCATACGCGCGCGGGTTATTGAATTTACGCGCGAGGAATTTAATTCCGCCAGTGAAATGCAATTATTTGCTCAGATTAGTATTATTATTATTATTATTATTTGCTCGTGCATTTGTTGTAACATAAATGTCATTCCATATTTGTCTCTTCTGGTTTCTCACCCATCTAAGGGGCTCATCATCTCTGCCAAGTTCTAGTTAAAAGAAGAACAACTTAATTTGAATGCTTAATAGGACTGTATGTTACAATCCTTAGAGTAATTAGCACAATCCTTGAGTGGGTTGGAAGCGGGGGAAGCACTCGAACTAATTCGAAGTTCCGACGCATCATGTTTCATTTCATCATTTCCTTGTTCTAACGCTTTTGGCGGCACGTTTTCCCACAACCATCTTCTTCACCGCGTTTTCATTCATCCATCCAGGGATACCCAGAAGAAGACGTTGTTCGACTCGCAGGTCAGCTCCGACTCGAGTGCTTTGTTTTTATTAGCTTGCTTCAACACAGCGTTTGGCTTTTGGATGTTAATTGTCGGTTTGGTTTATATCGCATAAAGAATCGGAACACGTGTACTTGTTACTACTTAATGTATCGGTTACTCGTCTTTTAACTTGCTGGGTAAATTTAAATTCATCAAAACAATTAAAGTTGGGGTTAATTAAACTCAAACGCAGCTTCCGTCGCTAGAATAACGAGACACATATATTTATTCAAAGTTAATATCACTTTAATGATCCATCCTCTAAAGTTTCTTTAGTCAGGCAGTTGTTACAGATATTTAAAAAAAAACAGCAATATGCTTTAATCCGTTGAACATGTATTATGTTCCTTTCAGTAGATTAAGAAATAAAGTAGAATAATGTGATAAGACAACATGTGGAGATGTGACGTTAAACCATATTAATGACGCAGCCAGTCTCGGATGGACAAACCCTGCGGCATGGGGTGGCATGTGCCACACTACAATGATGTCTTGCCACCCTAGTTTTGCATATGACAGTGTTGTTTATTAAAATAAGATAGCATTAACACCTTTAACTACAGTTAACACGAAATATAAATTCTCAAACTGAACATATTGCATAGCGTTACCCCCCACCCCTCCATCATTAACACGTGGTTCAGCCCCAATAGTGCGGACAGATGTTGTGCCAAAAAGTGTTGCCTGCCAAAAACTGATTTCCAATGTTTCCGTGTGTTTTTTATGTGTAATATCTTTACGTATGTTGGTAAATAGACTTCGGTGAACAAGGTTTACAACAGGGTTATATATAAAATGTATAAATTACCTGTTTGTCAAGTATCCTTATAACTCTGTGTTATTGTACTTACATTATAACCAATCCGGTCCTTTTTGTCCACTTGATTGTTACAGGGATGTTGTTTGTGGCCCATGATTACTTGATGTCATTCATGAGGGTCAATTTTGACACATGTTTTACATATTATAGACCAACAACTTATTTATAGCATTTTAAATATGAGCAATCCGTTTTTGTCAAATACGGGAAATCAGTTTTTGGCAGGAGATCACTTTTATCCCTGTGGTGTTCTCCTCTGTCTTGTGGCAGACAAACAAATTTTTACAGTCACAAATAATTTGTGGGGCAACTTATTGTGACACCTGACTGTTCTCTCATTTGAGTTATACTAGTATTTTTAAATGGTTGTACAAAAGAAACAAGAACAAAAAAAAGTTTCTGTTCCTGCAGTCAACAGAGCATTTACTCAGTCAGTACATGTGATGGAAACACATCATTTTAATCATTATTAAGGGTCTTCTATTGACATCCGCAGAGACGTGACAAACTATCAGGATGTCGAATGAAAAGAGTGCACCTGTTGACCGGTGAGTCTGATTCCTAGAGATATACACACATCTAAAAGAATCCTCCTTTACATTGGAGGATTCTTTTACACTGGTTGGCGCTTCTTCTCACTTGTATTTTGTTTTCACAGCGGACAGGCTGTGGCCCTGATTATCTTTGTGCTCGGTCTAGGAACTCTGCTGCCCTGGAATTTTTTCATCACAGCATCTAAGGTTTCATGTTCACGTCATTTTCCACATTTTTAGCAGCAGATTCTTTACTCTAAATTGAGACCATCTTGACTATCGTCTATCCCTGTATCACATGTTAGCACTGTTAACTTTGAAAATGAATTGTGTAGGTAGGCAGGTCAGTTTGTTTCAATGTATACATTTTAATTAAATGATTTTATTATTAAAATAATGAAATAATGATGATTTTACTTAAAAACTGCTTGTATTTTATTCTTATTTAGGATTTTCATGATACACTACTGAGAAGAAAATAAGTTAAAAAAAACATGTCTGCAATTTTGCACAGGGATTCAAATCATTCTTGTTCTTTCTGTGTTTATTCTGTTACTTGAATCTTATAGCATGTACAGTATGTCCTTTTATAGCAAATTGCTTTTTTTTATCTTCCTCTTTAAGTATTTCAATGAACGTCTCAACTCAACTGGCACATCAGGAACTTCTCCCAAAGACTATAGCTATGACAGCTGGATGGCTTTGCTTTCCCAACTGCCACAGCTGCTGTTTACCCTTCTCAACTCTTTCCTGTATCAGCGGTGAGTGTTAAGAGCACTAAAACTGCTTGAATGGCTCTTCTAGATTAAGTTTGAGTCACAAGAACAAGACCTTTAAAGTTTTTAAATCTCTGACACTTTGGCTTCAGGTATCCTCTGATACCAAAGTGAAATAAATAAGCTGTAGTTATTACTTTGAAGAAGAGGCCATGTATCACTCTTTATGTGTAAGGCAACATCATAACCATAATACAAAGATGCAATCTACTTTCCTAACTTTGTAAAAGGATAAAGATAAGAAATAAATAGATCCAGAAACATAAATTTACTGAAATGTTATGAGTGACCCTAGTTTCTCATGCAATGGCAACATAACATGTTCATTTTAATAAATGCTTTCCAGCAAGTATTACACTGACTATAACTACAGTGAAATCCAAGACACAGTGAGGGAAAGCATTTTGGTCATCAGCTTTTCAGATTTTTCATTGCACTTTTTCATAGTGGACTATTACAAACACAGAATAGATGCTGCCGCAAATTCTTCCAGACTTGACCCTTGACCCTCCCTCCATGATGTTAGCGTTCCAGGTGCGCTGTTGCAGATGGGTGGGACAGTAACAACAAAGAATTTACATTCATTGAGTTTTTGAATTAGAGTTAATTATATGATTAATGTATTTATTTGTTTTGCTTTAAGCAGTAGCAGTAGTAGTAATGTTAATGTTTTTTTCTTTAAACTGACTGAATGAACGAGCACATCTGCTCCAAATCTCTGTAATGTTGTTAGGAATTACTGCAATAGTCTGTAAGCATAGCTGGCTGGTACTGACAGAAATATGATGTCAATGTTAATAAAAGTTGAACCAAGCTGTCCTTAGTGGACAGGACAGGACCAGGTTTACCTGAAAACTAAAGAGTCTGATTATCTCCTCTGTTATCTGATGGTAATGAAGACATGTCTCTGTGCAGCGTGAGGGAGCGTGTTCGTGTGCCCTTCAGCCTGGTCGGCATCTTCCTCCTTTTCTCTCTCACTGCTGCTTTGGTCAAGGTCCCCATGGAGCCGGACAACTTCTTTTCCATTACTATGGCAACCATCTGGTTCATCAACAGTAGGTTCACTCAAACGATCCCATGACTGCAGTAACATTTTTACAGCTACAGATGAACTATGTAGCAGCTGTAAAATGTTTGTATCAGATCCCTAAATGTTACATTTGGCACTGGCAAATCACAACGTAGTTCAAACATTAAATTGTAAATACTTTTCAGGCTTATTGTCTTTATCAAAAATATGCCAAGAATTATAGTCTAAGTATATATATGTGTATATATATATGTGTATGTATATATATGTAGACTATAATTATAGTCTAACTAATCATGTACCTTGTGTGAGTGCAGTGTGCGGAGCAGTGCTGCAGGGCAGTCTCTTCGGTATGGTGGGCCTCTTTCCCCCTCGTTACAGCACTCTGTTCATGAGTGGTCAGGGCCTCGCTGGGATCTTTGCCGCCTTAGCCATGCTCTTCTCTATTTTAGGTAAGCATTGATCCTCCTCACAGGCAAAATGTATTTATTTTTTTATTTCATCGTTAGTAATTTAAATATACCAGTATCACACTGTAAAAAATGTAAAATTACTGGAGTTTGGAGGTGTAAATGAAGCTGTTTGCCTGCAGGTAAATCAGATCAAAGCTCGGCTGCACTGGGATACTTCATAACACCCTGTGTGGCTACTCTGGGGACTCTGGTATGCTACCTGCTGCTGCCACGCCTGGTATGGAGACGCCACATAAAATCACTATCACAAAAGGACATGAAAATGACTGTTTTGAACTGAACTGAAAAATCTGTGTCATATATTAACTAAAAAAATGAATTGAATCATGTCAGTGGAAGAAAAGCCACATTACAGTCTTCTGAAAATGTTGACTCCTCTGCAGAAGTTTGCTGATTTCTATCTGAACAGACATCAGCCTGATAAAGTGGAGGAGGTCTTCCTTGAGAGCACAGGTTGGTTCTCATTAAGTATAATGAATAAAAATATGATTTCTTTCAGCGTTATGTTAGATAGCTGACATGTTAGCCGAGCTACGTTCAGTGTTAATGAGGCTTACAACTGATTCTTTTGATTTTTCCTTTCAAAGAAAAAAATAAAAAGGACCTGGAGGCAAACGGGAAGCTCAGTAAGCAAGAGGAGAATCAGGAACATTCCTCAGTCCTGGCTGTCTTTAAGAAGGTGAACGTTAGCTTTGGTGTCCATTTTTTAAACTTCTTCTGCTAGCATTGACTAAACCCCTCAAACCTCCTCTGTTGATCACAGTAACATGTTTTAAACTGTTTAGACTTTTGCCTACATAGAGACATACTGGTCCGCGGCTCCAAATCTAACAACCCAAAATTGTTATGATGGCGCAGTCTAATGTAATAGTGGAAGCTGGCTCTGAGAGGTTGTACAAAGTCTTCTATCAAAGAGCTGATACACTTTTGCTAACCTCAGATGAAAAATGTTCCTCGTGTAGTCTGGAGCTTATCTTCACACGCGTTCCCAAATGCCTCCTTACTGGAATCACTGACTAACACCTTCCTGTGTTTCTCAGATCTGGCTGATGGCTCTGTGCGTGACGTGTGTCTTTGCTGTTACCCTGTCGGTGTTTCCTGTCATCACAGTGCGAGTAAGGACTGTCTACGACAATGCTGAATGGGGTAAGACATCATTACAGCATTACTGCAGACTACAGAAGCATCTGGTTGACCATATGACTCCAGAGCAGGTTATGTGTTCAGCACAAGTTTGTGTAATGGTCTAACCAAGTTAAAGAGAAAGAGAAACCCTCAGGCCATTGAAAACTTTCTGCAAAAATTCCTCGCTCACCGATGAATTCTTCCTTATAGTCCACCCTCTGCTTCCTCTTCCTAACAGACAATGTGTTCACCTGTGTCTGCTGTTTCATTGTTTTCAATGTCATGGACTTGGCCGGTCGCACAACCCCATACATCGTCCAGTGGGTGAGTCTGCAGCCTGCCTTCTTCAAACATTTTTGTTTCTAAGATAGAAATCAACAAACCAATCGAATATTGTTTCGTGAGGACTGGAGGTGTTTTTTTCCACTTCAAAGGATTCCTGTGGAAAACGGCCTTTACTGAAGGATTTCAATAAATACCATTTTGATTATGAAAACAATAAAAAGAAATGTTGTTTTAGTATTGGAATTTTTACAGTGTCCATAGTCTAAATATATTACTTAAATAGTTTGATAGCATCGTTATTAGTTATTAGTTATTTACAGTTACATGTGTCCACATTATAGACAATATAAGCACGGTTATTTTGTTGCATGGTTATTGTGATGTGAAACAATAACAGATGAAATCCACAAACTTTATAGTTTAAAGTCCAGACTTTTGACACAAGTTGAAACTGAGACTCAGTGAGGCTGCGTCTTGCTGCTAGATCATCTTAAATCATGTGATTTGGAAATGCAGGCGTGTCTACTGACTCCAGAGGACTGATAGCTGAAATCCACACAGCACTCATTGAGTCATTATGTTACACGTAATCTGACTTTGAAGTTGCGATGTTACAGATAACTTCAGCGACTGATTTCTGTATGTTTTTGTGCAGCCGTCGAAGGAGAGTCGTTGGTTTCCTGCCGTCGTGTTTTCTCGCCTGGTCTTCATCCCTCTGGTCATGTTATGTAATGTCCAGGACTCTAAACTAACCGCCGTCTTCCGCCACGACTGTGCCTTTGTCGTCATCATGGCTCTGTTTGCCTTCTCGAATGGATACCTGGCAAGCCTCTGCATGGCCTACGCTCCACAGTGAGTCCTCAACAGACCCCAATTTAAAAAAAATCCCTCTATAGGATATAAACTGCTCTTTAATGATGTGACTTAGTTTGTGTGCTAACACGTGAAAACTTCCACAACTTGATTACAATGAGGCAGATGTGATGGAGCTTGAAGCACAAGATAAATCAATACTTTACTGATCCCACGAGGAACGTGATTGTGTTACAGCAGCAGCATAAGGTCAAAGTGCCACAGGTGCATAGTGAGGGACTTTTACTGTGTGAGAGTGAGAAGAAAATCTCTCTATAAAACAGTAATCTAAAATAAAAAATAAGAATGAGAAAATTTCCATTGGAGTTTTATTTGATTTGTTTGAATATTTAAATTAAATTAAGCGTTTGTACCTGAAAGTAGGTGAAAACTGAATCCTTGCTTCACTTTAACAAACTCAAGAATTACAGACAGAAGAAGCCAGTCACAGCTCCGAGTCCCCACATGTTGGGCACATGAGCTACACATAAAATGTAACATGGGATTTATTTCAGCCGAAATAAAGAAATAAATCTGCCAAAGGTGCAGACCGCCTACTTTATATGGCACCTTATATGTATGTTACCACTGACTGAGAACACTACACCCACTGACACATGCACACCATTCCTGTGTTTCTTGTGAAACATGTCATTCAAGTCACAGACTTCAGTGGAACAAAACAAAGACATTCAGCACAATTTTCTGGCTGAACAAAACCCAAGAAGAAGAAGAATGTCTTGTGGCACCTAGTGGCTGGATGGTGCAACTGCAAAATCTTTTGGTGTGAATTTTGAACAGGGTCAGGGAAAGTTCCCTCTAAGCTGCGCACGTGCGCACTGCTGACACGGTCTCTGCGCACAGAAAATCTGTGTTGTGCACAAAAAAGAAAAAAATTTAACCGGAATTGAAATTAAAATTAAAACTTTAACAATTCTGTTTTGCAGTGTTAGTAAGTGACTGGCTGCTCCCATATGGTAAATGGTAAATGGCCTGTATTTGTATAACGCTTTACTTAGTCCCTAAGTACCACCAAAGCGCTTTACACTACATTCAGTCATCCACCTATTCAGACACACATTCACATACTGGTGATGTCAAGCTACATTGTAGCCACAGCTGCCCTGCGGCGCACTGACAGAGTATGGGATTAGAACGATGCCACCTTATCCCATAGTCCAGCCGATAATGTGATTCACATTCGTATATACGCAGCTAATCAACGTCGTTGACAGGCTATGACAGCGTCCTTATGTGCTGACACCGGTGTTTTAGCTAGCAAAGCGGCGTGGCTGATGTGGAGTGAAGCCACGGTCATGACAACATGTACAATCTTTGGAGATGTGAGCAGGACAGACGGAACAATTGGTGGAAAAAGTGTGGACTTTATACCAGTTTTTAAATTGTGTTGATCAGCCACATAAAACCAGTTATGATAAAATATCTGCAATGTTTGGTTTTCTTCCTGAATACTGTCGTTGTTTATATTTACTGCGGGAAGAAATGGTAAAAACGGCGTTTTATAAGGAAAACACTCGAAAGCCTGTGAGCAAAGACAAAAAAAACAAACCCTTTCCTATTGGTCGAAAAATGTACCGTGTCAACCAATGAAAAAATGATATGGCAACAGTTGTTTAGGAAGGGGGAAAGTTTTAGGGGTGACGGCGGTGTATTGCGACGTTTAGCGCAAATCTTGTGTAGTTAGTGTGTAGTGTAGTCAATAGTTTTGTTGTGTGTCAGAACAACGAGGCGACTGCTGAATGTTACAGGTGTTACAGCAGTGACACATCTGCTGCTGTCAGGCCTGCAGGTATCAGGCTGTTGTTCTCCTTCATCTCATAGTGGACAGAAATTATTTTTTGGAGCGGCACAAATAATTTGTGTGGATTCAGATTTGATGCAGAACAGCTGATTGTTCTGTAGAAAGTTTGAAATGTTTATTTTAAAAAACGCCTTGGCTGCATTTTTAGATAAACAGCTGCAAAAAAAATTGCTGTTTGCAAAACTCAGTTACTTTTTTGAAGAAGTAACTATATAATTAATTGCCCAACATTGGTCATTGTATGCTGTATTTTGCAGACAGAGTTACAGGACTCTCTCCCAGACCACAGACTCATAATACAAGTCACAGCTTTATAAAAAAGAAAGAAAGTTGTGTTTTCAAAGTTGGAGTTCAAGTTATTTTTACTTCCAATTGTGTTAGCATACTACACAGGTCATGAACAAGATTTTTTTTTTAATTTTCATTGTAAGTGGGGCTAAAGCACTTAATTAAAAGTAGTCTAACATAAATGTAAATGCTGTAATTTGATTACTTTATTAAACCATGTAACTTGGATGGATTCGATGCCTGCGTGACCACAGTGCATACGTCTGCTGTTGCTCACAGTGGTCCAAGTGTCCGCTCAGGGAGTTTGTGTGTTCAGGGATCCCTGAAACCCTCCACCAGCCCTACTGCAGAACAAAAAGCAAACTAGGATACATTTATAGGAAGTAAATAAGGTACTATAACTAAAAAATAACAAACTGCTGCACAATAATTGAGAGAAAACACATCCCAAATGACAAAAAACTTTCAACAATGAATACAACAAAAACAGACTAAACACAGGGGGAAAAAGGAGACCAACACTGAACTTTATCAGGCATTAACAAGAGAGGGAAGAGAAAGGCAACAGGGAGGAAACAGAAAGCCACATGAGGTTTTAAACCTTCAAAATAAAACAGGAAGTAAACCAAAGTAATACAGGCAACATGAAGACACAAGCACTTCACTTGTACTGATGGTTTGTGAAAAACTTTCATGTGTTTTTGTTGAAGAATAAATGAAAAAGATGAATCGACTTCTCTGTGTGTTGTGTTCACTGTACTGGATAGTGTTGTAACTGTGTGTTTTCGTCTCCTTCAGGTTGGTGCGGTGTAAGGATTGCGAGACAGCTGGCTCTTTGATGACCTTCTTCTTGGTCCTGGGTTTGGCTGTGGGAGCATCGTTCTCATTCCTACTAGGAAAACTGGTTTAAAGGTAGTAGGAAAACTGTATATCTGACATTTGATGACATATTGTTATGAAAAGTGTAAAAGCACTTGATGCTTATCCTGTTCTTAGTTATATGTTATATCTTATATGAGACACAACGACAACTCTATATAAAGTACTGAGCTGTCCATTTGTTGCACTGGCATTTTAAAGTAAGCCATGCAGGATTTCTAAATGAATGTTTTACTCTTTGTAATACAGAGTAAGTATTTCAGTCTCAGGTAGGTGCTGGCATTATTTTACGTGATTTGTGTCACATTGAATACTTCATTGGAAAGGGCAATTCATTTGAGAGACATTGATCAATGCAGCTAAAATAAATCATTTCTCTCTTGTTGTTTTTTTAAAATATTAATTAATGGGACCTTTTATATCTTTGCTTTACACGACTGTATTTATCTCTCAGTTTTTCAGTGTTTTTTTAAAAATATTAATGTTTTTTACCTGAAGACAGTTTAAAAAAAATACTTAAATTAAATGAACTATAAACTTTTTCACTGCTTATTTCTGTTTTTGTAATTTTTATACGTTGCAATAAATGTTTTTTTTTTATGTATGTTCAAACTTTTAATAAAGGCTTGTTCAAAATGGTTTCCCATTCTTGTTTTATGTCACAGTTTACAAATTGATATATTTGCCTTTGTATCAAAATGTCAAAGTATCAGTGAGTCCAGTTTTTGTATATTTGCATGACCTGGCAGTTCAGTACATCCCATCCTGCCTTAGTGGTATTAGTCATAGTTGGGGCATTACTCTGTCAATTACTCTGATTACAGGCCTCATCCAACTTATGTGATCCAACCTGTCTAAATGGATGGATGGGTGGAATTTTTTAAATAGGGAAATTCTATAAAAAAACGTACTGGCTTAGGGAACCACGGTGGTGAGGTGGTTAGCACTGTTGCTTCACAGAAAACTCCACCCTCTGAAGTTTGGATGTTCTCCCTGTGAATACCCTGACTACCCTGAATTCATTAAGTGGAACAAGATGGATGATGGGATGTATGTTAACTCTCAAACTCTACAGCCACAACCAATCAATCCCCAGCTCCTACAGTCCATGTGTATGCAAGATACATAACCTTCTCTGCCCCTCATGCATCCATCAGGGTTTGACTGTGTGTGTGGGGAAAAAGTGTTTATGCATAGATGAAAGCACTGTATGAAAGTGTGTGACTGAGGAATGAGCCTTGTAGTAGAAAGGCCCATTTACTGTGTTAACTGAACCCTAACACTAGATGGATTTCTAGAGACCTGGTGGATGCTAAGGTTCTAGAATACTGCAACAACAAACACTGATATGTGCTGAAGGAAAACCCACTTGATAGCATTCACTTTACCAAATTACCTTATAGACTGTGTATTATTTTGTTTCTCTTTGGACCGATTTTCTCTCTGCGTTTTAATAACTTGTGCGCATTTTTCATCTCTTTATAGTCATTTTGTTTCTGTGAAGATGTCTGAAATGTTGTTGCATTCATTATCTGTAGTTTTAAACGTCACTGTAGCCATTTTGTCATTTTCCAAAACAGTTTGGATGCTGCATAAAATGTGTCAGTCAAAACAGCATGTACTGATTTGAAAATCTCATAAACCCACATTTTATTTAGGTTGTAGCTTTTCCTGCTGTTGCTTTGTACTGTTCTGGTTGTATGTCATTCCTTCAATTCATACACTAACATATGCACAGTATCACATTTTCATTCTGGTTAGAAGGGGTGGAGCTTCTTCACATGTGAATATCCCTGCTAGCTTTGTTTTTGTTATTACAGCAAATCACTGATAAGTATCTGTTTAGTGTAATCAGAAGAAACTGTAGCTACCAACAGATGCTTTCATGTGGTGCCCAGCATGTAGAACACGGTATGCAGCGAGTGCACTGTAGCCTCTTGTTCTAAGGCTGCTTGCATTTCCCGTTTCCTGCAGCTCAGCCCATTCCTGTGACTCCATGTCCTCTGCTTCCTCCCATTCTTTGATTCTTCATTTGTGACTTCAGAAAAGTCACAACAAGAAGTGTTTCAGTATTCTCTAAACCACATTAGAAATGCAATTTCAGGCCCACAGACAGGTAAAAATAAGCTCCACAGCTCGGCTGCAGACACTGTGAGTATTTATGGATTGAGTCTATTCTTTATATCTTGATATCTCAAATGGGATAGGAACACTGATTGTATCCGATTAAAAACTATTGTGTATCTAAAGGTAGTAACAATTAAGATAAGTCTAGTGTTTCTGTTTGCATTTGGCCTCATGCACTGTCCTACTGTAGAGCTTCAAAAATATATTCCCCTTGAAAAACAGTAAAAATATTTGTTGTTTGTCTTTATTTTTAATGATGCTCTCAATTTGAGAATTACTGAGTGATGGACGAATAGATTTACAGCTCAAAGTCAAATCAGTTTTATTGTTGGTTTTTTAAATCGTGATTTCTTCTGTGCACTTGAGTTGTTTTACTCTGCATATCTATATTCTGCATTGTATTAACAAATATAGAAATGCAGACCAAGTTTGATTACCTGGTTTAAGAAACATTTCTGTATGGGGCGCCGTTTGTAAAGTGAAACATGCTGAAATTAACGGCAACATTTTTCCACATTTAGCTAAAAACCTTAAAAAAACATATTTTTTCGAGTAATTTTTTACAACATTTAGTAAAATATTTGTAACTTTTCATCAAATGTTAAATATTAAATCTAAATATTATATTTAATAATATAAATATTCAGTGGACAGCTGACACGGCACACCACCGAACAAATGTATCTTCTCCCGCTGAGCTTTTGCGTGAACTCTGCACTTTATCCTCAGACATGAAGGTAAATAAATTGACTGCATTCTTTCAGGCACTTTTTTCGAGAATTCTTGGCAGTATGAAAAATATGAGACTTGTAAACTTGAAGCTTTTGAAGTAAATAAGACATATTGTATTTAATTTGCTGTGCTTGAAGCGGATTTATTTTATTTTGCCTTAAGTTGTAGCCTCACAATGAGCGCACTTGTTAGAAACAGGAAGGCATGCAGGGCAGCTGATTATCAAAAATGTGTGTGTGTGTGTGTGTGTGTGTGTGTGTGTGTGTGCTGAGATTAAGCTTTGCGTCACTGTTCATTCAGCGACCAGCAGACAAACTGGATCTGCAGCTTATTTCTTTGCTTTTTGTTCCCTTCAGGTTAACATGGCTGAAACACACAGTTTGACAGCAGCGCAGGGCAGGAAGGTAAGTGACCAAGCAGAGAGGGGACACAGAGACGAAGCAGGCTGACAAACTACTTCATTACTTTCCGTTTCTGATTTCGATCTATTTCTCAGGTGGCTGTTTAGACACAACCTAAGCTTTCTTGGCTTTGAAAACTATCAACCTGTTCTAGTACAGGTAGTTTTAAAATGGCAGAAGTAAGTAAAGCGACTCTTCCGCTTAGAGCCACCAAAATAAAGGCCCAGTGTTTGCTTGTTTTTTAAATAAAAATAAACACACGCGCACAAAGAAAGAAAAATAAAACTAATACAATCAACTTAAGTCTTATATCGAAATTATATTATGGTTATCCCATATTCCAACTTTACTTTTCCAATATCAGTTCTTGAGCAAGTTAATAATTGGTTTAACAGTACGCGTAGAAGGGTTGATGGTCGTGATAGAAGATTCAGCTCCGGTCTGTAAAAATACTCACTTCATTCTTTTCTGGTAAATTATAAATCAACTGAACATGTAAATTGCTCGTAAGTGAGCTTCTGATTTGTTATTACGAAGTTTGTAGCACGAGTTCAAATCTGAAGCTTATATTTTGAAGGTCAACTTCAACTCAAATAGCTTCCTGCCTTGTTCACGCTTTGAGGGCACGTGATCAAACTGTGACCTATGCTTTGACTTCATTCGGCCAGCAGGAGTGAAGTAAATACCAAGCTTTCTATTGTAAACCGAAATAATTGTCTATGTAATTGTGATGTATTTATTGTCACGCTATCTATCTATCTATCTATCTATCTATCTATCTATCTATCTATCTATCTATCTATCTATCTATCTATCTATCTATCTATCTATCTATCTATCTATCTATCTATCTATCTATCTATCTATCTATCTATCTATCTATCTATCTATCTATCTATCTATCTATCTATCTATCTATCTATCTATCTATCTATCTATCTATCTATCTACACTTCCGGTGAAGTTGCAATAATTTTTTTTGCTTCCTTTCAGAAATGGAATTTACCACAGAGAGGTGGGACTGAGCCTAGAAAAGCAAATACTGACCCTCCTGACAGAGACACTGAGAGAAAACTGGTAATGTCACATGAATATCAAGCAAACACACTTTGATGTGAAGGCTGCAAGTAACAAAATAAAACAAAACTATTTCATCTTTGATGGAAATTTAAAATGTAAAGTTTGTTATTTTAATCACAAATAAGCTGTGCATCATGTCAATAACAGTTACATTATTAATAGCGTATTAATCAGTTTCAGTGTAATAAATAAACACAATATATTTGAATTTCATGTCATTTCATGTCAGTTCAAATCAATTCTATTTATACAGCGCCACATCACAACAACAGTGCTTCATATTGTAAGGTCGACCCTACAATAATACATACGGTGAAAAACCCAACAATCATATGACCCCCTATGAGCAAGCACTTTGGCGACAGTGGGAAGGAAAAACTCCCTTTTAACAGGAAGAAACCTCTGACAGAACCAGGCTCAGGGAGGGGCGGGGCCATCTGCTGCGACCGGTTGGGGTGAGAGAAGGAAGACAGGATAAAAGACATGCTGTGGAAGAGAG
This sequence comes from Astatotilapia calliptera, assembly GCF_964374335.1. Lineage (NCBI taxonomy): Eukaryota > Metazoa > Chordata > Actinopteri > Cichliformes > Cichlidae > Astatotilapia > Astatotilapia calliptera. The sequence continues at coordinate 40,135,013 of NC_137427.1, read as the reverse complement.
ACAGAGATTAATAACAGATATGATTCAATGCAGAGAGGTCTATTAACACATAGTGAGTGAGAAAGGTAACTGGAAAGGAAAAACTCAATGCATCATGGGAATCCCCGGCAGCCTACGTCTATTGCAGCATAACTAAGGGAGGATTCAGGGTCACCTGGTCCAGCCCTAACTATATGCTTTAGCAAAAAGGAAAGTTTGAAGCCTAATCTTGAAAGTAGAGATAGTGTCTGTCTCCAGAATCCAAACTGGAAGCTGGTTCCACAGAAGAGGGGCCTGAAAACTGAAGGCTCTGCCTCCCATTCTACTTTTAAATACTCTAGGAACAACAAGTAGGCCTGCAGAGCGAGAGCGAAGTGCTCTAATAGGGTGATATGGTACTACAAGGTCATTAAGATAAGATGTGGCCTGATTATTTAAGACCTTGTATGTGAGGAGCAGGATTTTGAATTCAATTCTGGATTTAACAGGAAGCCAATGAAGGGAAGCCAAAACAGGAGAAATCTGCTCTCTCTTTCTAGTCCCTGTCAGGACTCTTGCTGCAGCATTTTGGATTAGCTGAAGGCTTTTCAGTGAGTTTTTTGGGCATCCTGATAATAATGAATTACAGTAGTCCAGCCTGGAAGTAATAAATGCATGAACTAGTTTTTCAGCGTCACTCTGAGACAGGATATTTCTAATTTTAGAGATGTTGCGCAAATGGAAAATGTTCAATATGTGCACTGAATCTGGTTAGATACCATATTTCTAAGATTGTCAGGGCCGAGTACAAATAACCCCAATTTAATCTGAATTTAGAAGCGAAAGTTAGAGGTCTTTATGTCTTTAAGACATTCCTGCAGTTTAAGTAAATGGTGTGTGTTTTCTGGCTTCATGGACAGATAGAGCTGGGTGTCATCCGCACAGCACTGAAAATGTATGCTATGCCTTCTGATGATACTGCCTAAGGGAAGCATGCATGATGTATAATATAATATAAAATGTGTATTTTTCTATTTATTTTGCAGTGGATCTTGTAAAATTTTTATTTTTATCCAATTTACACTTTACTTAGAAAACATTTTGGAAATAAAGTAACACTTTAGCCTTTTCTGGTCAGATTATGCTACCATTTACACAGTGACTGCCCTACAATATATAGTGCCTGGAGGTGACTGTTGTTGTGATTTGGTGCTACAGAAGTGAATTTAATTTTTTCAACAAAAAGCACATTTGTATTCTTTCCGTTTTGTCTTAAACGTTTTCAGCTTTATTCTTGAATTCTCAGTAATTTTTGTAATTTTATTGTACCATATATTTCCATTAGATTCATCCAAAATTATTTAGGCTCACCACTTGCTTGCCTTTTGATTTTTTAGTTTTTAACTTTATTATTTAAATCAAATTTAATTAACTGTGGTTTTTCAGCATTTTGTTGCTCTATGCAAATGCTTGTGTGTGCAGGCAGTTCCTTTCAGAGGTCGTATCCCAGGAGGAATGCAGCTGGGGAAAAGGATCATAGTGATTGGTACTGTGAATCCCCATCCTGATAGGTAGAAATGTTTTGTGTAATTACTGACTTTCCATCCTTCCCACAGTATTACCACATTATATACGAGATCCTTCTTCCCTCCATACCTATTCCTCTAAAATTATTTAATATGAAGGCAGCATGAGCAGAGTGTTACAGCCCCTTTAAGAATGTTGCATCATGGACAGTGTAGTCTGTGCTGCAGGGGGAATGTGTGGGACAGCCCCTCCTGTTGTGTGCATGTGAGGGCGAGGGAGGGAGAAAAAGGAGGGTCAAAAAGTACGAGTTGCTACTGATGAGAAACGGAAAATGAAAGCATGTAAATATAATAATAACCACTGCAGCCAGTGCAGAGTGCCCGATGAGTTAGTTAAGCATGAGAAAAACAATTGTGCTTACATCTGCAGTTTTGTCTCGTTATACAATATTTAAAATAAAAAAACTACATTTTTGGAAATATTTGTGGATGTTTTCTTTTTTGTTCTGATTGAATACTTAAGCATTCCAGCAGTGGCCCCTAGCAGCTCTGAGTTTGAGACAGCTGCCTTAAAGACTTTTGAAGTGAATGCTGAAGAAATGTTATCTAGACAGAATTTAAAACAGGTCTCTGTGACTTTGAGGGGTGAAGATGGGCTTAAAGTCAGTGACATCAGTATGGTAATCGCCTCTCCTACAGAGATTTCTCCATTATTCAAGTCCAAAACGATGCCTGATTGTAGGATTCCCTTTTGAGAAACCACCGCATATAAAATTCATTTATTATGTGATAATCTAAGGAAAGGTGTGGCCAGATTCATACTGTATATCCATCCCCCTGTTAGGTTCTACATTGCCCTGACATGTGGTTGTGGCACATCCAGGGAGCCTCCACCTGATGTGGCTCTGGAGATGTGTGTTCGATTCAAGGACAGACAAGTGCTACGAAGAGCCTGCATGTCTGGATCCTGGGGAGATGTTGACAAAGCTGTTCCTTTTTTCCCCTTCATCAGAGACCAGCCCTTCAAGGTACCATAAACTTGTTGATACTGTAATGGCATTTATGAGTTTATGCTATACATATAAATTACATGTGTAGAATATGTTAGTGCAAAATAGAGTACATTCCATGGATATGTTATTGTTACCGAGTGATTTTGGGTGTCATGAAATGATCGGCAATAACAAGGAGTACACGAATGAATGGCAACTACTCAGTGCACACCGCTCCTGAAAGAAAAAGACTGTAAAATTAACTAAACATTCGCTCTGTCCTCACAGATTGAGATTCGGTGTGAACAAAGCAGATTTCGTGTGTTTGTGGATGGCCAGCAGCTGTTTTATTTTCACCACAGAGTGACATCACTCAAAGACATTGATACCTTATGGATCAAAGGTAGCATCATTATCTCCAAACTGGGTTAAGCAGTGTCCCTGCTCAGCAGGAGGTCTCGGATTTCAGTGTTATTTGCACTGTGTGTATTCACTCCAGGCGTTCTGGTACCAGATGATGCTGGTACAACAAAACAAGATTTACAAATGTCCATATTAGTGTGTGATTAATAGTTTCTGATGTTCAGAAATGCATTGTGCGTTCTACAAACAAATGTTAGTTTAAATGAAAGTTAAAACTTTAATAAATTCAGATTCCACATGAATGGACTGTAGAGTTATGGGTCTCTGTCATGATCCTGGGTCGTTGACCCAGCGTTTTGTGTTTCTTTTTGGGTTCATCTTGTGTTTGGTGTTTATTCTGATTCTGTATTAATTCTTTGGGTTGGTTGTCGTGTTATTATCCCTACCTGTGTCTCCCCTCTGTGCTCCGTTCAGGTCCCTGCGTTTTTGTTGCAAAACAGTCTGTGTGTTTCCGGTTTTACTTTGTAGGTCTGCTTCTCATCATGTCCATTAGTGTCAGCTGTGTTTCTCGGTGTATCTACGTCTCTCTGCATTCTCCGCTCCCCGTTTCATGCTTAGGTTTGTCATTTAGTTTTCCCAGTCTAGGTTTTTTTCAGTCATTCGTCTTTTCTCACTACCTGTTCAGTCGCTCCACTTCTGTAAATAAAACATCACTCTCATCACCAGTCAACTGCCTGCATTTTGGGTCATTTTCCTCCTACACCACACGGCTCACCCCGCCAGCCGTGACAGTCTCTTTTCATCAACATATATCACAACATCAGTTTCTAGTTCAGTGTATCAGTGTATGTATTAACAGTCTGTAAGTGGAGGCTTTATTATATAAATACCTGTTTGTCCTAACTGGAATTTTACTTGCTACAAAAATACTTTTGGTTTTGTTAAATTTTTGTATTTTTTGGTAATTAATGCATTTATCAATACTTATAACTTGAGCACTTTTGAAAATCTTCTGTTTGTAGATTATTAGATTACAACATATATTTCTTAAACTGGTTAATAAATATTTAAAATGTATACGTTATTGCCTTTTATTAAATCTTAAAGTTAACTGTAAGATAGTAACAATTAATGACTGACTTTTATTGTTCTTTTATTTTTTATCTTTATCTTTTATTTTTTTAAGCTAATAATAGAATCAGGTGCATTGTGTGTATTCGCGTTTTAGGGCTGTTATCAGTTTTGCTTTTATTGACGCCAATGTGAATAAGTGTAGGCCTTAGCTGTAGTACAGCAGTTTCACCATAAGGTGGCTGCAGAGGATATTGGTATACATGAGGCAACGGTACAGGTTAACATGAAATGATAAATCTTCCTGAGAACCAGCCCAATGTAGTAAATAAAGGACATCCTGGGCTTTCCAATGATATCTCATGTGTTTGGGTGACCCCAAAGACACGGGAAATTACAAAAAAAAAAAGTTAAATCGGAAGAATCTTTTTCCTTGGTTCTCAGGAGGATATAACAAAACAAAGCAATAAAAAGTTGGATAAACAGAAAGAAAAAACATACCTGTTGGTATTTTTTGCTGCAGCATTTTGGATCAACTGAAAGGCTTTTCAGGGAGTTTTTAGGACATCCTAAAAAAATGAATTACAGTAGTCCAGACTGGAAGTAACGAAAGCATGAACAAATTTTTCAGCATCACTCTAAGACAGGATATTTCTAATTTTAGAGATATTGTCAAATGGAAGAAAGCAGTCCTGGTCAAAAATGACTCCAAGAGTCCTCACAGTGTTACTGGAGGCCAAAGAAATGCCATCCAGAGCGCGTATCTGGTTACGACCATATTTCTAAGGTTTTTAGGGCCGAGGAAAATAACCTCTGTTTTATCTGAATTTAGAAACAGAAAGATAGAGGTCTTTATGTCTTTAAGACATTCCTGCTTCATAACTAGTTGGTGTGTATTATCTGGCTTCATGGATAGATTAAGTTAGATATCATCTGAAGTGCAAAGAAAATGTATGCTATGCCTTCTGATGATACTGCCTGAGGGAAGCATGTATAATGTAAACAGAATTGGTCCTAGCACTGAACCCTGAGGAACTCCATAATTAACCTCAGTGTGTGAAGAGGACTCTCCATTTACATGAACAAACTGGAGTCTATTAGGTAGATATGACACAAACCACTGCAGCACAGTACCTGTAATACCTACAGCATGTTCTAATCGCTCTAATAGGATATTATGGTCGACAGTATCAAGCACAGAAGGACAAGAAGTTTTCTTTGTGCCTAAACTAATGTGCATTTTAACCACTGTAGGGCCCATTTTGGGGGTTGTTATATATCCAAAATGGTGACACAAAGTTGGAGGATCACTGTTGTCTACAACATCAAGACTATCCATAAAAGAGGCACAGACATGAAGTATCTTTGTCCATAATGCTTATCAACTGTTTGTTGTCTGAGATTAGGATGTCATAGTCATTTAGACAGACTGCATCATCCCAGGGCTTCTCTCGTCTTCAGTTTCATGGAAATACTCTGCTATTATCACCTCCTGCCTTCTCATCAATTATCCATCACAGCTACAGTTCACTGACCTGCCACACTGCCAGTATGGCTCCATGTGTACTTATATTTTCTTGACATGAAGCAAGTCCCCATGAGGATGAACTTGTGAGGTTTAGGATTAAGTTTTAAATAAATACTGGTTATGATCATGGGAGTTTTCCATGAAATTAATATGCCAATGTAAACATGCATCTCTGAAGTGATGGAAACACATCTTGTGTATGAGGCGCCGTGTTCTGTATTTGCACTCTGCTGTACTTCTATAAAACCTGCTTTCATGTTTTCTCTGATTTAAACTCTTCACTGCTGGTCAGAATAAAAAGAGTAGTGGTTATTTTAGCTCAGTCATGTCCAGAGCTAAAATATCTGGACATGACTCATCCACACTACTTTTTAAAAATTTGATTAAGTTTGTACAGCTGTCAAATGAATTCAACGCTTTATAACAGCGGGAAATAACGCTATAAGGATCTTGTTGTTTATGTGTTTATGTCAGAAGAAATTGCTCGAGTGATTAAAATATAGTTATCAGTTGCTTTTCAGGACAAATGCTATTGTTGTTATTTAACTGATATAAATCATTAATGCTTCTGCTTCATGCTGTTCTGCTGCTCTAGCAGTAAAATGCTACTGTGGTTAAAAACAGAAAAGAAAAGCAACAAGCTTCTGCTACGTGAAATATTCATGGCTGCTATCCATCTCGTGTTGTGTCTCTTTCTAGCTGTTCTGTTTACATGTAAATCCCAAGAATGTAACCATTTGGCCAATTCAGTAATCAATAGTTAAATAGTAATGCACTTCAGAACAGTAGCAGTTTTTGTGCTCTGTAATCTCAAATTAAGTGCAAATGAAGTGCAATACTCTTTTCTGGCATCGTTGTATTATACTCAATTGTATATAGCATTTGTATTCTATTGTATTCTATTCTATTCTATTGTGTACAGTTGTGTACAGTATCTATTGAAATCTTATTCCAGTGTTTTTCTTTTTTCTAATTTTCCATGTAACTTTGGATTGTCCACTGCTGTAACACAATTTCCCACACGTGGGACTAATAAAGGTTATCTTATCTTATCTTATCTTAAATGAATCTCATCATTATTTTTTTGCAGTTGGTTACATCATAGTTCTGGTTCATCTTGAACCAGCATTTTGAGTTTTGTGCCTTTTTTGTATTATGTTCTAACTTGTGTTTAAGTCTCCCTTGTCCTTTGTGTGTCTTAGTCTTGTCTCTGTCTCCCTCTCTCCCGTGTCCCCTCGACCCCTGTGTCAAGCTTGTGTTGTTGCACTCACCTCCGGCTGCTGTGAGGTGTGTTGGCGAGCTGAAACCTCATGTAGCTTTTTTGGTCTTTCTTTTTGGATCCCTAGGTATGTGTTCATAATAGTATGTCCCTCTGAGAAATATATAAACATTTAAATGGCCCTTCATATAAAAAAAGCTTCCCCACCCCTGTCGTAGGGGGTCATCTGATTTTGGGGGTTTCTGTTTTCTCTATATTATTGTAGAGTTTTTACCCTAAAATATAAATCACCTTGAGACAACTGTTGTTATCATGTTGCACTATATAAATGAAATTTGATTGAACAGAACAGATTTTCTTTATTCATTAATAAATTATTGACAAATTATTTTGTATTTAGCTAAACTTCTTCTCTGGAACTAGTTTTTGACCCTTCTTAAGGTTGGTTCCCCATGTTTACATTAAAATCGCGACTACAGTCCTAGTTCAAAGTTTCAAAGCTCAAAGTTGGTGATGTAATGGATACTGTTTCTATATACCACATATTCACACTGCATGAACTGCATTATGTTGAAAAAATCTGTTCACAAACTGATACAAAAACAAGTGCTCAAAATCACCTTTTGTGTGTGTCACAGCAGACTTGGTCTGGACTCCTTGGCATAAAATTTGTAAGCACTCAACACGTAGCATAACTATTCAACAAACCACAATCTCTGTCTGAATGTATTGTATTCACCTTACAAAATCTGGTAATATAGCATACAGACACACTTCACATATTTCATGTATTTCATGAAAAAACCCCAAATTTATTTAATTTCAAAGAAAGTGTGAATAAACCTACAAAAATATAAATGTTTCCCCACCCGCTCCTTTCTTTAGTCAGCTGAGAGCAGAACAATAATATTAATCGAAAGGTTTTCATTAAAGGACAAAGTTATCCAAATAATAATGATGAGAAGAAAAGGAGTAAAGGACCCATGGGAACCTGAAATTAATCACTGATAAATTAATTATCACATTAATTTAAACTAAATATGTCAAATATTATTTTCATGGAGTGTAGCAGAATGATCATTCAAGTGATGAGTTCACTCCTCGCCAAATGATATCAAGTGTTCTGATATCAGCAAATAAAAGTGACGCTAAGCTTGTCTCTCTAGTCCCTCAGTCTTTCTAAGTAAGCTGGCTTGCTCAGTTTTGCAGGGCAATGATAAATCTTTTTATGTCTGGCTATACAATCATTCTGTTCCTATCCTGGTTATTCTTTATTTTGGCGCTCTGACATTTCTATATAATGAGAGCTTGAGTAGTGATTGTGAACGCTTTGGGGTCCTTAGGGACTAAGTAAAGCGCTATACAAATACAGGCCATTTACCATTTACCAAAACAGCCACAACATTAAAACTACTGACATATACGTAGCATTGATTATTTTACTACAAAGCAGGGTTTTATTGGAACACTTTGTCAACTTAAAAATGTTTGCAAAATGAGAACTATTTAAAATGGCAAATGAAATCTGAAACTAATCTAAGGTGTTAATCTCAGACCCCATTATTCCTGGGATAAGGAGTGCAAAGGATCCACCTTTCACATTCCAGTGCTTGGCATCCCAGCACATTCACAAATATCCAGTTCCTACACACTGTGTGGCCCCTGGTTTTAATCTTGTGGCTGTAAGTAGTGATACTGTGGAATGGTATTCTGGAAGTTAACAGTAGACATGAGGCAGTGTGAGGCACAGTGAGACCCAGATCGTCTTTCATTTAGCAGAGGGAAACGCCAGATCAGTAACTTGACAGTCTCCATCACCAAACCCCCGTCATATCAGCATTTCCGTATGTACAAAATGAAATTCAGTTCTGCTCATGAGGTTTATAGGGAGAAAGCTTCTAGAAAGATTTCCATCGGATGGCAGACAGGATTGTGTGGACGAAGTAGAGAAGAGTGGCTACATATGAGAAAACCTGCAAAGACAGAGAACATCAGGAGGTCATCAACACCTTAAATGATCTTTGAACCACTGAAACTTAAAGCCTTAAAAAAATCCAAACCAACACAGTATCAGATTTTAAGCAATGTTAACAGCAACATATAACATTTCCTCCAGGCATTACTGAAGCTAAATTGTTCATAATATCCATCTTTGATTAGAAGTCATTTGTTGAGAGTAAATCTTGTATGATAGAGCTAAATGTTAAAGCAGATCTGCTGCTGCTGCTGCTGCTGCTGCAATGAAATATTTGCCCTGGAGAAAGAGGTTTTAGAAAAGCCGTTGTTTGACAATGTGCCAAACACTCTCTTTTTTATTGAGACTTAACATCTAGATTAAAACCACTTTAGCCTAGCTTAGTATAAAGACAAAAAACAAGTTAATTAACAAGAAATAATAGAATATAATGACTACAAAGACATAGAACACTAATGCAAATAGACACAAAACAATTACAAATGGATAGAAAACCACTAGTGACAAAAATGTCTACTAAGCGAGTCGATACTTACACAGCAGAAGACTGCAGAAGTAAAGCAGGTGAGATTTCAAAGTTATTTTAGTATTTTGGAATCATTTTACTAGGTAATGATAGCCTCCTATGTTTTTTTTTTAAGTTAGGGCTATGGAGTTGATCAAATATTACATCCACGACAGACAGAAATTCATGAAGATCTGTGCAAATATTCTACTGACTTGATTTCTTCTGATTCTTCCTATTTTTTCTTATTAAAAGATCCAAAGAAAACAACTAATCAGAACATGATCTAAAATAGGTTAAATACCTCAAAACAAAAACAGAACATCTACAAAGTAAAGTAAAAAAATCAGTACATTTAAAGTAAAATTAAAAATGATGCCTGAAAGAATTAATGCAATAAAAACTATTTGGTATTTTTATGTTTGCCTCACTGAAATACGACTACCTCTTGTATCACTATTTCAACTCACTGAGAGCCAACTCTGAAAGAAAACTGCAACCAGTGTGTAATTCTCTGTGGGCTTTATTTCATTAGCTTTATAATCATTCATTTCTTTGTGTCACCCAAGTAACAACAGCCTGACTCACCACTGCAGAGACGTCCAACTTGTAGTTGCGTGGTCCTGTAGTTGTGTTGTTGCTCTGTTTTCCGCTCAGATCCAGCGTCACTTTGGCCAACGCCACTGAAGCACTGAGGTAGAAGAATGCAGCAATGCCATGATACAAAAAGTCCTGACAGAGTAGGAAGAAAAAGAGCGAGACATTGTTATGTGGTGATGTCTTCAAAGTGGTGACTGCCTGCATTGGCATAGAGTCAAAACACACATATAGTTGCAAAATCCTGTCAAACACTGGCATGTAAAGCTATTGTGTTGTGTGTGTTTGCATCAAAAAACTTGTTTTGTAGCTGCAAATTCTTAAATATCAGGTGTCAGAGCACCACGGAAAGCAACCGAAGAAGATTGTCAAAGCAATCTTGCACTGATGCTTGTCATTTAACCACGGCAGAAGAAAAGTTCAGAACAATGATATATAATGGACACAAGCTCAAGAAGGAAAAGTAAAGTGGCTTAAATTGTAACATTTAATTGTGGTTTATATAAAATTATATGTACTATATGTATATTATATAGAATTATAAGGAAGGGTGCGTTTTCCTTAAAACTCTGCCAAAATCTCTGTTTCCTGTCTCTTTTTTACCTCTAAAGTGAGGCATGTGTCAGGGTTGATGATGAAGGTAGATGCTGTATATCTACCATCATTTAACTGCATCTATTTGCAATTAGAACGATCCGTGTTTCTCTGAAGCAACCATATTAATATTGTTCGCTGTATTATACTACAGTTTATAACAGACAAAACAACGAGGTAGGACTTCAAGCTGGTCAATTTCTATTGCGTATAAGTTGGATCCTCTATCTGCCAGGGGTACTTCCTGCTACTGGAGTCAAGACAGGTATGATAGAGCTACATAAACAGGAATGAAACACACTTTAAGTCAGTTTTATTTATATAGCACCAAATCAAGAACAATAGCCTCAAGATGCTTTATAACTACTTTTATAACAAAAATAGAGATAAAAGTTCAACAATCAGACAGCTGCCAAGCAGCAAGGACAAGTAAGTGTGTGCGATATGATTTGTGGAGGACTTACTGCTGCTGCCCAGCTGGCTTTATTATGATGTCTCCCACAGGCGAACACCACCATCCAGATAAAAGTCATCACAAAGCAGAAGACAGAGACAAACATGACCCAGCCCTGAGGATTTTCTGGCACTACCAGTGTGCATGCCACCAAGATCCACACCAGACCACCAAAAACCTGCAACAACATGTATACATCATGTACACATGAGAAGAGCTGGAACATGTGAAAAATCTCCACACGGGCTTAGAAGCCCCTAAATGGCAGCCTCAGTTAGATCTGGGACGATCATAAAGCTTTAGTTTAAGGAAATTATATGTTTCCACAACGTGTGTTGCAGTTATTTGTAGAACCTGTACTTCTACTTGAGCATGCAGCACAGGCGTGACTGCCTTCGTTTACTCTACACCTTTAATGATTGACAGACTGCATTATTCAGGGAGCCTGACCCTCCTCCACCGTATGTCATCACTGTCTGAACTCCACCTGTTCACACACATTCATGTGAAAACACCTGCGACATTCCTCCACTGCTGACATTTTCTTAAGCTAAACGTGGCTTATGAAAACATTTTTTCTTTTCATATCTGTTTTCCTCCACTGCACAGAGTCATCATAGGAATCCAACCTGCTCGGTCTGTCCTCCGCCTATTGTGATGTTTGGCTCATGACATATTCACTGGAATATAATTAATTGTAATATTGCTCATGTAGGAAGATTATCCTACTCCTAACACACCCACATCATTAACCCTCAGTCAGCATCCTATAAACTTCAGTTATCAGTAGGGTGAAGCCAACTTAAAATTAGGCACAGGAGAGCACAAAAACGTTTGGAACCACGTTCTCTGCAAAGTGGCTGTAAATCAGCTCCTCTTACTACTGCTGTGAAGAGAAAGTGAGAAGTTTAACCTTATTTGTAACTTACTTTTACACTATACCTACTATATAAATATATTTTGAACCACAGGTTAACCAGAAATGAAACAATTTTGTCCTTCTGTTTCAGAAAACAAAAACCGTCACTGAAATAAAAAGTAGAAAATGGTTAAAAGTTATTTTCTTTCTTTTCTTTTTTTTAAATTATTTTTTAAGGGCTTTCCATCTGAACATCTCTGGATAAGAAAGTTTCTGCATGTTTTGTGAGTAAAAACTGTGTGACAGAGAAAAGTTCCTACAATCGCCGTTTCTTACCAGTTCTGGGAGGTACAGGATGTCGGGGAGGGTGGCACATATTCCGACCCCGCTGGGAAGGTTTGCCATAGTCCTAGTGTTGGAGGCCATCCTGCTGCTGCTGCTGCTGCTGTTAGACTAAATCGGATTCAAACCCGCTACGGTTGAAAAGCAGGTGGAGCAGGCTGCAAAAAAACCGGAATCTCCATCAGCACAGTGCAGACACGCCCGGTAATTGGGGCGTAGTCAGAGCGAATTTAACGAATATGGAGATGCCTTTGATGGATCATCAGTGCGGGACAGACGGCAGTGTTTGGACACTGGCTCATTTATCACCATGACAACGGGCAGCAGCTCCGCTTTCAAGAACATCAAATAACAAAAAACTCAAGAGCGACAATAGCAATAGCTCTGCTGGACTTTTTATTTATTTACATTTTCCTCTTCAATTTTTTTTTTTGACGCAAATTCAGTTCCAGAACGTCATAAACTTGGCAGAAGGATGCATGAGCGTCTCTTAACAGTTAATAAAGGAGTACTTCACTTCCCCGTCATTCTCAGAATACGTTTGCTTCAGATTGTTGATTTTAGCACGTGCACCACGCGTGCAGACCTAGGCAACAACTAGGTGGGACAAAATATTTGGGCCACATTTAAATTTGTGAGTGCAGGGCTCGATTTGGCAGAGTAATGCAGAGGTCTCCAGCAGCAGTTTGCATGAATGGAAATAAAGACATATGAAGACATTTTTTATGTGCTGCCAGCTGAACTCAGTTCCGTTTGTGAGCTTGCAGCTTTTCACACTACCCACTGTAAACAACAGTTCCATGGAAACGTAAAGGTGGCAAGCTTGGTCATTTGGGTAAGTGAGCTGTTGCGCAAACACCTCTGATAATTGACGTGGTGGATCCGGTTTCCTGCACCTGTCACACTATCTAACCTACTCCTGGTGGAGACAACACTCTTCGTAAGTAAAGCCAAGAAACCCAAGAAAAGAAACAACAACAACAACAAAACAAACAATAATTGGTCAAGCAGAAACCGAAATTCTTTAATGATTCTCCAAATGAAGTTCCTTGTACTTGTAGTCACCGTGACAGAACCTTGCAGCTGTTCCTGATTCTATAAAATTGCAATACAGGTCAAAGCATTTTGAAATAATTTGTTGGCAGAAAGAGAACAATTAAAATTAAGCCAGGAAACACAACCTTCTATATAGTTCATAGTGTAATACCAAGCATTCTGTTGCAGTGAAAGGCTTTCACTAACCCATATATATCATTCCATCTTAAATCAACTTAACACTTAACACTGATATGCATAAAAAATGTTAAAAACATGAATAATGGATTGGATTTATATAGCGCTTTTCAAGGAACCCAAAGCGCTTTACAATACCACTATTCAGTCACTCTCACATTCACACACTGGTGGAGGCAAGCTATGGTTGTAGCCACAGCTGCCCTGGGGCAGACTGACAGAGGCGAGGCTGCCATATTGCACCATCGGCCCCTCTGGCCAACACCAGTAGGCGGTAGGTGAAGTGTCTTGTCCAAGGACACAACGACCAGGACAGAGAGCCCGGGGATCGAACCGGCGAGCTTCCGGTCACAGATACGCTTCCCAACCCCCTGAGCCACAGTCGCCCATTTATATATCAAGTTTTTAAATTTTTCAATATATATATATATATATATATATATATATATATATATATATATATATATATATATATATATATATATATATATATATATATATATATATATATATATATATATATATATATATATATATATATATTTGAAATATATGAATAATAATATATGGAAAAAAGTCCCATATTTGAGCACTAATAAAACACTTCAAATTTGAAAAGTGGCTAGTGACTAGTTTCTGAAGGTATGTCAGAATCAGAATAGCTTTATTGTCCCTGTAACGAGTACAATGAAATTAGGTGCTGTCCCTGTGGTACTGAGAAGAACAAAAACAAATATGAAAAGGAAAGGAAGAGAGAATCTATAAAAGGATATTTAAGAAGGTAAAGAATATATACTAATACAAAAAAATTTAAATAAAGTATATTAGTCACACAAAAAAGCTGCACCTAATGCCCGGGATTGTAATAAGGAGTTAGGTGGTATTTAATATTCTATAACACAAAGTTTTCCATGGTCAGTCTGTGTTGGTGTATGCCTGGGCTTGGGTCTGGGGTTTGCTGACCCTTGGCTCAGTGGGACATGTTCATGGAGGGTGGATTGCCCCTTCCTACCACTTCCCATTGGACATTGCATGTGGATAATACTGCTACTTCTGGACATGTTTTGGTGTGGTTTCCTTGCCTGTTTGAAAGTTGCCAGATGTACCATTCCACAAATGCCCCCCACATAGATATTTGATATTTGAAGGTAAAATTTCATAGCAATCATTATAAATGTTAAAATCTGGGGTTTTTTTTAGCTTTAGTGTTGGGTTAGCATAACAGCCATCAAAACACAATGAATTTTCCATTTAACATCCCAGTTTAAAAGAATGTAACGTGGCAAGCAGTGAAATGAATAACATCAGTAGTTATGTCTAACAACCCAAAACAAATTCATCACCCCACAGAAGTGATCTTAATTAATATCCAATATTTCTTCTGATTTATACTCAAATTAATACGCAACAACCTTCCGTTTTGTTTTTTTTAAATACTGAGTGCTAAGTAGGATTCCATTTCCACAAAAAATTATCAGTTTTCTCTCCAGAAGTACAAATGACCAATAATTAGCTATTATTTCTAGTATTCAGAGTTCAGCAAAGAAACTTCCCTGGGGACCAACAACCTTTTGAAAACCTAGTTGCATTTCCACCAGGTACTAAAGAAAGAGCCAGGATAACTGTTTTAGCCTCCAAAATGATCTGGGGTGGAGGACAACGGGGCGGTGATGAATGTAGCTGATTTTACAATAATCAAGGGCGACCAATCCAAAGAGATTTTTCAAAGTTTTCTTTGTCAGCACAGTTGATACACTGTACAGTAGTCTGAGCCACAATATGAGAACTGAGTTTTTGTAATAACCAGTAAACCAGCCCAGCAGGTGTCTTACAGTTGTGGAGGCTGGGTTGGCTGGGTTTGTCATGGCATGTCATAACATAATAAGTGTCACCACAGTGGTGTTACCTGACTCTTCCTCCTGTAAATTAATGGACCTCTGTCAGTTGAAGCTCGTGTACAAGATTGAATTCTGCTTCCAAAAATATAAAATCCCCCAAATTACCAGAGTACCATTTTGGATAGTCAAAGCTGGTGAACACAGAAACCAGGGGAGATTCTAAGTCCAAACTTTTAAATGTTAAGTGCTACCATTTGTATCATATGCTATTGGAAATCACACAAAGCATCCATAAAATCTATGTGAATTATGTCAAAAATAATTGTTTTTCCATTTAACTATGTGCAAATTTGCTCACCTGGCTCTTCCTGCTATCATACAATTTCTTTGTCCTCTCTTCCTTCATTCTCCTCAAACTGTCATGGTCCTGGGTCATTTTTGTGCCTTGTGTTTATTCTGATTTTGTATTAGTTTAGGGTTGAACCTGAAGTTTAGTGTTTTATCAGCCCTACCTGTTTCCTGCTGTACTTTGAAGGTTTGTGTTTTGGATTTCCTGTTCTATTCTGAAGGTCTGTGTCTGTTGTCATTGTGTTCAGCTTGTGTCCTCCAGTCATCATGTGTATTCAGATCAGCTGTTCTTCCCTCCTGTGTTCGATTACCCGATTACCTTGTGTGTGTATATATAGTGGGTGTCGGTCTGTGTTCGTCGTTGGCTCGTCTGTTTTCGGTCCTGTCTCTGCGGCTCGCTGCCCTGCACCCCTTTTGTATGCTCTCGGGTTTGTCATTTAGTTCTCCCAGTTTAGGTTTCTTCAGTTGTTTTGTCATGCCTCACTGCCTGTTTTTGCCACTCCACCACTTGTAAATAAACGTCACTCGAATCATCAGTCACTGCCGCATTTTGGGTCCTCCTTTTCCTCCAACACCGCACGGCTCACCCCGCCAGCCGTGACACAAACCTTTGTACTGACAATCACACATAAACATACTCAGCTAGAAATGAAGAAAAATATAATCTTACGGTAATTACTTTAACAGCAGGTTGGGGATCTACATTCATTTTGTGAAATCATCATCAATGAATGCAGGGAAGACAGAAGCTTTATAACGTTTTGTTGACTTTGGCTACATGTCCTATCTTACCTGTTTCTTTTAACTAAATGTAACAAAGAAATAGAATTTGCAACCTAATAAAAAGCATAAACTGATCCAAAGCAATATTAAAGGTGAATGTGGTCTACTCTTACCTGTCAATGTTGGCAATTGACAGTAAATGTGAATTTGACTTGCTTTTACTGAAGCTGGACTGTAAACTAACACTGAAGACCAGAATATCAATAAAAATATTTACCCAATAAATATAATAAAGTGCATCAGCTTCTTGGCTGGCAATTACCAATATAACACCAGACTTGTATCTCTGAAAGTTCTGAAAATCTCTGAGATTTTTGTGATCTAATCTACATTAGCGAATGTTTTTTATGCTAGTTAGAAAGAAATAATAAAAATAAGCAGCTACTTTCTAAGTCATAGCAGCATCTCTTGGAGGCCCCAGCATCCACGACCCCATAAAAGCATTGAAAACCTGAGGCCACACATCCCAATGACACATGTGCGTCCACCCCAGCAGGGGGAGAGGGAAGCTGGACAGAGCTCCCACAGCCAAGGGCAGGAGTGCCAGGGAACCAGAGGCAGCAGACAGGCCGGCAACCCCAGCACAAGCCAAGGATGGGGCCCCAGACCCCCAGCCCCAAGAACTGCCTCACAGCCAGCGGAGTGCCCACCATGCAACTGAGAGGCCCGAGCCACCCCAGACCACAACCCCCACAGAAGCAGGCCAGCAACCAAAACACCAGGTAGACCTGTGGCCCGACAGCTGACTGTCTTTCTCTATTCATATTCAACACGTAGTTAGAAAATTTGTAATTAAACTAAAATTCTTGCATAGTCCAGTCATCGAGATGCAGAATCCACTGTGGATAGTTTGTTTGTCTGTCACGATGCAGGAGATAAATAATAAAATCCAGTAAATACTTAAACAATAGGCAATCCCTATGTCTACATTAAGTTTGGTAGAATTGGCTTCCTGTACAAAGCAGTGTTTGAACAGAATGAACATGAAACTGCCTTTAAACTGGAGTCCATCCTTCTGCAGTGAAAGACCGTTCTCTTTCTAAGATTCTTGCATCTCTCAATGATTCTTTTTCTTGCTGATTTTAAATGAAAATTCAGTCACTATTTGTGGAGGTCAGAATCAGAATCAGAATCAGAATGGGGTTTATTGCCAGATGTTGAGGTTTACAACATTAGGAAATTGCTGCGGTGCTTCAGTGCAAACATAGTGTCATAAATAGCACTTAAATAGACATGAAAAAAAAATAAAAGTAAGAATAAGAATTAAAAGTGCTATGTAGAAAGATATGTGCATGAGATATACATGAGATATATACATGAGAATAAGAATTATGAGTGCTACGTAGAAAGATATATACATGAGTGCAGGTGGTGATCAGTGCCAAACATGAAATGATGCAGTGACACAGCGTAGGGTCATGTGTTAGTGGAGGGGACAGTCATGTGGTTATTGTTCATGTGACCAACAGCAGAGGGGAAGAAACTGTTCTTATGGCGAGAGGTTCTGGTGCGAATGGACCGGAGCCTCCTGCCTGAGGGGAGCAGGTCAAACAGACTGTATCCAGGGTGAGAAGGGTCAGCTGAGATCCGAGCTGCACGCCGCAGTGTCCTGGAGGTGTACAGGTCCTGCAGAGATGGGAGTCTGCAGCCAATCACCTTCTCAGCAGAGCGCACAACACGCTGCAGTCTCTGTTTGTCCCTGATAGTGGCTCCAGCGTACCACACGGTGATGGAGGAGGTGAGGATGGACTCGATGATTGCAGTGTAGAACTGCATCATCGTCCGTGTTGGCAGGTTGAATTTCTTCAGCTGACTCAGGAAGTACATCCTCTGCTGGGCTTTCTTGATGACGGAGGTGATGGTGGGCTCCCACTTCAGGTCCTGGGTGATGGTGGTACCCAGGAAGCGGAATGAGTCCACAGAGGTGATGGGGGTGTCAGACAGGATGATGGGGGGGAGTGGGGCTGTGTGCTTCCTGAAGTCCACAATAATCTCCACTGTCTTCTGGGCATTCGGCACCAGGTTGTTGTGGCTGCACCAGGACACCAGACGTTCAACCTCCCTCCTGTAGGCAGACTCGTCCCCGTCCGAGATGAGCCCAATAACGGTGGTGTCATCTGCAAACTTTATTAGCTTGACAGACTGGTGGGTGGAGGTGCAGCAGTTGGTGTACAGGGAGAAGAGCAGAGGAGAAAGAACACAGCCCTGAGGGTCCGGGAGTCCGAGACATTCTTTCCCAGCCTCACATGCTGCTTCCTGTCCGTCAGGAAGTCAGTGATCCACCGGCAGATGGGATCAGGCACATTCATCTGGGAAAGCTTGCCTCGGAGATGGTCTGGAAGGATGGTGTTGAAGGCAGAGCTGAAGTCCACAAACAGGATCCTGGCGTAGGTTCCTGGGGAGTCCAGATGCTGCAGGATGAAGTGTAGGGCCATGTTGATGGCGTCGTCTACAGACCTGTTGGCTCTATATGCAAACTGCAGGGGGTCCAGGAGGGGGGCCGTGAGGGTCCTGAGATGGGAGAGAACTAGGCGCTCAAATGACTTCATGACCACAGATGTCAGAGCCACGGGTCTGTAGTCATTTAGTCCAGTGATCCTAGGTTTCTTGGGGACAGGGATTATGGTAGAGGACTTGAAGCAGGCAGGCACATGACATGCCTGCAGTGAGGAGTTGAAAATGCCAGAAAACACTGGGGCCAGCTCGTTTGCACAGTGTCTGAGGGTGGCAGGAGACACACCGTCTGGGCCGGGAGCTTTCCGAGCATTCAGACTCTTAAACTGCTTCCTCACATCTGCTTCATGAATATGAAGAGTTGTGGTGGGAGGAGGTGGTGTGAAATCCTCTATTGTGTGGGGTGAGGAGGGGGGTGTTGCAGGTGAACAGTTTGAAGGTGGTGATGGCTCTATGGAGGGGGGAGAGGTGGGGGAATTAGTGTCCAAAGTGCCTCTATTGTTGGGGCCGTTGGAGGTGTGAAGGCTGCCTGATGGCTCGTCAAAACGGCAGTAGAAGTCGTTGAGGGTGTTGGCCAAGAGCAAGTCGTCAGTGGAGTGGGGGGTTTTAGGCTTGTAGTTTGTGATATTCCTAAAACCTTTTCACACAGAGGCCGAGTCATTCTCTGAGATCTGCTGCTGCATCTTCTCAGAGTGCTGATGTTTAGCAATGTCCACTTCTTTAGTGAACCTGTACTTGGCCTCTCTGGTCATAGTAGCTAGCAGGATTTCATTCCCTGCTGAGATTAACTGCAACACCGTTTGAAAAATTTGTTTTTTGCGTTCCTTGATCCCTTCATCTTTATGTAGTTTAACTGGATTTAAGGAGTGGCACATTTGATCACAATCAGGGATTGGCCCTTCCCAAAAGAAATGAGATCACAGTTTTTAGTCTGTAAACCTGATAGTTTTGTGAGTCAGTGACTTGGACCTCCTCCTTCCTTGAAAGCTCTTTTGCAATATTGCGTTTAAACAGTAGGTTTTCATTTCCAGGCTGTTAAAAACCAGTAAAGCAGCCCAGCATGTGTCTTACAGGTGTGGAGTCATTAAGGGAATCTTTCCTAGGCTAGGCTTGGCAGTGTCTAGCATGCCATGGCATAATGAGCAAAGCGTCACTATGCTGGTGTTACCTCACTCTTTTTCCTGTAAGCTGGTGGATCTCTGTCAGCTGAGACTTACATACAGAATCTGTCACTGAACACATAGGAATAAACATTAAAGGTTAACAAACTGTTAACAAATCATTTACCTACTGTTTACCTCAACTGCTTCTTGACAAATAACCTAGCAGCACTTGCCAAATCTGTAGGTAGACATAAGTTCAAATAATTTCTTACTAACCACCTTGGGCAACATGTGTAGTGTAAAGAGGATGGAAGTGTGAAGTAAATTGCTAATAACACTACACTAGCAAGTCTTGATGAGATGGCAGCTCTTCTCATGCCCAGGCTAACAAAACTTGTAAGTGGCTACCTGTAGCTCATTAGGTAGGTAAGAACTAATGGGAAACTTGGTGGTTCAGTCCCACGCTGCTCCAGTGTAGATGCCAAATATCCATCGGCAAGATGCTGGACCAAAGTTGTCTCTAACGCATCCATCAGAGTATAAATGTGTGAATGTTAGATAGAAAACACTTAAGCATAGAAAAATGTGCTTGCATGAATGGATGAGTGAGGCATGTGGTTGAGGCATGATTGAGGCAATGCTTAGAGTACTCAGGTGGAGTAAAAAACTGCCATATAAGAACCAGTCCATTTACTAAGTTGACCAAGTGCAGGTGTAACAGTTGTTTGCCAACAGTCGATCTTTATTATTCATTAATATTTTTAATCCCCTGCAGATTGACAGTTAACCATGTCACACACTCAAGGCTTGTGTTTCTGAGCTCATGAATAACTGTTTTTAGGGGTTTTAAAAAAATTATTTTTCTTTAGACTTGTGGTCCTCACAGGGCAACCACTAAAAATGCACCATTTATAGAATATGATACTTTATATATATATATAAATATATATATATATTTATTAAACAGAATATAAAGTTTTTAAATGAGCTCAACCTTAAACACATGCATCAGTACTATTAATCAATTTAACACTGATGGCAAACATTTCTCTGCAGAAAAAATATTCTTACTTTTTACACTTTTTGCATAGCAGCGTGTTTTATTACTGTTTCATTGCGACTTTTCTTAAAGTAAGGGTTTTTAAAAGTTCTTCCACCACGTGTCATTTCAGCAGACTCAGCTAATAGTCTTCTGAAATGTAAACCTTGTGCCAGTTTCCCTGTACGGTGACAATAAAGGAATCTTTGATAATAGATGATAAATAACTTTTGGTGGTATAGAAGAAATTTGTTTACTCTTTAACAGGAAGGAGTGCAGAAAAGTGAAGATGTTCATGTATGTTTTAATCTGATTCAGTTTGTGTTGTTAAATCATTGAATAGTGGATGAAATATGTTTGTTTGTATGTTTGTGTGTATGTGTGTCACTTATGGCTGAGCTGTTCCTTTTGCAGTGTTTATTGTGTGCAGTATTATGATTATCACACTCAACTCTGTGTCCCTGATAAGTGTTTAAAATGTTTTTGAGAGTTTTCTGCTGTCGTGAAAAAGGGAGAAGCGGAAGGTAGCTTTCATTAGTGAGAACAGAAAAAAAGACCCCTCCTGTATGCATTTCTTGTGTCAGGTGGCGCCACCTGCTGATCAGGAGCAGTATGCACCTCTGCGACTGTGTTCTCAGTAATACGGTATTTTACTGCGGGTCACTTGCCGTATCTTAGGGGAGGTTGCTGTGATGTTCGGTCATGTTAGCGAGGAACGGAAACCGACCGCAAGTAAGTGTAAGTGTTGTTTATTTATTTGTCTGCCGTGTTTTCTCTCAGAATGTCTGAATTGAGGCCCTCCTCATTCTCGGATGGTTCACGCGGCGTAACGGTGATCTTTGATCCGTATTTCACAGCGCTGGGACGGCGCGAGCAACAGAATTTAATCTGGCACGTTAAGCGCAAACAATCCTGTGTTGGGTGTTTTTACTAACTTTGACTGATCCGTGGTGTTACCCAGAGCTTAGAGAGAGCGCTGTTTAAACACAGACCGTGTTTCTTGCCGTATGGTGTCATCTGTTATTCACTTTTAAAAAATAAAGCGACCACAGCGAAAAAAGCACAGTAACATTTCTTGACTTTATTTTTACTTTACTGGCGTCCACGGCTTTGTTGGCACACGCGCGGAGTTTGTAAATACTAAAGCGCGATATAGTTTATTATCTAAAAATAGCGACGTGAACGCGCATATTATGTGAGCCACACTTCCTTTACGGAAGATTTCAGTGTTTCCCTGATTGCTGGCTCCTTACTGTTAGCAAACGTTTACTCGGGCTACCGTCTTGTCACGGGGGTTATGCGTGGAGTATTTCTAGAATCATAATTTCCTAAAGTCAGATGTAATCGCTCAGTGTGGGGGAAAGAATCACAACTCACAATAATTTCTGTTGAGAGCTCCAGCAGATGTTCTTAATGTACAGGCTGTTATCAGCTACCAGCTGCTCTTTGTGGATGTACACACTTGAATTCAGCCAGATGTCAGCAGACGTTTCATAAGTTGTCTTGGCTGATTTCCATCCTCAACACTGAGAGGACACTGCTTGTACTAACTTTTTACTAGGCAGCCACTGTGCACCAGTCACACACTGCTCTTTACTTTAAATCCATCACAGTACAGCAAGCTAACCTGTTTATCCAGCACTAACCTGCAGAGCAACCTTATTAGAGCAAACAAGAATATTATCGCTAAAAATCAAGATCGCCTGATTTTGTACACTAACACTATCACTGGGTGAAATCCGCCCCAAACCCTTTATCACTATTGCCGGTGACAATCACCCGAACACAAGACTGTAGAAAAAGCGGGCTTTGGGGTAGGGAAACACCCAAAGACACTTCAAAGACAATGCTGAAGCTACACAGGGACCCATGACACTCAGAGAAACGCAACTTATTAAAAATCATGTAAATGCAAGTTAGTCTGCCTCAGTTTGTTGTGCAGCATGTTTCACAATTTAAAAAAAAAAAAAAGCAATGTCACATGTCAGGACCCTATCTGACTTAAAAACATGAGGACTTGCATGTTAGTTTCAAATTTCCAGTTTATCCAGCTGAACTGAGCAGTCCTTATCTTTAAATCTAACCTCTCTTCTTCTCCTGCCTTTCTTATCTTTCCCCATCTCTGAGTGAAGTTAGCTATTTTCTTTCTCTGTGAAATACAACAGTTGGACCTTTAGCTAGCAACACACTGTGCTACAAGCAGTTTGAGCGTTTGCTAATGTTTGCTGAGCTTATAGTTGCATTTGAAATAACCTGCCACAACATGTTACACCTTTATTGTTGCTCCTCTTCTGTATGGCTAGCTAGATGCTGAAGTAGCACAACAGCAACTTGTGGGTACCGGCTAGGGTTGCCAACCGTCCCTTAAAATACGGAATCGTCCCGTATTTAGAAACAAAAGTACACGTCCCGTATTGAGCTAATAAGGGACGCACTTTGTCCCGTAATACAGTGAGAATCAAAAGTAGTCTATAACTTTTAATGGAATTAACGCTTTGTCTGAAAACATAATTCCCAGCCCCTCTCCTGCTTTGTGACCAATGAGCTGACAGCACACTTACGAGTATGACAATTCAGATTACTGCTCATCTCATTGGTCGAGGAAAGGTCGCTTACGGAGAAAATACCGGAAGACAACAAATGACCACAACAAGAAGCATGGCCAACAGGGAAACAAACGCCGACACTGCGGTGCAAGTCTCGGACGACAGTAAACCTAAAGCTGGGCAGACACTGTGCAATTTTTTTCAGTCACGTTATTCAGCTCCTGCTCAAACTGCACGATTGACTCGCAGTTGGTAGGTCACGATGCAGGTCTCACACTATACGGCCCGATGCTCTGATGCGACCTGAGTGCTCACACTGTGCGTCCATAACATGAAGGTTATAACAGAAAATCTGTCGCGCTCTCTCTCTCCGTCTTACACTCACACAGACACACCACCACCATCAACTTTGCTAAATTGCTAATGAAAAACACTCATCAGGCAGCTGTGATTGAGCAACAGTGTGAATCCAACTATTTTCACGGTTGTTGTGGTCGTGATAATTTTGTGATGCCACATCGAAAAGGCTCGGATGAGCTTTCCAAAGTTCTACAAGTTGTGCCTCCATCGCTTGTGTCCAGATCACAGGCTGCACAGCCGTGCTGCTCCGTCTTTTTCACCGACGTTTACGTGTTTGCGCGTGAGCAGTGTGAGCGGCTGTGGTGACACCCTCACGAGCGATTGATGATCGGGAGCTGGTCGTGAGGTGTTAATCACTTCTCGTTACCCCACGTATACTACACGATGCACGATGAAGGCCAAAATCGGCCCGATCACTCAAAAATCGGCTCAAAATGGGCCTAAAACCGCACAGTGTGAGCCCAGCATTAGAGCAGCAATGTTTGTTCCCCTCAGAGAAAGGGAAGAATGGGAAAAGGAAAACACCTGGCTGGAAAAAGTTAATATGGGCATGTGCAATGAATATCAGCGCTATGTGGCCAGAAGTGTGATAATATAATTTATTTTGTGTAATAAACAACTGCAAGGATAGATGATTACAACAAATAGATGACTAATACATAAAAGTAATACATAGATGAATAATGATGATGAGTTATGATGCGTAATCATGGGAACAAGCGGGTTTACAAACAGGAGCAGCTGATTAGCATTAGAAAAGCTGAAATAATACCTCAACTGAAGCCAATTGTACTAAATGCACTAAATGTGCACTGTTACAAGAATGTTTTTCATTCTATTGTTTTCTATTATTTTAAGTTAAGCAGGACAGAGTTCTTTTAAAGAAAGATTTACTTATATTCTCAAAAGTTAAGCATGACAGGCTTCTGTTTAAGAAGGAGACCTGTTTTATCGTGTTAATGTTGTCATTTTGAGCTAAAAATAAATGGCTAAATGATCATTTGTTTCACATGTGTTCATATCACAAAGAATATGCATCTACTTAAATCAAATTCAAGTCAAATGGTTAAAAAAATAATTTCACACACAAAAAAAGAGCTAGAAAATTCACCACACTGGGAAGGGTGAAGACAATTGGGTCGCCCGGCCCTGGCCACGAGGTGTCCCTTATTTATTTTTCAGGGAGTTGGCAACCCTAGTACCGGCAGTCTTTCCGGAGTTGTGCTGAAAAAAACAAAACAACAGAAATTTGTTTAAAAATATAGGGAGTAAAAGTAAAAAGTTGTCAGAAAAATAAATACTTAAGTAATGTACAGATACCTGAAAATTCTATATAAGTATTTTTACTTTGTTACTTCCCACCTGTGATTTTGGTACTCACATTTTTAACATGTTTAAATTAACTAATGGTTTTGTATCCACCACCACAGTGAAGGAGGAGTTCAGTATAATCAATACCTCTCTCACTTTACTTAGGTGTGTGTGAGCAATGTCAACATTCTGGCATTTAGGGTTATTTTTAAGGGTCATTCCATATAACATAAGCTAAATCTAAGAAGACTGTTATTTATTTATTTGTATAAGAACTTTATACCAGGTATGTGTGAAGTAACAGAAACAAGCATTGATTTCATGGATGTTTTCTTTGTTTTCTGACAGCTCAGAAATCTTCAAAAGCGCTTTTGGGGTAGATTTAATGGGTCATATCACCAAGTGGTCAGAACAGTCTAAAAGATGTCCTTTCCATCTATATTTTATACCAGGCTCAACGTCTAGGTGTGATTCCTTAAGGATAAAATCTTTTTCAAATTCATGTTTGCTAATGCTTGATTAAGAAAGTGCAAGGAGGGAGTAAAAATGGGCCAGCGTTACAAACTGACAAAACAAGAATTTGAAGGTTTAATAATAATGGATTGGATTTATATATGGCGCTTTTCAAGGCACCCAAAGCACTATTCATTCACTCTCGCATTCACACACTGGTGGAGGCAAGCTATGGTTGTAGCCACAGCTGCCCTGGGTCAGATTGACAGAGGCGAGGCTGCCATATTGCGCCATCGGCCCCTCTGGCCAACACCAGTAGGGTAAAGTGTCTTGCCCAAGGACACAACGACCAGGACAGAGAGCCCGGGGATCGAACCGGCAACCTTCCGGTTACAGATACGCTTCCCAACCCCCTGAGCCACGGTCGCCCAAACAATTTCACAAACAATCACTTCAGTCACTTCTTTACCATAAACCTGGGCTCATTTTTGATCTGAGGAAAACAAGCTATATTTCAACCAGCCCCATGTACTGTCTATAGTTATACATCATACAGTAATGATATGATGGTAAAATGTTGCATGCCTTGTGGGTGATCGTGGCTCAAGAGTTGGGAGTTTGCCTTGTAATCAGAAGGTTGCCGGTTCGAGCCCCGGCTCCGACAGTCTTGGTCGTTGTGTCCTTGGGCAAGACACTTCACCCGTTGCCTACTGGTGGCGGTCAGAGGGCCCGGTGGCGCCAGTGTCCGGCAGCCTCGCCTCTGTCAGTGCGCCCCAGGGTGGCTGTGGCTACATTGTAGCTTGCCATCACCAGTGTGTGAATGAGTGGATGGCTTTGGGGTCCTTAGGGACTAGTAAAGCGGTATACAAATACAGGCCATTTACCATTTGCCTTCACTGTATAAGCGAACATAAAAAAACAAATTGCTGATTCCAAGCGGTTCACATGGCATGCACTCACTGATTTATCATGGAATAATCTGATAACGTAATGCCTTTTAAAAAGAAGAAAACATTTATCCTTGAAAATTCATGTTCATTATTTGTATTATATCATTAAATATGCAAAGAATATATTTAACAAAAATCTGGTACAAACTAGAAAAAGAGAATGTTTGCCTTCAAAATAAAACGTTGTGCTTACCACTGCAATACATTTGAAAAGGTTTCAAATTTTTTACTTTGAATGTTATTGTGCTCCATTTCCAGTTTGTGTCAAACTTTCCACATGAACTACCACTAGCAAGTAGTTTTCTAATGTAGGATCTAAAGGATAGCTGAAAACTATAACTGAGAAATACCTTGTCTCTCTCTACAGACATCAGTGGAGAAACAGACCACAAGGACTGAGCTGAAACTCTTACCACTCTGTGGACAAGAAGAAGAACCAATAGCTGACTCATTTTCCACAAGGCTATCAGATCACAGCCATTTATTCAGCCACAGTCATTACGTTTCACTGCTGTGGTAAGTGCTAGTGGACTGCTATATCATATTGGGACACTGTAAATGTTGACCTAAATCCTCCAGAGCAGATTCTTTTTGACTTTTTTTTTGTCATCACATGACAAATTCCCCAATGCCTCGATGGAAAGTGTTCTTGAGCCAGTACCTGCGATGGTCCAGCACAGTCACTCAAGCCTTCGCCCTGTCCATCATCACATTTTGTGTCATATTTCCTCTGTGCTGCCATCGTCTGCTGTACTCTTACTACTTCATTAAGTCCATGTACCTCGATTCTATGAGTGAAGTGGTGCTGCGGGAAAGCCTAGATCGAGGTCAGGAGGCTCTGCACTTCTGGCAGAGCTCTTCAACTGCAGCAACGTCCAGATTCAACAACTTCACTCAACATCCTGAACTGCTGGTCACTGTGGTAACAGCCAGGCGGAAGGAGGCACGGGACTACCACTACCTGCTCCAGGTAATGCTGCAGCTGAGTAACATTGTGGGAAGCTGTGGGGAGCAGAAGTGCGCGGAGGTGCTGGTCTGTGATGTGGAGAGTGGCCCGCAGGAAAACCAAGATGCCAAGGTGCTGGAGAGCCACTTCAGGGTGGTCCGGCGTTCACCTCAGGAGCAGCAGAGCATACAGGAGCGAATTAATACCTTTGAAAAGGAGAAGAGGGATTATGTCTTTTGTCTCCGCAGAGGCTGGGATCTGGTGAAGCCTAAAAATATTGTCGTTCTAGAAGATGATGCTTTGCCAAGAAATGACTTTTTCATTGTTATAAAGGATTTGTTGTCACGTAGGTTTGCTCTTCACACTCTTTACATCAAGCTATATCATCCTGAAAGGCTACAACGCTACTGGAACCCTGAGCCATACCGCATTCTGGAGTGGGTGGGGCTGGGATTGGTTGGCGCAACGGCTCTCCTCCTCAGCTTTCCTTACTGGAACCCTTGTTCTTTCTCGTTCACCCTGTCCGCTACCCATCTCCTCTTTTTCACTCTATACTTTATGACCGCTGCAGAGTTGTTGGGGCGGCATTACCTTCTAGAAGTCCGGAGAATTTCCCCACAGCTGTATGCCGTCTCGCCAGCTACCGAGTGCTGCACCCCAGCCATGTTGTTCCCTGGCAATGCCTCATTAAGGGTGGCTGAGTATCTAGACAGTTCATTCTGCTACAAAGGGCATGCTAAAGACATTGTTCTGTATCAAATGGCCAGGACAGTCCCTGGGCAGAGGTCCCATAGTGTAGAACCCAACCTCATCAGTCACATTGGGGCTTATTCCTCAGTCAGAGCTAACCCATCCAGGCCCAAGCTCCTCTAACAGAAGAAGAAGAAGAACTTCTGACTGCAAGGTTCACTTTAATCTGGTTTCTCCTTCCTGGGTTTTGCTTTTTTACCATCTTCTAGACTCTTTAGAAATCTTAACAAATTACTCAGTGAATGTTGGTTTGGTGATTTGCATTGAAAACTATCAAGGGATTCGATCGATATATTAGTAGATGTCTACGTTCCAGCTTGTAGACGCACATGTGTTTTTAGTTCTCCATCTCTCTGATATACATTTATTTTAATCCACCCTGCACAAATTGTGTAAAAGGTGGTGATGGTTTTTCTTCAGAAGAGGTTGAAAACCACACAAATTAATGCAGGAAAATAGCATGTCCTAAATTATTTTATATAGAAATGTTAGATGGCAGAAAATGTTACTTTGACCCATACCTTGAAAGCCTCTGCCACTTCTTTATTGCCAAATCATCTAACCCACTCTCACTGAGCTGTGTGGGACCCTTCTGAAAAAAAAAATGTAAACGGTTCTCTTCTTTGTTTACCTTTTTAAAAAAGAAGCCAGATGCTGCCAGAATGCCTGTTTTTCCTTTGTCTGTCCTTTGACTGTTAAAGGATTTATTCGTTTTTTATATACAATAATCACAGTAAAATAAAATGTAACTCCTTAGAGTAAGGAGAGACCAATTCACCAGACTATGCCTAAAGTTTCTAAAGTTAAGTTACAGTGGAACTGGTGTGTGAGAGCGATAGCTGATTTAGTCGCCTGTCGTGTTTACATATTTACATTAACCTTTTGCAAATATGAAAGTGGGTAGAGCCATTGGCTGTTGTACTCTTAGATTGAAATAGGTTTTAATATTGTATAAAAGCTAAACATATCCGTATTTTGCCACCTGGGATTTTCCTCCAAAATGGTACGAGCATTCAGAAGTCAGCTCTAATTGCTGTTTGCTGCAGATTTTCTTTTCAGTTGTCTCACACTCGCTTTCTTTCTCTAGTTATGCCTGTGTGTGTATTAGCATGTGGTGATGAAATATGAGCCCTGGCTCATGAAAGACTAATGTCTGAGGACGACATTCCTGGTTTGCGTGTGGATTTCTTAGTTTTAATTTAACAGGTTTAGTGATGTAACAGAATGTACACTAGTGGCGGTTCACTCACAATGAACAGTCTAAAATTTTGGTTTCAGCTCAGGCCTGCTCTTTGATTTGATATACCTTTATTAGTCCCACAAGGGGAAATTTCATAAGGCCTCCGACCTATTGCATGCAATGGTGGTGCCATCTTACCCTCCGACCATACATACATTACAAAAAACATCACATGGGGAAGACGGGTCAGAGAGGTATAACAATGGAAAATGCACCACATGAGGAAAGATAAGGAGAAAAAGATAACTCCCCCCCCCCAGACTGACCTCCAACAGGGAGATCAGTTTGAGAACAGAAAAAAAACCCCACCTCTGCACATGAAAAAACTCTTAATACACCAAAGAAACACATGACAAGCAACAGGGGAGGGTAAAGGGTGAGAGACAGCCGAATTAGACGTTTGCTGGTCTCCTTGATCCCCGTCAGCATCGGATTTCTTAGTTACTGCTATTAACCTTTTGCATGTGGCTCCTATAAAGCTTACACTGATAAGAGCACATTTATCACTGAAGTTCACAGTACTTGTTGACACACTGCCCATGAGTTCATTCAGTAGACAGAAACGCTTTCTGTTTTGTAATCCAATGCTGAGCTGGTTGAGCAAACACTCCTTCCTGCTGATTCTGAAACAAAAACCGCCTGCTCTTCCTAAAAACACCGAAATTCTGTTTTACTGACTGGCTGCAAGCTCGTTAGAGAGTATCAAAGTGAATCTTGGCCAGAAACGGGAAAATGAGAAATTTGCCAAATGTACACATCACATCACATACATCACAAATTTGCCTTATTTTAATCTTCGTTTTTTGTTAGATTTTTTTTTTCTAAATTTGAGTGAATGTTAGCAATTCATTAAGGACTGAAATATTAGAAAGCACAAAATGTCTTAATTATATTATTTTGTGTTGACAGGAGATAATTTATTTGGTAAAGGGCTAAGTGACAAACCGGATTTATCTACAAGCGTTATATTTTATTTGTGGCTGGTTTGAGTAAATGCCATTATCTATGATTACTGGTCTGATTTTTTTCTTTACCTATAAAGAACACTTATTAATTAATACACACCACACACATTTAGAACATAAATTAAAATATGACAGAATATCAGTTTTAAATAAAAGAAAATCATTAAAATCAAATCATTGATTTGGAAAAATTATTAATATTTTGTTTAAAAGAAGATAGATGTTCACTTTAGCTGTGGCTGTACAAGAGAAGTTATCAGAGCTGACTGCTTCGGTTTTTACTTGGGTTATTTGGCTTTCTCATATATACACTGGATGTATTTCATTTCTAAATCATCAATATTGATGTGACTGTTCACTGTCATAAATATTTAATTTGAGTTAAAATTGTGTGAGATTTAAAGGATTTTCTCTTTAATGCTTCTCTTCTGTATGGATGTTGGTCAGAATTATTGAATGACCTGAACTGAGTGATACATTTAACTACTTCTGCTGTTTGTTTTTTGTTTTCAAGCACTGATATTTTTACTCTAGTAAGCTGAAAAATTGTATTTCAATTTTCACTTCTGATTTGGATTTTCACATGTCTTGTTTTCACTGTGATTCTTTTACTGATTTTACAATTAATACAATAAATCTTTTGAGTTTTGAGTTACTTGTCTCTCTGGGTGTTTGTATTCAAGCACCATCTTTGTTACTGTTCAGGATAAACCCAATAAGGTGCTGGATGGGGTTTTAAAGATGGGGAGTTCTGGACTTCATTGCACACGGTGAGACAAACATTGAAGCTGAACCATCCAAGCTGTTGCCATGAGCCAGGTGCTTAGCTGAGCTTTGGTGTCCCCGAGATTAGCAGTGTCCTTCAGAGAGCTCTCATAATTCTTCCCAAAACATCGGATCCCTTGTTCTTGGGTTAGAATCTCTGACCTTTGGATGCTGAAGGTGTTTTTTGTCAGATTCATCAATTGGATTGATGAAGTCATCATGATTACATCGTCCATGAACTCTCGGCAGGCAGGATGTCTTGTGCTGTCATCTGATGTCACCTCTGCACTGCGTCCCTCCACCTCTAGCAGTGGTGATGAACAAAAACAGTGTCCATGCCATTTAGTGGGGTTCTTTCCTTATCATTCGCCTTCAGCCACCTTTTCTTGAGCGTTCATAGTTTTTCCTGTACTTCCCTTTATCCTGTGATCTGTTGCTGGTGTCTGATTAAAGCGTTTAAACTCCAGGTCATCCAAACTTTCAATTTCATCCCCTCTCTCTGTGCTCTGAACAAAATGAGCTGAGAGGTCTGGAGCACTGTGGTGTGCCTCCTGGCTCTGGTCCTCTGCTGAGCATAGCTAATATACTGCTCAGGCATAACAATCATTGCTTTGTCTTACTGCCTTACTTTATTCACACCCTCTCTTAACACGCACAAGTAACAAGCACAAAGAAATTGAAGACAAATAGGAAAAAAGAAGGAAAATATAATAATGGATAGAGTACAAATAGAAATACAAATATACAAATCAACAATCTCCCTGTGTTTTGTGTGTGAGTGAGTGAGTGAGAGAGATGATGTGTATGTATGAGATCTGGGCCATCCGCATCCCCCAAGAGTACCAAAGACCTGAAGCCACACATCTTGACAAATTGTCTCCACCTCAGCAGGAGAAGGAGGGAGACCCAAGATGAAATGCCCAAAGGTCGATAATCACAGAGAATCAGAGGCAATGAAGAAGAGCTAGATCTCAGACTCTGCAGGCATCAGTTATCATGACAGCACAGTTGGAAAAATACTGAACAAGCCCCATGCAACAAGTACGTCATGCAAGGAAGGGTTGCAAAGAGAAAGCCTCTTTTTTTCTAATGCAGCAAGAGTACTGTGTTACGACCCCCTCTGCTAGGTGTCAGGGGAGGAGTAACGTACACAAGCCCCCCCACACAAAAATGAGTAAAGTAAAAGGTTTTAATGTCAAACTTTAAACAGAAAACCGACAGGGCTGTTCAACAGACCACTGGGCATATAGTTATTACATAAAGAACAAACGAAACAGTCAGGCGTAAAAGCTAAGGGTCAACTAAAGCAGGCTGGCGGCACACAAAATAAAAGCTAAGGGTAACTAAGGCAAGCCAGGATCACAAAACTCTAATGAAACTAAGTTGAGCTGTATATCAGGTTTAAACAAAGAGCAACACAGCAAACAGGTTTAACATGCAAAGCAGACGAGGAGGCCACTGCATGTTCACTTCAGACCAGCAGTTTCCCCCCTAGTGTGAAGGATCTTCAGCCTTTTATACTCCCAGGTGCAGACAATCAGCCAGTCAATTGGTCATGGAGTGGTCATGGGATCTCCAGGCAGCCAATCGTCCGCGAGGTCTGGCACACTTAGATTTGCATAAGCACAAAAGGGTAGTCTCACTCTCTCCAAGGCCCAGGGCCGTAACACCCCTCCCCTTAAAATACAAGACTATGTTTTGTATACACAGATTTCAATATTCGTGACAGACAACAAAACAAGTCATAATCACAGCCGGGAGAGGCCATCAGCTAGTACAGTTTCTGATCCTTTTATATGCCGAATCTCCAAATTGTACTCTTGTGGCAGCAAGGCCCATCGCATGAGCCTTTGATTGTGGTTAAACATTCGGGCAAGAAATACAAGTGGATTATGATCAGTGTACGCTACAATGTGCCAGACCCCAAGTACACATGGAAGTGCTGAAGAGCTAGCAACAGGGCCAATGTCTCCTTTTCAGTGGTGGAGTAACTTAACAGATGCTGATTAAATTTGCAGTGGAAATAACAAATGGGGTGGTCCAATCCCTGCAAGTCTTTTTGCAACAGTACTGCTCCAGCCCCAACAGCACTGGCGTCAATTTCTAACTTGCATGGTTGCATCAAGTCGGGTGCAGTTAACACAGAAGTGTGGCATAGCAGGGATTTTGTACTTTTAAGGTAACCAAGTAAAAATAAGTAAGTGAGTAAAATAAGTAAGACAAGTACTTTATCACTTACTCTGAGGTGTCTTTTTAGAGAAGCCTTATCATAAGTGTGTTTCGTTTTTCTTTGTGAAACGGCAATGAGCTGCTTAGCCAGAGCATTGGCCTGACCCCAGTCCACACTTCCTGCACCAGGTGGGTACTATTGACACATTAGCACATTTTGCTCTATGGAATAGGCTTGTTGCTCATGGTTGGCTTGCTCAGCACTTACCACACGCTTAAAACATGGCTTTAATGATTCGCCAGCTATCTGAGCTGTCGACAGGTTTTCTCTGGTCAAAGGCAGTGGAATATCTTTTACAGATGGACCAGGCTCCTCAGGATTCACCAAGTCTGGGGAAGACAAAACATTGTTGTCGTCAGGTAACGCGGCACCCTCCTAAGAAAATGAGGTCATCAACACAGAATCAGCGCGGGTAACGTCACCATCTTTACAGGCTTGGGCACGAGTAACCACACAGGCTGGGTACAGCTTTAGGGTCACAGAAACATCTGGGGCATCACAACTGAGGGGCTTATCCAGCACCTCCAGACTAGGACGCACTAATCCGCCCGCATTATAATTTCCTAGCAACATGGCCACCCCCTCTATGGGTAAGGTTGGGCATACTGCGACGGGGAAAAATCCCGTAACGAGTTCTGACTTGATATAGACCTGGTGAACGGGTCTGGGAGCATAACCCATCTCTATTCCACGCAGCACAACATTAAATCCGCACGCACTGTCTGCTGAGAAAGGTAAAGCACTAGAAAGGATTAAGGTCTGAGACCCTCCGGTGTCAGTATGCGCACCGATTTTAGATCAGTGAATTTATCAGTTAGCGATACAAAACCATCAAAGATAAATGGATCAACAAGGGTCTGGCACCTTACCACCACAATCAAGCACCTCAGGATGGAACGCTGCTTTCACAAAGGCAACACCTTTGGGTTGCTGAGAATTCACTGTTTTGCGTTTCAGGGCCAAACAGTCCGCAATGACATGTCCCAGTTTATGACAGTGGAAACACTCTCGACTCTCTTTAGAGCCCAAGGGTTTAACAGTGCGAGCCTGCTGCACAGCACTAAACTTCTCTTTAACCAGAAAAGAGGACTTATGGGTGAGCATATACTCGTCTGTGAGAACTCCTGCAGTCGCTAAAGTGGTTACTTTCTGTTCATTCAGGTATAACACTATACTCTCTGGAAGACACTTTTTAAAGTCTTCCAGCAACATCAGTTCACACAATGAATCATAATCACTGGCTTTTGACACTGGCAGGGATAGCTCAGTAGGTAGAGTGGTGGCCCCATGATTGGAAGGTCGGGGGTTCGACTCCACTGAACGGCTACCCTGAGGTACCTGTGAGCAAGGTACCGTCCCTACACACTGCTCCCCGGGCGCTGCACAGGTGGCTGCCCACTGCTTCACTGGGTGAATGGGTTAAATGCAGAGGAACTATTTCCCTATGGGGACTAGCGCATTACATTACATTACAGAGCACCACTTGTCAAAGAGGATACCTTTTTCCTTGGCAAACTCCACATACGCTTTTGGAGGGACGTTTCCTCTGTAGCCGAAATTTCTGCCTGTATGCTTCTGGAACCAATTCATATGCTTGCAACACAGCTGATTTAACACAAGAATACTCCAAACTGTCTTTTAAGGGAAGCGCAGCTACCACCTCTTGGGCTTTTCCAGTTAGTTTACACTGTAATAAAAGGGGCCAGATCTCACTAGGCCACTGCAAAGCACCAGCAATGTGCTCAAATGCTGCAAAATAAGAATCCACCTCAGCCTCTTTAAAAGCAGGCACTAAAGTAATGCACTTACTAATATCAAAAGGAGAAGCGGACGAGGAGGTGGAACCGGAATTGTCAGCAGAGACAGATGAGGCTTGAGACTGAGCCTCCAGCTCAAGCTTTCACAGCCTAACGGCTTTATCTGCCTCTATCTCCAGCAGAGATGAGTAATCTGATTACTTTTTTCAGGTAATGAGTAAAGTAAGGGATTACTATTGCAAAAACAGTAATTAGATTACCGTTACTTTCCCGTAGGAACGCTGCGTTACTGCGTTACTAAAACCGTGATTTTTTTGCGAGAATGTCTCACGACAGTGACGTAAGCGAGTGCGCCGTTAGTGACAACAGCTGTGTGCAGATCAACAGTGCATCATATATCGAGTGCGGGAGAGAGTATGAGCGTGCAGCGTTTAAAGCGTGGAAGTACTGACCTTACTTTGAGTTTGATTCCATAAAAAGTGACAAAAACATTAGCGTCCATCGTGCGTGGGAAGAAAACTTCTTTTTACAGCGAAAAACCCCTAAACTTCCAAGCAAGCAGCGGGAGTGCACTACCACGTAATGGGAAACTCACAGAGAAACTCGCGGATTCTTCCACTGACCACTGCACACCTGCACCAGAGCACACCTCCGCCTACCCCACTCCTGCTTTACAGGTGAAAATAGAGCAACAGGACCGCTGAGTCTTTGACTTTATTTATTTTCTGCTGTGTTTTACTTGCATCTATTTGAAAGAGTGAGTGTAAACACACACAAAAAAATATTTTATGTGCTGGAATGTGCAGAAAATAAGTTTAAATGTTAAACAAATTTCTTCGAGTCAGAGAATGTTGCATATAATTAAATTTTTGCTTGATGCATAAAGTTAAAACCTATAAAACAAGTTTTAAAAAGAGACTTTTCCATTTGATTACATTTTGTATGATGGATTATGCAGAAAAAGTAGAACTGGGCTGAAAGATCTATCGCTTTATCACCTATTCAGGTTGTAAATCGTGTTTCTAAAAAGTAACTAAGTAACTAAGTAATTAATTACTTTTGAAAGTAAGTAATCAGTAAAGTAACGGGATTACTTTTTTGGGGGAGTAATCGGTAATAATAATAATCAAAGTGTTTTTATTGAGTTTTCAGAAAGCATACCATTCATACAGAAAAGCTCGAACTCAAGTCCTACCACACAGTGTAAGACAAAACTATACCCAGACAGAGGAAGGAAGAAAAAAAAAAAGGGGGGGGGGGGGGGAGTTGCCAGTTATGGAGTGGATGGAAACTCATCTTCAAAATAGGAAATGAAAGGCTGCCAGACCCTAAAGAATTTCTTGGTGTTGCCCTGTATAGTAAATCTGAGATGTTCTAATTTGAGGTGTGCCATCACCTCCTCCACCCAGCGTTTATGGGATGGCGGTGTTGCCTTTATCCAGTTAAATAGAATCAATCTCCTAGCCAGCAATGAGGCGAATGCTATTGCCTTCCTCTGAGAGGCTGTTAGTTGAGTTTCCCTCGGTGCCACACCAAAGATGGCTGTCAGAGGCATTGGTTCCATATCTTTATTATAAATGAATGAGAATGTTCTAAAGATGTTAGCCCAAAAGTCTTTCAGCCTGGAACAAGACCAGAACATGTGGCATAAGTTGGCTGGCACCTGTTTACATCTGGGGCAGGTCGGATCGGCCCCCTGGTACATTCTTGCCAGTTTCTCCCGTGACAAGTGGAGTCTGTGTAACACCTTGAACTGTATCAATCCGTGTCTCACACATATAGAAGCAGAGTGTACTAGATCTACAGCCCCCCCCCCCCCCCCCCAGTCAACCTCTGAAATGTCCAGCTCCAATTCTTCCTCCCATTTCCATCTTACATTGTCCAGGGAGGGGGAAGCCACATTCTGAATATGTGTATATAGTGTGGAGATTGTCCCCTTAGCAGGCGGATCTGTGTCCATCAACTCGTCTATCCATCCGCTTTGTGGAAGCTCGAGGGAGGGGCTGAATGACTTTTTCACAAAGTCCCGAACCTGGAAATATCTAAAGTAATTAGTCTTGGAGGAGATTCCATAGTCCTTTTCCAGTTGAGCAGCAGACATAAAAGTACCATTTTTAAAAAGATGTTTGACACATTCCACCCCAGCTCTATGCCATTCCCTAAAGGCTGTTCCCCCGAGGGCTGGGGGAAACAATTGATTTCCATAGATGGGAGCAGACAGGAGGGCGGTTCTGTTTTTAAAATGTGATCTGAATTGAGTCCAAATTTTCAGAGAATTAGATACCACCGGGTTGTTTGTGTAAAGATGTTTGCTCAAGGGTAGAGGAGCGCAGACCAGGGAGCGCAGGGACACTGGACTAGAGACATACCTTTCCATATGAACCCATATTGGGGTTTCATCCTCATCTAACTCTTTGACCCAAAATAACAACTTATGTATATTAGCAGCAAAATAATAGTGCATATAGTTCGGCAGAGCCAGGCCTCCCTCTTCTTTCTGTCTCTCAAGAAACTCCCTTCTTATCCTGGGGACAGTTTTTTTTCCAAATAAAGGCAGACGTACATTTGTTCAATTCCTTAAAAAATGATTTGAAAATCGGTATCGTCTGAAATAAATAGAGGAGCCGCGGCAGTATATTCATTTTAACAGAATTTACCTTCCCTGCTAATGATAAGGGGAGCGATGCCCACCTTTCCATATCTAATTTCGCTTTGTCCAGTGCAACTTTAAAGTTATAGTCCAGTAAATCTTTATACTTACTAGTTACATTAACACCTAAATATGTGAATCTATCCTTATGTATTGCAAAGGGATAGGCCCGGAAAGAAAGTTTCCTCGCCTGTTTATTAATGGGGAAAAGAACACTTTTGTCTAAATTAATTTTATAGCCCGACGCCCTCCCAAAATCTTTGATAATACCGAGGGCCACCGGGATACTAGTGGCAGGGTTTGACAGGAAAAGGAGGAGATCGTCAGCATATAAGGACAGCCTATGGTTTTGTGTCCCCCTTTGTATCCCTACCAATTCAGCAGCCTGTCTCAGCATCATTGCAAGGGGTTCAATTGCCACATCAAAGAGCAGGGGTGACAAAGGGCACCCCTGCCTTGTTCCCCGGAATAGAGAGAAGGGTTCAGATATGATATTATTCGTTCTCACCATAGCCTGGGGGCTCGAATAAATTATTTTAATCCACGAGCAAAATGTTGGACCAAAGCCGAATCTCTCGAGGGCCATAAATAGATAGTAATACTCTATTCTATCAAAGGCTTTGTGGGCATCTAAGGATATCACAATCTCTGGCATAATGTTATCTCCAGCAGTATATACTACATTGAACAGACGGCGGAGATTGCTGGAGAGTTGTCTACCTGCAACAAACCCTGTCTGATCAGGATGTATTATCTTACTTATAACAAGCTCAATTCTAGCTGCCAGTACTTTGGTCAGTATTTTATAATCACATCCAAGTAAACTTACTGGGCGATATGACTCACATTTAAGTGGGTCCTTATTCTTCTTAAGGAGTACAGAGATCAAGGCCTGTGACGTTGTTTGGGGCAGAGCTTTTTTATCAAGAACTTCCTTAAATACTCTGCAAAGTAAGGGAATCAGTGCGGGAGCAAATGTTCTATAAAACTCACTTGGGTACCCATCAGGGCCCGGCGCTTTTCTTGTCTTCATACCCCGAATTGCTTTGTCTATCTCCATGACAGATATGGGTCCCTCTAACCTATCTCTATCTGCTGCCTCTAGTGGTGTTGGAGTAATCGGTAATTAGTTACTGATTACTTTTTTCAAGTAACTTGACCAACACTGATCTCCAGCCTTCTTATTTCGAGCTGAACCCGCCTGTTCTGGGCCTTCTCCTCAGCCTCCAATTGTAGACGTGCCAGCCGCACCTTCCTTCCTTCCTCTCAGAAAGGATTTTATCTTCAGGTTGAAGATTGTTTTGTTCTAGTTATAATTAGTTGATACTGTTATAATAACCACCGTTATCTGTTTACGTTGACTCTGAATTCTGACTCCTTCTTCGAATCCTGTTATTTATTTATTTATTTATTTATTTGCAAAGTATACATTACCCTCTCATCCCTTAGACCTAGAATGATTGAGTCTGGAAACTTTGTGGCACCATCATCTGTGAAGAGAACCACCAGTGGCAGATCTCCCAGTTCTGACGTTATCAGTGAAATGCTAAAGCCGCTTGGCTGTAAGCACAGGCTCCACTAGTTAATCTCAGGCAACCCTCATGGAGCATGTTTGGTCAGAAACATGCATGTCTAGTGGTACTCCTATTCTTCCTTGCATAAAGCAGCAAATAATGGTCCTACTGCTGGGTTGAAAACCCGGACAGTCTGAGGGGCAAGTTCACAGTGCTGGGTGAACTGAAACATAATATCCCAGAGGTGTTTTGTTGGCTGTAGGTCAGGTATTAATTCCTTCATTATCCAGAAGCTACCTGCATACTCTTGCCGCAGGCATTGATGTGTAACAGGAGGACCCTCTGCAGCACTGATGTGTCTGACAATGGGTCCAAGGATTTAATCCAGACACCTAATGGCAGTCAGGGTGCCATTGTTCAGCATTTATAGGTCTGTGCATGCCTCCATAAATATGTCCCCCTAAATTGCATAACATTGTCCATGACTTCTCCAGACCCTTTGATCTTCTGTGACATGGCGAACAATGAAAAGCACAGGGCGCCAGTGGACTTGGGCTCTCAGACCACCCTCATGAAGTTTGTTTCTGATTGTTCAGTGACTTTCACAAGCAAGAAATCAGATTACTTTGACACTCTGGTGTATCACAAAAACACATGCCTCAGACCAGAAAGCTGGAATGTAAATTGAGTCTTACTAACCTTCACATGACCCGGAAAACTAGTTTGCTTCTCATAAACAAACAAAGCATGTCTTGCTTGGAGGAGGGCCTGGTGTAGACCCAGGACACACCGGCTTACTGCTTACCGACTGGTCATGGATCAGCAATTGACCAAAAATGATTGCATCAGTCAATGAGTTTAATCAGTTATATTAACCCCCCCCCCCCAAAAACAAAAACAAACATAGATGTGTCATTGCATATGCTCTGTAGTTTGCATTGTAAAGGTATTTTGCTATAAAATGGTCAATGTAATTCAACAGAGGACCAATTAGTTGGCTGATGGGATGAACATAAGACTCTTAAAGTACACAGGTTTTTGCTTTCCTTTTTAAAACAAAAAAAACATACAATATCTGTATATATTATCTTTAATTTCAATGTTTAGTCTAGTCTTTAGCTGGAGGCTGAAACAGAACCTTTTTTGTCTGATTGGCTAACTTAACAACCCTTTCATACTCTCTCT
Source organism: Astatotilapia calliptera (assembly GCF_964374335.1). NCBI lineage: Eukaryota > Metazoa > Chordata > Actinopteri > Cichliformes > Cichlidae > Astatotilapia > Astatotilapia calliptera. Next base: position 40,094,610 of record NC_137427.1, on the reverse strand, counting down.
CTCTCGCTCTCTCTCTCTCTCACACACACACACACACACACACACAATTGCAGGGCTAGCAGATTAGGGTTCATAGAAAAGGGAAGAGTAAAAGGCAGGTTCAGAGTGGCGGCTGCGGTAGCGAAGAGTGATGTCATTGATCATGTGCTTTCTTCTAATGTGAGGTGGTGGAGTAGAGTCACTTTCTAACAATCTTCGGTGGCACCAGTTTATCACCATCTCCCTAACCAAAAAACCTGGAGACAGCGAGACGGTCAGACAGGAAAAAAGGCAGTCACAGATGCAGACATGAAGACAAGGAGACACATACCCAGTGACCTCTGGCTGACCACACTCCCGCTGACCAATGGGACTACCAAACCAAACTTGCTGGTGGTGTTTTCACTGACATGGATTCGGTAGAGTCCAGTTTTCAGAGGATGTATAAAAATCAGCTGGATTGTGGATATACTAACAGATTGATGGACAAAAGTGTGTTTGCACATTTTAAGATTTTTCATAGTCTTAAAGCGTGAGAATGAATGAGAGTTTTACCTCATCTCTGTTTGTGACCTGGTATGTGACAGGAGACCAGACACAGGGAAATTCTCTGAAACACAAAAACACATTTATCCTCCATTCACGGCATAGACAGATTAGATCCAGATCACCTACATTAATAGTTAATCTGCCACAGGCCAGGCCATTAAGATTCCAGAGCCTGTGTTTAAACATGTATTGAACTGTGTGAGTAGTATAACACTTTGTCTTTGAGCTGGCCTGAGTGTGTTGATCACTCTATGTGTCTCAGTCTCTTCAGCAAACTCTTCTGAATTTAAGACATCTCTCACTGGTAGTCTCTTTGTCTATGTGATCTGTAATGTCACCATGGACTTTAAATTTGCACAGAGCAAGCATGAACTTCTGTTTTCAGAAAAATGAATCATAGTTACCAATGTCCTCGAACCGTTCGACCCAGACTATCATCAAGTTGCATTCAGGGCTGTTACATGGCATCATTGCTGGATAACTCTGCACAGACATGAAAGATCAAGAGACAAGTAAGAAACGAGTACGTAAGATACAAATGAGAGGAACAAGGAAAAAAAGTCTTTTATTTTGAAAGTCCATACAGTGGATTTAGAGTGACGTGGTAGGTTGAGTGGTGACTCAGCAGGTGGGAACAACACCTCTGAACTCTTTGACGAGCCATCTAGTTCAAAGAAAACAAAATGGGTCAAATAAAAAGTATTCATACAAAATTTAGAAATTACTCACAACCTTATATGGTGACATGCATTCTTAAAATCATAGTAAATGTTAGATTTCACACTATTATGTTTTAGCAGAAATATTCAATATTTAATGTAAATATTAATTCAAAAGTTTCACTTATGAGTGATTTTCTGTTTTATTGACACTCAGATTTGAAGATTGGGCGAGTCATAGGTGAAGCTCTTTCTTGTTCCCAACCAGATCACATCAGGTTTAGCCATGTTTCAGTGTTTCATGTTCTTTGAATCATCTTATTTTTAACAACTTTGCTTAATTACAGGAGTGTTGATTTGAATACAAAAAACCAAAAACCAAAATGAAGACATAAAACTTGCATCTCAAACACTAACATGCTTCCTCAAGTCACACACCACACAAACCCTCTGGGTCAGAAGTTTGGATTAAGTGTTTCACTAATGTACATTATGTGTTACCATGACTGTGTAGCAGTGATGGGACAATGAAGGTGAGCTCTGTCAGACAGTCTGTGAACATCAGGATGAACCGCTTCCCGTCAAACACACTCCCTCCGCTGTCACCCAGCACAGAAGAAAATTCTGGTAGAAAGAAAATAACCAATCTGCATCAGCAAGAAAAGCCTTAAGAGTGTTCTGTGAATGGCCCAATCAGCAACACATACCGGATCTGCTAGTGCTGACCCTGCCCACCTGTCCCACCTCCACCGGCCAACCAAGAGATGACAGGAAGTCAAGGAAGTGTGAATGGACATTGCAGGCCGACTCCACATTCTTCAGGATCTATACACAAACAGATAATAAAATTAACACAACAAGAGCAACATTTTCAAAAAACATTACAACAATTCGCAAATAATTGTATCTAGATCTGACAGTGTGTCATTGTCCACACAAAATGACACTGAAAGAGAAGAAAACAACTTTAACCGATCTAAAACTATATACAAAATATATTTAATTGAAACAAATGTTGAACACAGTCAGCTGCTCATTTAAAACTCTATTTAGGTTGCCTCAGCCTCTGTCCTCTGTCCTGCTCCCATGTAGAAGATAAAGGTGGAATCGTAGATTCTTGATGGCTGCTGGTCCAAATTTCTCAGGCTGTCAAAGAAACCAGGAAGAGATGAGTCGAGCACCACAAGCGGAGCTGGAACACCACTGATACCTGGATCCTACAGAGAGAGACACACAGATAAGCACACTTACACGTGTAAATACAATCAGGTACATAAGTGTTTGGACAGTGACGACATTTTGCCAATTATGCTTCTGTATACCACCACCTGATTTTAAATCAAACAATTAACATGGTATTGAAGTGCAGACATTCAGCTTTAAGTCAAAAGTATTACATCAACTGTTTAGCAATTACAGCCATTTTTATACATCATATCGTCAGAGGCTCAAAAGTAATTTTACTTAAGTTACATTTTATTTATATAGTGCCAAATTGCAACAACAGTTGCCTCAAGACGCTTTATATTGTAAGGTAAAGGCCCACAGTAAGGCAGTGAAGACCCCAACAACCAGGCGACCGCCTATGAGCACCTCTTTACCTTTACACTCTCAGGTGTCAGCAGGCCCAAGTGGGACAGGAACAGTCTTGCCGCCTGGAAATGGGTGACAGGTGGAGGAGGTTTACAGGTCATCGGGACAGCCGAACGACTGCTCGCTTGTGGTCGAGCCTCGACTTGCTGCTGTCTCTTTAAAGCTGTTCGCAGATGTTCTAGTTGCTGCTGCACCTGGCCAGTAAAAGGTTACACCTGGAATTACACTGTAATTACAACTGTCACACCTAACCAGTTCAATGTACTCAGGAAATAGTTTCAGTAATTGGCTTAACTATACCTAACAACCACAATCATCAGTCCAGATTTTCTCAGTCTCTATATGACTGCCTCATCATATAAAGTAACCATTCAATCAACGTGTTTAGAAGAACATACCAAGTTTTAAGGAGAGAAAAAATTAATTACTGAGGAGCTGCCCGAGTCATAAACAGTCATCTATAACTGATAATTCGTTTTAAAGCAGGAGCATATACTAATATACTGGGTTTCATCCAACTTGGTTCTTACCTCCTCAGTAATGGTCTCATGCAGAGCTGGAATACTATGATCTGCTTTAACTGATGGAACTGTATCAAAACTTTCAGAAAGCAGCTGCTGTTTGATAACAGTTTGTATTCTGGCATCTTCCTGGGCCATGCTGTGCTGTTCTGGTATCAGGGGTTCCTGAAAACAATCATCAGGTAAGAGAGAGAAGAAATGACTGACCTAACCTGAAAAAAGTACTACAAAATATGACTTCACAAACTAATGGAAGACATCTAAGTGGCTGCGCACATCTTTTGTATAATCTATTGTAAGCTATGATAAAGTCCTCTGAAGGAATGCACAACATATACTGAATCATACTGCATCAGCTTGGAAGTGGCCACCTGTGTGTCAGCTTGTCCCTCGTGAGGCTTTGGACAAAGCTCTAGACTCCAGGTGTGGCGTCCTGACGCTCCCCTGGTCACCATGATGAGTGATGGATACTGTGCTGCATTCACCATTGAAAAGCAAAAACACAATCGAAACTATCAACGGGCAACTTTGAACCTCCCAAAGATTAGTTTTATGTGGAACAGTAGAAGCTGAAATCTAAAATATCTATTAAATATTACAGTATGTGTCGAGTACTGCCTGCGTTCCTGTTGTGCCAGGATCAGTGTGAGTATGTGATGTGATAAGCCTGTGAATGCTGGAAAGATTAAAGGTTTCTACTGTGACTCTAGCAATACCAGACACATGTGGCAGGGGATTCAGGCAGTAACAGATTATAAGGCTGTGTGACAACAACACCTTCTTAATGAACATTCTTAATGAGCACCCCTGTAATAAAAGCCATCCTTCACGTTGATGAGAAAGTAGTAAATCTCACCGTGGCTGTAAAAACCTGAGGAGAATGAAAATAAAGAAGGCAGCAGGCTGCAACAACATTTTGAGACAGGTACCAGAATGTTGTTTGTCAGCTCAGCATTCAAAACGACCATCTCCCACAGCCACTTACACCCTCATCAACAGACTGCAGTCAGTGGGGAGTAGGTAACAGGATCTCCATCTTTCTGTTCCATGACTGTATCTTTAGGGCAGTTCAGTTTCATGTCTGGAATGATGCATGTACACTGGTTTTCTGCTGCTATTGTTGCTGTGCAATATATTTATTTCCTGTACAGTTTTCCTTAATAATGTAAATAGAAAAACATTAGCTTCTATTCTTTTGTGTACACATCCCAGATTCCTTTTTATCAGTTTCACAATTAGTTGTATCAGGACTCACCCTGTTCACGTCCCAGTGTTTGCTCCAAAAAGGCTAGGATCATGGAGCTTTCCACCACAAAATATCTGAACTTCTCAAGACTGCTGTCACTCTGACAGGAAGAACGAACCAGAACATCCTCATTGAGGATACCACTGACGAAAGGGAATGCCTCTGAAACCTGCATAACACTGAGACAAATACAGACCACATCCTTAGTCTGATAGTTGGATAGGATGTTTGGTGGTAACAAACCAAGCTACAGCTCATCCATTCAGTATGTTTACCATGGAGCAGGTCAGCAGTTGTACGCTATGTTGCCAAAGGTTTTTGCTCATCTGCCTTCACACGCATGTGAACCTGAGTGACATGCCATGTCGGCACACCCTTTGCTTCGTCTGGAAAGTTTTCCATAAGGTTTAGAAGTGTGTTTATGGGAATTTTTGACCATTTTTCCAGATGCACATTTGCGAGGTAAGACACTGTTAATTGACAAGCTTGGCTTGTAGTTTCTCCTCCAATTCGTCCAAAAGGTGTTCTGTTGTGTTAAGGTCAGGACTCTGTGGGTAGGGTCTTGACATTACAATGTAAAGAACCTTGAGGAAACTGTTGTTCTGATTTGGTGCTATATAAATAGTATTTAATTGATTGTATAGAGCACTGGTGCACAAAGGAATTAGAGGAAACCAACAGCAAAGTACAGTGGTTTTGAGATATTTCACTATAGTTACACAGGGCTTTTCTTTTGATAGTTTGCAGTAACTTTAATTTGACTACAAACCCTGATGACTAAAAGGCTGTAAAGATGACAATGCTCTTTCTTTCTGTGTCATTTCATCTCAAATCAAATCACCTCTTTCTGTGATTTCTGTGAAATTTTAGCTTCACATATTAAAATACTTCTCTTGATATTTTTTTATTTTTAAAGAGGCCCATTCACCTACTTTTTGGGAGACAATGTTTTAACATGAATATCTTAAAACATTTAAGGTTAAAAGCCAAAAAGTTTGGACCAATGCACTAATTAAATCTCTTAGCATGGCCGATTTGAAATACAAAAAACAAACAAAAAAAAGAGGCAGTACTGTAAAGTCCCACATTGCAATAAAAAATAGAATGTGAGTTCTGTAAAAAAACAAAAAAAAACAAAGAAACAACCCCCCCCCCCCCCCCCCCTCCTTTTTGTACCGAAATAATTTGTACAAATGATTTTTAAAAAAGGATTAATTAGCACATTTCATAGTTTTGCAAGACCAAGTTTGGCCACATTTCCGTGATCAGTTGTTCAATACAGCACCCTACACCCTACCCCTAACCCCCTAATACTAACACTAATACCATGGCACAACCAAGCATGGATCAGGCTATATAAATAAAACTGAATTGAACTCAATATGACTGAACTTGTAGTAAAATAATGCATTGTTGCCAGCTTCATGAACATTATTTGACTCATTTGTCTCCATTGCATCTGTGTCATGTGTGTGAAGAGCAATAAAAGGAGATTCACTCAGACTGAAAGTATAGCCAGGATCAGAAAGCTTTCTACGATGAAATGTTTAAACAATAACTGCTTTTGACAGTCTTATACCACATATACCACACCTTTGATGAACAGTAACAGATTTTTGAAATGACATAAATCCTCGAAGCAATTCATGTCAAAATTCTGTTTTTGTTCCTGTTGCTTGTTAAGAAGCAACCAAAATGCATGATATAAACTAAGTCAGATCTTATATGCAAAACGATTGGTTTCTATAATCTCTACAATCTTAATGTTATTGTTACTGTGATGCTCACCAGCTAAGTGTGGCCTCAGCTGCCTCCTTCACCCTCAGAGAGGCTGGGTTTTGGTCTTTCTCCTCTTTACATCTCACTTTTTGTTCCTGTCTAGACTTACTGCCTGAAATCCCGAGTTCCACGATCTCCAGGACCTCCAACAAACACTCCTGAATAAAGTCAAATAAAACACACTAAATAAAGCGCATGGATGTTCACCTGCTGGTCAGTCATCTGGCAGTTAGATATCTCATTGATACATAGTGATTAGTTGGTCTGGTCAGTTACCTTATGGCCAAGCAGTGTGGGATGTTGCGTTAACCAGACATTGAGACACTGGAAGGCAGCAACAATGATGGAGTGCAGATCTCTGGAGTGAAGAGGAGGAGGACGACTGCACTGAAAAACAATGTAGGTGCAGACTGAACTGACTACTCGCATCCTCTCTGACTCCTCCACTCGCACTTCCACCTGCAGGGGGATAGGTACAGGATCATAGTGGAAGACTGCCAATACTAAGTTTCCCTGTATAATTTTGAGAGATCAAGAGCTTCACATGTCAAGGATGCCTGTAATAATTTGGTTCAGTATAAATAACATTGATTTAAATGTAAGGTTTTCTTGTTGGCTATGTTATTTACCAAGTTTGAAAAATTAGACTTTTATAAATGTCTGGGTTTTGTATTAAAACAAACCATTAGAATCTTGAATCAGATTAGAAGTTTTCTGGAACTGCCAGACACATCTGTACAGACACCAATATGTTTTAATCATGATTTTATGCCCCCTTGGCAAGATAAGACTTATCATGACTGGAGAGAAAAGGGTTTAGTGTCTATTAAGGATATGTATATTGATGATACATTTTCTTCATTTGGTCAACTAAAAGGGAAATATAATCTGCCACATTCACACTTTTATAGATATCTGCAGGTCAGTCATTACATCCAATCCAAGTTTAAAGATTTTGCAACTCTACCGTCGGAGCACGGGATCTACGAAATACTCAAGAGCCAACCTGATTCCAGACAGCTTATCACAAAAATTGTACAGTTACTTGGTGACTCTATTGTGGTGCATACCGTTGGGATCAGGCAGGCTTGGGAAAAAGAATTGGGGATGAATGTGCCTGACTCTATGTGGAGTAAGTGTCTGTCTAAAATCCATTCCTTCTCCATAAACAGCCGACACCAATTAATTCAATTTAAAATCCTCCACCGGTTACACTATTCTAAGGTCAGACTGCACAAGATTTCTCCTTCTATCTCCCCAATGTGTAACAGGTGTAGACGGGCAGAAGGTACATTGTTCCATTACTTTTGGTCTTGTCCCTCATTAACAGAGTTTTGGTTTAAAATATTTGACTGGTACTCCAAGGCATATATGAAACCTCTACAGCCTGAACCTGAACTCGTAATTTTTGGATGTTCTCCAACGTCAGAGCTACTCCCGGTTAAAGTGCAGGGGCCACTGGAACTAGGTTTGATTGTTGCCAAGAGATTAATCCTGAGGGAATGGAAGTCCCCCACTCCTCCTTCCTTTCAGTTGTGGGTAACAGACACGATGTCCATAATACAGATGGAACCCCTTTTTGGAAAACTTTGCAAGAGCCAGATTGGGCTAAACTCTGTAAACGCTCATCAACTTCAGCTTTTTGTATTCTTCTTGTATTGTGAAGTGCAAGTTTGTTTGCATTAAGTGTTTTTTCTGTATGCATCTGAGCCTGTCTGTGGTTGTCTTTGTTTGTTCTGCGTTTGTTTTTGTTTTATATTTTGAAAATTTAAAATAAAATTGTCAAAAAAAAGTAAGGTTTTCTTGATCTCGCTGAGTGTGTGTGTGTGTGTGTGTGTGTGTGTGTGTGTCCACCTTGGCCAATCCTCCCAGTACTTCCAGGGCAGACAGACAAACTGCTGAATCATTCCTCCACTGAGACGTCAGACGCTGAGTGAGCAAACGTAGAGATTGAACCCACAAAACTGCCACTGCATCTGATTGGACGCACATTACTGCAGTTAGATTCTTCAGATATGAGGGATTGATAATATAAAACAAATTTAACTGAACTGATTTGTAATTACTCGATCCTCTGGTCCATCGGTTTGAACTGGTCTGACTTGCTCCCAAAGCCTGTTTGAGTTTACTGGTCCCAGTAAGCAGGGGCTCAGTTTCCTGAAAGCAAAAGCAAAAAACTGTTTTTGTCTCATAAAATGAAGGCAAATGTAAGTACATATCCCTAAATATCAGTAAACTCACTTGTTGAGTTCGTCCTGCGGGCTCTAACACAGCTGAATCCTGAATCAGATTCAACATGGCCGCTATACAAACACCAGATCAGAAGTGATTACAATGGAAAAATCTTTCACATCAAACACTCAGATATGAACTTCTGTTAACTGGCTCAAAAACTGACCCCAGGACCAATAATTGGAAAAGAATCAGTAACTAACCCAGGAGGAGCTGTATGTTACAGGTGTCTGCCTCTGTCTGCAGAGCTCCAATCAGGACACTGATAAGGCGTGGCTTCAGCAACAGGAGGGTACTTGTTGCAGCATCAGCGCTTAACTTCCTATCCTGTAACTCCTAAGCAGCAAAGTGAACACTACTGCTACAGTGATCCGGCTCATCTCTGCTCAGGCAAGGGTACGTTTTTAAGCAAGTGCATGATAAGTTACCTCTAACTGGACTGATCCAAAGTGCATAGGGATGGGCAGCAGGGAAAGCAGGACTAGGATGGAGGCTCGCCTTAAATCCACCGGAGTGACAAAATTCTTAAACTTCAGTAGCTCTCTGAGTGAGAGAGAGTATGAGAGAAGCCTTTAGTTTAGTAATATTTACCGTCGTTGAGATTCAGGTGAACAACAAAATCCAACAGCCCGAAATCCTGGTAGGTAATAGCATCTATCAGCATCCATGAGCTCATGACTCAGCCTCCAATCAACTTGCCAAATTCCATAGATGAATTTTACCAATTGCCAATTCCAATTTTAAGTTGTTCTGGGCTGAAAGATGCTTTACAACCCATTCTTCCTCCGTTTCATTCTGTCTGGCTGAGTTAACGTCTAACATTACTAATGTCAGCTTTATTCTGCTATTTAAAAAAAACTCAAATAAACTTTTCTCATTGAACAATTACAGTATTTGCAGTACTTGCACCTGTCAAGCAGCACATTTTCCAGAGCTGAGATAAAGGGAGGTAGCAGTATGTTGACTCCTCTTAGGTCACAGCAGAACAGAGAGGTGGAGTTCAGCAGAATGGAGGCCAGAACAGGGGAACTGGCCTTCTCTGACACTTGAAGACCCTGTACCAAAACCAGGTAGAACCTTGCAGAATAAGAGATGGAGAACCATAATCATTACACTGCTCAAAGATGGGTGGATAGCTCTGAACAGGTGAACAGACAGGTACCTGGACAGGTAGACAGACAGAATTTCCTCTGCCGTCTTCCTGCAGCTGAAGATCCTGCAAAGTGTCCCACAAGCCTCAGCTCGACCTGCCGCCCATCCATTTGACATCACAGCAACATCACCCTGCCCAGCTAGAGAAGACAGTTCAGTAAGTAAGATATGGAAGCACAGCAAGAGTACACAAGGAATACAAGAACTACTGTACTGTGCCTACTATGTGTACGTGTAGTATGTGTTTTGCGTAAACAATACTGCAGAGACAAACCAGAGTCTCTGCTGATTAGTGCAGCATCAAACAGCCAGCAACCAAACAGATGTAGAAGGTGGTCCACATTACACCTGAGGGGTGAGGGAGAGGGTCTGAGAGATGAACAAAACAGGGAGGAGAAGGAAGGAAGCTGGGAGAAAGATTTCCAATGGCATGATGGAATCTGAAAGAAAGGAACAAGCAATAAGTTAAAGAGATCAAGAAGTGCTACATGACAAATGAAAAAGAAGTACTGTGGTACCGTGGGAGTCTTGGTGGTTGTCTTGGAAAAATTTGCTGCTGTCACTTGTCTGTTGTATGGAGGGGAGGAACTGGTTGAGGAAGGGGAGCTTGGCATGCTCAGTACATTCACTGGAGTGGGTGGTGCACTGCCAGAACGAGGCCGGGAGATACCTGAGAAAAAAAAGGAATAGCAGCACCATTTCGCTGATATTTACAAAAAGAAAAAAAAGTGTGCAAGTGGCTTTAATCTTCTCTCATTGGTGTATCAGAGTTGTAAGTGGGGATTTGGAAAGGTCAGAGTTTCACTTGTGAACAAAATAGACTAATTCAATTTGACAAAGACTTTAAGGAAGACAATAGCAGCCCATCAAGTGGTAGCACTGTTGAGGAGAGAAAAGAATATGTCTTTATATGTAATATTTCAGGAAGCCTGATGGCCACAAGCTTTTTAGCTTGTTTTCCAAGTAATATCCATTCATCCTGTTATTATCTTGTGCTTATCCAAAGTTGGGTCGTGGGCGCAGCAATGATCCTTCCAGAAGTCCTGCAATGGTGAAAATCTGCTCCACTGTTTCGTGCCCAGAGCAAAATCTGGTCAGTGCCTCATTTCAGCACCATCGAATAAACTTCCTCCAGAAGGCTGAGAATGGTAATAACCCAATAATTGGAGCAAACCCCCACCCCATCAACATATTTTCTAAGTGCAAACCATCACCCTGATCTGTCACTCTACAGTGAAACTGAACTGAACTGAAGTCAGTGGTTATCTGTGGAGCTTACCATAGGAGGGCAGACGGTCTCTGAACGGGCTTTTGGTCACAGAAATACCTAGAAGGAAAAAAGAAAAAGAATTACCAAGCTGAAATAGTTAAACCAAAGCATTGATGCCAATTTGGCCTAACAAAACATACATAAATAAACAATAAAACAATAATAATAATAATAATGATAAAATCTCTAGAATATTTATACATTGTTGATCTAATAAAGGTTTGGGTCGGGTTGTACTTCATGGTGCTAAACTAAATTAAGTGAAATTAAGCATGGACCAGAGTTGGGTATGATGCGTTACAAAGTAACACATTACTGTAATCACATTGCATTTTTAAGTAACACAGTAATGTAACATGTCACTGCCATTATTCAGTAATTACAATGATCAATTACAATATCAAGAGAATTACAATTATCTTGTTACTTGCATTACAAAAGGTTCTTCATTTATTTCCATGACCAGCTCACAGAAAGAAAATAAGAACATCAAACATACATGCTTTGTCATTCATGGGCACCTGTGCTACATTCAGCTGATTTCAGTTTGTCTGTAGAACAAAAACGATACCAAAACGCTTTATCGAGTCCACCAGGAACTGAGCGGTGCTCCAAGTGGCAAAGGAGTACCAGTCAAGAGCAAGGACGGCCGCCTCTTAACAACGGCGGAGGAACAAGACCGACGATGGGTCCAACATTTCGAGGAAATCCTGAATCAACTGGCGCCCATGTTGATGATACCCATAGACGCCTTCTGCCCCCTGGATAACCTTCCAGTTAACGTTTATCCAATTACTGTTGTGGAGACAAAAGCCATGATTCAGTCAATGAAGGCTGGCCGGGTCCCGGGGTTGGACGAGATTTCGGTTGAAAAATGGCGGTGACCTTATAGTCGAACAACTTATGGCCCTGCTCAATCACTGCTGGGAGACAGTTCTGAAAGATTGGAGGAAGGATGTCATCGTGAAACTGCCGAAGAAGGGTGATCTTGCTAATTGTAACAACTGGCGTGGGATAACTCTCCTTTCTGTTCCAGGAAAGGTTCTGTGCTCCATGCTTGTCACGGTTGACGCTGGCCAACTGTGGGGATGTAAGGAAGGAGGACCCAGGCATGGAGATCTGAATATAAGCAGTGCGTTTATTTACAGTGAATGGAAAAATAACAATAATTCCTCAGTGCATTCCCGACTCCCGTGTCATGTCCTCTTCCCAGTGCTAGTGTTCCTTGTCTCCGCTCCTCAGTGTCTGAGCACCCCGTGCTTGCTGCCCTCTTGTCTCCACGCTTCTCGTGAAGTCACGCAATGATCCAGTGTCGGAGGGAGCTCCATCGCACTCTTAAGTAGCTCCTCCGACGAGGCTTGATCAGCTGTGTGATGGTCTCCAGGTGTGGCCAACCACCTGGCAGGGCCACACCCACCAGGCCTGAAGGTGCCTCAGAAACTCCAGCATCCACACACACACACACACACACACACACACACACACACACACACACACATATACCTGCAAGAAGGGAGAATGAGGGACAGCACACCAAAAGTACACATGTCCATAATTGCCTAGGGACCCTGGTGCGCTCAGACCCAGGACACTGACAGTGCTACTCTGACGTAGGGCTGCTCGATTATGGCAAAAATGATAATCACGATTATTTTCACTGAAATTGAGATCACGATTATTTGACGATATTTATTTCGTCCGCCAGAGCTTATATTATTTTTTTACATGCTGTAGTGCCAATTGTGGGAGCATTTCACGTTGCTATACATCAATACAACTGTTATAGCCCATATTTTTAAAATGTGTATGCATTAAGTCCATAGTAACTACATTAATTGCAAAAAAGTGCAATAAACTACAAAAAAAAATTGAAAATCGTTTTTGTTTTGTTTTGTTTACATATATTTCTACTTGGAGAAATTTAAGAGGTTTATCCCTCAAAACTTTAAATACAAAAAAGTTGCAAAAAATAGTTTACAACAACAGGAAATTTATTTTGAGTGTCTTCATAGTTTTATTTTTGGAGATACAGCAATTTTTATATACTGCAGGAAAAACAAAAAAACAATCCTATGATGCAAATTTGCAAAGAATGTGCATGTGCATCAAAATAAACTATTTCCAGCAGTGCAATTCGAGTTCTAAGGCCTACAAGTAAAAAAACTACATTTTCCGCGAAAATGACGTCACTTGCGATAGTTCGCGTTGAAGTCTTTTTCAATGTGGGAAGTGTTATGAACAGCTGATCGGATCGGCAAAGCGTGTTTCTGGAATATTATGTTTTTGTTCCTGCAAGCGCTTTTTATGCAATTTTTGCAAAGCTATATGTGGAAGGAAACCGTGACCTAGGACAAGCTGATGGCATAAGATGTAAGTACAACTCCTCTGGTTTCATATGGAAAAAAATTTATTGTGCTAGCTTAGCGGTTCAGGTTCTACAGGGATTTAAAAATAGTTACACAAAACGAGCATGCTGCTCTGACCGGCTTTAAAGGGTTAAGAATAACAATGTATTGAATAATGACTTTAAAAAATAATATAAAATAGTGTGCAAATACTGATAACAGTGCAAATGTTTGCAATATAAGAAATAAATGAAAAATGTGAACTTTGCAGTGTTGCTCTGTGGTGCAGCTACGACACCATAGCAAAGTTTACACACTGTGTCTACTTGATCCACGTCTGACTCCGCGAACCCATAATGTTTCCACACCACTGAAGTTTTTTTTCTTTACCTTTCTTTTCAACCAACGGCAGTCACTCTCCTCTCCAAATAACTTCTGCTTAGCTTTCCGAGCTTCCCTCGGGTCCTCTTAATTGTTGTGACGCGTGTTCGAAATGCAGAGCAGTGCGCTTGATTTGCCACATGGAGCAGCGCGAGAGTAAAGCATGAGGGAGGGGCTAATAATCGGCTCAGTCATTTTTAATGATCGTTGAAAGCCCAGATCGTAATCGTGATTAAAATTCGATTAATTGAGCAGCCCTACTCTGACGTCTTTGTTTGACAGTCGATCAGCTGCTGCGGAAAGAACAAGCCGGGTTCCGGAATGGACGATCCTGTTCAGAGCAGATTTTTGTGCTACGGACAATAATCGATCAAAGTGCCGAGCTACAGCAACGACTGTCAATCAATTTCATAGACTTTACAAAAGCGTTCGACAGCGTGCATCAAGAAACGATCTGGAGAATTGCCGGTCCTACGGCATACCGGAGATGTTCGTTAGCCTACTGAGAAACATCTACCACGAGTCAAGCTGCTGTGTCCATACAGATAGTGGGATTTCGGACTCGTTCGAGATCAAGACGGGAGTCCGACAAGGCTTTGTTATATCGCCGTTTCTGTTTGTACTGGCTGTGGATTTCATCTTGCGGCATACCCTGCGGGACAGGGAGCATGGAGTCCAAGGACACGACGGACGACAAATTGCAGATCTTGATTTCGCGGACGACATTTTGCTGCTCAGATCTACTCAACGCTCCATTTGTGATTTGACCACCATGCTGGAAAATGAAGCGTCAAAGATTGGCTTGCAGATCAGCGCTGCAAAAAGCAAAGTCATGCGGCTCGGTTAGGCCAGAGCAAATACTCCGGTACTCGTTGGCCACCACCTGCTTGATGAAGTCAATCAGTTCACTTTTCTGGGCAGTGTGATAACACCGAACAGTGGCTCAGACAAGGACGTCGCCTGTCGGCTTGAAAAGGCAGCATCGGCCATGCGCAACTTGAATCCAGTTTGGAGATCGACCGCCATCTCGATATCATCCAAAGTCCATTTGTTCAATACGATACTCATACCAATGGCTATCTATGCGAATGAAACATGGAAGTCGACGGCAACGATTACCCGACGACTGAATGTTTTCCAACAGCACGGCCTCCGACAGATTCTCAAAATTTCATATCGAGATCATGTTACCAACGAGGAGGTCCTTCAGCGCACTGCCTCACAACAGCTAGCAGACGTGGCATTGGAGCGACGATTTCTTTTCGCCATCACGTTCTTCGCCAACATCCAAAATGATTACCGAAGATAGCCATGTCATGAAGACCTGTCATGGAGCTGCGGACGACCAAAACAGTCGTGGAGACGGTCATTCATTGAGGGCCTGAAAGCGGTCGATCTTTCATGGGATGAGGCTGAAGATGTGGCTGCAAACCAAACTCATTGGCGAGCCCTTGTGGCCCAATGCGCCATCCGTCACAGGAGGAACTAAGTCTAAGTAGAACAAAGAGCGGTCTACAGTGGAGATATGGAGATATAGACTTTACTATTACACAAAATAGTAAGGCAGATGTTGAAGTGGAGGATGCCATCCTGTACCTCCTACACAGAGCCCACTCACACCTGGACAAGGGAAAAAGCACGGTCAGGATCCTGTTTCTTGACTTTTCAAGTGCCTTTAATACCATCCGGCCCTGTCTGCTTCAGGAAAAACTAAACAGGATGCAGGTGGACTCCTGCCTGGTCACTTGGATCTTAAACTACCTCACCGACAGACCACAGTACGTCAGGCTGAAGGACATCACGTCTGACACTGTGGTCAGCAGCACAGGAGCACCACAGGGAACTGTGCTGTCCCCTCTTCTCTTCACCCTGTACACCTCTGACTTCTGCTACAACTCTGAATTATGCCACATTCAGAAGTTTGCAGATGACACAGCCATCATGGGGTGTATCTGGGATGATCAGGAAGAGGAGTACAGAAGTCTGGTGAGGAACTTTGTCACATGGAGTCACACAAACCACCTGCAACTCAACACCTCAAAGACCAAGGAACTGGTTGTGGACTTCGGGAGGTCCAGAGCAGGTCCACTGCCAGTTCAGATAGAGGGAGAGGAGGTGGAGGTGGTCAACACATACAAGTACCTCCGGCTGTGGGTGGACAACAAACTGGACTGGTCATGCAACTCAGTGCCGACTGTACTTCCTCAGGAGGCTGAGGTCTTTTAACATCTGCAGGAAGCTCCTGAGGATGTTTTACCAGTCAGTGGTTGCTGGAGTACTTTTCTATGCTGTGGTGTGCTGGGGGAGCAGCACAGCAAAGAAGGACTCATCCAGGCTGGAAGAACTGATCAGGAAGGCTAGCTCTGTGGTCGGCATGAAACTGGACACTCTGGTGACAGTGGCAGAGAAAAGGACATTAAAGAAACTGATGGACATCATGGACAATGCTGGGCATCCTCTGCACACGGCCATTAACAACCAGAGGAGCCTGTTCAGTGACAGGTTGCTTCTCCCAAAGACCAACAGACTTAAAAAACTCCTTGTTCCACACGCCATCAAACTGTTTAACTCCTCTCTGGAGGGGAGAGGGAGGGGAAACAGGAGGACAAAGGAGGAGGGAACAGCTGTAGTGCCTCTTCACTGTGCAATACTTAACATCCAACGGAGCAATAGACTCACAATACTTGAAATGTGCAAATCCCTTGTATTCTTATTCGTATTTATTTTATTTATCCCTTGTGTATACTCTGTATTTATATATATGGTATATTTCTGCTCACATTCTGTAACTTCTGTCGGTGCTGTGCTATTGGAAACCGAATTTCCTGGAGGAACCCACCCGAGGGATTAATAAAGTTTTATCTAATCTAATCTAAAAGACAAAAGAGCAATCAAAGTTATACATTATAGTTCTAACAGAATTGCCACTCTGTAAGCATCTGCAAGGCTAACACAAAGAATCCAGGGCAATGATAAAGCTGGTTAGGCTGACCGCAGCCCATCAGTCTGACTAGGGATGGGTATCGTTTAGGTTTTATCTGATACCGGTGCCAAATCGGTACTTTTGAAACGGTGCCGGTGCTTAAACGGTGCTCGAACCGGTGCTTAAAGAATGGAGAACACAAACTTTGTCCAAAAACCTCTCATGTTCAGCTGGGTTTTTTTTGTAAAAAGATAACAATGTTAGCCTTTTCTGCAGCTATGGGGCATATATGGCATCACTCTTGGCTGGAAGCAGTGCTTAAACAATGGAAAAAACACAAACTTTGTCCTAAACCTCTCATGTTTAACTGTTTTCCACTTTTTCTTTGGTCATTTTAGCCTTTTTGTCCAGGGTGAAGGGAGTATCTGCCATCAAACAAGAAGACAGCCGCATGTAGCTATGATGATGTTTGCTAGTTCACCTTACATGCATTAATGTAATAACGTGGTTAGCCTACTCAACGTAAATTACACACGAACAACATTAAGCTACTCACGCAGAGAAGAACGGCTGCTGCTGCATCATCATCCTCATCATTTCTGCTACACTGGCAGGGCTAGGGGCCAGGACTCTCCTCTTCGGGTTTTTGGGGGACTGGCAACCCACCCGACGTGCACGGTGTGGGGTCTCGCAGCAAGCTATCAAATACGGCGCATTTCTCGGCTTTTAAAAAAAACGCTATGCGTCGCCAGCTGTTTAATCGGATTCTTGGTGTTACCTCCTTTGACAGTATCACAGTATCAGCTTAAAGCACTTGTTGCTGCTGAGTTTGCATATTTTGCTGTGAAGTACAGCCAGACTTTTGACCGCTTCGCCTTGGACATTTTTAATCTGTAGCTCTGCTCTAACAGAACGTACGTACCTGGCCCCGCCTACTATCCTCGGAAACGTAAAATGATTGGCTAGAAGTGTATCACAGCTCAGGAAAAAAAAGCACCGAAATGTGCGCTGCTTTTCGGTCTGGTTACTACCGTTTATGTCAGAACCAGTGCCATCATGGCACCGGACACCGGTACCCATCCCTAAGTCTGACCCTGACAAATAACCAAGGCAATGACGAGCCATCAAGTTTGCTTGATGGTCATATTTCTACGGTAGAATCACGCTGGCGATCACTTTAAGATCTGCTTGGATTGGTTTTGAACAACGCTTTGCGTTGTTGGCTTTGTGATCATATGTAAATACTGAAAGACAGACTCCTAATAATTATGTCATAGGTAATTATTTCAATTTTATGAAATAACACACAAGTAATGTAACCAGTAGTGTTACTTTTCTTGAGTAGTGACCCCAACAAAACTATAAAAACAAGTACACATTTGATATCACTATATTAAGTATTATGGAACAGTGCAATTACTCTAAGATCGCTGTCAGCAGGAAATAAGCAGGGATTAAACATTACATTTGTATTCACTCACACGTCCAAATAAAAATAATTGGATTTAGGTGTTCATATTACTTCGATGGCCACAGATGTTTAAATATCAAAAAAAGATCTAGGTGCTTCTACAAACATTTGTGAAAGAATAGGTCTCTCTCATGAGCTCAGTGAATTCCAGCGTTCTACTATGATAGGATGTCACCTGTGCAACATGTTCAGTTGTGAAATGTCCTGTTAGACTGTTAGTTGTATTATAACCAAATGGAAGACACTGAGAACAACAGCAGCTCAGCTATGAAGTGGTAGGCCACCTGGATCAGCAAATGCTGGGAATAGTATGTAGTAGTTATGTTCAACATATGATTTCATATGTTGAACATAACAAGCTAGGAGCATAGCATGCAGCTATGCAGCATAGGTTACCATGACAGTGTATCCCAGTAAGAGGTGAATAACCACTGAACAACACCGAAACTCACTGGTAAACCTAAAATTACCTTGCTAGTTGTTGCTAATCTTGTTTGGTTCTCTCAAATGACTCTAGGTCTAATTTAATTAGTTAACTGACTGGTTTAATCTGATCAGTTTGGGTTACCAAAAGAAGGCAGCCGGTCTCTGAAGTGCAGTTTTGTTGTCATTCCTGAAAAAACACACAAACAAAGCCAGAAAACTATGAATAAAAATGCTTCCTAAAAGTGATGTAATATTTTTGTTAAGGGCTGTGCATTAAAGCTGAATGACTGTATTTCATTTCGGCGCTCTTCATCCCTACAGTGGAGTTTAAGTTAAACAATCAAGGTGTGATTAAAGTGCAGACTTTTATCTTTAATTCAAGGGGTTTAAAAGAAATATTTTATTGTCTATTCAGGCGTTACAGCCATTTTTATCCACAGGCCCAGATTTTAAGAGCCTCTAATGCTGACTGAAAAACAGTTTCATAAACAGTTTCAAGGCCAGTCTTGTTGTTGCATGAAAAATTAAGATAAAAGATCTAGACGTCACTTCAAGTGTTTCACTTGCATTTGCTATGTTTTTACTGGAACTTAATTAATACAAGTGAAGGAGGAACAGTCAGACTGACAAAATAAAACCACTAGTGTTTATGATGATGTGACTGGTGATATGAGAAGAAGAATGAACTCTGAAGTCTCTGAAGCTATACTCTGTGCACTGATTCTGCAAAATGCTGTAAAACTGATCAGATGGGGATCTAGTTAGCCCAACGTCTTTTGACCCTATGAACATGGTGCACTGTTTATAAAATGGCTGCAATTCATGCAGAGTTCATGCAAAACTCCTTAAATTAAAGCTGTACTTCAATCACATCTAGATTTTTTGATTTGGTAGTAGTACAAAATCAGAGATTGCACAAATATTTACGATGTAACTGAATTTGTAATGTGTCATGCATGTAAAGTAGAATGCATGGGTGTGATGGGTTTGTATGAGTTCACGGAGTGTATTGTGTGTATACCAGTGTTTGGAAGGAGTTGTTCTATTGTTTCTTTACTTTCCACAGTCACACCTATAAAAAAAAACTTACAATGAATTCCTCAATGTTTGGTTATCATGGTTAAGTCTCAACTATAATTTCATTTTGGTATTTTTAGAATTTATCTCTATTTTGTGATTAATGACAAGAGAAATCAGTTAATGTAAAAACTTGGCACCAGATAGTGCCACCAGGGAGATGCCTATACAAAGAGGTTAATGTGTAAAGGTCAGCGTACCCAGGAAGGCGTCGACAAGGATACCGACTCCACTCATGGCTTTAAAGAAGATGTTTGGTAGCTGACTGTCACCTCTTCTCAACACCTCCCCCTGTGAAACTTGAGATGGAACAACAGCTGCTGTGCGACTAAGCTCCACCGGATTACTGGGGGTCAATGAAAAGACATGTCACATGCCAAGTTAAAAACATCTGACCATGTTTCTGAAGCAATTGTTACCTAAATAAGTGCAGGAACCTGAACCAGGTCTGGGGGATTCGCTTATCATCCATGTCCTCAGGGATCAGGGCAGCATCTTCTTCTGGGACTTTAAAGTGAGGGAATGATGGCCCAAAAGTCAGCTGCAGCAACCTGAGCACATTACAGCAATGCAATTACGGACAAAAAAACCATAGGAGTCTGCTCAGTGACGGGTTGCTTCTCCCCAAGTCTAGGACCAACAGACATAAAAACTCCTTTGTCCCACATGCCATCAAACTATTTAACTCCTCGCTAGAGGGAAGGGGGAGGGGAAACGGGAGGACAAAGGAAGGCGGGGACAACTAAACTTTAGTGTTTGCACAAGCTAAACACTAAACAAGAACTAATCACGCGCAATAGACTCACAACAGTCGCAATAATGTGCAAAAGACATTTGGCTGCTACATCTCATTAATGAGTATATTTCATTGCTTATTTATATATTCTGTATTTAAATATGTATATATATGCTATATTTATGCTTATATTTATATTTTATATTCATATCTATCTATCTATCTATCTATCTATCTATCTATCTATCTATCTATCTATCTATCTATCTATCTATCTATCTATCTATCTATCTATCTATCTATCTAGTAGATAGTAACAACATAGCACCAATAATCCAACAAACAAACAATACAATATAGTTCCCCAACAACAACAATAAAAACATCTCCCCATGAGTATTTTGTGGCTGCTGCTGGACAGAACTCAGTTTGTGATGTTTCTGAACCTGGAAGTTAAGGCTGCAACAACTCTGCACCACTGTTCCACAACTGCAGGCTGATGTCTCCAGCTGCTCAACATCTGTCTGCATGTCTGCCATAGTGAGCGAGATGGAAAACATCGAGAGCAAGACAGCAGCCACACTTCAAGGAGCACTGCCATCAACATGTCTGATACACCACCTATAGAAATACAAGGACAGGTGAAGAAAGACCGGTGAGACGCAGACAGGAGAAATGGACAGGAGAGACAAATAAAGATACAGGGGGTTAGGATAACTATCACCTGCAGCAGTTGCTGGAGACAGCATGGCATGGTTGATGCGAAGCAAGAAGTGCAACAGAGTCTCCCAGGTGTCTCTACTCATCATGGTACTCTCTTTAGCCAGTACTTGGACAGCACACAGAACCTGCTGATAGAGAGACAGGTAGACCAGATTTACCTGGTCAGACCTGAGTGGAGAGTCAAGAAGAGAAGAGTTCAGAAAAAAACAGTAACAAGTACAACCACATTGATCTGCATGACACCACACTAATGGCTAGTCGTTGGATATGATTAATAGAAGAATTTTATCTTTAATAATCACTGTCTCGACTGGTTTTGGTCTGGTAGGTGTCACTAAATAGAACAGCTTTGTGCAACATAAGGTAGAAGAAACATCAACTATATCAATCTGACCTGACCGATATTCATCAGCCAGTAAAATAAGTATTGATAACTGTCAACACGTATAACATGTTGTTATAACCACATGAATATAATATATGGCTTAACTGGACTCAAAGAAGGGCTGAGTAGCATCTAAAAACATCAGGTATTCAAAACTAACAAGGTCCTTAAAGGTCAATGGTTCCTTAGTGGATCCCTGTATGGGATCAGTAAATCAGGGTAATCAGGTCTAGGAAAGATTGTCTACCTGGGCAAGAACAGATTGAACAGGTGTCGGAGGATCTTCTGGACATACAGGTTGGGGTCTCTGCTGATTGGTGGAGGAGTGGAGTCTCTTGGGGAAACCAGGGCCATTAGCCAATCAGTGTAGATGTCCACGCAGAGTTTGACGGTATCTCCTTCTAGTGGGAGAGTGAGGCCATAACACAAGACCTCCATTGTCCACTTTACCTGCATATTCAGATTATCATTATTATTATTATGTTTCTGTCCTCAGTGATTAGGATTGAGATTAAGATTCAGATGTTTCTTTTGTATTTTTATGATGTGGTTTGTGTTACCTGCACAAGTAAATAAACTTGTTACATTCAGTTTTATTTATGTGGGTTAAATCACAATAACAGTCACCTCATGAGTACTCCAGTAAAGCTAAGAGAGCTGTACAGAGGTTTGGAAGTTACATATACTGTCATAGATACGACTTATGTTTCAAGGAAAATTTACATGCCAAACAGAAAAAGAAGTCCAGACCTGTCATCCACTGAAAATATTTGGTGAATTATTAAACAAAAAAATACAACAAAGGAGGCCTTTGTATCTAGGTTTTAATGATTGGTAAAAGGCTACATTCTCTGTTTATTAATATTTTACACAGCCCCTCTACATTCTTGGTAACAGGGTCTGACTGTATCCAACTTGCTTTGCAGTAAACTGGTCTGGGCTTCAAGTCATTCTTCACTTCCTGCTGTGTTGTCTACCCCCACTGTGTGTTTGGCTTTAGTTAGAGGTCACACTCACCTGTTTGTCTGTGCATAGCAAGCTACGGGTGCCAGGGTTTCCAAGGCCAGCTCCCAGGGGTTTCACCACAGCAACAGCAATATCTCTGCCTACAGAAGGCGGGAAACAGCTGAGCACGCTCACTTGACCCCGCCCACCAGACAGTGATTGGTCCATGGTTGGAAATTCAGAGCTCAACTGCATAACAGACACGCAGAGTTTCTTATCGTGTGAACTGCTTAACAGGCCCTTGGCATGGCAGTTAAAGTGTAGCTGCAGCTACATTAAAACTGTCAGATGTGAGAACAGGTAAACAGATATCAGCAGCTGCAATCTTCCCTTTTTGCATCTTTCTAAAGTTCACATGAAGTTGGAAAATCTTTCATCTTTGATGCCTTGTTGTCAGTTTAACACATTTACACTGACAACTGAATTGCAACATGAATCTCTAACATGTGAGCCTGAAAGTGTTCAGCTCACGGATAAAATTATCTAAACTATTATAAGGTACAATTACGCTAATGAAATCTGAGGTTAATGTCTTACCGTACAATACAATTTGTTATACAATCTATAAATTCAACTGATACAGGATAAAGTGGTTGTTTGTTATTTTGAGTTCATCTAATTTGAAAATATCTCTTCACAGTGTCCATATACAGTCCTTCTCTTAAGAAGAATAGACAGTGGTTAGATGGAGAGAGAAAAGCAGATAATAAAAGAAAGTGAAGGACACAAAGTAAATTGAAGAATAAGATGTGCTGTTGCAAGACATTTGATCACTAAGATCAGGGTGTTTAAATAAAAGTAAATAAATAAAGTTAAGTAAATAAATAAGTCCAGCTTGTATTGAAATAGTACTGCAGTAAATATACTTCCAGAGAAATGAAATACTGATTACAAGACAGTTCAACATTTCTAACAGCAGATTCCACATGAAACTGAAGTATCATACCTGCACAGGTGAGTCCAGCTGAATGGTTTGCAAGTGAAATTCTTCGCTACCACCTGCTGACACCAACAGTGAAATCAAATCAGTTACTCTAAGGCAAAACTTTAAGCTTCAAGTCACCTTCTGCTGCTGCCTTCAGGGTCAGTTAGGAAATGTGACATTTCAGTCAGAACCGGTTTAACTAGAGGTGTACCTCTTGAGCTGTTATTGCCAGACTGCAGCAAAGCACGGTGTGCAGAGACAGTTTTTAGCTTACATTAAACAGATGGATTTAGTATCAACATGTAGGACCTTCCTGATAGGTTGGTGTCATGTAATGACTCTGTTTGTTTTACTGAAAAAGCTCCATGTGTTAGAGTCCAAACCAGTAATTATCTACTGCTATTCATTCAGATGCTGCTCTCAGCAGTAGTTGGTTGCTCAAAATGTTCCCTAAGAACATCTTGATGCTCAATCATCCAGGTAAGGAAATTCCAAAAAGTTGATTCTGTTCATCTGGTCGTAGCGTTTTCAGTGGGAGAGACATTTAGTCACTCATCCAAGTGACTTCTTCAGTCTCAGCTGACTGCAGGTTTCCCCAACCTTATAAATAGCACCTTTTCACAATGACTGAAACTAGCGCTACTGAATGTGAGGTCAGTTGCTTGAACATTAACTGTCATGACCATTGATCAACAGCCACTGATTAACAACCACTGATCAAAGACCATGAGTATCATTCACAGAGAGTTGGGGAATGGCTGCAATCACAGCATTGTAAGATGGTGACAGATGTACCCTTAAGCCCCCTCCTCGATTTAGAGATGGTCTTTCCCTTTTCACATTAATGGCCTCCTCCTCTTTCAATTATGACGTTGAAAGAGTGTCCACTGGCCTGTAGGTGTAAATAGATTGTGGAGTCCTGGCCTGATGTTAGCTCTTCTGTTTTGTGCCACTGGCTTCGCCAGAGGTTGTTTAGTTTCACCGATGTATAAATAAGGTAATATAGATCTTTATTGTCATTGTTACCAGAACAATGAAACAAACAAAATATATAAAAAAATCTACAGGTACAGTGTAAGGAGTAGGATCAGTGCAGTATAAAGTGTGATGTGATTGCTTGTATTGCACTTTGAGTAAGGGGTAGGAATGCTGGTTGCTATTGTACAGTTATATAATAGAGGTATAAAGTCACAGCAATTCACCAGGCACTTAACGGTGTACAATATATAACTCTATTTGTGTGGAGGGACCCGATCTTTGGAGTGGATACATTTT
This sequence comes from Astatotilapia calliptera, assembly GCF_964374335.1. NCBI lineage: Eukaryota > Metazoa > Chordata > Actinopteri > Cichliformes > Cichlidae > Astatotilapia > Astatotilapia calliptera. The sequence continues at coordinate 40,069,958 of NC_137427.1, read as the reverse complement.
TGGCGCAGCGTGTTTTGGGGTTTAAAAGCCGCAGAGAGAGAATGTTCTGATACTTATGAGACATAAGGGATCACTGAGGGTTTTCGCTTAGGCAGCAGTTGTCCTTTTTTCCTGGATCGGCTGGAGCTTTCTTTAGGCGCCTTCCCAGCTTTGACAAATGTCCAGCTGGGATAGCTACATTTACTCAGAGCCTTCTTGATGTGATGTTCTTCTGCTTCCCTGGCCGCTGTGTCTGTGGGGATGTGTTCGCTCTGTGTTGTAGCATCCTGATGACACCCAGTTTCTGCTCCTGTGGATGATGAGAGTCAAACCTTAAACACTGATCCGTATGCGTAGGTTTCCGGTACACATCAGCTTTTAGATGTCCCTCATTACTGATGGAAATCTCAGAGTCTAAGAAGGCTAACCTGCCACTTTTCATATCCTCCCTGGTGGAGTTAATGTGATCAGTGAATTGTGGTATGTTCTAACATTTGATTTTCACCCATCCATATACCTGAACCAATAGCTTGGTGGTGTTCCAGGGTAGGATAACCAAGCCCTCTTTTCCATTTCTTCCATTACAATTTGGCCACAGTGGGTGAAACTGGGGAACCCATGGCACAGCCATGTTTCTGCCTGTAGTACTGACCTTTGTGTGTGAAATTTACAAAAGAAGGTTAGGGATGAAAAATCTGACTATTTCACCCCCCAAAACAAAATGTAATCATAGTTTGTGATGTAAATTCTGTTCATTTGATCTAAAATGAGGTCAGATAATTGTCACAACTGTCACATCCAAAAGTTCTCCTGGCATTGTATGAAAAGCAAAAAAATCTAATGGTTTTGAATTACACAGCATCAAGTAGTCAGTGTGCAGCTTGTATAACAGTGTAAATTTTCAATCACAGACCGGAACAGAAACACTTTCTAGACACAAATAACTGTTTCTGCATCAAATTAATATCATCTAAATACATTACAGATGAGAGGAACTGATAACTAGCTCCAAGTGTTACCATTTTATTAGCCACCAGCCACTAGCTTAATAAGAGATAGCCAGTATGGGCTACAAACAGTTCAGTGACTGACATTAGCGTGTGCCTTGGACAGGTTCACATTTAAACAGGTCAATATTTCAATGTTGTTGAAACCGGGCTTCACGAGGATGTCAGTTAGTAAGATTCTTCACCAAGTTTTTTCCCACTATTGTTCATGTGTACAGCAATTACTATGGGAGGGAGGGGGCTATTTGGATAACTGTGTGCACCAGTGTCCTGCCAACTTGTTTGGCAGCTGGTGGAAGCAGAGTTGGCATTATTGCAAATGAGTATCTAGCCAAACGGTTAACCCTGCTCAGAACATATACGACCTACTGTACTCACATACATATAAAATACAGTTGTTTTAAGAATTCTGAAGTCAATAGGTACTGCAAGTATCAGTTCTCATCCCTAATTGAACCATGATGCAGCGAAATGCATGATATTTTCACTGCATAAAAAAGGCTATTAGAGTGCAGGAAAAGGACATTCTTCATTTTTAAAAGCACTTTCTACTCAAAAATTAAACAATGAACAAATGAAGATCAAAGACACTTAAATACATCACTTTATTGATTATTAACAAGTACATGTTTTATAGATTTGACACAATGATACAATGGCCTGCGTTTGATAGCTCAAGTATCAATGGATGAAAGAAAGCTCAGATATCTGAACATAAATGCACTGAAAGCATTATCAAATAATAGCGACTAAGTCAGAGTCCCCAGCAGCTTCGCCAGCTGAGACGCTCAGCTCCAGCAACTTGTTTAGACCCTGGGGATGCCTGCCAGACTGATGCATGAAGGGTTTTCTATCAGAAGAATCTTTTAAATGATTTGACAGTTTTTAATGACACTTGACGCCTTAGACAGCCTTCTTGCTCTGCAGCTGTTTGGGCAGCTTTCTGCGGTCCTTCATGGCGTTCCTCTTCCTCTTCTTGCTCAGGAAGTTGTCCAGTTTGCTGCTCTTCTTCAGCTCTTGGTATTTTTCAGCCAGCTGCAGCTTTTTCATGTCAGCTAGAATCAAGAATAATTGAAAGAACAGTTATTAAAACTTCCACTACCTTCACAGATACTGTCACTGTTTATTTTTTACAGAAATGAAAAGAAAATCAATTCTTATCAACGTTTCTTTTTTCATGATTGCCATCTTAAATCAGAATCAGAATACTTTAATAATCCCTAAGGAAATAGTCTAAGTCACAGTTGGGACCACAGGTCAGTGTATTCCTAATGTCAGTCCCAGTGTGAATAAATGGGAAGGAATGCTGGGGCCAAATACTTAGTGAATCAATAGATGTGCACATTGAAAATAGGCATTCTGAGATCTAGTGATGATCTTCTTACATTTCTTGAAGAAGAATGGTTTTCCACCCTCACTGGCTCTCTCTCTCTGCTGTCTCTTGAACTGCAGCTCTCTCTCTCTCTGCTGCTCTTTGCTCTTCCTTGCTTGGTCTTGGTTTTCCTGCACAAAGTCAAAATTGACATTAAAAAGACCTCCGACGAATAGAACCATGCAAAGTAATTGTAATTGTTTCCATTTATTGTTGCTACCGCGCACGCACGCACGCACGCACGCACGCACGCACACACACATTATAACCCATGCAAAGAACAAAAAACACACCCCTGAAAATAGCCAGTTACACAGACTGGAGTGAAAATCACTGGAAAAAGCAGCAAATGTTTAAAGAAAAACTTTGAGAGCCTGGAGAACTGTTGCATGCAAACAGAATATTGATGCTGCACTGGCCAATTTGATGTTTGATGACCTCATGCAATGCATTACTATAACATGTAAAGTCAAAGTCAAATTTATTTATATAGCACATTTAAAACAACAACTGTTGACCAACCTGCTGTACATTTAAGACAAAAGAGATAAAACATAGGAAGACATGATAAAAATTTAAGGAAGAAGAATAAAATGAGAAGATCTGGATAAGAAATAATACAAGGAATAAAAGTGGGTTCAGGTTTCAGGTTTTGAAAGTGTCCAATGTTGAGGAGGTCTTGAAATGAAGGGGACGTTTGTTCCACAATTTAGGAGCAGTCACAGCAAACAGAGGTCTCCTCTGTGCTTTAATCTTGACCTCAGGGCAGCTAGGAGCATTTGATCTGCAGACAGTGATCTTGCAGGAGTGTACCAGTTTAAAAGATAAGAAAGGTATGAGGGTGCTAACCTCTGCAACATGCAAAAATGAATAATAAAATCTTAAAATCAATTCGAAAACTAACTGACAGCCAGTGTAAGGATGCCAGTATGGGAGATATGTGCTCTCGCTTGCGTGTGGCAGTTAGTAACCGTGCTGCAGCGGTTCTGTTTTTATTTTGTTAAATTGCAAAGTACTTTTACACATACTGCTGAAAATGCTGTTTGCCAACTACAAGCAACAGATTGCTTGCTGGTGCAGCCCTTTAAGAGGTCTGTAGCAACAAGAGGTTGATGATGCATGCTCCTTATATTGCACCTGCTCCTTTGCATGGTACATATAACTGCCATATATCTGGTAGATACTTATGTTACTATGTATATTCCCTGTGTGTAGTTAGCTCTATAAGTCTACTTTTTGGCTTCTCTTTTTTTCTTATTCTAAAGGAATCTACACGCTGCTAACGGAGAGATGCCAAACTGTGTTTCACTGTTCTTGTAACAATAAAGATCTATTCTACTCTATTCTCTTCTATGATTTCATAAATCAACAAACTGAAATGCTTTTCAAGGAAGATGCTTAAATTGTAAAACTATTAATGCGTTTCTAGTTTTTCTTGATAAAAACAAAAAACTAAACTGCATAATTAAAAGTGAATGAAAGGCAGCAAAGACTCACCATCCTCTTCAAAAGGAACTGCAGTTTCTCCTTCGTCTGGCTGTTTTTCTTTATTCTCTTCAGCTTTTTCTGAACAATCTGCAAATAACGAAAATGGTACCACTGTTACTCTTCTCACACTAACTGAAACAAACAAGTTTTACAACTGTTATCATCTTAGATTTTTCAGCCTACAGTTAAAAATGTCTTTTTTGTTTCTCTTTACATTCAGCACATTGTCGTTCATTTTCTCACCTCCTTCTCTCTGTGTCGGATGTCATTAATGAACTTATAGGTCTTCTCAAAAATCTCTGGTTTGTATTCTCCAGACAAGTCATCAAATCGAGGATCTCTCAGCGTCTGGAGGACAGAACAAAAACCAAATCTGTATATACATGAGTGCTTGTGCATTGAACTCAACACTGGAGATTTTCTCCACTCACTGGTTTCTTGACGGGGATGACCTGTCGGAGGAATGGTGCTGGTTTCTTGGCTGAGAGTTCCACTGGCCTGAAATCACAAGCAGACCGTAAAGCCCTGCAGGATTTAGATGAGGAAAGTCTAACAGTTGTCTAAGCAGGCTGAGAACGTTCACCTGTTCTTGTTTAGTCGTTTCTTCTTGCTGGACTCGTGACTCCTGTTGCTGCCATAGGCAACCGTGTTGTAAACTTTGGTTCCCACCTGGTTCTGCAGTTTTACAATGTTCTCAAATGACATGTTGGACAGCTCTGGAAGGGTTGAAGAAGACAGAAGGGGATTTTTTGCCAGAGAGACACTGCAATTAGTTATCACGCGCAATTATACATTCAGCACTATATTGGGTTTGTGGCAGAAAAAGAAAACAAACGGGGGGGAAAAAACCTTGGAAAAAACCCCAAAAAGCATACAGCAGCTGGAACACAAAAATATGAAAACGCACAGATACATAAATCAACAATCTGTGTTTGTGTGTGTCTGTCATGAAAAGTACTTGAAAATGAGGGTGGGAACCCTATGCTGGTCAAAATCCTATTTGTCAGGGCAGTTAAATGAGGAGCACCACAACAGGTGGTGGCCAGTGAGAACACGAGACGAAAAGCACTGTGTTTGCTAGTTAATTCGCCTGCACTGAAAGTAGGGCTGCACGATTAATCGTTAGAAAATCGCGATCTCGATTCATGCTTATGTGCGATCTCATTTCCAAATGACAACTATTTAAAAAAAAAAAAAAGAAAGAAAGAAAAAAAGACGACGATTGTACCGCATTTTGATCCGGGACGTACTCTGCATGAAAACAAGCGCTCACTCTTCCTGCTCAACAAATGACGAGGGCGGAGCCTTATACCACGTGATACAGAAGCTGTGCCCTGTGATGCTAAAATTAGCAGGGAAAAAACCACGGAGAGCACGTCAGGGATGACGAGAAAGTGACAGGAGAAAATCCGTCCTGGTCAACCACCCAAACATCAATAACGGGAACCTTATACAGCGCTTCCCTTTACCCGTCGAACTCCCACAGGCACAAAGAAATCACGGAGGCTATCACTTATCACCTGACCAAAGATATGGCTCCATCAACACTGTGCAAAACGAGGGATTTAGGAAAATGATCAACACCCTAGACAAACGCTACACAGTGCCGTCCCACAACTATTTTTCTATTGTTGCACTACCTGCTCTGTACACGCAGCGTCGAGCAACGGTGGAGACGGAATTTCAAGCAGTACAACATTTTGTTGTTTTTATGTTTATTTATTGTTTTTATGTTCAGTCGCAACTGTTACGAAGTTGATGTGCAGTTAATAAGTGCAATAAATATTTATACTGGAAAAGAAAATCGTGAGAGAATCGTGATCTCAATTCTAAGCCAAAAAATCGTGATTCTCATTTTATGCAAAATCGTGCAGCCCTAACTGAAAGCATGCTCTGATTGTAGGTGGCTAAGAAAAAAACAAAATAACAACAACAAATGGATGTTAAAAAATTCCCAATGGTTCACACTAGGGCTGTTCGATATAACGATATATATCAGATGACGATATAAAAACATCTATCGTTTCATTTTACGCTATCGTTTGTTTCGTGGTGTTGCAAAATAAACTGTTTACGGCAATATTTTTTCATCGTTTTGATGGTCACTGTAGTGGCTATATTCATTTCTTCAAGTTCTCTCTTTCTCTTATATTTTATATAACCACACTACTGACGGACAAGCGCCTGTTTTTATGCGTTGTGGTTAGCAACAACGACGGTAACACCATCGTGTGTCCGCTTGTTTATGTTCCACATAAACCTTTCACAATAAAGCTCAAGATCCTGTTGAGACTTTTCAAAATAAACTGAATCACGTGAAAGAGCAGATTATTTACGGATGAGAAGTAAAAAAGAGCCGCCAGGTCGAGCTGCCCGAGATTCACAGAATTTACAGAAAATGTTACATTTTTGTGATTTATATCGTTATCGGACGATGGAATTCTTATATCGGGATATGAGATTTTGGTCATATCGCACAGCCCAAGTTTACACTTCCTAACTGAACAGAATAATATCC